>NC_077227.1:127833503-128433503 GCF_027887165.1 Monodelphis domestica | reverse complement strand
CTGTGCCTTTGGGAAGCTGACCTTCCTTCTCCCCAGTCATCAAACCTTCACTGCCTAAAGATCCATGGGGTCAAGACAAAACCTTCCCCAAGATCTGGCCTGTGGAAGTTTGCTTTTAATTACTGCAATACCTCTTTATATTGTTATTTACTTAAATCTGTATTCCTATTCAAGATAACTCTGGTAACAGCCAGAGTGGGCTGGGCACAGAGGATGAAGATATGTTATATTCTGAATGATTTCTTCCCATTCCCTCCCCCTACTTCTCAGGTTATTTCCCTCTTTATGTCTAATTGCTCCTTTTATTAAAATGGCTACCATGTAAGAGATGAGAGCAAGACAGAAATGCAACCTATACAAAAAGTTGATATTTAATTACTGACTATCCTTCCTATCCATCCAAATGTCTATATCATGAGGGACAGGATGCAGTGGTAAGCAACAGCCTGGAATGATCCCAGTCATCTAGTCCTAAAACTCCTGGAGAGGTCACTGGGTCATACCAAAATAGCACAGCTCCAGTTTGTGCCTCATTTTATCTGCCAGAAAAATAGAAATTTCACTGCTTCACACACACTCATTCTCTCTCTCTCTCTCTCTCTCTCTCTCTCTCTCTCTCTCTCTCTCTCTCTCTCTCTCTCTCACACACACACACACACACATACATACATACAATATGACTGTCATGTAGATATGTAGAATCATACATATCTCAAGATGAGAGGAACTTTGGAGATTATCTAATGTAAACCCTTCATTTTATAGAGAAAAAACAAAGCCAAAAAGATGAGATGACATGCCTAAGGGTCACACAGGAAGAAAATGGCAGAACTCTGACTAAATCCCAAATCTCTCAGTCCCTAATTCAGTGCCCTTGACAATATAACAATATACTGCTTGCCATGGACTTCTGGTCTTTTTTCATGTTTTTAAAAGCAGTTATATAATTTCATTGGTAGAAGGAAAATTCCTGTGTGAAAATTGACTCAATTGATGTAGATAAGATGTAGATACCTACACACAAACTTTCAGGCGCAGAACTGCCTAGGGCAATGAGAAGTTCAATGGCTTGCCCATGGGTCACACAGGCAATGTTGGAGGGAAAACTTGAACCCATGTCTTCTACTACATCCTGCTGCCTCTCTGGTGTACTCTACTCTCTTGAAAAGAGAAAAACTCTGGAATGAATGAGACAGTTCTCTTTCCACCTATACAAAGACATCACTCATTCTCTAGCAGATTTTACTAAAATGGATGAAGCGGATCAACATCACACATGGATGTTCCAGCCTTGACCACCTGTCAGTGCTCTAGAATTCCAAAGACAGGTTTACCCCCTTCCAAACTCATCTAGCTGGCACCTTCCAAGGGACACTTCTGATCAGCTCAGTTGGAGAAGGAAAGAAATCCATCAAAAGCTCTTCTCCTAGTCAGCTGCCTCCTGGTCACAAGATTGGCCTCATCTGGCCCCAGACAAAATCCAGCATCCCCTCTGCACTAACCACCACCAATGGAAAGCTTTCACTTTTCTCCATCCTAGCCACTGGGTGTCACTTTGTCCCCCACTGAAAGGTGGCAATCGAGCATTCGCGTGGCAGGGAAATAACTGGAAAAAAAACACACACAGGGTCCTAAGCATAGTTCTTTGGCTGTGTCATAACTCCAGCTTTCCAGTAAGACACTCTTGGGGAAGCAAGGGAGGAGGGATTCAGCAATCAGGCCCAGTGCTCTGGGCTTTGTTTGAATCAAGTGGTGACAGATTCACAACTTCCACATGCCCACGCAGGTATACGCAAAAACCTTGGCTTGGCTTCAGAACTAGACTGCTGCCAGCACCTGCCTTAAAGGCACCACTACAACAGGGGGACAGTACTACACCCTTATCTGCATAAGCCATGGTCTAGTGCCCTCTAGTGGCTCATCCTGGAACCATAATGAATTTGAGCTGTTAAAACAATCCAATATTCACCTCCCTCCATTTCTAGGCACATTCCAGGCAAATTAACAAATATTTACTATCTACTATATGGAGAGCCCCATTCTGGGCACTAGGAGATATGCAAAGAAAATGATATAGCCTTTTCTTATTCCTCCCAACCTCTTCCATTTATTTGATGCTGTCAAGCTAGGTCAATCTTATCAGTCAAGTATGCAACTGTGTACACCATAAGTGAGGGTAGAATTAGAAGAACCTCAGATAGTGGCATCTGTTATGGCTGTGGCATTGTTGAATCATCATTTCACCTAGATCCTCAGGATCCAAAGTTCTCTGAGAAGTCTCCAATAAAGATCTCCACAAACTGGAATGTTGATGGTTTCCAAACCTACAAATGAAGTCATACTTGCTCTTTTCTACTTCTCTAATATCCTTATTTAGAAATCTGATTTTCATCTTAGCCCTCCTCTTACTTTGCCTTGATCCCAAATTTCACCCAGCCTGTAGAATCTTGAATTTATTCACTTTCATTTGTATTCATTCAACATGCATTTATTAAACACCTACTATGGTGTAGCTAGGTGGTTCCATGACTATTTCCTAGCAGTGTGACCCTGGATAAGTCACTTAACCCCACTTGCCTAACCCTTATCGATTCCCAAAAAGAAATTAAGGGGTTAAAAAATACCTTCTAGGTTCAAGGCACTGTATTAAGCTCTACATATATAATGACAAAATTGAAAACAGACCCTGCCCTAAAGAAGTTTATATACTGCTGGCATTATACTCTATAGCTTTGCTATAGCATCTGAGTTTGCAAAATACTATTGGTCTCCATTTTTTTTATATACCTAATCGTCTCACTCTCCCTTTTCCAATGAATTTTATCCATTCAATAAGGATGTTGAGTTTCTACTATATGGAGAGCTCTGTGTTGGCTACTTTGAAAGATACAAAAATAAAACACAATTCCTAGTTTCAAGTAGCTTTAGAAAGTTAGGAGGAAATGACAAGCACACATTAACATTCTATCAACAGGCAAGATCTCTTCCAAGGTGAGCCAATTCAAGCTATACTGCTTAAGCGATAGTAAAGTATCTAAGTAATTAAACTACTATTACTTTCAAAACCTCTGTGCCTCATCTCTTAGGCTAAGAAGGTAGCAAAATGGAAAGAACTTGAAATGGGAAGTATAAGATGCCAGGATAAGAAAGTCAAGTTCTTTTTTTTTTAATTAGCAGGTTTTTAAAAGCAAGGACCTTTGTTGCTGGCAGTTTTGTTCATTGATAAAAAAAATTGTCAAGGGCAATGCCAATCCACAGTGGTGCTTCAGAAACTCAGATAAGACAAAGATCACTATAAGCAGGGTGTTCTTCACATAGGAAATGGCTCTTGAGCTGGCCCTTGATGGGTAGGTAGGAGATGACAATGATACTTCATTTTGGGGAACTGATGAAAGCTAAGACTTGTAGATAAAAAAATAAATATGGTATGTTTGAGGACAGTGAGGAAGCTAATCGAATTAGATGGTAAAATTTAAGAGAAGTAATGGGAGATTAGGTTGAGATCATATAGAGAACCTAAAATTCCAGACCATTTGTACTTTATCTCACAGGCAAGAGGGAGCTATTGATATATATATATATATATATATATACACATATATATAAGCTAGGAAAATGAATGTAACTCTCTGGACATGTGGAAAAGTGGTATTTGAGGAAGAGTAGTCTGCATGTAAAACAGATTTAAAGGAAGAGCAAATGAAAACTAGAAGGTCATAAAAGTCATACAATCATAGGGGAATAAAGTACTATACAGGATGGTGGCCATGGAAATGAAATGGAAAAATGCCAAATTCTAGAGACAAGTCCAAGGACAAATCAGCAGGACTTGGTGACCAACCAAACCTGGGGAGATGAAAAAGGAAGAGAAGTCAAAAAGAATTCAAGTTTTATAAATTTGAAGGACTGGGAGAATAGTGACCTTATTGAAGATAGATAGATAGATAGATAGATAGATAGATAGATAGATAGATACATACATACATACATACATACATACATACATACATGGATAGACAGACAGATAGACAGACAGAAATAGAGACGATATAGCAAGGAAAAAGAGATGATGGAGACAGATAGAAATATAGAGATAGAAGGCACAGGTCTCCTCCCTTAAGAAATTTGCACTCATTTGGGAAAGATAGAATTAATATACATGTAATAACTGGAAGACGACATACTATATAATAAAGTACTTAGTTGTATGACACAAACTATTAGAAGTCATAAAAAGGAAAAAGATCTAAAAAAACAAGGGTTCAGGAGTTTGTAAAGTCAGAGCTGGAAGGGACTTTAGAAGCCATGTCATCCAACTTCCCTTTTCATTCACAGTAGAGCTTTTTAGAACACATGTTCCCTGAGCATTTGTTGTGTTCCCAACCCTGTTCTGGGTATGCACAAACTGTCCCCAAAAGTATAAGGCAAAAAGTCCCTCCCTACCAGGAGCTTATAATCTAGCTAAGACCAGGCACACATCCACGAGAAAGCTGAATATTAACACAAGGCAGGTATGACCAGGGGCCAAAATGAGTGACCCAGACAGTCAGAACTGGGGAGATGTCACTCTTTGGTTCATGCTAGGGAGAGATTGCTGTGAGCCCGAGTGGTCATGAAACCTTTCATGGAAGAAGCTGGTCTTAAAAGATGGATTGAATTTAGACCAGCAAAGAAGTGGTGGAAAATTCCAAGTGGAAACGGATCCATTCATCCATGGCACCAGTGTGGGTTCTCCCAGAGCACAGCTAACATCTCCCTCCGGTGCAGTTCCCCAAGTGCTTTCTGGAATAGGAATGACACTCCCAGCAAGACTCCTCAGAGTTTCCCTAACTCCAAGTCAGCTCTTCCACCTGCAGAGACCGTCTTATGCGCAGCACTGCCCTCTAGTGGCCACTTCATGTCTGGCCTCTAAAAGAAAAAGGGGAAAAACTCCAAGAGGAATGCTCGGGTCTTTGGGGGTTAGTGGGTTGCTGTTTCACATTTACCGAGCATTTGCTACTGAGTGACCAGGTGTAGGGGACATCAGGAGAAGCCATGGCCACTCCGCTGCAAGCTTGCCATGGAAGATAATCACAATAAGCAGACGGATGCCCTCTTTGAGCAGTGGACAAAGGAGAGGGAGAGGCAGAAAACCTCTTTTCTTCTCCTCAAAAGGGAGCCTCTACCTCTCCCACAGATTGCTGGGAGCCACTGAAGGAATTTTCCACAGAGCTATCCCCGGCAATCATGCCCTGAAAGGGCTGCCAACTCTACAGACCCCAGAGCAGCTGCTGGCAAAGGGCCTAATAGAGATCTTAGAAGGAAACAGAGAACAGGGCCCAGAACAGTACAAGGATTCAGGAGATCAGGGACCTAGTCTGCATCTATCACTAAACTGGAACTGTACCTCTCCAGACCCTACTTTCCTCTTCTCTAAGAAGAAGAGGCTAGATGCCATGCTATCGAAGTTCTCTCTTAGCTCTAACACCCTTTGATTCTGTTTTTTGAATGCCCTTCTTAACCTCCAAACTTCCTCTGGTCCTTAGAAAGGACCACTTCTACCTATTCATCTCCCATCAAAAGAGCTTTCTTTCTCTATTTTGCTTCCCAGGTTTCCTACACATCCCAGGGCTTGTGCCACGGGGTGGAGACCCATCAAGAAAAATTTCCATCTTTGTGGTACAGGTGGAATAAGGTTCTGAGGGGGTGAGAGCAGGACCTTAATATCCAGTGGAAATCTACTGTCTTCCAGAGAAACCTGTAAGAAAAGGGTTCTTCTTATTCTAGGAGAGAAAGGGTGAGGCTATTCTGCAAGCATCTTCGTTTATCCATCTGGAAAGAAACTCTGTTTCCAACTCTAGGTACTAGAGTTCCCACAGAACATTTTTCCAAAAACTTTTATGATCCAGGGAAAGGGCCTAGGTACCAGGGTATCTCTGGCCACTGGAAATTCAGGAGCAAAATCCTCCCTCAAGCCACTGGGAAGCTAAGTCCGTTACCATGCTAATTTTGCATCAGACTCTACTAACACCTGTTCTACTATAGTGGCCACTCTGACATCAAAAGCACAGGCACTAGGCAGCAGCTGAAAAGCCATCCTGGAGAAGGGCCATTCAAGAAATATGGAGAGCCCAGCTGGAAAAGGGTCCCAGAGAAGAAAAGTTTCCATCTAAGAACAAGTCTTAAAGAATTTAAGGTATCATCCATCAAAAGAGCCGTGAATTTAAAATCTGAAAACCTGAGTTCCAATACTCGTCTGTGGGACCTTGGACAAGTCATTGCCCTGTCCTCTCTCTGAGGTTATTTTATGTGTAAAATGAGGTAAAGCCTGAAGAATTCCAAGATCATTTCTAGACCTATTATTCCGTGAAATCAAGAAGACAGTTGAGATAGAGTCAAAGAAGTAGTCACAGATGTACTTCAGTGCTTAACTGCCTAATGTGTTTCCTTACCCATTTACCCTTATTTATTTTGCTAGCCTGACCCTGACACAACCCTTTTCCATCTTAACCTGGGTAGGACTTTAGGGTCAATATGGGCACTACCAAGGGAACCCACTTCCCTGAAATATTACAATCTAAAAACATTACAGGGAGAAGATCATCAAGGTCAACCCTCTAATTTTACAGAGGAAACTGAAGCCATTGAGGTTTGCCTTTCACCCACTCAGAGGAGTTATTTCCCTAAGAGGAAAAATGAGAACCAGAGGACTTTTGTCTTATAAGCCCAGATCTCTCTGCTCCTAGCCCCTAAGACACTTGGGAGATGCTGAAACTGAGGCAGGGGGGAAGGAGAGCTCCACTCCAGAGGCCGCCTAGTCTTCAGATTCCACTCTTTCCCTATAAATATTGCTTTGCATAAATTCTACTCTTGGGTTTATTTCTAATTGGCGTGGGTTGCTGAGAGGAGCCCTCAGGGGCTGCCAGCCGAAGAGAGCTGCCTCTGGGGACACTGAATTTGGAAACATTACCCTTAGGGGATACCAAACCAAGAGGGAGGTTCTGGGTTTTAGGAGTCACACAGAAGAAGAGCTGGGCAGAGAAGCATCTTTATAGAGAGTATACATACCTGCCAGGCAGGTGGGTTGTGGAAAGAAAATTAGATTGAAGCCTTGGTACTAATCCTTTCTCTGCTATTACCCTGCTATATGACCTTGGATAAGTCATCAAACATCTCTGGGACTCTGGTTTCTTATCTCTATAATGAGAGGTTTTCAAGGTGTAACACAGAATAACACATCTTGAGCCAGAGAGCCAGAGAGGGAAAAGAAAATACATGCAGAAAATGTACTGGAGAAAGAAACCAAGTTAATAGAACCACTCAGTGCCCCCGGGGTCAAAGGAAAGTCAACTTTGGTATTGCCAGGACTTCCTTGAGAATTCCAGAAATGAGAGTCCCTGTGGGTATTCCCTGAAGATACTTAGAAACTCTACAGAACAGAAAATGTATTTCTTCCAGTTTCTCTTCCCTTAGCCTTGTACCTCCAGGGAAGGGATCCCTCAGGTATCTTACCAAGAATGGGCAACTCTGCCCAGGACTGCACAACTGAAGGTAAATTTAGCTCTTCCCTATACATCTAGGATCCACAAACTCCCCCATGGAGAAACCAACATATCTCTGGCTTTGTCAAGAATTCTAATGCTTTGGAATGTAATCCCTCTCTGGAAAAATCTTATCCTAAATGCTCTACAAGGACAGATCCAGCTAGTCTTACCTCTTTCTTACAACATAGGAAAAACTGAGGTTTGAGGGGAGGAAATGATTTACTCAAGCTCACTCTGCTAATATCCTTATAAATATGATTTGAATCTGGTAAGTTCAAAAAATATACATTCAAAGAAGCTTTGATTCAGGACTGTTCTCAGAAATTATCTCATCTGATGGAATTTTGCAGAGTTCCATGGAGAACAGAGCTACAAGGGACTTGTAGAAGTCCCAGCCAAGACTCAGAGGGATTAAATCATTTGTCCAAGGTCACATAGTCAATTTATAGTAAAGCTAGGATTAGAACACAGGTCTCCTGACTCCTACTTCTCCTGGCTTCTTTTCACCTTACCATGCTATCATGAATCCAACAGAGATCTAGTACCATAACCCCTTCAGCAGAAGGAAACTTTGTCATAAAGCTGATCCTGGTAGAAATATATAAATCAGTCTTGCCCACCATAGATAGGAGCCCAGCTTCTCCAGTCTTAGAGAATATACAACAAAGGATTTTTTAGCAATTGACTGAATCGAGCATACAATTTGGGGCCAACAAAGCTTAGAGATCATATAATTCAATTCTTTCATTTTAAATATGGAGAAATACACTCAAGAATCCTACATCTTGTATGGTGTTCCTACATTAGGAGGATGAGATAGAGAATTATAATGGATCTTAGAGATTATCTAGTCTATCCTCTTTACTTTACAAATGAGGAAACTGAGACCCAAAAATGCAAGACAGCCATCCAATCATTAATGGCAGAATCAAGAACAGAAGTTGGACCTTCTTCATTCTCTCTACCACAGCATCTATTTCCTCTAATAAAATCTAAAATAATAAATATACACATATCCCACCCACATTTTACCCCTTCTCAACCAATAAGTCCTTGATCAAGTCAAAGAGAACATCAGAAGCCTAGTGCTCTATCCAACCATGCCCAGAACTGTCCACCCCAATATATTTGAAGAGCATGTACTACCTGAGAACTGCCACTTTGGGAAAGAAAAAAGACAGTCAGTCTGTCAACAAGCATTTATTAAGAATCTGCTACATTGTACAGCTCAGTGGATAGAGATCCAGGCCTAGAGACAAGAGGTGCTGGGTTCAAATACAACCTCAGACATTTCCTAGCTGTGTGTTCCTGAGCAGTTGTCTAGCCCTCACTATTCTTCTGCCTTGGAACTGATTCTTAGTATTGATTCTAAAACAAAATGTAATGAGAGAGACACAGAGACACAGAGACACAGAGACACAGAGACAGAGAGACACAGAGAAAGAGACAGAGACAGAGACAGACAGAGACAGAGTCTACAACATGCTTACTGAGAGGTATACAAAGAAAGGCAAAACTCTGTCCCTGCCCTTATGGAACTCACTTTCTATTAGAGACAACCAGACAAACCTGCCTGTATGTGGCCCAGATCTACAGCACAGCACTTGGTCATTCCTTTAACTGCCTGGAGAAACAGAAGTATGCCTGGGGAAGGTAAAGAGGCAAAAAATAAAAGGCATCCGTTGCAAAGCTGACAATGCCAAGTGAAACAGGATGGTCATGAGATCATGGCATGGATATATCAGTCCAGAGAACATTGGGGCATTTTCTGTGAGATGAGAGAAGAGAAACAAGATGCCAAAAATAGCCAATCAAGGAGAACAATTTCTCCCCCACCCAATCATTTAAATCCCACTTACTAATAACATTAGAAGGACTTCCACTTCCAGGAGACAAAATGGAGGAGTAAAGAACATTCCAAGCTCACCCAAACCAACCTCCAACCAACTAAAAAAGAAAGTCCAGTTCCAAATAGTTCTGTTCTCCAAAACTGCCACTTGACTGGGATTTGACTCTTTAATCTAGAGGGTCCTTTACTCTGTACTCTTTTGTTGTTAAATCATTGTTAGGTTGTAGCCTTCAGGAGTGAAGGTTGAGGGGGTGTGGAGAAGTCTTAGATTAGAAGTCCCGCAAACGATCGATCTAAGCCTCAGTTTCTTCATTTGTAACAAGGACAAATACTACCTCTATTACGTCCTTCACAAAGTCACCATGAAGATGGATGTAAAGAACCAAAAGCAGAAAGTGTTATTCATTGTGAGCACACCAGAGACAGCAATAGTTCAGACTGACCTAGACTTCCCCTTCCTTTCTTTTCCTGGGTGAGGGGACACAAGCCTCATGATATCTTCTCTAAGTCACTGAGTGCCCACTGAGGGCTCTTTGCATTAGACTGTGAGCTCCTTGAGAGCAAGGACACTCTCCATGGCTGTCCTTTGTATCCCAAGGGCTTAACATAACACCTGGCATCAAGTTGGCACTAAATGCTTGCTAGTCATTATGTGTCCTTCCTCATAGTTCATCCAGCATGAAAGTAGCAGAGGTAAGAGTTGGAGGGGAGTGGGAAACCAAATACAATAAGATCAGTGATCTACAGGAGAATATTCAGAAGTCTAACACTCTCCAGCCACCCTTTCCCCTTCCTTACTGCTCCTCTCCTCTAAACCAACCCTATTACTCTTTCCCAGTAAGCTTAGTCAGCTTACTGCCCCAGGGTGGGTAACAGTCCTAAGATCCACTCTTTCCTTAAATCCAGCTCTTTTCCCACCTAATGCAAAGGATAGCTTTAGCAAAGAAAACAGTGGAAAACCCACTGGTCAGCCAGGTGCTACCTAATATGGAAGGATCCATCCCCTTAGACTGCCAGCAGATTGATAAATCCCTGGACAATGAACCCAAGCCCTGCATTACTAAGGCATTATGGGAACATCAAAAGCCTTGGAAGTTGGAAGATCTACAGTCAAGGGTGTGCCTTTAAGACTTACTAGCTATGTTCCCTGGGTAACCCAGGGCAAATCACTGCGTCCCAGTGAGCCTCAGTTTCCTAATCTGTTTGTTTTAAAATGGGGAAGGGTGGTTATAAAGAGCTCATTATGGAAGCCACAAAGTTTAAGAAGTATTATGGAATAGTGAAAAGAGGGTTAAATTTAGAGTTGCAAAATCTGATTTCAAATCCTGACTGTCACCTACTTGCTGTGTGACTTTAATCAAGTCATTTAACCACATCATGCCTCCATTTTTTCATATCAAATGAAGAGATTGGACTAGATCGGTGTTGGCAAAAACCTGACACTCATGCAGAGCTGGCACTAGGAAGCTGCTGGGTTCCCCCTCTTCCCAGCGCCAGAGGACATTTTTTTGCATGCCCCACCCCTCTGTCCACTGGCCCAAAGCAAGCACTTTTCTCCTTCAGCTCTCTCTGGTAATCCAGGGGCTCCCAAATAGTTTGAATTTGCCCTCTGGGCACTCAAACTCAGCAAAGGTTCACCAAGGAGGGATTAGATGGTTTGAAAGATCCTTTTTGATTTTATGAGTGATACCTAAATGCAAGTTATTGTTGTTATTACATGAGTGCTCAAAGGACCCCATAGATTTGGAAAGTTAGGGCTGGAAGGAACTTTAAGGGTCATCTAGTCCAACGTTCTCATTTTACTTGGGGAAATTAGACCCAGGGAGAGGTCAAGTCCAAAATCATTAGTTTGTGGGAGATCCAGGATTTGAACTAAGATCCCTTGATTCCAAATAATAAGAGAATCAGAATTTGAATTCAGATCCTTTGATTCCAAATAATCATCACAAGTCAGTCAACATTTACATAGCACTCAAAGATGATAAAGTATTCTGGTAAACATTAGTTCACTGAGTAATGCTTTTTCTACTATAACTGGTCACTTCCTAGATTCTGCTGCATAGATGCTTAGCTGTCAGACCCAGGTGATATAGGACGGTCATGGAATTTCAGCATGGAAAGAAAAGCCCAGAAGATATTTGAGCATTTTCTGTGTGGTGAAAAAGGGAATGAGAAGCCAAAAATAGCCAAGAGAGGAACATAATTTCTCCCACCACCATTTTATTCCCACCTCCTAATAACATTACAAGGAAAACCACCAGTCCCAAGAAGTTCTGCTCTCAGAAACTCTACCAGTTGACATTATATTCCTGGAAATTGGTCTGGTCTACTGGAAAGCATGATACATTTTCATTTAAAAGAGCAGAGACTTGGGAGTCAAAATTCTAGTTCAAATCCCTATTGTTTACTATCTCTGTGGCCATAAGCAAATCCCTTGCCTCTACTTGTTCTCAGTTTCCTCAAAATAACAAACTCATCTGATCCCAGCTTATGGAATCATTCCTGTCTCTCTCACAGGGCTGGAAAGAACCCTATAGTCTGACATCTCCCCCCGCTCCCATTCTTAAGATGAGGAAACTGAGATTGTAGAAGAGTTCATTGACTTACCCAAGATCACACAATGGCTAAGTTGGAACTAGAACTCAGGTCTAACTCCCAGCTTTTCAGACTCTTTCAGCTACAACATGTTATTTCCAGTTCCCTAGACACCAAAAGGCAGATGGAAATGGTCCAGCCCCTTGATCTGCTTCATATGAGCCACTGAAAAGGGATGTTAGGAAGGGGACTCCATTGCAGTGCCATCGACTGACTAATATACAGTCAGAGTGCCAGTAAGGCCTCCAGGCTTTTAGAGGGACTTGCAAGGCATTGCCAGAAACAGATGGCTTCCCTGCCCCCCACCCACCCACCCAAGTGCAAAACATGGAAATAGGTTCAGTGAGGCAATTGGGCTTCTAGAGCTCAGCCTAACGGAGCATTGCTATACTCTGATAGAAGTGCCAATGGGGTACCAAAGAGAACTCATAGACAAAAGAACTGGAGAGCCCAAGGAAGGAGGTTTCACACAGGCCCCTTGCAGCTTGCTGGAACCAAACTCTGCCTCAGTCAAGAGGATATCAAACTCCTTCTGGAGGCTTAAATTAATGCAGAGCTTTTGTCCTACCATTCAAGGAAGCAATTATAAAGATTTGCTTCTGGCACTCCCCTGGGACAATAAACATCTCCGCTAAAACTGGCTACCTGGGCTTTATTCATGGATGTAGGGTGGGGATGGGGTGTGAGGAGAGGGGTGGCCTCATGAGGACTGGATCTTCCACGATCCACAAAAGCAGTAAGGAAGAGAGGTGAGATTTTTGGTTTCTAAGGTCTGAAACTGAGCCAGCAGCATTGCTATGGGAGGGTGAGGAGGCCGCATCTAAGCCAAGACCAGGCTGAGCTGGTTTCATCCAGCTGCTCTCCACTGAGCTCCCACAGAGCTGGCAGAGTAAGACGTGAGCAAGGCTTCAGAGAGCCCCCCCAGGAATGGTCTGCTGCCCTTTAAGACAGTTGGAAACTCAAGGCCACAAGGAGAGCCCCAAACTTCCAAAGTCAAAAGCCTGAGAGTCCCACACTGGCAACTCTTGATCACAGAATGGAGACAATGGAGCTAGAGTGGCCAATGGCCATCCTTGCTTCTGGAAGCACTTCTCTAGCCACTGGAACCCCAGAGACTCCAGCCTTCAACTGTGGGAGACCATGAGACACCTCTAAGACAAAGACATAATGATAGCTTTTAACACATCTTCCAATACAATGAGGGCAGCTCGAATGAGTGACCCACAAATACCAACACCCTCACAGCCTTCACAGCCAGGCAATGGCTCGAACCTCTTTCTGGTGTTTTGGCTCCACTCTCTCTTCTCCCCAGGCTAATATGTGGCTCTGTGGCTCTCCCCTGGCCTGGCTCATTTACTTCCCAATTCTCCCCCAAACATCAGCTCTCTCTTCTGGTAGCCACAGCTGTGACTTCCTTAACTCTTGAAGGAGAATAGGAGGCAAAGAACTGGGCAGGGCAGGATGCTCAATAGCCAGGCCTTTTGTTGGATTCTAAATGAGCATTCACACAGCCAACAGATGACATGAGCTAAGTGTGCAGGAAGCCAGAGGGAGCAGACAGGCAGCAGACCCACAGCTGCCAAACTCTAGGGGATGGACCCTGTTAGTGGGTGGGGAATGGAGTATGGGTCCCAGTTTGGGAATTTCAGCATCCACTCTGAGCTGCTATGGTAGCTATCTGGAATCCGGTTACTCTTCCTAAACCATACAAGCACACAGGTCCCTGATGGCAAAGGTGCATCTCCCAGAACGTCAGCATGATGTAGCAAATGTATGCCTAGAATAAAGTCACGAATACCCTCCCCTTCATTCTTGGGCTCCCAGTGACCAGAGGAATATGCCATTCAAACCAGGGTTTGGCTAAGTGTCTGAGCCTAGGGAGCCAGGCCAGGCATCATTCTTCAGGTGCCAAACATGGCCTCAAGAGATTGGAATGGAAGAACAGAGTATATTGATCCTTCTGGGTGAAGAGCTAGTCAACTGGGAGCTCAAAAGTGAGGAAAAGGGAGGTCTTAACTGATTAGACACAACCATACTAACAATGTAATAATAATAGGACATCTTTCTGATTACGCCAATGCAAAGAGGAATATCCACCATTGTACCTTGGTCAGGGATGCCCTTATTGTTTGATGTAGCCTCATGCAAGTAGCTTGATTAAGTGGAAAGACCATTGGTTCCAAAATCAGTGGACTTGGGTTCAAATCCCACCTTTGATGTCTGCAGTTGATGGGCAAGTCATTTAACCTCTGCTGGCCTTAATTTCCTCATTATAAAATGAGGTAATTTAAATAAATTGCCTCTGAGGACTCTTTCATCTCTAGATCTATGATCCCATGATCCTGTGAATAGCCACAGCTTGCCATAGTCCTTTTCATCAGTCGAGTTTGTACCTAACTTGGGATGTTCATGATGGTGGGGAGTCAGAAAAATTTCTCTATCCAGTACCAAGTCAATCCCCTAAGAGACTTATGGAGGACTCTGGGATGTTGGTTTTGCCTAAGAGTAGGAGCTAGAAGCTTTCTTCCCCCCTCTTCCCTCTCTATAAGGCCACATGCCTGGTAGGAGAGTACCCTGACTATCTCTAAACCCAAATCAAGAAACATGAAATGAAACTAAGAAACTGTCCCCCGGAGCTTCCACATCTGACTCCCCGTTCTGAGCTTAAAAGATAACCCAGAAACCATGAGTTTGAAGCTGACCTTTCTTGCCTTAGCCTTTTTCCCATACCCAAAGCGAACTCTAGCAAATTCACTGTCCTTCTAGATACTCCTTTTGGCATTAATGACTAATGTAGTATCCACCATCTTTTAAGCCCTTCACAGATTCTATATCCAAGACACCATCAAAACCTCAAACATGAGGTGGATCTAGGGTGGAGCCTGGGTATCCCTTGGCTCTATCCCATCATACATACTTATTATGTTCCAGATTAGGTAGGTTAAATATCAAAGAGAGAAAATAAGGAGACTTTCTCCTTCAATATCCTTCAGCTAAAGTCCTTTCCTTAGGACAGGATTTGGGGAAACTTGACGGCTTGACAACTGTGGAGAACAGGAAAGAACACTGCCAGGCATTTTCTTTTCCCTTCCTTTAAGCCCCATCCTTTCTCTCTCCCCTGCCAACCCTTCCATGACTCCCCGGCATTTGTCTGGACCTAGGTTCCCAATGTTTATCTTAGCTTTAACATTGTCTCGAAGACTGTGCCCCTTCCCCAGAGCAGTGAACCAAAACTATTAACAATGTACTCACTGGGCTTCTAACCAGTTGACACACAATAGTTCTCCACTGGTCAACCCAACAGAAAATCCAACCCACACCCCTTTCCTAGAAACCCCCTCCTGAGCTAGATCCCCAGCTGGGTTCTAGGACTAACTTGGGAGAAAGGGGCATTTGATTTCTGACCAAGCATGGTCCTGAGGCAATATTTCTCTTCCAGTCACAGTGTATATAGTTCATGCCTCATCTCCCCTATCTTCACCTCACTCTACAGGACACTCAGCCGAGATTCCAGGGTGAAAAAACTGTGACAAATGTCCCAGTCCCCTTTCCATCACGAACTCTTCCAGCAGCCTTCTCAGCCTTCCAACTTTAAAAGGATCCTTTACCCTGGCTCTCAACACTCTACTCCTTCTTCAGAACTAGATATTTTCCCCTCCATAGCTGCTTTATTAGAATTTTTTTTTCATTTTTTCAAAGCAGTAAACAGCATTGTCTGGACATAAAGAACCTACATAATAGTATCTCTCCCAGCAGCTTTCCTACAAATACACACATCCCCACACTCAGGGAGCTAACTGAAAACCATCTCAGCTGCTTCCAAGAGCTGACATGGAGCTGCCCAGGGGTCTATTCTCTCCTGCCCCCTGGACAATGCAATGCTCCAACTCTTCAGCCTTGGACCAAAGGTCTGAAGTCCCAACCCTCACCCTTGCCCACGACAGTCCCAAATCTGAGTTTCTTTGAGGGTTCAACGCTTTCAGGAGTCCTTTTCTATACCCCCTCTCTGAATCTTGAGAATCCTGTGACATGAAGGGAAGGAGGGGAAAAAAAGAGAAACCATGGACAGACCAGCAAGTTCCATCCATTCTGTTTGTCCTGCCCCTTCCCCTTCTTCCCTCCCTGACAACCTTGTTTTTCTTTTCATTTCAAGCTGAGTTTGGAGGGGGGTATGGAAGTGGGTGTACAGAATACAAATATGGGTCAATCTCATTTCCTGGGGCAGGAGTCAGGGCCATTTCCTTGGCTAAGCTTTTCTCTAGGTCTGTGAACAGCAACACTACATGTGTGGAGGAACCATTATCCAAGGAAGGTGACAAGGCTGGGCTTTGAAGAGAGCAGAACTGCAATTCTTTCCTAGCTTTGCAGCAATTACACTGTGACCAAGCAGAAGAGAACCTCTAGGAAGGATGAGACCCAAAGCATTTTGCCCATTTAGTGATCTGGAAGGAATAAAAATTGACTGGAAAAAACAACCCCAAAAATTGCTCCCCAAACACCCTCTGTGACTTCACTCCAAATCCTTCTTGGATTTGAAATAAGGAAAAAATCCCACCCATGTATGGAGTTCCAGGATCTGAATAGTGAGAAATAATTTCCCTAAATGATCACATTTCTAGTTTCACCACTATTTCCACCATGATGATAAGAACTGGAGTTCACCTCACCAGACGAGATTCAAAAATAAAAAGCCAATTGAGAAGATAGGCTCCATTAATCTTTTCCTCTCTTTCTTTCTTCCAACCATCTTACCCCACAAAAAAAACTACTTAAAGAAAAAGAAAAGGCCACTATGCCCACACACACACACACACAAATGGGCCATAAGTGATTCAGATAAAGCTGAACCAGGCAAATATCACTGAAAGTTCAATACTCCAAATAAACAGATTGAAGATATTCAAATGAGAATCTCTCTCTCTCTCTCTCTCTCTCTCTCTCTCTCTCTCTCTCTCTCTCTCTCTCTCTCTCTCTCTCTCTCTCTCTCTCTCTCTCTCTCTCCTCTCTTTCACTCACACACACATACACACCCTGCCCTTTCCCCTTCTATCTCCACTCCCTTCAATATCTTAGAATCCTCAGGAAAGAATCTCAAAACCAAAATAGTTAAAAAGCTGATAATTTGTGGGTCCCTAATAGCAAGGAGTCCTGTGGGGAAAGGTTAGGGGGAAACGGTGGGGAACTGGGGTGGAAGATATCAGGCGGTAGAGAGGATGGAAATAGATGCATCTGTGACCAAGCAATGACAACCTAGACACATCTGAAGTCTCCAAAAGCCCAGACAGCTGAAAACTTGTTTTCTTTTCAGTGTTGGGCTTTTTTCCTGCTTCTTTCTTCCCCCCAAAAGGAAACAGTTAAACATTGAGGCTTGATCTAGAGCAGCTCAAAGTGTCTCTCCTGCCCTCACAGCTTAAGCAGCCACTGCTGCTGCTGTTGCTACCACTGAAGAATTAAATAAACCTCATTCACTTTATCCTACTTAAGCATGGCCAAACTGTTGCTATTTGGAGGGGGGGGGGAGAAAATTCGATTTTCTTCCTTAGAATGATAATGAGGGTGGGGGCGAGGGCAGAGGACAGGCAGGGGTGCTGTAAGAGACGCAATCACAATCTGAGCAGGGAAAAACCAAGTAAATAACAAGATCATTCACAGCCCGGGCTGGAGTCACCTGGAAATACGCAAACTGCGTTAGCATCTTCCCTGGAAACACACACACACACACACACACACACACACACACACACACACACACACACACACTCCTAAGAGCTGTAAGTCAGAGGGTTGGGGGGGGGGGCGCAGCGAGAGGACCCGGGTACTGACTTACATGGAAGTGATATTCCTTGAGATGTCCGTGATGTTGATGCTGGCGTTGCCATTGCTGTTCCCTGAATCCTGTCCTTCCAAGAGGGGGAAGAGATTCCCATCATCGGGATTCTTGCAATTGATCTCTGTCTTACTGCAGACACAGTTCGCAGGGCAAGCCAGCACCGAACCCAGATAGTCCAGCCAGAAGCTTCCCAGCAAAAAAATCCTCCAGAAACTGCACTTGGTAGGGCAAAGAGAGACATCCATCTCCGATTGCTGCTTCTAAAAAAGAGGAGGAGGAGGAGGAGGAGAAGAGGAGAGGGGGGTGGGGTGGGGGGAGAAGGGGGGAAGGAAACAAAGACAGTGAGGGAGGGGGGAAGGGAGGGGGAGGGGGGACTCTGCCTTTGGAACGCCGAGTGATCAGATGCAAAATCCTCCAGCTGATGGAACCATCGTGGCCACGGAAAAGATAAGCGGTAATTCCCCTACAGTAGTGGTCTGAAATGCATGGTGGATAGGTCTCCTTTGCTGCCTTGTTGATTCCAGGTTGGTAATCAAGCCGCTCTCTCTGACTCTGATACTTGTGAGGATTGCAACAGAAGATGGGGAGGCAAAAAAAAAATGGTGCTAAAGTCACCAAGTCCCACCTACTGGGCAGAATTAAAACTGACACACCTGCAAAACACACACACATACACATACACACAAGCATACACACATACACACACACACGCTAGGAGTCGAGGCAGAGGATGCAGTCCTAGCTGCTGCAGCAGCAGCAGCAGCAGCAGCAGCAGCAACAGCGAATGCCTTGCAGCGCGCCAGCAGAAATGGACAAGTGCTGCCTTCCGAAAGGGATGGGTTATCGGACCGTCTTCCTCATCTCCCTCCCTTTCTCCCTCCCTCCTCCCCCCCCCCACTCCACCCCCAGTTACCCGCCTTCCCCTCCTCTGCTGGGAGCAGCAAGAGAACGGAATCTCCCCCCACCCCTCCTCAGCTCCCCACGCCCCTCTCTGTCAGTCCTTCCCTCTCCTCTTTTCTCCTCTCCCCTCTCCTCCTTTCCCCTCTTCTCTCCTCTCGGCTTTTCCTCTCCCCTCTTCTTCCCACCCACCCACTCACTCTTCGCTTCTCTCCACCACCACTACCACCACCACTATCAGCAGCAGCGGCGGCGGCGGCTTCTCAGCTGAAGACTGAAGCCATAGAGAAACAGAAACAGGATGGGGGAAAAGTTCCAGTTGGGATTGCAATGGTTGAGCCGGGTGGGGAGTTAAGAGAGGTTGGCGGGGGGGGTGGGGGGAGAGAAAGAGGAAGAAATGTTCTATGGATCTTCACTTTTTTTGGCCCCAGCGCTCCAAGATTTTGCTGCAATCCGAACCGTAAGAAGGAAGTGAAATTAACAGGGACGCAGTTGCAAAAAGCTTCCAGGGGGACGCGGGGTTGGGGGGGTGGGGGATGCAATCGTGCTTTTTAGTTGTATAGAGCAGATTATTGAGAGGAAAGCGGCAGGCTAGTAACGAACCAGGAACCAGTGAAAGGACTTGTTTAGAACGTGCGTTGTTATTACTATTAATAATAATAATGTCCATAATAAAGAGAGTCTGTCGCGGGAATGGCCAAGAGGACAGTGCCTGCGGCTGGTTAACTGGCTGGCGGAGTGCTTGACGGCTCCCCGTCGGGAAAGGGGGATTTCTCTATTCCCCCAGATCTTGCTTTACTGTATGTATAGTCCTCGATCATGCGTGGACAATAACGAAGAAGGAAGGAAGAAGCGAGTGCTGAAAAGACTGCGCTCGGAGGGCAGAAATGGCATCAGGAAAACCGTGTGTGAGATGAACAGCAGAGCGAATTGAGATGCATAGTGCATTTTTTGGCAAGCACAAACCCCACCAGATCAGAGAGCCCTATTTAATTTGCTCTGCTTTTCCGTAGCGTTTTGCTCAGTGCCTGACCGAGAAGGTTGTTTTCCCTACCCAGCTTTTGGGGGTCCGTTCCTAGAATGCCTCTGCCCCCAGATACACGCACAATATTTCTGCAGACACACCTTCCTGCCCGATGCTTTCACATCTCCCAAAATCTAGGTTCTTTCATGGGGGTGGGAGGTAGAAGAGGGTCTCTGCTTCTTGTTAAGTAGGGAAATGTTTTTGTTTTGAACACCAGGGAAGTGGCTGGCATCTGTTTGCAGAGGGAAAATAGAGCAATGATATTACCGGGAGTGAGAGGCAGAGGATTAGAGGAGTTGCAAGCAGACAACACACTATTTACACTCCGGGAAAAGCAACCTCCTCTTCCACTTAAGAAAAGGGAAAGTAGGAGAAGCAAAGTGAACTGGATTTAACTGACTACAATGTCTGGATGTATTTCTTTTCTCCCCCTCTGGTGGATTCCAATGCTGGTCATGCAGCTTGCTGGCAGGAGGGGGGGAAGGGGTGTGGAGTCCTACCAGCCAAACCCCAAGGCAGACCCACAGCACCAGAGGCTCTCAGTGTGGCACTGTCGCAGGGAGCAAGCTTGGAAGGAAAAAGGAACTGGAGAACATGACTATAAAAGGCACTTTCTTGGCTGCATGTCATGTTCTCTATCCTCCCTCCCCCTCAATGAGGATTTGATCCCCTGACCCTGACCCTGTGCCTGTGATGTCACACTGGGTTACTTGCTATGGCCTTCACGACCAGTGTCACCCATCTTTTCTTTTGGCTTGGCACCAGCAGGAGGGGACAATCAGTGGATCCGTGTGACAATCTGAAACCAATTCAGTGAGAAGATGGGACCCGTTGACCCTGTATCTGGAATTTATATAGAGTTGTGGTCATCTCGGGTGGCTCTTATGTTATGTTCAACACAACAGGATTTTTGATACATTCTTTTATAGAAAAAGAAACTGAGGCATAGTTGCAAGAGGAATTTTTCTAGTTGTATGAGATAGTAACAGATATTGTATCTGGGAACCATTATCTTCTACCAGCTATATGTCAATATTTGTGAGTACCCTTCAAAAGATGAATGCAAATCAGATCTAAGTTTAGCATCAGTTTTAGTCTCCCTCACTCCCTAATTCAGCCTTGAAATAAAATGGTTGTTGGAGATGGTAGGGGGAGCACTTTAAAAAATTATGATTTTTTAACATTGCCAGAGCAGACGGGGGAGTGCCTGGATGTTAGAACAAAATAGAAACCTTAAAGGAGCCTTTGGAGAATTGGTGAAAATACCAGCTAGGAAGCAAGGGAACACAATTTTTTAATTGAAACAGAAAATGGTACAGAGGATGTTGCATTTATGCTTGGGCTTAGACCTCAGCCCAAAGTAAGATCTTTAAAGTGGGGAAACAATTAGAAACCTGGTCTTGGAATCTGAAGGCTCAATTTATATTCCCAGCTTGCCACTAGCTAGTTTTAGGGCATTACACAAGTTTCAGTTTCTATGAGCCTCAGTTTCCTTCCTATGAAAAATGTGTTTTTATTCTTTAAACTCCCTTCCAACTCTAAAATACTATTAGTTTTTATGATCTTAGAGCCAAAGAAATGAGTTGAGAGTACGTTACTGTTATCAGAATCAAGGAGAGCTATGAAGAGAATAGGGATGAGTGTCCCACTTTTACCATCCAGAGAAATGCTCATGATTCTCTGGCTCTGGGGGTGGCCAAATATTTGGAGTGGGGAAAAGAGAAGGATCTCAGCAGATGCCTTTGCATAATTAGGTGGGAAAATCTGGGTCAAAGGCTCTAGAGCACAAACACATTTAGGATGCTACCCCCCTGGGACTTGGCAGCTTTCCAGGTCTGAATTTACCAAGTTGGCCCCAAAGGATTAAGTCTCTATTGACAAAAGGAAGCTCCTTCCCATCATGACTATTTCCCATCTTTTAAATGTCACCAGGTTCTGGGAAGAATGAATGAAGCCTGAGCTTGGCATCTCCTAGAGTTTTGAAGGGACAATTTAATCTCGTTTCTATTCCTTGTTGACAACTGGGTTCTTAGGGAAATGTTTTTAAAAGGAGGAGGGAGGTAGAACCTATGCCAATCTATCCTATTGGATCAATAGGAGGCAAGAATAGAACCAAGTTTCTTGAAAGAAAAGTAAAGCTCAAAGTCCCCTTAAGACATGCAAGTAACATCTGATTCTAAGGGAAGGAGAGAAGGGAATGGACCCAAATAAGGACGTGTGCTCACCAAACCAAGCTGTGTGGAGAACTATCTCCCAGGTGTACTGCCCTTTTTTTCCTTCTCTGAAAAAGTTGGCTACAGAATCACAAAATTTCAAAGTTAGAAGACCATTTAATACAACCCACACCCAAAAGGAATCGGTTCTCTAATAAGCCCTATAAGTAACTGTTCATCTGGCCTCAGCTTGAAAACCTCCGAGAATAATCTACCAGTTCTAAAGGAAACCATTCCACTTTGGGACAGTGCTAGATATTAGTAGGTTTTTCCTGACATTAAGCCTAAATCTGTCTATTTGCAATTGCCACTCACCATAGCTCCTGACTTTGACTGCTGGGATCGTCTTCTTTAAGGATAGCCTTTCAAAGATCTGGAAGCAGCTATCTTGTTCCCACTAAACCTTCTCTTCTCCTGATTAGATGTCCCTAGTCCCTTCATGAATCATATTATGTTACAAAAATTTATGACTTAGGTCATCACAGTAAGATTTCAACTTACCCATAAATTTCTGGAGTTTTCATTTAAAGCTAGGACCAGTTCTCTCCTTGCCATTTGTCCTGTTTAGGACCTTTATAGAGAAGCAAGATCATTGCCAGGAATTTGTCTCTTGCTGGTGCCTTCTAAATCTTTGTGGATAGTGTAAAATGAGGGAGTTGGGCTAGATGAACTTTAAATTTCCTTTTATCTCTAATAGTCAGGGTCTATCTGCCCTTTCAGCCTATATCTGATGAAGGAGGGTGGTATAATGAAAGAGCAATGGATTTGGCATAAGAAGATTTGAGTTAAGATCCCACATCTGCTATTTAATAGGTGTAAATTTGGGCAAGTCATATAACCTTTCCTCTTCCCAGTTTCCTCAAAATCTCTGATCCTAAAACATGCCTGTGTAGGCCACACACCATCAATATTAAGTCAGGTGAGTGAGGCAGATAATTGAATAAAGATATAGTAGAGTGGAAAGAGCCTTGGCCTTAGAGTAAGACCTGCGTTTAAGTTTAAGTCCTACTATTTGCCAATTAAATGACCTGGAATGAGTTACTGCATCTAACTGGCCCTCAGTTTTCCTATTCTGTGAAATAAGCAGTTGAACTAAACAATCTCTAAACGTGCTTTTATCTCTAACTTTCTGCCTCAGTGAATGCCATGGCTATGAACCAATTAACAGGAAGTTGCCCTGAGTACTGAAAGCGTTGTAAAGAAGCAGGGTTCTGAGATCTCAAAGCAAGACTGTGCTCAAAAATATGAAGATCAAAACAAAGGATTCAGAAAAAGCATATAGGTCTGCCTCCTTCAATACACGGGGGAGCTGTTCTGGGAACCCACAAAGTA
This sequence comes from Monodelphis domestica, assembly GCF_027887165.1. NCBI lineage: Eukaryota > Metazoa > Chordata > Mammalia > Didelphimorphia > Didelphidae > Monodelphis > Monodelphis domestica. The sequence continues at coordinate 128,410,240 of NC_077227.1, read as the reverse complement.
CTCTTGGTGGCACATCACAACTATGTTCTATGGGGAAGTATAAAAGAGCAGAAGGAGATACACTCAAGACAATCACTGAAACACAAAAAGAAATTGTAAGATTTGAGACATTGTTCGTGGTAAATAGAGCTAGAGATATATCAGAAAAATGAGCTCCTCTCTATAGAAATTGCAGATTATGCTACAGAATTCTGGAGACAAGAGGAAGGGAAACCAAGCAGCCAAGAAACTCTTGAGATAAGATAAAGTTCCCAAAGTTGAAATATTTTCTCAGAAGCTTGTCCCTAAGTTCATAGGCCCAAGACTTGGATTTGTAACAAAGTATGTTTTTCCATATTCTTTCTAGAACAGGTGTTCTAAACCCCCCCCCTTTTTTTGGAGTCCATGTAGGATCAACCCCTTTGAAGATCCCTCATGTCTCAAGTCAATGTTCATTATCACAAATGGTGAATCTGATCCATATCTTTATTTTTCTACTGCCTGCTTGAGTTCTCCACTTCTATTCTCTTAAGCGCAAAACAAGATATTCTTGCCCAATCTTAACACCAAGAGCTATGGGGCTTCTTTCACAAAAAAGGTTTCCAGGACTGTGAAGCTATGGGGTTAAAGCCATTTCACTGGCTATAGTACCTATGGCAAGTCACTGCACCTTGCTGATCCTCAGTTTGCTCCACTGTAAAATGAGAGTTGAGCTAAACAATCTCAACATTTTCTTTTATCTCTAACACTGAGTCTACAAACTTTGCAGTTTTAAATCTTCAGCTATCAATAAATTATTCAAAATTGCCACAAGTCCCAAAGCTGATGAAAGTTGCCTTTCTAGGGGGACCTCCTCCAGTTTTGCTCTCCACCCTCCAGCTACCCAGAGACTGTATCCCCTCTGACAAATTTCAGTCAGGCTTAAGGTAAGGTATTCATTCCAGCCACTCTAAAAGCCTTTCTTATTCCAGAAGGAAAACACAGAGCAGATGCCGACTACAATATTCAGAGTTATGAGGCATCTGCTGGCTCTTGGGAGATAAAACCTCTGTGGACTGAGAACTGGTCTCTATTTCTGTCTGTACTCCTCAAGGCAGTACCATCCCTTTGCTCCAGGGTGGTCTGGCTTTAGTCTTGACTCAGACAAGGGGAGAGCTCCATGTTGAGTCACTAGTAGGTGTGAGTAATAGGGACAGATAAAGAATCAAAAAGCAAAGCAGCCCCACAGTCCTGGAGCACATCTGCTACCCCCAGGTCTATGTGAGCCAACCAATTCAAAGGATCATCAAAGAGAAATGAAGCTGAAACCCAGTCCCTTGCTCCCCAGGAGTAGGTTTTGTGTCAGCGTTTGATGTATCAACATGTCCATCCTCTCCTCAAAAGTGAGAAAGCTCTGAGGACTCCTAAAATGGGTGAGCTTTGCACTGTGGCTCCAAGAACTGAAGAAGTAAGCAATGTGTGTTCTTCCTACCTTAGCCTAGCCCAAAGTGCTAAAATCTCAATTCAGGAATGTCACCTCCTCATGGCTAGAAAGGGTTAATGCCTTAGTAGCCAAAATGTTGGGAAGGCACCTGATAAAGACCACTTGCAGGAAACAGTGGAGGGAGGCAGGTTTTTAATAACACACTTTCTCATTGCAAAGACCCTTCTAAGTCTCCTCCAGAAAACAGAATTTCCAATCCTCTATTTTAGAAACAACATGGTACAGTAAAAAAAAAAAAGTGCTATGGTTCTAGAGTTAGAGAACTTGCACAATAATCCTATCACAAATGCATACCATATATGTGTGAACTTAGACAAGTCATTTAAGTCTCCCTAGTTCTCAGCTTCCTCAGCTGTAAAAATGAAATGGTTAGACTTGGTTATTTCATTATCACCATAGCTAACGTTATGTAGTATTTTAAGGTTTACAAAGTGCTTTTTATATATTACCTCTTTGACTCTTAAAGTAACCCTGTGAAATAGAAAAAGGAAACTGAGGTGGAGAGGTTGTGTCTTTCCCAGAGTAACTCAGCTGATAAGTGATCAGAGGTAGGATTTCAATATAAGTCTTCCACACTCTAAGTCCAGCACTCTACCTACTATATTAGTTCCATATCTATGATCCTATGAACCTTCCAATTGAAAATAAGTTCCTCAAGGGCAAGGATTGTTCCTCACATAGTGATGAAGTCACCATCTCATGAAGCATCATATTCCATTCTGGGCATCAATAATTGGTTTTTCAAAAGTTCTTACTCTTGCTAAGTGAAATAATACACCTCTGTTGTTGTATAGTATCCACAATGTTTTACACATAGTAGGCACTTTATAAGTCTTTGTTTTCATTCAAACATTTTCACTCTGACAGAGTAGAAATAGACAGAACACACAAATCTAAAGCAAGCCTCAAGTGTCTCAAATACAAGAGTCAACCTCCCACACCCTAGAAATAGATGCCAAGCCCCAACAAGCTTTCCCTTAGATAAGCCTTATTTGGGTGAGCTCTTAAAAGAGGGCCCAGTGTACTAACTCAACAGGCAGTGCCTAGCTACACATGTGATCCCTATCTCTGTCCATAATTCTATTGCAGCCCTTGGTGCCCATTCCAAACTCATACTGGAAGCACAATCATTATCTCCATCTGCTCACCCTCTCTTTACCCTGGTGAATGTCATTTTCCATGCTTGAAACACACTGAGAATCAGAAAATGAAAACCAGAGCTGGAAGAGACTGGAGAGATCACCTCATCCATCCTCCCTCATTCTATATAAGGAAACTAAAGTCCAGGGAGGTCGTATACCTAATTAGTGACAGAATTGAAATAGGAAACCAGGTATACTCCACTCTATTCCAGTGCTCTTTCCATTATACCACATCATCAGCCCCCTCTCTGAAGTGTCCTACCACATCCCCACTGTCCATGCCCAATTCAGCCTACTCAACACTTGGATTCAAAGTACTCCATCAGTCCACCCCTGCCTTTATCACCTCCTACCTATCCCCATCTCTCCCTCCTGTTCCCTTTGCTGTAAAATTAAGTCCTTTCTCATTGCCAGTTGTTACTTTCTCTCCTATTCCCAACTCAATGCCTTCTGCTACCATTCCACATGCATATACATACCCACCTCCTCCTTCTAACCTTTCCTTCAAAGCCCTCCTTGGAATCTACCTACTCCTAGAGAGCCTAACCTAATTAAATGATGAGAATAAAAATGCCCTCCTCCCTGAAACCATCTCTCAAATCAGCATTCCTTTTCTAAAACAGTGACATCATCAAACACATAATCTAAGATTCATTGCATCATGGAGACTTGAGTGGTATCTTGGAAATAGACTTTTAAGTCAGGAAATTTGAAGTCTAGTTCCACTTTGGTATAACCAGTTGAATCACCATAAGCAGCTCACTTAACCTTGAAGTTAAATATTTTGAGTTTTCGTACAGCTGTAAAACTGATCTTAGAGTAGGGAAGGAACTGAAGTGGCCTTCTTCATCCACCTCCAAGGACAGACTCAAGACAAATCAAATGTGCTTGCTTCCATTTCCTTCCACAAATCAGCACCATGAATGGCTCATCTGGCCTATCTAGACCTGCCTCTACACAGGAGAGAAAATGAAATTCCTTCTCTAGTGTTCTTCCCTAAAGATCATCCAGGCTCCTGCTTTTTAAACAGATGTCAGCAGCCCAGGGAGCAAGGGAGGCAAGAAGCTGCATCTACACCCATTGGATCCATAGGCCCAGAAAAGAGAAGACAAAATATTGGCCGAGATAAGTAGAAATCACTGCAAGAAATCACCAAATCTGCTCTAATTTTCACTGACAAAAGCAATTACCACAGAGCTCTCACATACACATTTAAGTAAGTATTAAGAGTAAATGGAAAGCCAACAAATTAAAATCTTGTTTGCTGAGGTGGGGCAGTAGAATTTGGGAAAGCTTTATGTTGAAGAGGGAGTTGTCTTTGTCTTTGGGAACCAAAAGATGGCTGCTCACATGCTGCTTTCTTCTCAGTCCCATAATACCAGATTCATTCTTTAGATGTGACTTATAAATTGGACTGGATTCTGAGAGAACAGGAGCTCAGCTTAGGAGACCAGCAAATGGCATGAAACTTTGAAGAGAAGGATCTGGATAGGGCATAGGATTATAGATTTAGAGCTAGAAGGGACATTAGAAGCCTTTGAGTCTAAATCTTTCATTTTACATATGAGGAAACTAAGGCACAAAGAGGTTAAATGACTTGTCCAGAGTCATACAGCTAAGCAGTGTCATAGGCAGAATTTTGACTCATGTTTTCCTGATTCTGTGTCCAATGCCCTATCCACCACACCAGTTTCACATTCCACGTAGGAATTCCCTCTGCAGAAACCTTGATAGTATTTCAGCTTCCCTTTCTCCTCTACTGATGAGATTACCACCTCATAAAACAGTCTATTCTATTTTGGACAACTCTAATTAGCAGAACCACCTTCCTTTAACTAAAAAAAAAAATTGCTTCCATGTAATTTTCAATAAATGGTCCTACTTCTGTAAGTGAAAGCACAGAGAATGTCTACTGCTTTTTCCATGTGACAGTTCTTCAGAAATTGGAAGATTGGAAGAAAAATCCTTAGTTCCTTCAGCCATTCCTCTTTTGACAGTTTCTGGGTCCTTGAATATCCTGGCCACCTTTCTCTTGGATATGCTCCAGTTTTTCAATGTTTCTCTTAAAAATGTAGTGCCTAGAACTAAATACATTACACAAACATGGTCTGCTAGTATAGAATACACTGTAACTACTTCTTTCCTTAATTTGAACATCATATTTCTATTTTTACAACCCGAGACTACATTAGTTTATTGGCAGCTACATCACAGTGTTCATTCAATAGAGTTAAGGTTCGATGTCAGGTAATCTACCTAATGACTTGTAAGATGGTGCTTTTTAAAATGTTTCTACTGTGAGCTTCCAGAAACGTGGCTACAAGGGCTAAGATCATGTGAATTGACCCGGTCTTCTTCATGGAGTTGACCCTCACTCTGATTGAAGTATCCACTGCACACCGGTTTTGAAGAAGACAAGTATTTTGATTAACTTTTATTCTAGGAGACGTTCTGCTTTTTTTCTGTCAAAAACTGGTTTCTCTAGCATTTTTTAAGTATTGTTGTTGTTCAAGCATTTTCTGTTATGTCTGACTCTTTATGACTCCATTAGAGGTTTTCTTGGCAAAGATATTGAAGTTGCTTGCAATTTCCTTCTCCAGCTCATTTTGTAGATGCCAAAACTGAGTCAGTGTTAAGTGACTTGCCCAAGGTCACACATCTAGTATGTATCTGAGGCCAGATTTGAACTCAGAAAGATGTTTCTTTTTTTAATTGTTAATTTCTTCTTTTAAAAACTCTCACTTTTTGTCTTAGAATCAATACTAAGTATTGGTTCCTAGGCAGAAGAGAAGTAAGGGCTAGGCAATGGGATTAAGTGACTTACCCAGGGTCATGTAGCTAGGAAGTATTTGAGATGAGATTTTGGCCCAGGTCCTTCTGACAACAGGCCTGGTGCTCTATTCACCGAACCACCTACCTTCTCCTACTCCTAGAGTTATTTGCAACTTCCTCTGACTTCTCCTCACCCATCTTTATGTATTTTGACTCCAACTTCTCTTCTCTTAGGAAAAGGTATTTTCCCCAATCTAGGTCCCTAAAACTCTGAAGGGAAGAAACTCAGGTCATCAGATCTCAAGACATATAAGCCATGACCAACATGAGCCAAGAAACTTGAATCCCTCCCATCTAACTGGAGCTATCCCTTTGCAAAAACTCCCTGGTCCTCATGCAGTTTGTTGAGCTATGAAAAAGCCAAAGAAAAGCTTGGCTGTGGATCATTTCATGAAGTCAAAGACAGGTTTGGGAGGTAAGCATAGAAATGTAGAAGTTCAAAGTTTCCTAGAGTAGGAGCTTGAAGAGACTTAAAAGATCATCTAGTCCAAGGAAAGGATTGATGGAGTCTGAATGCATACTGACACATACAACATTTCACGTTTTCTCTTCACTTTTATTTTGTTCATTCTAGTGCTTGTTCACAAAATGACTAATATGGAAAGATGTTTTACACGATTACACATATAAAATCTAAAAAAAAAGTCATCTAGTCCAACTTTCTCTCCATGTTAACAGATGAGGAAACAGGCCTGGAATGGTTAAGTGACTTGCCCAAGGTCACAAAATTGACCGTTTTTACAGTTAAGAGGTGAACTAAGGTCCTCTGACTACAGATTCATCTCTCTGCTGTACAACACATCCAGCAATTCTCTGTACACACTTACCCTCATAAATTTTGACACAGATGTTTTTGCATAGCATATGCCTCTCCCTTTGTCTTTAGCATGGGTCCCAGGAAGATTCTTTAGTCTTGCCTTAGAGTGAAACAGTCTCAGAATAGCCCCAGAAGGGCACTAGGAATGGCAGCATCTTTTTCTTACAGTTCTTCAGCTTGGAATAGGTTGGAAACAGTGTAGAGACTCACAACAATATAAGCTGAGTTGCCAATAGAGAAAGGAGAGACTTGTTTGAAGTCAAGTCTCAGCTGGAGACTGAAAGACTGAGAACTTCATTCATGAAAGAAACAGAAACACAAACAAGAACCTCATGGACATGTAATGAGAGATGAGGCTCTGGTAAAGTCAAAGCATTGACTTGCTTTGAAGTTTACAAAATCTTCCTTTGATCCTTTCAACAATTCTGGTAAGGGGAACTATTATTATCTCCGTTTTACAAATGAGCAAATTCAGATTCATCAAGGTTAAGTAACCTACCCAAGGTCACAGTTAGAAAGCTGCAAAAGTAAGATTTGCACTCGAGTCTTCCTGACTCCAGGTCCACTGCTCTAACCAACACACCATGTTGTCTCTCCTAGCTCAGTACTGGACAAAGATGGCAAAGACAGATAAAGATGGCAGCATGAGAAGATAAGGTCCCTGCTCTCAAGGAATAGATTATTCAATAACATTTCACCTTGAGTCAACTACTACATGAACAACCACTTGAGGAGTCAAGAAAAATCTCAGGAACTGAATCTCTTGAATGCTTGATGTTAAGATATCTTTCCTGCATTATCCCAGACCTTGAGCTCTGCCCCCAGAGAAAATGGCAAGCTAATCAGAGCTCTACCAGCTTAACTAGGCCCCTCACCCAACCCATTGGCTGCCACACAGGAGAGAATCTATGAGAGTCGTTAGCCATAACACTAATATGTAGGATCTAATCTCCAAGTGAAGATGACAGGTACTCGGGTGCTCAATGGCATAATTGTGTTTTGACGCAGCATGCCAGCATAGAGAGAGGGATGGGAAGTGGGAGGGAGAGAGAGAGAGACAGAGAGAGAGACAGAGAGACAGAGACAGAGACAGAGAGAGGCAGAGAGAGAGACAGAGAGAGAGGGAAGGAGGGAGAGAGAGAGAGAGAGAGAATGACAGAGAGAGAATGACAGAGAGAGAGAGGATGACAGAGAGGGAGAGAATGACAGAGAGAGAGAGAGAGAGAGAGAGAGAGAGAGAGAGAGAGAGAGAGTTCTCCACAAAAGTGAAAGCTAAAACTGGCTAAAGAAAAGGCAGCATCCCCCCCCCCACACACACACACACACACCCCAGGGCATGGCTATCTCCCTGGTAAACTAAACTTGGTACATCCAGATATAGGGCTAGGGAAAGGAGAGGATATCATCATCTTCAGGGAATAGGGAGTAATTTGTGTGGGAAACATAAAATAAAGAAGAATCTTTGTACCTCAACAGTTTGGGGATCAGGTCTTGTGCCCAGCTTGGCCAGGGTAGAGTCTGGTGTGAAATAAACAGCCATCAATAAGGACATCTTAAAAGCCAGGGGCAGATTGCAGAACTGAAGAAAATTAATGGGCTGCCTGTTCTCCCCAACCCTGCCCTGAGCTGTTGGGGTAAGGGTAGGTAGAAGAACTCCAAAGCCCACCTCAGAGGACATTCATTTTCCAAGCACTGGCGGGGGGAGGGGGTAGAAAGACTGGAGGTGGAAAATTTGGCACTGAAGCAGCATTGAATGTCCTACCAAAAAATCTGTAATAAACAAATCAATAATTAAGAGAGGATGCACATTAGCCTTTGAACTGACTCCAGATGGATTTTTTAAAGACTTTTCCTTTCAACTAAGGTGAGGTGAACAAGTGGGTGGATATGTGAAGACCTGGAGGCAAGATGGAATAAGGTTGAAGGAGGAGGCAGCAATGGGATGGGGATGGAGGGGGCAGCAGGAATGTGAGTGAGTGTGTGACTATGTGCTATTCAGTGATGTCCATGGAAGAATGTTAGTGGGAATGTTTGTGTGGGTGTGTGCAGATGGGTGCTTGGGTATGTGGGTGAGTGTGTGGGGACACAGACACATACAGTGGTACAGAAGGGTGGGCTGTGTGCAGGGGAGGGATGGCATGTGGGTGGTGTGCTCACCATTATAGTGCGTATACAAATGAGAGGATATGTGTAGGTAAATGAGGTGTTGGGACGGTACTCTTGGGAAGAAATGGGAGACAGGTGAGTGTGTATGTAGGCAGCTGGTACTACATGGGTGGGTTTCTTGTAGTGAAGGAAGGATTCTGTGGGAAATAATAGCAGTGCACGAATAGGAAGGGAACCTAGGCAAAGTATCTCCATGGAGCATTTATTTTGTTTGTTTCAGATTTAATTGAGAAATTTTGTTTTAAATTTTCCTTCACTGGAACCCTAGGAGAATCCTGGTTTATGAACTACATTACTTGAAATAGCAACTCACTTTTGGGCCTGTACTACTGTCTCACCTCCTCAAATGCCACCAGAAGCTAGTAAAGGAATCCTCTTAGTTTGTCATTCTCTGTTAAGTCTTATTTCAGGAATCACCTAGATTTCCAGTCCTAGAAAAGTGTTTCTGGTTCCTCTCTACTGGACCAGTTGGCAGTATGTGTCCCAATCTTAGGATCAAAGGAAAAGAGTTTTAGGAGATGTTAGAGCAGGAATCTGAGACCCAGAAGTAAAGGACCTTGCCCAAAGTTACTCTATAGCAGAGAAGGGGTAGGGATGCAAGTACAAATCCAACTGGCTCCAAATCCAATTCTGTTTCCTCCCTTTGAGGAAAAGAGACAGAGGCAGAGATGGAAAAACACAGAAAGAAACAGGACATGGAGATAGAGACACAAAGAGAGATAGAGGCAGAGAAAGAGACACAGACATTTACAGGGAAAGGCTGGAGGATTAAGTCCTCTGACTCCAAATCCAATTCTGCTTTCTCCCTATGAAAGGGAAAAAGATAAAGAGAGATAAATAGACAGAGAGAGAGAAAAAGGAAGACAGAGGCAGAGAGAGAGAAACAGAGAGAGACGGAGAAAAGAAACAGAGACCAAGAAATATAGCAAGACAGAATCATAGAGACAGAGAGAGAGAAAAAAAAACAGAAAGAGAAAAAGAGACAGAGAGAAACAGAGACACAAATTAAGACAGTCACAAAGAGAGACACAAAGAGCGAAAGAAAAAGAAACAGACAGACTCTATGTTATAGTGGCTAGAGTGCTGGGGCTTGGAGTCAGGAAAAGCTGGACAACTTTGGCACTTTTTAGTTTTAACTCTTGATCAAGTTAAGACTCCTATGCACAATTTTCTGTCTCTGATCATAGATTTAAAGAGCCCATCCCATCCAGTCTGGTCATTTGACTGAGACTGAGAGAGAGGTTAAGTGAGTTACCCAAAAAATTAGTAAACACCCAATGGCTCATAAATGTCTGAAGCACTATTTAAATCTATCTTACTTATTCCAAGAACAGCTCCATTCCTTGCCAAACTTACCTACTTATCTTCTAAACAATAAGTGTGCTGCCAAAAATCAAACTTCCTGAGGCATCTAGGTGGCACAGCAAAGGGTGGGACTTGCAGCTAGGAAAACTTGAGGTTTAATACTGCCTCAGACACTAGCTGTGTAACTCTAGGGGTGTCATTTAATCTCTCTGGCCCTGTTTTCTTCATCTATAAAATGGGGGTAATAATAGAACTGTTGTGAGAATCAAATGAGATAATGTATGTAAAGTGTTTTGCAAGCCTTATAATACTAGATAAATGCTAGCTATTACTGTTATCGAGAGAGGGGAGGGGGGCAAAGGATAAAAGGAGAAAGTAGAAAAAAGAGAAGAGAGGAAAGGAGAGAGCGGGAGAGAGGGGGAATATATAGAGAGGGAGGAAGGGAGAGAGTTATGGGGAGGGAGAGGAAGAGGGAGAAGGAAATAAGTCAAAATAGGGTAGGAATTTCCATAACACAGTAATGAATAAAGATGAAAGAACTGAAGAACCAAGGACAGAACCATAAGCCTCCAAAGTACCACTAATCTCTAAAAGGGGAAAGTTTAAAGAAGATACATACAAATATACACATATGAATGTTATAGATATGCATATAAATATATACACATACATCTTTTTACATATACATACACACTTAGGCAAAAGATTACAGATTCATGACCCATCTGACCCTCCAAACTTTATAAACCCTGCTATAAGGTTTACCTATAGCAGCAACACTATAGTAATGTTTCCTTTAATGATTAGTTCAATAGGGTTTCCACAACTTTCTCTAAGTCACCAGCTCAAAAAAAACTTATCATATATGGCTGTACCCATGTTCCCCTATAATAGTGGGTCAACAAAGGATGTCAAAAGCTAATGGTCTTTCCCTTTTTACAAAAAGGAAAAATAAGTCATTGAGCAGAACTTTCTAAAGTCCATATCTTAAATTAACACATAGCAAAACTGAAGATGAACACTGGCTGTCATTTTGCAAGGACTGAGTCCACCTGCTGAATGTGCAAATATCCTCAAAAAAAAAAGAATAGTTAGTATAACTAGTCAAAAATCATCTTTAAACCAACTAAGAGGGTCTTCCAGTAAGATGTGGAAGGATGAGACTGGGCAAAAGAAATGAGAATCTCTAGGTTCAGGAATTCCTACTTGAAAACCTCTAAAAATATAGAACTCTTGCAGGAGCGGGGACTGATTTGTCTGACCTTTTACAAACCGCTTTTCCACAATGGATAATTTTCTATGTCCACTAAACTCCAGTCTTCTATGTTAGGAACAAATAGGGATGGTCTCATGTTTATTTTAACTGCCTTTTGGCCCCCCCAAGTCAGGACCAAACAAAACCTCTGACCTGACTCAAGACTGGATGGGAATTTCCATACCATGCTTCAAGAGAAAACAATAAGGATATGTTCAAATCTGAGGAAGAACCTCTACAGGTTGGAACTGGGGAGAGAAGCATATAAGAGGGAAGATATACTGTTGAGACTATTCTTCCCTTCCTACCCTTATGGCTGGAGTCTGAGTTATCTGGTTTTGAAAATACAGTCTTCTCAAGATTGGGAGGAATCAAGTGTCAAGGATCCAACTCCTATGTGGGAAATGAATAGCAGCCTTTCTTTTAACTTTCACTAAAGACTGTCTGGCCCTGAGGACCACAGCAAACTAACCTCACTTCCTTCCTTAATCATCCATCTCACTCAGCTACTCTGCTACTCTTTCCAGAATAGAGATAGGCACAAGGACATGTCTATAGTGTATTTGTCTTAGGAAGAGCATGCTCAGAGACAGGATCAAGAATTAACTATATGAAGAAAAATTAAGGAATGGAGTAAATGAGATTGGGCAAATCATCTTGGCTCTCTGGGCCTCAATTTTCCTACCCATAAAAAAGAAAGGTAGAACTAGGTACTCTCTAAAGTCTTTTCTGGCATTTCATGATTCCAGGTGAGAAGTTATTCAGTGGAAAGTGGAGATTTCCTCCTTCTACATATTAGTTGCCTGAGAGTTGCTAAGGGAAACCTTGCCATCCTTTTTTCTCTGTCAGGTTCCACAAGGCACATTCAGCCTTTAGTATCCCTGAGTAGAAAAGTCCATTGGTATACCTATGAAAGAGGATGAAGGCAGGGTCAGAAGGAGAACAGCTGGAGTTGAAATCATAGAGGTTGTGATGGGTAGATACAGAAAGGGAGTAGGGATTGTCTCCAGAAGAGACAACCTAGCTGCTTTGATGCTAAAAAATGAATGGAATGAAAATCCTGCTCTCTCTCCCCTCTGTAAACATGAAGAGAGGGGGAAGAGACAGAAGGAGAGAGGGAGAGGGAGAGAGAGAGAGAAACAGACAGACAGACAGACAGACAGACAGACAGAGAGAGAGAGAGAGAAACTTGCTCCCTTTCCTGACTGTCTTCTCTAACAGTATTGTAAGGTCTGATAGCCCCTGGACAGCTCCAGTCCCAGCACTGCAGAACTGATGGTTTGTGTTTTTTTTTTTTTTGGTATGGGCTCCCAAACTCCCTAAGGACAAAGCAAGTTTCTTTTCTCTGTCTCTGCCTCTCTGTCTTTCTGTCTGTGTCTTTCTGTCTGTGTCTGTCTGTCTGTCTGTCTGTCTGTCTCTCTCTCTCTCTCTCTCTCTCTCTCTCTCTCTCTCTCTCTCTCTCTCTCTCTCTCTCCCTTTCTCGGCAAACTTTCTTCAGCACAATATAGTTAGTATAGTTGTACTTGACATCAGGAAGACCTAGGTTTCAGTCCCAGCTCTAATTCTTCTCTGCTGTATGGACAAGTCACTTTACTTCTCTGACCATAAGTTTCCTAATTTATAAAATAAGGATGATACCTGTAACAACTGCCCCATAGGGTTATTGTGAGACTCAAATAAAATAATGTATACAAAGTGTTAAAGCAATGCCCTCTTTTGGGAGGGTATTGTTACCAGTCCATTTAGAGGCATTTACAGCAGACCATGAAGGGACTTGATCCTTCATACTCCTACTTGCACATACGTATCTATTGGAAGGTAGACAAGAAAGTAAAGATGATGCCTCTAATACATGAGCCATTATTATTTTTATTTCTAATACTATACTCAAGTGAAAGTAAAATACAACTATTTATTTTTATTCAAAGATATTTTACCAATTACATGTAATAACAATTTTAAACATTTATTTTCTTCTTGATCTGAACTATACCTATATTATGATGCAAAACATACTTCCATGTTGATCATTGTTGTAATAACACACACATACAAAACCAAAAACCTCAAATAAAACCATAAATATACTGGTGTGAAAGGTAGTATGCTTTGATCTTTATCCACCTCTAACAGTTCTTTCTCTGGAGGTGGCTAGCATTCCATGTCATAAGTCCTTCAGAATTATCCCAGATGATACTTGACCATCATACAATGTTGCTGTTACTGGGTACAATGTTCTCCTGAATCTTCTTATTTTGCTCTGCATCCATTCATGTAGATACATGCAGCTTTTTCTGAAATCATCCTACTTATCACTTCTTATAGCACAATAGCATTCCATCACCAACATATACCACCATTTGTTCCACCATTCCCCAACTAATGGACATACCCTCAGTTTCACAAAAAGAGCTGCTATAAATATTTTTGTACACATAGGTCTTTCTCTTTTTAAAAATAATTTCTTTGGGATACTTATGCACAATTTTATGGCCCTTTGACAATAGTTCCAAATTGCCCCCCAGAATGGTTGGATCCATTTACAACCCCACAACTATGTATTAGGGTCCCAATTTTGCCATATCCCCTCCAACATTTATCATTTTCCTTTACTGTCATATTGGACAATCTGATCGGTTTGAAGTGATACCTCAGGTTTCTTTTAAATTGCATTTCTCAAATCAGGAGTGATTTAGGACATTTTTTCATATAATTATTGATAGCTTTGATTTCCTCATCTGAAAATTGCTTTGTCAAATGGAGAATGACTCCTATTATTATAAATTTGACTTAGTTCTCTATTGATTTGAGAAATGAGATCTTTATCAGAGAAATTTGTTGTAAAATTTCCCCCTCAATTTGTTGTTTCCCTTCTAATCTTGGTTACATGGGTTTTGTTTGTATAAAAGCCTTTTAATTTAACATAATCAAGATTATTCATTAAAATGCAACTCTTTAGCTAAGGCATACTGACTCAACAAACATGCCCTTAAAAATTCCTTATAAATATGTGTCTATTGAGAGTGAACTAGAAGATAACTGATGAAGTTTATACAAAAGAGATTCCTCTACTTGATAAAATAATCCTAATTGCTGTAAAATGTTAAAGTTTGCAAAGTACTTTCTTTACTACAATCCTGTTAGGTAGATAGTAAGTCTGAAAGATGAAGAAACTAAAGCACAGAAGACTAAGTGGCTTGCACAGGGATATACAATTCAGGGGTTGGAGCCAAGATTTAAGCTTAAGTAATTTGACTCCAAGATCAGTGTGCTCTTTACCCTAGACAATGTCTTCTCTCTTTCAACCTAGTTGTCTCATGGTTTTACTAATATACCGCCTCAACTGGGTGGTAGAGTGGCTAGGGCATGGGACCAGGAGTCAGGAAAACCTGAATTCAAATCCTGCCTCATTCTCTTACTAGTTGTATAACCCTGGACAATTTATTCACCTTCTGTATGCCACAGTTTTCTAATTTGTAAAATAAGTATGATAGTATTAGTACCTTCTTCCCTAACCTGTTGTAAGGACAAAAATTAGATAATATTTGTAGAATGTTTTGCAAACTTTAAAGTATTATATAAATAAATTATTATTGGTGGTAGTGATATTTCAGAAAAATCCTTTTATGTCATTTCTCTGTTATTATTCTGTTATTCAATCTTTCAAATCATTTGTCTCAAGCAATGTACAGTGTTTTTTATAACAGAGGTTTTATCATGGTCCTCTAACCCCAACATTATCATGGAATTCTCCGGTATCGCTTTTTTCATTGTTCCCCAAAAGTTTGATCAATGCTGACATTTGTCTGTGTTGCCACTCACCTCCTTCTAGCTCTTAGCTCCACAGCCACTAAGATGTTATATACTCTCTGTATTAAAATGGTGGCAGAAAATCTCTATAGGTACTCTATGCAAAAGCTTCCATTTCATTGGTCTTTGGTCTGAATGTAGATATCCTTTTCCCTATACCTTTCTATATCATTTTGAGGAATTTCCACTTCTCCTCTAGTCAAGAATGAACATGTTCAAGTCAAATTTGCATATGAGTTGAGCCCAAGACAAGGTTATCTGGAAAGAGGACCCCCATTCCCCCTGCTCCCTATCAAACTCCAGTTCTTATTATAGACCCTCTCCTAATACTACAGGAGTGGAGCGAACTAGGGTGAGCTGAGGTCAAAGAATATGGAGAGAACTTTCTTATATATGTGTAATTTTCTATACCCATAAAATTTATTCCTATATAATAGTGAACCAAGGCTCAACCTGAAGTCACATACTTATCCTAATCTCCACAGATGTAATTTTAAAGACTAAAGAAGGCACCAGAGAAAAATCTGTCCTAGTCCTTTGCCTTATCAGAGCCTGGCTTTGCTCAGAACTCGACCGAGACTCCAATATTTAGACTTTTTTTTATTTCCCAGTATGCCTTCCCAGGCTCCTGAGAGCCATTCTCCCTGCAGACAGGCTTAGATCCTTGGCCTGAGCAGAAAGGGCTGTGAGCCGTTATGTCCAGCTAATGATCTGCAGTGGGATGGAAATGAACACTGACAGCTCCTGACTTGTGCCCTTGTTATCCTGGAAAAGAAACACGAAGGCATTTTTCAAAAGCAAGCAGACACCCAGAGAGTCTGGCAGGCAAACCACACACTTGCCTGCGGCCCACCCACTGTCCAAGCCATAGTCAAATATGCCCTCTTCCCAAAGAGGTTATGCACCCCTAATTCCTTCCTCCATCATGGAAGGGGTAAGAGAGTAAAACAAGATAGGGAGGGAGGGTAGAGTCACCTGTGAGAACAAAATGGAAAAGTAAAAAAGTCTCCAAAAGGAATCATATATGGTGAAAAAAAGATAAGAGAGAGTAAGGGAAATAGCAAGGTAGAATGGAGAGATTTTTTCCTTATTAATTTTTTACCTTCTCTAGTGTCTAAAACAGGGGTTCTTAATCTGGTCCATGAAACTGAGAGAGAGAGAGAGAGAGAGAGAGAGAGAGAGAGAGAGAGAGAGAGAGAGAGAAAGAGAGAGAGAGACAGAGACAGAGACAGAGACAGAGACAGAGACAGAGACAGAGACAGAGACAGAGAGAGACAGAGAGAGACAGAGTCAGAGGCAGAGACAGGGATGGATGGATGGATGGATGGATGGATGGATGGATGGATGGATGGATAAATTGATGGATGGATAGATGGATGGGTGGATGGATCATTGGATGAGATAAACAGAAACAGATAGATAAACTTTTTCAGTATAATCAGTTTTCATTGTAATTCTGTTTTTTATTCCATGTATTTAAAAATACTCCACCCAAATTTCACATCAGCTACAGGAAGGGGGGGGGGAAGGGAGGGAAAAAATATGATTCTTGTAACCAAGGAATAATGTTCTAAATTGACTAAATAAAATTGTCAAAAAAAATACTCCATACAACCACTGAAAAAGTGTCCGTGACACAAAATGATTAAGAACTCCTGGACTAAAGCATTGTATTACATATAGTAAGTGATTAAAAATGTTTGACAAATTAAATCTACCAGAGTAGTGGGAAAAGTTTAAATTTTTTTAAAAGAGAGGGAAGGAAGAAGAAATAGAGGTGGAGAAAAAAAGTATACAAAGAAAGGGAGGCAAAAGGATAGAAGGGAGGAGAGATAGACTTGGGGAAGAAGCACTTAGAGCAGGCATCTTGTTTGCTACAGGTAGACCCTAAGAACCTTCCACACATTCTACACTGCTACTCGGGAGAAACAGCCCCTTACTAGAGCATCTCCAAGGAGACGACAGGCTGGCAGAACAGCTCTGCCTCTTGATGGGGGCTCCAGTCTCCCTTTTTCACCTGCTTTGCTTAGTTGTTGCCCAGGAAGAGAGAGAGAAGAGAGAGATGAGAAAAGTATATTTCTCAGGCACGCTTTCTGAGCCTCCCAGAGCACACCTGAGCATCTCTCCTTGGTATCTGAAGAAAGCAGTGTGTTCTTCTGGAAGAAAACCAACACCTCATGGAAACTAAAGGTTAAGGGTATAAGAGAGGAGGTGGGGTGGAAGCCACAGATCTGCCCACATTTTATAAATAGATGGCAAGGAAATAATACTGCATACTCTTCCCCTTCCCCCTCCCTCCTTTCCTTTATTCCCATCTTTCTTCAGCAAGTCTCAAGGGCATTATTCACAAAACTAAGTAGCCTGACATTATGGACAGAGAGCTTCAGAGTATAAGACAACTGGGTCCACTATGCATTTCAAACTGTGAAGTTTGAGCCCTCATTTCTCTTGCCAGGCATGATTCTTTTTAAGATAGTGGGGCTTCAATAATGGAGTCTCAGTATGATTATTGGGAAGTTGGCCCCTCAACCTGTGAGGCCTTTTGCCAACTTTAAAAGAAGTCAAATCAGCAGAGAACTGAAAGCAAGAACACACAACTATTTCTCCTTGTCTGGAGAAAGAAGTCCTTTTCTTTTTCCCATCATGTTCACCTGCCCTTCCCAGGCCCTAAGGAGCAGAGTAGCTCCTAAATAACGAAGCCTTAATATTCACATTGTAAAAAAAAAATCACTAATGTTTCTATGGGGCCTACAAAAAACCAATTATTTCAGTCTCCATTCTCTATAAAGCTACAGAGGCAAATCCTCGGGTCTCCCCAGCCCCATGCAGGCCTAGGATACCCACACCCAAATGGGGGAGAAAACTGAGGGGGAAAGCCGGGTTAATTTCAAGGTTCATTAGAAACTCCAGGGGGAAATGAATGTTTGCCAAATAGGAAAGGAAAAGACACAATCGATAAAAAGAGAAATGCTGTTTTCACGCTCCTCAGCTCGGGGTATTAGGAACAATGGAGAACTACGAATTCATCGTGATAAATAAAAAGGATAGGAGCATCATTGTGTCTCTGCAACACAAGCCCTGAGCTGCCATTCAGTTGGAGCAGAAGTAAATCTCTGCTGCCTGCTGGCTCAGGGCTAAAGGCAGCATCACGGGGCAGGTGGTGGGTAAAGGGAGAAGATGGATGGGGAGTCTTTAGCAAAGAGACCAAGGAAGCCTTTAGGGGCTACCGTCCCTCGACCAAACCAACAAAGCCACCTAATCACAAGTCCTTTATCAGGCAATGGGTGAATTCAGGTAAGTGTGAGGAAAGAACAAGATATAGCCATATCACAGACCTTTCCAGCTGCATTGTATGCTATCCCTTTCACACACTCTGTGGTCCAGATAAATAGGCCCCTTTTTTTGCTATTCCTCATGCGTGGCTTTCCGTCTCTCATCTTTGAGCCTTTTCACAAGCTGTCCTCCCCTGCTTAGAATGTTCTCCCTTCTCATCTCCACCTCTTAGACTCCCCAGTTTCATTCAAAGCTCAATTCAAACAACACTTTTTATAAGAAACCCTTTATTACTGCTCCTTCTTGTAGCTAGTGTCTCCCCTTCAAAAAATGCCTTGTATTAATGTAATTATTTTGATTATCCTTTATACATACTTCTAGATGCACACGTCCCCCCCATAGAATGAATTTCCTCAGAGTAGAGGCTTTATTTTTCATTTTTATCTTTGTACCCCCAGTACCAAGTAGGTATTTAATAAATGCCTGGTTGGGTAATTGATGGATAGTAGCATGGCAGGGAGAATGCAAGAGAGTCCAACAAAAACCTCCTCAAAAGGGCAAAGTCACTCTGTGACCAGAGGTGAAAATCTGGGGAGACTTCTGCTAAAGTTAGAAGCTGGGGACGATCAAACATCATACCATTTGTCCCCATGACATACCCCTGGGAATTTAGCTCAATTAGCAGTCTCAAACAAGAGCCTAGTCTGGGCACTACAGGGCAGACATGAGAAGCATAAACTGAGAGGCCAATGACCCTTGCAGCTGCCAGAAGTTACAACTAAGAGGCTATGAAGATACACCACGATCCCAAGAGAAGTCATTCTCTCTCCCTATCCAGTCTGCAATTGGCCTCGGTGTCAGCCAGAAGAGTAAGAAATCTGCAGAATGGGAGAGGTGGATGGCTTCCAAAAGACAGTCAACTCCTACTACCCAAACTCCAATTCCCAGGTCTTCCTAACACCCTGGCTACCTCCAATCTTTTCTACCTGCCGCCTAGGTTCTATTGTCAGTAAGTACAGTACCTCTCAGTCCATTTATCTCTGCCTTCTGAATTCTAATTTTCAAAAGACTTTCTAACTCAGTTCCTCTGTAATTTTGGCTACTTCTCTACATTCCCCTCCTACTACATAGAAGGTTTATTTCTTCTCCCAATTGCTCTCCTTATTCTCTTCTGCTTTGTTTCTACATTGATTCATTAATAATGAACAGTTTAGACCATTGATTGATTCCACCATTCATTGTTCCTCAATGATGACTATAAGGAATATTCTGTCATTTCAAAAAACATTCTGGAAAAAATATTAGAAGATAAATACAGAAGGACCATTGGATGTGGGACTGAAACTATGACTTCATTTACTCGACAGCCTAGTGTTATAAATAAAGGGCTGGTGTTGAAGTCAGAAAGAACTGGGTTTGTATTCCTCCTCTGACACTAACTGTGTGATCCCAGGCAAATCTATTCACTTCTGGGTGCTTTAGCCAACTCCTTAGGATGTATTAAGTCAAGAAGTGGTCCTGCTGCTTCCCCTGAGAGGTCTCCACTTTGACTAAATTATAGATCACTTGAATATTCAACAAAAATTTATCTATCATCTACTACTGTAAGATACTATATTAGGGAAACTAGAAAAAGTCATATAGTCTATCCTGCTCCTGTGCCATAGGAGCAGCACCATATATAGAGCCATAGAAACTGCGTTAAATCCTAGTCACTTTACTATGTGACATTAGACAAGTCAATTCCCCCCTCTCAAGGCTTCAGTTTCCTCATTTATAAAATGAGAAGATTAGACAAGCTGGTCTGATCTCTGGTATCTCTCTTAGCTCTAAACCTATGAATCCAAAATTGTGCATCCTCAAACTCCCCAAGCAGTTGGGATGCCTTTGCAGAATTTTATTGATTATGAATCCAAAGAAACAACAACCACTCTCCATTGAACCTCTTTAACCTAGTATCCTTATACTTGATTTCTCCAATTAACCAAAGTGAAAAAACAGATGTTTTTAGAGTCAGAAGGAACTTTAGAGAATAAGCACTAGATTTAGAGTTAGAACACTTGGGTTCAAATCCCAGTCCAAGGAAATTCTACCTGTGTAACCTTGGACAAGCAGCTTCACCGCTATTACCCTTAGCTTTCCCCTCGATAACTAACTAAGAACTACTTAAAACATATAAACTATGTATCAGGCACTGAGAATACAAAAAGGCATAAATGAAACATCATATTTCCTAAAAAAGCTTATATTCTATTGAAGAAACGATATGTACACAAGAGTTAGATTAGATGACCTCTTAGATCCCTTCCAGCTCTCAGTTTATGAGATTTTATAGTCCAGAAGGATATAAATTCCAGAGATTTTTCCTTTTTTTAATCTGTGATTAACAGTGCCTGGCACCTAGTAGGGTTTCAATCAATGCTTGTTTAATTGAACTGAAACAAACCAAAATGAGTTCAATGGAATTCAAACCCTTTATTTCATTGATACAGAAACTGGCACCTAGAGAGGTCAAACAATTTGCCTAAGGTCAGAGAGCTGGTCATTGGCAGAACTGAGCCTATAATTGACCTCCCTGCTCCTAAGGTGGTCTATTGGTGAGGTGGGATTTCTTCCCCAAACCCTCTACAAATTCTAGGGGGCTTCACTGGGATGACTTTAACTTCTACATTTAGCAATGTGTTCTCCTTTTACAATTCTCTCCATGATCCCCAAATATTTCCATCCTGACCCCCCCCCAAAAAAATCTTTACTACCTCCTTTGCAACCTGACATAACTACAGGCAGAAACTAGTTAGAATTGACTGCTAAAACCCTAGGTTATAATTGAGCCAGAACTCTAACTCAGACGGAATCTAGCACCACCTACTGGTCACACAGAAAAAGGGGACCGTTGAGATGGAGCTGATGGAGCTCTAAATCATTTTTCATCCCTTTTTAAAGAATTGGTTCTTGGCTATTTCTCAGGCACAGCATCTTTGTTGGTTTGGGACCAGATAAGATGGGACATTAGAAGGCGATGGTGATGGTCCAAATAAACAAAGGAGTATTCGATGGGGGGAAAAAGTCCACAGTTTGAGGCTAGAAAGTGGAGGGACACATGAAAGGTACAGTAATAAGACTCTTTACGGCTCATGAAAGAGATAATAAAGGCAAGCACGGATCAGTAATCAGAGGGTCATTGGCAAAGGTGGGGTTAAAGGGGAAGGTGAATAAAGTTTCTATGCTTCAGTATCCTCATAGGAATTAGGTAGACTAAATGAGGTCTAAATTTCCAAGTCTAAATTCTTTGATTCTTTAAAAAAAGGGAATAACCTAGTCATAGAAGGGAAAGAGGGATTTGAAGGATTCACTCTCTCCTTAATGAGCTATAGGACTGATGAGATGGCCTTACTCCACTACCTTGAACTACATGTCCTATTCCCCCCAAATCTGGCCGGGTCTAAAAAGAGCTCACTCCAGAGCAATTTCATTCCCTTCTCTCTCAGATAATGACTAGGTAAATGCAGTATGTGCCAGTTAGAATAACTGACTTTAACAAACCTGACTTTAAATCCTATCTGTAACAATAGTGATTAGACCACAAACTCCATAAGTCTGAGTTTCTTCATCTGTAATCAGGGACAAAAATACCCATGATACCTCCCTAATAGAGGTGTTGTGAAGATCAACTGAGATGTCTGAACATTCTTAAAACCTTAAAGTGTAGTATAAATGTCAGTTATTATTATTATTGGATTGGGTGACTCTAGGGTTATACAGAAACAAAGTCATGGGTAGGTAAGGGAGGAACTGCCTAAAGCACAACAAACAAGGCAGAGAATCCCACTCTCCATTGCACAAAGCTATTTTTTGGCTTGTGATAAATCAAGCTGCTTGTATTTCAGTGAAAGCTCAAGGAAGGAAGGCATTTATTAAGTCCTTTCTAGGTGCCAGACCCTGTGCTAACCATCTGATGGACAATAGCACTCCACCACAATTTAGAAAACTGTCTTCATCAAGAATTCCATTTATTTTTTACAGAGGCTGAGATTTGGGGAAGGGAGGGGGGACTTATTTTTAAACCTTATCTAGGTAGTACAAATACCTTACCCTGCCTCTGGAAAAAGGAAATAAGAGTTCTATTTCCCCCATCATCAAGACCTAGTTTTATGACCTTGGGCAAGGGAGCTCAAGACTCTCAACCTTAGAATGTTCACCTACCAAATAAGTATTGGACCAGGAATATGGTGAAACATGAGTTCACTTCCTGCTTCCAATACTTGTCAATACAGGCAAGTCATTTTATCTCTAAATTTGGGTCTTATTTGTAAAATGGGGTTAATTATAGCAACTTGCCATTGTTACTGAGAGGACCAAGTGAGGGAAATGTTTGTAAAACTCTCTGGAAAGCACTTTAAAATGCTATAATATGGTTATCTGTGATAATGATGGTGATAATGATGAAGATGATGATGATAGTCAGATCTTAGTGTTAAGAAATAATCTCTAATTCATATTGGCTATTTACTGGCTATATGACCCATAGGCAAATCATTTATTCTTTCATTGCCCCCAAGAAACCCTCTAAGATTATTAATTTCAGAAAAGTTGTCAATTGGCCTTGTTAGACTGACTCCTCACCATGATGAACTCTAAATCTATGAAAAAATCACAAAATCTTCACAACCCCCAAGAGTCAAGATTACCTTTATTAGAATCTTTCCTTTGCCATTTTCTGACTGTCGGACCCCAGACAAATTACTTAGTCTCTGAGCCTCACTTTCTAAACCTGTCCAATGGAAACAATAATACTTGCACTGTCTATCTCTATTGAAAGATTTCCATGTTCAAGGCACTGAGCTAGGTGTGGAAGGATACAAAAAAAGAATTAGTCCCTATGCTCAAGAATACTTACATCCTACTTATTTTCACAGAAGTGTTGAGAGGAAGTTGCTCTGTAAATCTTAAAGTACTATGAATATGAGAAGTTCTTTCCGGCCCTAAGATACTGCAGCATCTCCAACATTAGAGCTAAGGGGCAAAAAGTACCTGAATGGTGTCCAACCAATAGTTTTTGGGGTCTGGACAAATCCAAAAGAGGCACGAAGCAAGGATCGTAGGAGGGGTTAGAAGGAGTAGGAGGAAGAACTAGGGTTAGAGGATTTCAGTGCATTTTTAATTAAGTGAATAACAGGCTCAGAGATGAATGCTCGATTGCATACTAATTTACATGTAACATCTTCTCTGAGTCATCATCTCCCAAACTCTTAATAATAAGACAGTTGCCCTGGTCACCAGCTAGGGACCTTATTCCTCCCTTCTCCCCCATCTCCTCCACCCCATTCTGACGCCTACTCTCTCTTCCAGCTGCTTCAAGTTAGTGGTCGAGGCAGGTTCTCTTTCTTCCCTTGCCAACCTGCTGCGCTGCCACTGCTGGGCTTCCAGTCCCCACCCCGCTCCAAACTTTGAGTCATGGCTCAATAGCCTCCCCCAACCATCCCACTGCACTGAGGGAATGGGGGAGCGGGGACAGGAAGGAGGGGGAGGAAGCCTATACTCAACGGGAAAGATTGTTCCCCGGGTGGGTGATGATTGTGCTCCTCGCCTACTAGGAAGGCTCTAAGTAAGCGAGCTGAAAAAGTCAGCATCTCTCTCTGAGGCATTCATTATTCAGAACTTCCCACAACCTTGTGCCTGCTATGGTGGGGTGGGCTGGGGTAAGAAAGGGATCTGTCAGAAGCACCGGTGAGGATCTAGATTTTTGTCTCCTCTGCCTCGACCCTCCCAAGTTCTGTCAGGCAACCAAGTTTGGACAAGAGCCAGAAAGGTACGCTGCTGATCCACTTGAAACTATACTCTCCAGATCAATCAAAAAGTCGATGTAAGTCTTTTCTATGTACCATCAGACAGCGTGCTAAAGTCTGGATATAAAAAGAAAGTGCAAAAATAATCCCTGACCTCAAAGAGCTTGTGTTCTAATGGAAGAAGCAATAGCATAGGAATAGACATATAGATGTATCAGAACACAAAAGGCATATACACAGTAGAGCGAAGGTAGGATGATGAAGGTCCGGTTAAGAATTGAGGAAGGAGAAAGTATGTCAGTAAGTCTATCCAGGGGGAAATGGGGTCTGATATGAAGGAGACAGGAAAAACAGACAGGGAAATTCAGGATTTAGGCAGGGGAGAGGGAAGGAAGGAAGGCAGAAGAGGTGAGAGGGAGAGGAGAAAGAGGAGAGGAAGGGAAGGGAAGAGAAGGAGAGGAGAAGAGGGGAGGGGAAGAGAGATTAAAAGCAGATACAACCAGTTCTGAAGGGCTGTTTGTCAAATTTTTAGTGTGGAAATCAATAAACTACAAATCAGGGCTAGATTTATTGTTTTGTTGATTGTCCAGGCTTAAGAAAATGATAGAGAATATGCTAGTATTAAAAATTAAGAGTAGAAGTATGTATGAATTTTTATTCTTTTTAGAGAACCAGTTATTAACATCTTACCAGTTAGATCCACTTCCAAAAGATATGAAATTATAGGAAGAAGAAAAGTCCATATGAGGTGGTATTTTCTGCACTAAGTCCAAAGGAGTCTGAAAGTTTCTTCCCAGAGCACAAGCTGTTTGTGTGGCATAATGGAAGGAGTACCACATTAGAAAACATCACTTTTGTTGGCCTCACGTCCTGCAAAATAGGGGGTTTGGACCAAAAGATCTCTTAAGAATCATTGTCTGTTAGGTGGTATCTTCATTTGTGGCTGACCTGAGACTCAGCATTTCTCCTCTCACTAGTTCTCTAATTACCTCCTTTAAAACCAAGGACCATTATCCCAAATGTTCTCCCCAAAGGAGTCACTCCCATGGGAAAAGTTTTGACTACTGCTCCTTTCTCTCCATCTCTCACTCAGGAAAAGAGGGCATGGTATTCTTAATTCCAGCACTGATGGTCCAAGCAGTGGCCCTTGTAGATTCTGGAGTTTACCCACCCCAACCCCCATCCCATGGTTCTAGCCAGACATGTAGGGGTTATTAAAGGCCTGAAGGAGAGAAAGTGGCTGCATTTTGGAAAGAAGCTGAATAATGTGATTTATTGCACTTAAGGAAAGCACAAATCAAAGTTCTGAACAGATGGAACAGAAAAAGGGGTTAAGTAAAGAGAAAGTTGCAAGGAGCCTTGTCATTCTGATTGGAGCAAAAGACCCAGGGAGAACAGACGATTCAATGAGTCCAAAATAGAACATGCCAGGGAGGAGTGTAACCCCGCCCTTACTTCTCTGCCCTCCCTCCCCCTCCAGCACCTCACACCTTCCTGTGGTGCATTCACCCCAGAGGGACAGAAGAAATTTCTTCCTAGATTTCAAAAAGATGAGAGAAAGCCACAATTCTCATCTTTGTTGTGTCTTCGTTGAGAATGAGAATAATAATTATCACAAATCATAAAGAAACCTACTATCCAGCCAGATTAGAACAGATAGAGCATTAAAGCTGAGAGGTACCTTAGAGATCATATATTTTACAGATAAAGAAATTGAGAACTGGAGGGATTTAAGAGGCTTGCAAGGTTCCAAAGGTAGAAAGTAGCAAATAGAATTCAAGCCTCAATAGTTTGACCCCCAAATTCACTGTTCTTTCTTTCCATCACACTGAGTTCTGACAAAATGGGCCCAAGAAACCCTAGCATAAGGTTCCCAATAATTTCCCACTATGAACTTGCCATTGCCAACAATTAAGTTCTCAGCAAATCCCATCCTTCTTTCCTTCTCTCCAATCCACCTCTTCTCTAGAAGCCTGGAAGCACATATGTGACACAGTAGAGAGAGTCCTGAGACAACTTGCAATCCAGCCTCAGAGGCTTATTAGCTGTGTAATATTGGGCAACTCATGTAACTTCTGATTGCCTCAGTTTCCTCCAATGTAAAATAGTACTGATAATAATAGCATCTTTCTCCCAGGGTTGTCATGAAGATCAAATGTGATGATATTCATAAAGTGCTTATCATATTTCCAGGCATTTTGTAGTTGATTTTTAAATATTTCTTCCTAACTTCTACTATAAGATGCCCATTGGTATAACACATGCTGAGTCAGCCATTTGAAGTAAAAAGCTGCTTTACTAGAAGTTGAGGAAATCTCAGGATAGAAGCTATGTACAGAGAGGTAAGTTTCAAGTTGTTGCCCAGCTTAGCCAGATGGTACAGACATCCTCAGTTGTGTTTCCAAGTTCCTTTATTTAGCCTTTCCAAGGTGAATTCAGATCCTTACTAGACATTTTAAAATGCCTAGTAAGATATACAAGGCTCTGTAATAGGTACTAGAGGTGCAAAGAAATGGAAAAATGGAATGAGAGTGGAAAATGGAAAATGAAAAAGTAGAAATGGAAATGAGAAAAAAAAAACAATTCCTGGCCTCAAGGAACTTTTCTTCCTCCTCTTCTTCCTCATTCTTCTTTTTTTCTACTGGGTTGGTACTAAAACATTCCTGAAAAGTATAGCAGGGAGTAGCCAAGCTGGACATCTTCTGACTCCCAAACCTAGTACTCTTTCCACTGCACTGTAAATCAAGAAGAAACTGAATGAAAAGGAGCTAGACCTGTAATTCCATTGACAGAGGGAACTGTCTTCCAGGGAAGGTTGGCATAAACTTTCCTTCCTAAAAAGTGTCTTAAGAGCATTGAGAAGTTAAATTATTTGCCTCAGGTCGCACCCACCAGCGTGTCAGAAGTGGGACTTGGTCTTCTTGAGTTCAAAGCCAGCTCTCCATCCATTACACCACAGAACCTTTCAACAAGTAAATGGAGAAACAACTACAAGACAATTTAAGGTAAAATACAGAAAGCACTGACAACTAGGGAGGTTGCTAACGCTTCTCTGGAGAGTGGCCAGGGAACTGGAGCAAGCTTGAGCTCCTTACTCCATAACTCTCTCCATATATGTTGCTCTTCTCTAGTTCCCCTGGGCTCTATCCCTCCGAGCTCAATGACCCAACAGGGAGGCATGAGGAGAAGGAAGGGAGGGCAGGCAAGGGTAAGGTTATATTCCTTCCTGGCATGTTCTATTTTGGACTTATTGAATCTCTCCTTCCTCTTTAGTCTTTTCTGGATTAATTCCTAGGTGCATCACAAAGTTCCAAGTAGAAACTACACTATGCAAAGTCTCCAATCTCTTGTTCAAAATGTTTTTTTATACTCCCTGAGATACCTCAGCTCCTCCAGAATAGCATCTTTTTGAGGACAATGACAAAGACAATATTTTAGTTTACAAGGTGACTAGAGTTATTCGGACTATAAATAGCCAGCATTGATCACAGCTAGTATTTGCATAGCGCTTTTAAGTCCACAAAAGCACTTTATAATTGTTATCTCATCTCTTCTTCACAATCCTCAAAAGTAGGTGCAATTATTATTTCCATTTTACAGATAAGGAAAGTTTATAACCTAAATAAGGATTGCCCAGCTGACAGGACCTTGGAAAGAAGATCAAAGTATTTGATCAAGTGCTCTCTGATTCTGATGGATTCTGGGCTCCTGTGGTCTCATTATCCTTCATTAGGGTAACTTCCTTCTGAATATTTCTTCTGAAAACTTATAACAAAATGACCACCATCCATGAGTGAGACCTCACCACCTCCCAATGGATAGAACAAAACAGAAGCAAGTATTCCAGAAATAACATTTTTTTCTAACCAATTTCTTTTCTCTGTAAATATTTATTTCTTGGCTGTCTCTAGACAAAACCTGATCATTTCCCTGGGACAAAGGCAGCCTGTACAAAACAGTTGTAAGGGAGTGATTGGGTCAAGGACAATGCCAGAATAGTCAAATACCCTCTATTTGTATAGCCTGACCAGTATTTTGCTTCTTTAAAAAATAAAATTAAAAATAAAGAACCTTATTTTCTGTCTTAGAATGGATACTAAGTATTGGTTCCAAGGCAGAAGAGCTAGAAAGGGGCTAGGAAATTGGGGTTGTCTTTCTCAGGATCACATAGTTAGGAAGTGTCTGAGGTCACATTTGAACCCAGAATCTCCTGCCTCCAAGCCTGGCTCTTCTTGTGGTTGTGATGGTAGTTATTTTTTAGCTTTGGTTTTGATAATCCTGTGCATTGTTCTCAGGCTCTACAGAATGAATTGGGGCTGTACGACAGGAATGGATATCTCTCCACAAACCAAGGTTCAAGTCTTAGGGTCTTCGATAGAGAGCAGTAGAAATAGGTTTAGGGCCCAGCTGAAACGCAGCTTCAACTTCAGGGTATACACCTCCATGTCAATCAGTCAATAAACTTTTATTAAGTGCCTACTATGTGCTGGACACTGGAGATACAAAGAAAAGAAAAGCACAATCCCTGCCCTCAAGGAGCTCACAATAGCGATAATAAGCTAACAGTCATGCACAAACAAGCTACATACATTATAAATGGCAAGTAAATAAGGGAAGAAATGTACTAAAATTTAAAAGGGTTGGGAAAGGCTTCCTGTAGAAAATAAGAAATAATTCAGCATAAAATCAGTGCAGGGTTACAGGGTCACAATGGATACCTATACCACATTGTATTCATGATACTATTTGTATGCCCTCGAAGATTCTATTAGCCTTAATATTTGCAAAAATGTTAATAGATCCTAAATTTAATATATGGTCCCACTGCTGAGGAGTCTCTCTGTCTCTGTCTCTGTCTGTCTGTCTCTGTCTCTGTCTGTCTCTCTGTCTCTGTCTCTCTGTCTCTCTCTGTCTGTCTGTCTCTGTCTGTCTGTCTGTCTCTGTCTGTCTGTCTGTCTGTCTGTCTGTCTGTCTGTCTGTCTCTCTCTCCCCTCCCCTCCCCTCCCTCTCCCTCTTGGTCTCTCTGTCTCTCTCTGTCTGTCTCCTGGTCGCCCTCTCTGTCTCTCTGTCTCACTGTCTCTCTCTCTCCCCTACAGACTCTGACCACTCTCAAATCTCTTTCCCATATTAATATTCTCCATTATCCCCTTGAAAGAACTTTTGGTATATCCATCTCCAAGATCTGTCTGACACCATCTCTGAGTAGCATTGCCACAAGCATGGTGAGGATAGCTTATTTAGGTCAAAAACCAAGGACACTAAGACTACCACCAGCTTATTCTTTGACTACATAGCATGAGATCCTCTGTCCTTCCAGAATCTCATCAGCTTGAGAATTGCTGGTTCCAACCAGGGAAATAGAACCCTAGGGGCTGTGGCTAATTTAGCTTATCATAGAATTAAAACATTATCATGGGCTCATAAGCATCCTAGTCCTCAAGACTTGGAAATGGTCCCAGGCTCTGAGGGAGAGGGAAGAAACGGAAAAACACCAGGACTCAGGAAAGTACATAGTACTTGGTTCTTCTACAGTTATCCTCACCCATCTCTCTTCTTCAAAATTGTCAGATGATGGTTATATAGTGGAAACCTCATTTGAGCTTAGAACATTTCCTTAATTTTCCTGTGTATACTGAAATAGAAACAGCAAGGCTCAAATCTCGATCAGAGAAGAATAAAGATAGAAACCCTTATATATATATGGTCCAGTGGCTAGAGCACTAGGACTGGGATTAGGAAAATGAGTTCAAATCCAGCCTCAGATACTTACTAGCTATGT
This sequence comes from Monodelphis domestica, assembly GCF_027887165.1. Lineage (NCBI taxonomy): Eukaryota > Metazoa > Chordata > Mammalia > Didelphimorphia > Didelphidae > Monodelphis > Monodelphis domestica. The sequence continues at coordinate 128,380,613 of NC_077227.1, read as the reverse complement.
GGCCCTAGGCAAGTCATTTACCCTCTGTCTGATTTCTCAACTCTAAAAAGTAGATAATAATAGCACCTACCTCCCAGAGTTGTTGTGAAGATCTAATGAGATAATATTTGTAAAACGATTAACATCCTGTCTGGCATATAGTGAGTACTTAATAAATGCTTGTTCATTCCATTCCTATAGCAGTTTACCAAATATTTTCTCATAACACATTCACTAAATATTTATCTAAAGAGGAGGCAGTAGTATCCATGGGAAATAATATGAGGATAATGGAAAGACTATTAGCCTTGGGCTCTGGATAGATAATGTCAAATTCAAACCCTTACAAGTCACTTCATCTCACTTCATTTCCTTATTTGTAAAATGGAGATAATGACTCTTACTCTGGTCAAATCATAGGATTGTTGTAAGGTATTTTGTACTTAGGCTTTTAAAATGCTATTTTGTAATGTAAATGTAAAGCTACTGCTTACATTTTGAAATTTATAAATGTAAGCTAGTGCTAATATCCTCTTTGATCATAACAATCAGCCAGTGAGACATGCAGTGCTGAGATTATCCCCTCTTTATAGCGAAGGATGCTAAGCCTTGGAAAGTTTCATGAGTGGTAAACCCTAAAATTACCCAGCTAGTAAGTGATACAATTGGAACTAGAACTCAGGTCTTTTGACTCCTCATCCAGTACTCTTCCCATTATAGCATGCTGCCAGAAAGTAATTGTTCTCAGTTCAGTCAAAGATCCAAGAACTAGTTAAGCCTTGGAGAGTACCCAGTGCCTACTTGTCAGGCCAGGTCATCTATGGGTAAGATATAGAATGCATGGTAAAGTCATCCTGTGATCATTATTATTTTATGTTACTGAATGGGAGAGCAAAACTGCCTTCCCATGTACCATAGTCCATCAGGGCTACTGTAATGAGATAGAGGCAGAAGACATAAAAAACCCAGCTCCTCAGCTCTGAATGCCTCCTACCTCTAGCTATGTGGTAGGAGAGGACCTAAAACCATGGTTTGGGGTGATCAACCTAATTTATCTGATTCATTCTAGAAAGACCTGGTTGGCAGGTATTCTTCACCAGGGCTCAGACATATACCAAGAAGGAAGAGTTTAGGACCCAGTATAGACCAAAGACAGTAGTGGGGGATGTAGGGGAGGGCTTGTGGCTCTCCCAAGAAATAGATGAAGAATGGGCTGGTAAGGAGGATGCCCATCAATGAACCACAAAGCCTTTTAGTGTCCATTTGCAACTGCTGCTGAGCAAACAATTGCTAACACATTGGTCACTCACTAGGGCTCATTTCCCCTGGGAAGGGCTTGAGCTACTGCCTAGAGCCCCAACCCAAAACAAAGGAGAAGAGGCAGCAGACTCATCTCTTACCTCATCTTATTCTCTGACTTTAAAGCTAAATCAGTACTAGGAAACTTTTAGCTGCCAGACCTGCTCCCCAGCTCTTCCTCCCTTTCATTCTTCACAAGAGTAGGAATGATCATCCCCCCCAAACACACAAACACACACACACACACACACACACACACACACACACACACACACACACACACACAGACATACAATGGCACTTCAAGAACTAGAGGTAACAAATTTCTTCTGGTCTGACTACTCTATAATGAATAAATGCATGTTGCTTAGATCTTCCTCCTTAGTAACAACTATTTAGATATCAGCTTTCAGAATCAGGTCCTGTTTATCAAATTCACTTATTGTTTATGATTCCTGTGTTGGAAAAAGGCAGTTCATATGTGGTTAAGGTTTATACAAAAGCCTCATTTCTCTAAGCAAAGGCTAGAAAAGAACTCTAAATTCTCTCCTGTTCTCTTCTGCTGGACTCATGTAGGAAGGATTTAATCAAGCCTTTCTATGTTTCTGGTCCATCTTCCACCTTGTAACCTACTTATAACAGCAAGTCCAGGGGTCTGGTCCAATAGGATGAAAGTAAGGATCCTGGAGAAACAAAGAAAAGGAGAGTAAAGGAGACAAATGTTGAGTTTGCAGAAGCTGAGATCTCTGTCCTCCCCAAAAACCTCATCAGCATCAGTACTGTGTGAGAATCAATGGTGCCAACCAGGAAAATGGGCCCCTAGGGGTTATTACTAAGTAAGCTTATTAGAGCTAAAATATTACCAGGGGCTTATAAGCATGCCAAGATTCAAGCTTAGGAAGGAAATACTGAAAGGGCTCAAATGCTAAACTAAAAAATCAAGGACACAGTATAGACAGAATCCATCCTTGTGAAGTGATCCAAATCTTTTGGTCACCATTTCCATAATATCTGTGAGGCTAACAAAATGTGCTCTGGATTTGAAAATGGGATCAAGAGAGCCCTCATTTTCAGGGACCAAGAGAGCATTGGCACAGTTCCAACTATCAAACTGATTCGACATTTCCCAGAACCATGAGAAAGTGGGAAAATCATTAACTCATCTTCCCCTCTCTACTCCCACCCCACCTCCAATCCATGTCCTTCACACCACTCCAGATTCATCTTCCTTATGCATAGTCATGTTTCTCCTCTGCTCAAAACCCTTCAGCGGTTCTCAACTGTCTACCAAGTTGAATTCAAATTCCTTAACTTGACACTGAAGGAATCTGAGATCACTCTGTCTTCCTAAGATCACAAGGAACTGTTCTTGTCTAAGTATTCACCCTACATTACAGCTACATGATTCTCAGTCCATGGAACATAACCAGCGCTTTGGCATGACAGGGAACTTTCCCATCTCTTAGCTTTAGCTAATGCAGGTGCTAGAATGTTCTTTATTCCCTTCTTTGTCTTTGAAGTTCCTACCTAATTTTTATGTAATGGATAGAGTGCTGAACTTTGAAGAGTTGAGGAGCTGAGTTCAGATCCTGCCTTGGAAAATTACAAGCTATATGTGCTTAGGCAAATCCCTTAACCTTTCTAGATCTCAATTTCTCCATCTATAAAATAAGGACTAGAGTTGTTGTGAGGATCAAATAAGATAATATTTGTAAAAGATTTTGAACATTTTAAAGCATATAACTAACCCTTGTTATTATAGTTCAAATTCCACCTTTACCATGAAGTTTCTCTGATTCCCCAGATGTTCATGATTTCCCCCCTATGGTCCTCACAAAGTACTTTGCTGGAATCTCTCAGGTACTTATCATGTATTATTTTGTATTACAGTGATAATGTTTCCGCATCATATCTCCCTGGAAGACTATATACTCCATGAGAGCAGAAGTCAGATTTTACTCAGTTTTTTGCATCTCCCCCAGACCCCAAAACAATGCTTTATACACAAGAGGAGCTTAATAAATGGTTATTAAATCCTCTGGCCTTCCAAGAGTCACAGTTCATTGAAATTGAGGGTCAAGAAGAAGAATATACTGGGAGTTTGAGAAGCACAAAATAGAGTCTTAAATCATATCTGGGACCCAGGCAGATCATTCACACTTCACACACCATAGTCCTTAGTCCTTCAATATTTGGAATCCTGAGCAGAGTTCCGGGCATTTACTATAGGGGTTTTCTCAGCCTGGCACAGGGATCTGAGTGTTCTCCCCACCCTACCCCAACCCCAGGGCTCTGCTGACCTCCCCCTCCCAGCAGAGCCTGTTTATTTTCTGAGCACTGGTTTAACAGTGGGCTGTTTTTATGAGTTGTGCTGTATTCTTGGTAAAGCACTTTAATCCATTTTAATGCCCCCGCTCTGCTCCTCAGTGACAGCATGGTGGTTACTCTAATGCATCCCTCTCACCTCAGGGTTACTAATGAGGTCAGAGGGAACGCAATATCCAAACTGAATAATTCACTAATCAGATGCTGCAGACTCCAGTGGTAAAATTTATTTCTGACACCTAAACAGCAAATGGGTTTGTGGACACAACTCTCTCCCTTTCTTTGCTCCAGAGCTATTTCTGCTAAATGGATGGCCAGTGTGTTTGCTTAAACAAAAGGGCTCTGGTCTGCCCACAAACACTATCTCCTAGTCTCCATGAGTTACAACAAAATGGAAGATGGAAATTTAGCTCATGACCATGGCCTAGAGCTGGTGTCTGTGCCCAGAGTAAACAGACTTCTGGGAGCCTAAATTTGAAGGTGGGGGTGGAGATTAAGGGGTAGAGGGAACCCAAGGAGCTGCCTTCAGATTCTCCCAACTCCTTTCCAGGCTAGTAGAGGGTGGGCAGTCAGGTGATATCAACTGGATCCTGTCCCAAAGAATACTGGGAAAAGATGGAAGTAAATTCGATAGAGGAATCTAATATCTAAGCTAGGCAACTCTGTCACTAACTAGCTGAATAGCCTTGGGTGGATCATTCTTTTCCCTGGGCACAAATTTCTTCCTCTAGAAAATAAAGGGGTTTGTTCATTAAAATTTTTCCAGGTTTCTCTGAAACTTCATTTCATTATGCTTACAGCACAATAGTATTTCATTGCATTCACATATCATAATTTGTTTAGTTATTTCCCACTTCTTTGTTACATTTGTTACCAATATTTTATTTTCCTTTTCCTTTTTTCTAAAAGAGGGGGAGGAGGTAGGAGAAATAAAAAAATAAATGGTTAATTGAAAAAATATAAATAAAATTTTTGAAGGAAAAAGTAAAAGGCTTTATACTAAATGACCTCTAAAGTATCTCTGGGTTTTGACTTCCTGAGATTCTCTCACCTGCTATGCCAGTGGCCAGCAGCACAATGATTGCTCTGGATGTAATATGTTTTAGTCCTTTTCATCCATCCCTACCATTTTGCATTAAGCAAGATCAAACCAAGGGCTAAGTAACAGATATGTCTCCTATGGTCAATAACAGAGGTCTCAGAAAAGAAAATGAATAACCTTTCCCCTTACAAGGTAACTTCCCTTCCAGGGAAGCTGAGAGTTTAAAGATTCTTCCTTTCTGATCATGAAAAAAGGCACTTCTGATGGGGTGGACTTGCTCTTGTTAGCAGCAACTCAGATTAAGGTCTTCCCCTGAGTAATCTCATAGGTACATTCTGATTGGATTCAACCTTATCCTCTGTCTTCCATTGTGAAAACCTGTACTGTCCCATTCTCTGCTTCTCAGTGTTCCCATTTCTCTTCTTCATCCCTTCACACAATCATGGGATATACAGAAACTTTTGGCTAGGAATCTATTGACTGGGAAAAAATAATCAGGCAGTCCTTGCCCTCTAGCTACTAACCAATAACTAGTGACTTGGAGACTACTTATGACTTTGGTTCTTCTCCTCTAAGGAAACCAACTTGGGTACCAGTTAAGTTTTCTTTATTAAGCTTTCTCTGGTTCCATTCCTCCAAGCTGAAAGTACTCTCGCCTATCTCATATATTCTTAGTACCTTTTCTTGATCTCTCTTTTTTCTCCTATCACATTTTACCCTGTATCATACCTTTTTGTACATGTATTCTCCTCTTTTCCTTTCTCCCCTCCCATAGTTCATAGACTCATTGGGGGCAGGGATTATGCAATATCTCTTTATTTCTAGGACAATATTCTAGTACAATTCTAGTACAATAACTTATACTTTATAGGTGTTAAATAAATATTGAGTTGAATTGAATTAGTACAACTACTCCTCATCCACAGATTTTCAACAAATATCTGTAGAATTGAGGCATAAATTGACATTTTCACAGAATAGGGAGGAAAATCCTGGATAAAATGTGAGATCAGTAGGGGGTAAACCTATTCATCTCATAAAAGTATCTTTATTTCCTAAATTGACTCTATTCTATGAAAATATCACTTCCTGCTTCCTTATGTCTTAGCTTCCTCATCCACAAAATGAGAGATTGTGCTAACTTCTAAGATTCTTTATCACTCTAAATTCTGTGATCCTAAGGAAGAAAATACCATGAGTCTTATAGTCCAAATCACTTACTTCCTATATTCAAAGAAGCTGAAGAATATAATAAAAAGATCCTTGGTTTATCCCATCTCTTTAACTTGCTGTCCTCGACTCTGGGCAAGTCACTCTGCCACTCTAGGCATCAGTATCCCTAAATGTAAAGTTTGGCTGTTTGACCAGAACATGTCTAAGGGCTCTAAATCCTATGCTTCTCTGATTCATATATGTCTATCCTTCTAATGGATGCTTTCCACATATTACCATTTGTCTGTAAAAACCAAGATAACCCCAGCTATCTAGGATGCCCTCTAATACCACACCTGACTTTACAGTGAGGCTAGAAAAGGGATCAGAGTTGGATGGAGCTTGAGGGTGAACCTGCTCTCCTCTCCCCTATGAAGGTTTATGAAGATTGAAAGTAAGATGGGTAGGAGGGAACCTTTTGGGTATCTGAAATAACCCAGCTGAGTAGAAGCAAGACCCATTCTGCATATTTTTATTAATCGATTCATCTGCCACCTGGGGTTTTTCATACACTCTCTGCCTCTTGAGCCTGCTCTGAGGTGTCGGAAATGGTGACAGCTCAGCAGCTAATGAAGGAGCACCTCACTGCAGTAAGGAGGAGTGCATTAATTGGAGGCAGACAGAAAAGCTAGAGCAATTAATTACTTCTCTCCCTTGCCTCCAGCCCCACTCACCTTCTGATAACCCCCCTTCTACTCTGCTTTTTCTCTGTATCATTCACTTTGTAAAGACAGGTCCTCAAACCTGAGTATTAGGGATCTATTGGCTCCTCAACTTTACTCCTAAATTTCTGGAAACAGAACAGATAACCAAGAGCCTTTCTCATGACTTTGCTTCAGGCTACTACCCAATGGGTTGGATCACTGGCTAAAGCTTTCAATAAAAGGAGTTAGAAAGCCTGAAAACCTTGTTGATTCAGCATTGCCCTGACATAAAAGTCAAAGGAAGTGATGGGTTTTGAGTTATTTAGACAAAGAACATCCTAAAAATTCAATATATGACAACACAATTCTATTATTACTATCCAAACTCATTGGCATTTTGAGAGGTCTTCCTTGCTGCCTAAAATTCTCTTGCCATGCCATCAAAGAGATGGAGCCAGAAAAGAAGGATCATATGTAAGAGGGCAAGCTCCATCATCATCATTGTTGTTGTAATCATCCTCTTCATCAATAACAAATATTGCTGAGCAGGAGCTAAATACAGAGCACTATACCAGAGAATAGGGGGTAAAATGTCAGTGTGTCCTGAAGGACCTTATAATCTAGTAGGAGAAAACAACCAAAGTTAGCAATGATACAATACACTGTTAGAGTCAGCCAAATTCATACTCTCACTCTACAACTTGTTTCCTCATCTATAAGATGAGAGGAGTAGAATAAATCCCTCCAGCTCTAATTCTATGGTTTCAGATCTATAGCATAATAAGGACATAGACATAAAAAGGATAACAGTATGAGGAAACAGATCATAGAATTTTAGACCTGGAACAGATCATCTAGAGAAAGGTTCTGAACCTTTTGTGTGTCATGGATTCCTTTGAGAGCCTAGTGAAGGCTATGGATCCCTTCTAAGATTAATGTTTTTAAATCATCAGAAAAATACTAAATTTTAATTGTATGTTAGTGGGAAAAAAGATGTAATTGTTTTTCTTGTCCATAGACCCCCTGAAAATGACAGGTTAATAGCCCTTGATCAAGTCTAACCTTCTTATAGATAAGAAAACTGAAGCCTGACAGGTCGATGTGGCATGCCCAAGTAATTTGTCACACAGTAAGCATGTTAATGGCAATATCATGACTAGAACACAGGATGCCTAACTCCTGAAATTAATCCTTCCCCTCCCCACCAAATGTTATCTGTCCTTATTCTATCCTAGTACCTAGGAAAATGCTGCTTTTGAAAGCTGCCACCTGTGAGCAAGAGAAATAATGGCAATTAGGCTCTTCCTTGACCTTGCCCTTATGACACCTTCTCAGTCAGTCCCAGGTGAGGTGGCAGGGGTGCTTGCTCTTGTTTGGAGCTTCCCTCTCATTGATAATTAAGCTACCTTTTGTGTTCCTCTTCATCACTAAGCTCCAAGCTTCCCTCTGGGATTCATCTCTGATTTTATTAGGGCTTTCTGTTGCTGCAGAATTTGATCTGTGTCCACTGAGCCTTCTGCCCCCATGGATCTGGGAAAATAATGGAAATGGCCAGTGGTAATCAGAGTAGTAATAGAATGTTGGAGTGGAGAGAACCCTTTACTAGGAAGTAGAAGAGCTGAGTTTGAGACCCATCTCTGCCACTCCAATATATAACTTCATATGTTTGCCCTAAGGGCAAGAAACTTGAATTATGCCTGGGGTGGTAATCATGACTTGGAGGGTCCACAATGGAAGCAGAGAACCACCCCACAGAGGGGAGACAGATCCCAGAATACATGTACGAGACTGCTGTTAGGGCAGACACCTCTTGTAAGAGGAAGACCAGGGAAGGAGGGAAGAGGAACTCATCTCTGGCTGCCTTCTTCTCTTAGCTTCCTAGTTTAAAGAATTCCCCCTGTTAAATAGTCTTTCAATTCTATTGTTTGTATACTGAGGAAGGACAGCAAGTGCTGTCAGCCCCTCTCAATCCAGGGCTCTGGGGGAAAGTTCTGGTTGCTCTACCCTAGTGAAGACTGCTGCCACTTGCTGCTTATGGGTCCTGGGGCAAGTTACTTAACCTTTTTGAGTCTGGGTGGCAGGACCCATAAAATGGGAAGAGGATTCCATATGCTGCCGATGCATCAGAGATCAAAGGAAGTGATGAATGTGAGATATATTACAGTCAAAAAGGTCATATAAATGTAAGATAAAGATAATCGGATGAGGGAGACAGTTTGACGAGCAGAAAGCCTGTTCACTGGCCCCACTGCTCCAAGCAGCATCAGAGTGAGATGCTCAAACAGAATCAATTTTATCCAAGAGATCTAAAAAGAGAAAGAGGAGGGAGGGCGGGAGGGAAGAGCTGATTTCAGTGCTAGCAAGGGAGACAGATCAGGGAACTGTAGAAAGCTAGAGAGAAAAATCTTTGCAAATTGAATTTCTAAGCTCTAGTGGCAAGAAAGCCTGGTCAGCTGAAGAGGGAGCCTGGTCTCTTCCTGGAGGATCTCAAAGCAACTTGAAAATCTGATCCAGCATCCAGGGAAAGGAACCACCCTTGTCCTCCCCAGTGAAAAAGATGAAAAGCACCAGGCATAGTCTGGCCTGCCAGTTCAGCAATTCTCTTCCAGGCTGTCTGCTGCCTCTCCCCAAGCCAAACAGCTCTTCAGTAGCCCCTCAAAATGCTGGGGCTGGAGCGAGGAGGGGGGAGGAAAAAGAGAAGGTCCAATGCCCCTAGCCAGATTCTCAGTGGCAATGATTCTCTTTGCTGAGCAGTATTGCCAGTTAATTAACCTAGCCTGAGGGGAAGGGGGAAGTGTGAGATGCTGGTGAGGAGAGGGTCCCTGTGAGGAGGCAGCAGCTCATAGGTAACTTCTGAATTGTTCATTTCCTTCATCTTTCTTACTCAAGGCAGGGTGAGGGAGTACCAAACCCCTTGTTCTTTTTGTCCCTACTGAAGGAGCAGCCTAGGGTCCAGGATAAGCATTACTCAAAGGAGGGCCAGTCCCTAACAGGAGAGGCAACCACTGTCTTCCTTCCCATTCTTTCTCTAAGACACTGTCCTCCTTCCTGCTCCAGTTAAACTCCAAGAGGGAAAAGATGCCTGCCACCAAAGAGGGTGACCCTTCTATGGTCAGTGGCCTTAGAGGTGATGCTGCCTTGGGAAGGAAGGGGTTGAACAAAGTAAGCACTTCCAGGTGGTAAATTAGAGAGATTTGATTAGTTCTCTCTGCAGAGAGTTGCCATCTCTTTTTTTATTAAAAGTAAAACAAGATAAAACATTCGAGGATGAATTGGAGGCAAGGCAGCGAAGTTGTTTGGCTGGGAAAATCATGGGAGAGTAAGTCCAGACCAGAGCCTCCTATTGGCAAGGGTTCCAAAACAGTGACTGGACAGAGGGCTATGGGCCAAAAAAAGAAGATGGATCTCCAAATCTAAAGACAAAGAAGAGCCGGGAAGTGCTGTGCTTTATGATGTAAACTAACAAAAATCCATACCTCTTGGATGGGATTGGCATCGACTTCATCCTCTCCCTCCACCCCCAAGGTTACTGCAAGAAAGGCACTTTGTAGAATATAAAACCCTATCAAAAAAAAAAAAACTAAACAAAGCAAAGCAACAAAAAACAAACCTGAATGCTGGGGGATTATAATGACCAAACTCAAAAAGAAAAAAGAAAAAATATAAGAAGGTAATCCCTCCCATCTCCCATTCTTTGCACTGGTAGAGAACTATGTGTGCAACTTTAGTTATGCTTAATTTTTTGTTTTTTCTTTTCTTTTCCCATCTTTATTTGAAGGGATGGTGCTCTGGAAGGGGATGGGGGAAGAGAATATAGAAGGAAATGTAGACATTAAAATAAAAGATAGAAATATAAAATTTTAAACCTCCTACAAATGCAAGTTACAATTGCCTAGGGATAGATATGCATATTGAGAAGCAGTGTGGTATAACTGATAGACTTCTGGTCTTATAGTCAAGACCCCACCTCGGACACTTAGCTTGTTTTGTGACTCTAGGTGAGTCAAGCAACCTTAGATAACCTGCTAAGGCAGCCTAGTATAGTGAGGAAACACTGGCTTTGGAGTAAAAAGAATTAGGTTCATATATTAACTCAGTGGTTTGAGATACCTTACCTCCCTGGAATCAGCCCTGTCATGATTAAAATTAGAGTAGGAGGTACAGAATTGGACCAGATGAACTCTGTGCTCCCTTCTAGCTCTAGACCTGTGATCTCTTTCCCATTCCTGCAGTTCAGAATGCTGACAAAATTACGTGATATATATTTATGTGTGCATATGTAGGATTTCAATAGCATGCTAAAATATACATATATATATTACATACATATGTATAAATATAAATGTATGTACTCTATATACATTAAACATTCGAGGATGAATTAGAGGTAGGACCGAAAGTTGTCTGGCTGGGAGAATTATGGGGAGTGAGTCTAGAACAAAGCCTCCTATTAGCAAGGATATAGCAAAAAATATTTATAACAAATTCATATATTATATTTAATATAGAATGGCATATATGACATAATATAGTATATCATAATATACACATATATTATCTATGTATATAGCCAGCATAGCATAATGTCTAAAGAGAAGGCTTCAGAACCAAGAAGTCTTGAATTCAAGCATTGTCCTTAACACATACTCTCTGTATTCCCTAGACAAGTCACTTGACCACTTAATGTTCTGGGTAATCTATAAGATTATAAGTCAAAGAGAAAATGTTGAAATGCATGGATAAAGGAAGTTTCATCATCTGGAGATTCTCATCATCAATGAAATTATAACTCCAATCTCAATTTATTTTTATCAATCTACATCTAGATGGATAGATAGATAGATAGATAGATAGATAGATAGATAGATGGATGGATAGATAGATGGATGGATGGATAGATGGATGGATAGATGGAGATAGATAGATAGATAGATAGATGGATAGATAGATAGATAGATGGATGGATGGATGGATAGATGGATGGATAGATGGAGATAGATAGATAGATGGAGATATTTGGATAAATAGATAGAGATAGATGGAGATAGATATAGAGAGATAGATGGATAGATGGAGATAGATGGATAGAGAGATGGATAGATGGATTGATAGATATAGATAGATAGATGGATAGATAGATAGATAGATAGATGGATAGATAGATAGATGGATGGATGGATGGATAGATGGATGGATAGATGGAGATAGATAGATAGATGGAGATATTTGGATAAATAGATAGAGATAGATGGAAAGAAAGAGATGGATAGATGGATTAATAGATAGATGGATAAATAGATAGAGATAGATGGAGATAGATATAGAGAGATAGATGGATAGATGGAGATAGATGGATAGAGAGATGGATAGATGGATTGATAGATATAGATAGATGGATGGATAGATGGAGAAAGATATACAGATAAATGGAGATAGATAGACAGACAGACAGACAGACAGACAGACAGATAGATAGATAGATAGATAGATAGATAGATAGATAGATAGATAGATATGGATAGAGATAGATAGAGATAGATGAATAGATGGATTGATAGATAGATAGACATGTGTTTCCCTATAATATCCTTTAAATACCATTGTGTTGCTTCAACAGCCCTGAGAAGTAATTCAATTCCAAAAGGATGTGTGATATTGCCAATTCAGGCATTCCTTTTCTCCATTAATATGCATTCATGCCCCAGTGATATCCATGGCTTTAAAAAAAAAGTCATTTGGTGTTGGCTCTCAACTGTCATCTCTCCAAAGTCAAAATAGTGAAATTTGTCCTTAAACATCCCACACACTGGGTCATTGCCAATCACCTACTCAAGGCCTTTCCAAGTTGGTAGGCCCTAACAAAAATGGTATTCCACTGGCATAAACTTTAAGGACTCAAGATCATTTCCATAGTACAATGAGGCATAAGATAAAGACATTAGTAAAGGAACCTGAAATAAAATCAATGAAAAATAATGTTAAACTTGAGAATTAGAACATATTATGAGATTCGATTGAAATGAAGAGACCTGGTGTTATGTACGAGTGAAAACAGAAGGGGACTGGCTAATCCTCTTGCAGTCTAGGAAAAGAAAAATTGGAAACCAAGGATGTCAGTGATTTAGGAGGGACATAATAGCTGCCTTCAAGCATCTCTGTTTCCTAGAAGAAGAATTACTTTTGTTCAGCGTGGCCCCAGAAGTCAGAACTATGAGTAAAAGATAGGTGTTGCAAAGAGGCAAATTAAAGCTTGCTGTGACCCTACTTCCTGTATCCCCCACCCCCACACTGCCCTTTCTTTGCAGAACTGGGAGATGATGCATGTGGAACACAGCCTATGAGACTTTTCTTAATATGTTAATTTTGCTGAATATTTCCCCTCTTTTGTATATAAGAGATGGCAGATATTTGAGAGACTTGTATATAAGAGAAGAGCTGCATAGGGAAAGGTGAGTGATATAAAAATAAACAGTATCAATGAAGCTTGCGACGAGAAAAAAACATTCCAATCTAGAGCTATCTGTGAGTGAAATGGGCTGTCTTTGAACGAGGTGGCTTCCTGCTCCACTGAAGTCCTCACAAAAAAAGACTGGATGACCATTTTGGGGCAGCTTTAAAGGGGCCATTTCTTTAAGTATAATTGGACAAGATGACCTCCGCGCTCCCCTCCAGCCCTTAGGTTTTGTGGTTCTGTGTTGGCTTTGTTCCCGGGCATGGGTGCTCCGATTCGTGGCAGTAAGTATAAGATTCTGGTTGGCACAGCAGGGACGTCCCCAGAACACAGAAGAGTGACACGCTAGACTATGATGACTTACTAAAAGTATCCAGGGAAGAGGGAGTCCAGAGCCTCCTATTGGCAAGGGCTCCAGAGGAGGGACTGGACAGAGGGCAAGAGGCCAAAAAATAAGATGGATCTCTAAATCTAAAGAGAAAAAGATAACAAGCATGTCAAGTCCAATGATATACGAATAATAAGAATCTATACTTCATGGATGGGGCCAGCATTTGTTGCCTACCTTGAAAGGTTTGTATAAGGAGGATACTTTGTAAGCTTCAAAACCCCAGATCAATAACGGAGATAATCTTATATACACATATGTAGATAGATGCAAACGTGTGTATAAATATATGTGTGCATATACATACATGTCTGTGTGCATGTATACATATTATATGATGCACACATATGCATATATTATTTATATATATACATATGTGTGTATATATATGTATATGTATATATATACATATACATATATGTATATATATATATATATATATATATATATATACATATATGGGCAGCTGGGTGACCTGGTGAATAGAGTGCAAGGTCTGGAGTCAAGGAGTCATTTTCCTGAGTCCAGTTCTGACTTTGGACGCTTATAAGCGTGTGATCTTGGATCAATCACTTAACTGTTTGCCTCAGTCTCCTCATCTGTAAAATGAACTAGATAAGGAAATGGCAAACCACTCTGCTATCTCTGCCAAGAAAAATTCTAAATGGGATTACAAAGAGACAGGAGTGAGTAAAATGATTGAACAATAACAACAAATACACAAACATCTATAGTTACACATACACATATCCAAAGAATGGAACATAACACATAACATAATCAGCATACAGTCAAGCAGTCCTAGGTTCAAATCCTACCACTGACACTATTTCCTTTTGCTCAAAAACACCACCCTCACCAAGTAATAAAATTGGTATACAACCTTCCGATCTCTCTTTAGGCCTGCCCTGACCCATAGACAGAAATGCTTTGTGACAGCCGTTTCCTTCCTCTGAATGATCTGGGCATTCTGGTCCACAACTCCATTTCCTGTAAGTTTAGATATTATCCCCTGGCCTGGTCATCCCTAGGTAAATAAACCATTGAAATTTCAACTTGTAGGTCTCAGACATCAGACTGTCAACCACAGTGACTCTGCTGAAAAAGAGCAGCCCTGATACAGACACCTGAAATCCAGACGTGAATATTCTCCCTTCCCTTCCTGTTCTGCTCTTCCTTTCAGCTCCAAAACCCAGGGACCTCAAGGGGATCAAGCTTAGATCCTCACCTTCCCAGCCATCTGATTGTGCCTGCCAGAATGGGAATAATCCACCCTCCCAGCCTCGGGGTCCTTCCATGGTACCGGTCCCTAAACCTAGCCCAGAGTCACTCAGACCCCTCTGGAGGGGTCAGGCCTTACCATGGGGAGATCATTATTTTAAAATGTGCCCTGCACCTCTGAAATGTGTCAAAGCACCGAGCAGAGTGAAAATAACAAACCGACACCATGGAGCAACAAATGCCACATCACAACAGGGACCTGACAAATGAAGAAAATAACTTGGAAAAAAAAAAAAAGCTTGAGGCCTAGATCCTTGGCAGGGAGGGCAGGGGAGGTGACAGGACAAGTCTCTAGAGGGTGAATTCTAACAAACTAGGGCACTGCCTACACAGAACTGAGTGCCACTGTCTGGGCAGCCCAGCCAGAAATTGATAGGGAGTAAGTAGTAAGTGCCAGGCTTCATTCATGTACTAGACTTAAAGATTATATGAATTCTGCAACAGTTAAAAGTACTTTTCCAGCGTCAAGTTCCAAGTGTACTGAGAGGCAATATGGTTGGTGGAAAATGCACTCACCTGGAAGTCAAGAGAGATGGGTTCAGATCTCCCCTGAGATCCCTGCTAACTCTTCGACCATGAACAAATTATTTATCTCCTTGAGTTTTAGTCTACTCATCTTTAAACGTCAGCTAACCTCTTCTCCAGTCAAATAAGATGACATATTTAAAGCACTCTGTTGTAATCCTGAGGATGCCATGTAAATGCTAGCTATTATATAACGAATGCTTTACCAATAGTCTGTTCAAATGCACTTGAAATAACATGGTGGAGTAGGTAGAGAGTTACTGGCCTTGAAGCCAAGAATATCTAGCTTCCAAGTCCCCATCTCTGGCTCTGTGATCATCAGAACCTAATCTCTTGATGTTCTAGAAAACCGTCTATAAATATAAGTCACGCAGAAGGGGTTACCTCAAGTTGATAGGAGTTTGCCCATTGGTCAAAGAAGTTCTCTATATAAATGAAATTTCAGGTCCAGTCCTTATCCCTAATCCTCATGGAATCTGTCACTCTTTGGAACTCCTGAGCATCTTGGTGGTACCAACTCATGACACTTGTATTATTGACTCCCATTGCCATTATTTGGGCACGTGCCTTATTGCACCCCCCTAGATTATGAACATGAGATCAGGGACTGAGATAATAATAATAGTAGCTTATGTTGACAAAGGACTCAAATATAATAATGAAGACTACCTTCTGGCAAACGAAGCAGATGAGAACAATTCGTTCCAAAAGCCATGATGGCATTGGAAGCAGACATCATGGAGCCCTTGGATCTTGGTTAGCCGTTGAAGAAATCAAGGGCATCCACTGCAACCCAGGCCATCACCACTCATTTTGACTTTTGTCTTGCCATGATTGGAATCAAGGATAAAGTGGAAAACTTTGTGCAACTCTGCTTCACTTCAATCCAATTCATGTACAATGTCATTGTTCTTCTTTGAATATGAAGGATGAACCATGACAAATATAATAATGGCTTACGTTTGCAAAGGACTTAAAAGTGTGCAAAGAACTTTACATAAAGGATCTTATTTGATCCTCATAACAACCCCCTGTGCTATGATTATTCCCATTTTACAGATGAGAAAAGTGAGACTGAAAGTGTTTAAGTGACTTGCTTAGGGTCACACAGCTGGTAAACGCCTAAGGCAGGATTCCAGTTCAAGCTTTGCTGACTCCAAGGCTGTCTCATTCATCTTTGTGCCCCACTCAGTGCTTTGAACATAGCAGGTGTTCAATATAAAGTTGATGAATGAACAAGGAAAAGTATTCAATGTAGTGGGAGCCTGACCTAGTCTGCACAGCTAATCTCTTTGAGAATGCAGACAGCTTGTCTCTACAGTCCAACCTAGCCTGCAATTTCACCCCAACTCCCACAAATTCTATGCCCAACCTACATTCGGGCCAGGTTGTGCTTCTCTCTGACCAGTCATGCTTTAATTAAGGAATTAATGCCCCCTCTCTTTCCAGAGTATGACCATTGTCTCTCCTGCCCAGGAGTTTGGGGAGTC
Organism: Monodelphis domestica; assembly: GCF_027887165.1. Taxonomy (NCBI): domain Eukaryota; kingdom Metazoa; phylum Chordata; class Mammalia; order Didelphimorphia; family Didelphidae; genus Monodelphis; species Monodelphis domestica. The sequence continues at coordinate 128,363,977 of NC_077227.1, read as the reverse complement.
TTGTTTGTTTTTCAGCCTAGAGAACCCTCTCACAAATCACTACTGACTCCTAATTTTTCCCTACAGAAGAACCCTTTGACCCTTACTTCCTATCTTCTCATGCTAGCCCAGTTACTTCTTCTCTTCTCATCCTATCAAATTATAAGTTATTATAGGGCAGGGACTATGTTTGATCTTATTTTTCTATCTCACAATACCTAATATAGCACCCTGTACATAAAAGGTGCTGAATAAAGGTGTGTTGGATTTATAATATAAAAGGTATTGGATCAGAAGTCAGAAGATGGATTTCAGTTCAAGTCCTAACATTTAATATGTGTCTTTGGGCAAGTCCTTTCCCTTCTTTGGACCTCAGTTTCCTTATCTGTTAATCAAGGGCATTGGATTAGTGTAAAGGTTCTTAGCCTTGGGTCCTTGATTTTATTTTATTTTTTTAAACCCTTGCCTTCCATCTTGGAGTCAATACTGTGTATTGGCTACAAGGCAGAAGAGCAGTAAGGGGTAGGCAATGGGGGTCAAGTGACTTGCCCAGGGTCATACAGCTGGGAAGTGTCTGAGGCCAGATTTGAACCTAGGACCTCCTATCTCTAGGCCTGGCTCTCAATCCACTGAGCTACCCAGCTGCCCCCTCTTGATTTTATTTTTAAAATATTTTGATTGCTATGCTTCAGCATGTATTTTTCCTTTGCAAACCAATATATTTTATTCTTTTAAAAACAAGATTCTGAGGAGCCTATAGTTTTCATGTTAGTCAGAATGGTCCATGACATAAAAAAAGGTTCAGGATCCCTGAACTAACATCTCTATTGCTCCTTCTGCCTCAAGATTCAGCAAAACTCAATTTCCACTAAGCTGGAGTTCTCCCATATCAATTACAGGGGAGATCCAATTATTAATTTTAATAATTAGGTGGCTATGTTGCATAGTGGATAGAGCACTAAACTTGGAGTCAGAAGATTCAAATTCATGAGTTTAAATGCAGTCTCATATTCTTACTAGCTGTGTGACCCTAGGCAAGTCACAACCCAGCTGACCTCAGTTTCTCATAAGCTGGAGATGGAGCAGTTAGGTGACTCAATGGATAGGAGATAGAAGGATTCAAATGTGGCATCAGACACTTCCTAGCTGTGTGACCCTGGGCAAGTCACCATTGCCTAACCCTTACTGCTCTTCTGCCTTGGAGCCAATACATAATATTTATTCTAAGATAGGTGAGAGTTTTTTTAAAGGAGAAAGGAGAAGGAAATGGAGAACCATGCCAGTTACTTGGGCAAGAAAAACCTAAGAAATAAGGTATGATTAAAACAGCTGAATTACAAGTCTTAATAATAGTTAATATTATATATTGTTAATAATAATCTAGTATTTATAAAGCACTTCAAGCAGCTTTACCAACATTATCTCATATTATCTTCACAACAACCCTAGGAGGTAAGTCTACTATAATTATCCCCATTTTCCCAAGATGGGGAAACTGAGGCTGACTGAGGTTCCCTGACTTGCCCAGTATTGCACAGTATCAGAGTCAGGATTGTCTCTCCCATCTTCCAGAGCTCTGTTCACTGTGCCACCTTCTTGGGTCTCCTGATCTTGATATCTTTTGACCCAATGCTAATATAATCACTGTAAGTCTAGTACTGATGTGTAGCACCAAGATCCCCCTTCACCGGGTGGTGAGGGGCTTCCCTAACAGCCAAACAGGAATGAAACCTTAGCTCAAAGCAAACAACTCCACCAACAAATATTAATCAAATAGCATGGCAAAATAAATGATAAGAAACATTCTGTCTCCCCTTACTATGGCGCACACATGAGGCACATACACTCTCCTGCAGGTGTAGAAGGAGCACAGGTGCCAAGAATGTATGTGGCCAGGAAGTATGTAATGTGGAAAAAGTTACATGCAGTGAAAGAATGACTCTAAGAGTACATGCTCCAGGTATGTGTGTGTGGCCAGAGCACATGAGTAATACTTCTTCCTTCTACGTCACCTTCTGAAGGATTCCCAGGGTAGCTTAGGTAGCATATTGTTGTTCAGGATTGTTCAATTCTTTGTGACTCCCATTTGGGTTTTCTTGGCAGAGATCCTGGAGTGGTTTGGCATTTCCTTCTCCAGCTCATTTTATAGATGAGGAAACTGAGGCAAACAGGATTAAGTGACTTCCTAACACTTGGATTTTGTGACTTTGGGCAAGTCATTTCCCTTCTTTGGACCTCAGTTTCCTTATCTGCTAATCAAAGGTATTGGATTAGTGCAACCCCTTTTGGGATTTTCTTGGCAGAGATACTGGAGTGGTTTGTCTTTTCCTTCTTTCGCTCATTTTACAGATGAAGAAACTGAGGCAAAAAGGGTTAAGTGATTTCCTAACACTTGGGCTTTGTGACTCCATTTGGGGTTTTCTTGGCAGAGATTCTAGAGTGGTTTGCCATTTCTTTTTCTAATTCATCTTACAATTGGGGAAACTGAGGCAAACAGGGAGAAGTGATTTGCCCAGGGTCACACAGCTAATAAGTATCTAGATTTGAACTCCTGACTCCAGGAGTAGCACTCTATCTACTGCCCCATATTCTTTCCCCCATTAAATGTGAACTGTATTCTTCCTATCCTAATCACTTAGTTTGACACCTGGCAATAAACAGCCAATATCCAGCTATCTGCTGTTTCCTGCTATCAGCTCTAGAGATCAAATCTGCACTTCCCACTGGGCATCTCTGCTAATCCCACAGTTCCTGAGCATGGAGGGTCTGGTATGAGGATGCAGCACTCATGACCCATCCCCTACACAAGCTATAAAACAGAAGCTTGGAGGGCAGGGATCCTGGAGGGAGAAGAGAGGCAACAGAGAAGTTTGTTTTGCTTAAGGTAATAGAAATTGCTCTTTAAGGAGCTGTAACTTACTCAAAAGCTGTGGGATCCCGGCAAACTGGCCTTCCTTCCATTCCTTTCACACCACACTCTATCTCTCATCTCCAAGCTTTTGCATTGTCCACCCCCTGTGCCTGGAATACACTCTCTCCTCACTGCTATGTTTTAAAATTCCTTCTTCCTTCTAGATATACCTCAAGCATTGCCCTATTCAGGGTTTAGGGTTTTTCCTGGATGCCTGCCCTGGGATGGCTACCCACTTCCCTCTTACAAGGCTTTCCATCTACTCTGTATATATGGGTGTTCCAAAAATCTTACTACATTCTTAAGCTTTAAAATGCACCCATATCTTTGGAACAAGGAAAAGGAAAGGAATGTGCCACTTATTAAGCACCTACTATGTGCCAGGCACTGCACTAAGTATTTTACAGATATGTCATTTTATCTTCACAAAAATCCTAGGAGATAAGTGCTTCATTACCCTTCTTTTATTAAAAAAAAAACCCTTATTATCCATCTTAGAACATATACTATCAGTTCCAGGGCAGAAGAGTGGTAAGAGCTAAGCAACTGGGGTTAAGTGATTTGACCAGGGTCACATAGCTAGGAAGATTCTGAGGTCTCATTTGAACCCAGGACCTCCATTCTCTAGACCCAGTGCTCTATCCACTGAGTCTCCTAGCTGCCTTGATGACCCCTCTTTTACAACCGAGGAAATTGAGGCAGAGAGTGGTTAAATGATTTGCCCAGAATCTCATAGCTAATAAGTGTCTATGTACAAATTTGAATTCAGGTCTTCCTGACTCCAGAACAAATATTGTGTGTCTTCCCTTCTCCAGTCTCACCTAAGCCTAGTTGCACCAATTTCTCCCCAAAAGATCTCTAGACCCATCACATCCTTGTCTCCCACTTTTGGACTTGCTCCAACTTGTCAACATCCTTTCTAAAATGTATAATCTAGAATTGAAAACAATATCCTAAATGTGGTCTGATTGGGGGTAGAATGAAGTAGGACTCTCCCATCCCTCATTCTAGACACGATGCCTCTCTCAATTTGATCCCAATTATATCATTGTCATCTTACATTCATATCATGTGAAGAAATAGATTCATATTGATTCCACTAAGACCCCTAGATCTTTTTCATATGAACTGTGGTCTGGCCAAACTGTCCCATTCTTTACTTTCTATTTCATTTTTTTAAACCAAGTCAGGGCTTTACTTTTGTTTTGTTTTCCTTATGAAGGCAATGTTGTATAACGAAAAAGAACTCTGGGCCTGGAATCACTGAATCTGAGTTAAAATCTGGTCTCTGGAGCGTATTAGCTTTGTGATACATGGCAAAAAATCTCATATCTTGAAGTTGAGATGTTCAGTCTTTCAGAATAGAGAGAGAGAAAGAGTGGAGACCTCCCTTCTCAAAGCAGGGTTTAAGGGAGACAGTTCATGTTTATGGTTGGCTCAGAGAGAGGAGAGAAGGTTTGAAGATTTTCCCCCTTCAGTCTTCCCTCCTTAGCTATGACTGCTCTCCCAGATTTTCTCTTGTCCCTCTTGTCCCCCCTCCATTACTCAAGACCAAAGGGTCTCCCCTTGATCTGTTCACTAACACTTGATTCACAGCTTGGGGAAAAGATAACTATTTTAATGTCAACTCACTCAGAGTAATACAAAGGAATAACTGGCAGTAAAAATGGGAAAGGAAAGTGGGGAAAAGGGGGTCCCTGTCTCTATCTAGAACCCCTTTCCTCCCTCCTCAAATTTGGAGAGAACTCAGGCTTTAGCAGCCTGAGCCCCTGAGAGATAGTCAGGTTGACTCACCCTGGGTTTGGTCCCTTGACCACAGTTCAGACTCTAACAGTTAAATTTAGTTTCTCTACTAAAAGTATTATATTTTTAGAGGTTTATTAAAGATTATTAGAAATCAGGGAAATAAGAAATACAAAATCAGAAAAGCCTAGGGATGGTAAGCCCATTCAATTTTCACTTACTACATCTTGAGAGACGCGTGTGCTTAGAAGCGGAAGCACAGAGAGGGAGTAGGCTGTACAGTCAGTTTAAATACAAATTTTGTTCTTAGCCCAGGTGGGGATTCGGGTGATATTATAGGGAATTCTGGGAACTGCCAAGGACTTCTGGGGATTGAAGTCTGGGTTTCAAATCTCCATTTTTTACAAGACCCAGGCAACAGAAGCTGAAGTAAAATCTGACAGAGATTCAAAAATGCCTTTTCTCAGGCTTTTCCTTCAATAGTCCTTTTCAATTGGGAAATGTTGGGGGGAAGGATTTCCAGTCATAAGCAGGAAAAGTGGATAACCCTTAGGAGAAAGTCTTATTCAATCTTCTCTCTTTGGCTTCTCCCAACTGAGAGACCAACTCCCCTTCCAGCCAGAATCTTCTCCTCTTCAAGATTCCCATCTCCTGGGGCCCCTCCCCCATTGAGGTGATCAGTTCCACACACTCTTTAGCCTGGCACTTTTCTTTAGTACCAGCCTCTGTCACAATCTCTGAGCTTCAGTTTCTTAATGTACAAATTAGATATAATAATACTTGTAGTATGTATCACATACAATCATGAGCAAATCACTTTGGAATCTTCAAACTGAGCCAACCCAATGAGATCATTTTTTGTAAATACTGTCCCCATTTAACAGATAAAGAAACTAAGGTCAATTGACTTGCCCCAAATCCTACAACTAAGAGCTGGTGGAGCCAGGACTTGAACTTTGGCAATCTAACTGCAAATCCAATGTTCTTTCTACAACATTATAAAACCTCTTTCCCCTAGTCCCCCTGCCCTGACGAGACATTTCCACTTCCCCTGGAACTGCCACCAGTTTCCATCAGCACAGAGCTTTGGGTTTGGAAGATGCCAACGCCCGCCCACAAGAAGACAATTTGAGACCCGCCAACTCATTTCACAGGAGCCACCCGGCAGTCCTTCACCCAAGGATGCTTGTTGGGAAGAGCAGCCAGTCCCTAAGTCTAAAAGAGAAACCCATCTTTTGTGGCAAGCTGGGGAGTGGTGGGGTTAGGTGATGGGCCAAGGAGAGGAGATTGTGAGTCGCCTCTTCCCTCCTGGAGCCCTGGTCCATCTCTTTTGGCACCTGTTTTAGGTAGGTCATGCTTGGTGGCTAAATGAATTGACACTGTCCCTATAAATACAGTTCATATTGTACAGCACATATTTATAAATATACGTGCTGTAGCACCACCACATTGCCTGGGAAGGATGCGAGCAGGTTGTGATTAGAGGTGAGCCAGCTCCTGATTATGGGTTAATTAGCTCTGCTAATAAACAGCCTGTAGCTTTACTTAAGAAAAAATAACATATTTCATCGGAGGTAGAACAATTACAGTGCATGTAAAATAGATATTTCTGCCTAATGAGCATTTGAAATGCTTTCTTTAGAAAGGGGAAAAAACACTTAAAAAAAATCCAACCCCCACAGTCCCAGTGATTAGACAGCACTGAAGGGTGAACTTCAAAGGGTTTGGATTGGTTTTTTACATTCAAAAAGCTCATCGCCAGCCTCCAGAAGGCCAACTAAAGTTCAGGAGGAACCAAGAAAAAAAAAAGAGCCTTAATAAAATCAAAGTTTGATCCCAGTGGGAATTGGGAGTCGTGTGATGAGGAGGAACAAAAGAGTTGACTTAATTAGCAGTGAGAGGGAAGCCTAAAATGGGTGTCTCCACATAGGAGGGAAGGTGCCAAGGGGGAGAGGGAGGCAATGCCAGGGAGGAGCCAGGAGAGCCTCAGCTTACAAAAGCCCAGGAGGGGACTCTGGCTGAGGTCTGGGGTTTGGTGGGGATTTGTGGGGTGGGCGGCAGCCTCTCCTAAATGGGTATGAGGGAGGGAAAGATAATGAAAAAAGTCTGAGTAGGTAGAGTTGAGGTAACTGGTGGGTTTAGCCAGAAAGAGACAGAGACTGGAGGCAGTGCCAGAAACAGAGATAGGTCGAAAGTAGAAACTCACATTCCAAAAGGAGCTAGGGAGAAGCAAGGTCTGGGATCTCAGGCTGCGAGGTCTTGGCACCAACAAGCAGGGATTAAGCCAGATGAAGGAAGCCTTTTATAAGCTGTTGTACTCGGAGTTTTGTGGCCACATTCTAGTTTTAAGCTTTGCTGTGTGGGAGCATCTCCCCCATTAGACCCAACTTCCATCACCAGGAGAATGCCTTGCATTATCTTCACCCTCATTATCCTCTGTGAACAGGGGTTCATAACCTTTTTTGAGTGGAGTCTTTTTTTCTTAAACCCTTGCCTTCCGTCTTGGAGTCAATACTGTGTATTGGTTCCAAGGCAGAAGAGCAGTAAGGGCTAGGCAATAGGGGTTAAGTGACTTGCCCAGGGTCACACAGCTGGGAAGTGTCTGAGGCCAGATTTGAACCTAGGATCTCCCATCTGGCTCTCAATTCACTAAGTGCCTTCATAACCTTTTTTGATTCATGGACCCCTTTGGCAGCCATTGTACCCTTTCTTAGAATAATGTTCTAAAATGCATAAAATATATTACAAACATAATTGAAATATGGTTATCAAAATAATTCTATTTCAAGTTCATAGACCCCAGGTGTAGAATTCCTGCACTAGGGAACTTTTTTGTGTCACTCTCACTCATATCCTGTTAGCTAGAGTGCTCAACCACTCTGTCTCTCGTCCATTGGCCTCCATAGAATTTTCAGGGCAAGACTATGGACTGAGGCAGCAGGGAGATGGTGCTGTAAAGACTCAGATTAGGTAAAAAGAAATATCTGCTCTGAAAGAATCAATGTCACAGAGGTATTGAAGAGACCTTAGACATTATCTGATCCAATTCCTCCATTTTACAGATACGGAAACTGAGACCTAGACCAGTTTATGATCACATAGCTAGTTAGTGGCAGAACCAGGATTAGAACCTGGGTCTCTTGATAAAAGATTTTTTTTCTACTACAACATGAGAAAGAGACTCAAGGTTCAAATCTGGCCTCAGATACACCCTAGCTATATGACCTTGGGCAAGTCACTCAACCCTGATTGCCTACTCTTTGCTACTTTTTTGACTTAGAATGATACTGGGTGGCTCAGTGGATTGAGAGCCAGAGATAGGAGGTCCTAGGTTCAAATCTGGACTCAGACACTTCCTAGCTGTGTGACTCTGGGCAAGTCACTTAACCCCCATTGCCTAGCCCTTACCACTCTTCTACATAAGGGTTTTAAAAAAAGACAGAAGGTAATGGTTTAAAAATAAATAAATAAAACATGAAGAAGAGATTGATAGAGTACTTCCAAACAGAGTTGTTCTTGGGTACAGGAAAAGTAATCACTTTAGAGGCATCCCTTTTGCTGATATGGTTTCTACAGTCATGCAAGAAAACCACAGGAATTTGGCCCAAGAAAATTAAATTTTTTTCTAAAGGACACAGAAAAAAATAGTTTTAGTTTAAATAAAAGTGAAGTAAAGAAATATTCATGGATGCAGAGATGAGGAAGAGACATTAGTCATTTATTTAACACCCCAACAGTGCAAGCATTCTGCCTGCTTGGAAACAGTCAAGTATAGGACCAAGGGACCATACTGGTGAGATGACAAAGCCATCTCTAGGGTGGAGCAATTAGTGCTTTGGCTTAGGGTGCTAAATTTAGAGGGCAGTGATAGCCCTTGCTGTAATTTAGCAGCACCTAAGCAGTAGAGGTTAGCACCTGATTAGCAAGAGAACCTTTTCCCCCATCCTGCCCTATTCTGCCCTCTCTTCGTACTGCTTTAAGCCACCAGCTTGCCCCAGAGTTCAAAGGTGTCTGTCAACCCCGTAAAGCAGTCCACACCAATCCCCAACCTTGGGCTGCCCTTTAGGTCATTTGCCCTGATGTAAAAATCCCTCCCTACAGCTCTGAGAAATGAAGTCGGCTAAGAAGAAGCATGATTTCATTCAGGGACTTAACACTGCAACATCCAAGTCTCTCCGTGCATCTCTTAAGTGGAAAAAAAAAAGACCAAGATGATAAAGGGAAAAGGCTATTTCTAGCCAGAACAATAGGATGCTCCCAATCCCAGATTAGGAACCTTCACTCCACCTCCTACTGAATGACTAGAACTAAAGTCCCTGGAAATGAGAATCGCCCATGGAGGAATCTTTGCAGATCCCCTTCAATGCTACAGCTTCTGAGTCAATTAGCTGCTGCACATCACCCTATATAGGAACTAGGCCCTGCAGAGAGAGAGCAGATTGAATTGGAGTCAGGAAGACCTGAGTTCAAACCCTGACACAGACACTATCTATATGACCTCAGGCAAGTCACTTCCTCCTGCTTGCTTGAGTTTCCTCATCTGTTGAAATGAGGATAATAATAGCAAATAACCAAGATAAGATTTGTAAAGAGCTTCACATACCTTAAAGTATCTTATAAATATTATGTATTATTATTATTACCACAGAGCCATGGAGATGTCCACAGGAACGACTAATAATGGATTTTATAATCTAGTTTTACAAAAATAACTGTATCTAGAGCACAAACATGTAACCTTAGGATAAAGATGAGCTCAAAGTTCATCCCTTCAGTGTCTTCTTTTTACAGTTAAAGAAATTGAGTCCCCAAAGGGTTAAATGACTTCTCCAGGAGTAGAATCAAGTTCTCTGACTCCAAATCCATAGGAATTTCCTCTACATAAAGCTGGCTCATCAGAGGTATCAAATATGTCTTCTCTATGTACTCCACACTTCCAAACACTGCCCAAACCTGATTAAAATGTAATTGGGAAATACTTAACGAAATTAAAATATGACCAAATATAGATAATAGATTTTTAAATTAAGTCAATACACAGCCCAGGAGGAGTCCTATGGGTAGATTAGTAGCCCTGTTTCTACATGAGTTTGATATTAATAAAATGCTATTGGTTTGCAAGTTCTCTCACCATCAGCCATCGAGACATGGAGTCTAAGAATTTCTCAATTCATTTTATAAACGAGGATACCCAAGCTCTTAGAGATGAAATAAATTGTCCACAGTCACCAGAGAGAAAGTATCAGGGCCTTGCTTCAAATTAGACACTTTGATTCTTGATCCTAAACATCACACTCGCCTACAGTTGCTACAAATGAATTAATGCTACATGAGTATTTAGTTGCTGAGAAGATAGGGAAATAAAAAATTATCATGGAGGATTGGAATTCAAATTTGAATGAGGGAAAGCTTCCTGGAAAAGGTAAAAATGGGGTAAAGTTTTATAAGGAAGGAAAGGTGCCTGAAGGTGAGATGGAGGAAGAGGGAAAGGGAAGTGTTAGAAAATAACATAAGCAAAAATCCAAAGGAGAGATGAGTTAAGTTATGGACAAGGGACAGCAAAAAGACCTACCTTATTAAATCAAAGAGTCCTTTGGGGAGTGATAATAAACAATCCCCTTTATTTTTACAGTGCTTTATTGTTTACAAAGCACTTTCACCTGCATTATCTCATTTGATCCTCATACCAACACAGTTAGGGAATAAAAAGCAAAGACAATGATTATGCCTTTGAATTCTGGGATTCTAGAATTGCTTCACTTTTAACCCTGAGTGTGGCAGTCAGTGGTATAATAGATATAGCACCAATCTGGGAGTCAACAAGATCTGAGTTCAAATGTGACCTCAGACAAGTTACTTGTTAGCCAGGTGACTCTGGACAAATCACTTAACTTCTATTTGTCCCAGTTCCTTACCTGTAAAAGGAGTACACACTGGAGAAGGAAATGGCAAACCATTCCAGTGCTGTAGCCAAGAAAATGCCATGGACAAAATCCATTAGGTCACATGGAGTTAGACACAACTAAAACCACTGAACAGCGGCAGCTAGATGGCTCTGTGGATAGAGAGCCAGACCTAGACATGGGAGGTCCTGGGTTCAAATTTGATCTCAGACACATCCTAGGGGCGTGACCCTGCACAAGTCACTTAACCCAAATTGCCCAGCCCTTACCACTCTGCTGCCTTGGATCTGATACTCGGGATCAATTTTAAGACAGAAGACAAAGGTTTTTTTTGTTTGTTGTTGTTGTTGTTTTTTTTTAATGCCTCTATCAGGGCTGGGTAGCTGAGTGGAACTCAGTAAAAATGTTTATAGAAGAAATTCAATTTAATTCATGTAGGCATTGAATTGAACTCTGTGAATAAGTGACCAAATTCCTAATAGGGCGACAAGAATTTTCCTACTAAGATGACCAATTTATGGAACAGTCCCACATTGAAATACTTCTTATCGCTTTTAGTACCGGAAGCAATGTTCCAAATGTTGTTAATCCAAGCCCCTCATTTTGTTAATGAAGAACCGGCAGCCCATAGAAACATAGAGACTTCCCCAGGGTTACCCAGATAATAAGGTACAAAACTAGGATGTGAAACCTGGGCATCTCTTCCCAAATAGTGTGCATGTTCTGCTACCCATCACCATTACTCTTGATTACGATTCTTATTACCACCGGAATTGCTGGTAATGGTTTAATTCTTGAAATGGGAGCCATTGTTTATGGCCTCCCCTGTGGTGGGACAGTCCCACAGCTTTTATTTTCTCTGAACACACTGCCAAGACTCATTCAGACAGTTAGTATTCATATACGGTAATCAACCCATGGTCAGCTCAGCCCTACACTTAGGTTGACCCTACAGGAGGGAAAAGAATCCTTTAATTAGATGGCTTCAAAAAACCTTGGTGATGGCACCCCACGAGGCTAGTTACCGAGCTAGAAAGGACCTCCAGATGAAGAAACCGAGACCCAAGGGAGAAAACAAGGCAGTGTCAAAGGCAGGTTGAGAACTCAGGTCTTCTGCCTTTATAGCCAGTGTTCTTTTTTGTGGGCCATTTTTGGAAGGGGAGGGAGGATGAAGTCAGGGAGGGTGTAAAAGGGACATTCCAGGACAGCAAGAATGATGGAGCCCAAGCCCCATCAGCTTTCTATTTTATCCCCTAGCACAAGGACATGCAAGGCATGTCTGGGCTTCAGTGTAAAAATAAACCCTGGGCTGTCAAGCCTGGGCATATTAATGATAATTAATAATTCTCTTTAATCCTCCCCAGCTCTATGTGGGAATCTGTGACATGCTTTGGGCTGGACACCCTTCCCAAACACACTCTGCAGACTCTGTCCATATGCTGAGTATCTCCACACAGCAAATCTGGAAGGAGACTTTAGCAGCAATCAATGCCAACTCTACCATGCAGGGCCCAGAGGACAGATGGAAAGAGGCATTTCTTCAGTGGCAGGAGATGGAATCTTTCCTTTGTCCCTTCTTCCCCAGAGGCATGTGGAACAGAAGTAGCTATGTTCTCCTGTGGCCTTGGGGATGGGGGTGGGGGAGAAACTCAAAGAGAAGTTACGAATTTGTTTTAAGCTGGAAGTGGCATTGGAGAACATCTAGTCCATTCCACTTATTTTAAAGAGAAGGAAATTAAGGTTTAAAAAAAGGCTCAGTGACTTTCTCAAGGTTACTCAGCTTGTGAAGAAGCAGAGGGAGAATTCGAATCCACATCCCTTACCTTCCCATGGTGTTCCTTTTACTACACCACCACTAATAGGTATAAAAAGTATTGTGGTAAGGGATATCCTACAGGTACCCAAAGTACTGTATTCAGTACCTCAGACCCCTTAATGTAGGAGAAGCTGACTGTCTTCCCTCACTCAACCAGTGCGCAGAAAATCACCCAAAGACTTGATCTGTGTGCAAACCTTGACAGCTGCATTTTATGTGAGAGACACCAAATGAAAAACAAAAAATGTTAAGGAGTTGAGGGGCAGCTATGTAGCTCAGTGTATTGAGAGTCAAGCCTGGAGATGCTGAAGATAGGTGGTTCTGTGTTCAAATGTGACCTCAGACACTTTCTAGCTATATGACCCTGAGCAAGTCACTTAACCCTCATTATCCAGACCTTGTAGCTCTTCTGTCTTAGAACCATTACTTAGTACTGATTCTAAGACCAGAAGGTAAGAGCTTAAAAAAAAAGTCACCCAATGGAAGCAGGTCACCCCTACCAAGATCATGAACCATCTTTTCCCCACTCTGAAACCCACTTTTTGTTATGGTTGTTCAAGAATTTTTAGACCTATCCAACTCTTCGTGACTCCATTTGGGGTTTTCTTGGCAAAGATATTTTCTTGGCAAAGTGGTTTGCCATTTTCTTCTCTAGCTCATTTTACAGATGAAGAAACTGAAGCCAACTAGGTCAAGTGACTTGCCCAGGGTCACACAGCTAGTCAGTGTCTGAGGCCAGATTTTATCACAGGAAGATAAGACATGAGAACTCCAGGTCCAACACTCCATCCACTGTGCCACCTAGCTATTTTACTTACAAGCAAAGCTAGTTCTACTCTCAGTTTCAGAGAAGACTATCCAATTTGGCATTCATCCCTAAAAATATAGACCTCCTTCCTTCACCCAGCTCTTGGGTAAGGAGATACATCAGGAACATGTTCCTGAGGATATGATGTTGGTGCCACCATTTGTTTCTGTTTCTGACCGTTATTGCTCCCACTCTTTAGTCAGTGCCTACCATCAAATCTGGACCATGATCAGGTAAGCTGGGCTATCGAAGTGAACAGAACAGACAGAAGAGAAGCTATGTCACTTGTATCAAATAGGACCCAAAGACAAGGCCATAACAGCATATTTTCACCTGGAATGAATACCACAATCCATATCTGGGGCAAGCAGTCAGAAGTATGATCTCAATTAATCAAGGGGGAAGGGAGGGAGGGGTGTGAAAGGGAAGCTCTCCTCAGGCTACCATCTGGTATCTTCCTATTTTAACTAATTATTCTTGCTAACTAGCTGCTAAGTAAGCTCTGCAATTTCTTTGCTGCTGCAGGACTGGAAGTGCTGTCAATGGTCTCTAAATTTAGCAACATGGGGCAAAGGTCTGGTTACCCTGTCCTAGTTATGACTCTGCTGCAGGCCTTTCATAATCATTCCTCAGACCCTTGGTAGTCACTCTCTTTTCCTTGAGGAGAGAAAAAGTGTCTTACCTCTTCCTGTTCCCTTTATAGAGAGTAAAAGATTCATTCTCCTTCTTTCAACTTCTTTCCTTTTCCTCTCTCCCCTGCTTTTCAATATCCAACCTTCCTTTAAGATCCCAAATCATACCTCATTCCAAAAGTCTACTCTAATTTCCCCAGGCCCTCAGTGATCACTGCCTGGCCCCCCACCCATTTCCAACTTTTAAAATCATAGAATGTAAAAGGTTAAAGACACTATAGAGATCATGCAGTCCAAATTTCTCACTTTATAGATAAAAATATTGTCTCAGGAAGGTTGATTTTTCCCAAGAGGATATATCTACTTGCAGCCCATCTTGTCTACAAAATTAGTATTTGCCTTGTCTGGTTCTTCAGATTATGGAAGTAATCTGGTTCCTTGAGGGTTGTGTCAGCAAAGTACAAAATTTGGCAGGTTTTACCAAACTAGAAAGACTTCCAATATGAGTCTGATGATGGACCACCTGTGTGTTGTCCAAGGATCAGACTAACTCAGTTCACAGAGGCTCATCACCAGTTTGGCCATAGGGAGATTAATTTTTGGTCAAAATTATACCCAAGGATTATTTTCTAGGTCAGTGATGGCGAACCTTTTAGAGTGCCCAAACTCAATCCTCACACTACATGTGAGCCCCTTACCTTACCCCAGATAGGGGAGGAAGGAAATGCTCCCATTGGGCTGCTGGGCAGAGGGGCAGGCTTGCATGGGAGGGGGAGGAGAGCAGCCCACTCTGGCATATTTTAGCACACAGGCCATAGGTTCACCAACATGGTTCTAAGTAATAGAGTGTGGCAAACTTCCCTGGAGGATGGAATCCCCACAAACAACAAAATTATACATCATCCAAGTACTAAAATATTGCTATCATATATACTTATGATTTCTCTCCAACCAAATTACAAAAGAAGGGGTGACTCTTTACATCTTTTTCTACACCACAGCAGACATTTGACAATATTCATTTAAGTGACTTGTTCAAAGTGTAACAGACAGCAAGAGGCAGGACCAACATTCAAACCAAGGTCATAGGACCTCAAAGGCCATCAGACCACTCCCCTTATTTCACAAATGAGTAAACTGTGGCCCATGGAGGTTAAGTTATTTGCCAAATGTCAATATTAGGATTTGAACCCAGCCCCTCCAATTTCTGAGCCAACATTCTTTCCATCATGCACCATGACACCCTCAAAAAAAAAAGGAAAGGCATCATGGAAGATACCCAACCAGCAGACTAAATGGCTTGGGTTGGAGGTAGGGCAACAGTTGACAGAGTGATGACTTAAAATTATTATTTATCCTACCCAGGATTGTTTTGTCTATGTATAGTTTGAGGTTATGCCCATTTAGTTGATTTAGAGAGAGCTAACTGCCTGCTAAATCTGGGAGTTATCTGTATTGCCAATCACCAGAGCAGGATTTCACCTCCAAACCTTTTGTGTCCCTAACCCAACACCTGTATTTGCAGCCCAAGCACGCATCAGGAAGGGCTGCCTCATGAGAAACTCGAGCCAGTTTCTTCCTGTGCTTAATGAGCAGAAGATAAACTTCATCACGATAACTCACCATGGTATTGCAGTGCAAGTTTCATTTGGGATTAAAACCACAATTTTAAAAGTAAATCAAAAAGAGTCCAAGAAACCCAGTACCTCTAAGATTTTATTTCCCTCCTCCTTTGAAATCTCTCTAATTGGGCACTTATCTGGGGATGCAACAGGACTGCTTCTCCAGAGCCATTATTGAAATCCACACAATGGGGAAATTGTTGGCTTTTTAGTTCTATTTGGGATGGCTATTATTCCTTGCTGGAGCCTTTTGGTGAAAAATGCACCACTTTGGTTCTCCACTGAAAATCCTCCTCAGGCATAAGAAAGCCCCTCCCCAAACCCCCAGCTGGCCCTGTTAAAAGGGATCAGGATGCTGTCATGGGCTCAAACTCAGCCACCAAATTTCCCTTTTAAAATCAGCACCCCCTGCACTAGCTGCGGGGTAATGTGATGCAAAACACCCAATTCTCTAGCATTTATGCTTCCAATTCAAGAATCAAGCAGGCTCTGAGGAGTGAACCTGCTCACCACTGTGCTTTTATCAGACCTCCCACTTCTACAGTTTCTACTCAGTCTCTCAAGGGACTTCCCTTTTCTTCAACATCCATTGGACCCTGCCTGGCAGGGTGGTCCAGTCTCTCTATACAACCACTATGGGGACTCGAGGCCAGAATTAGCTTTCCTCCTTATTTGAGAGGGAATTTGCAACTAAACACCAAGAGTCCCACAGTTTGTACCTATGAACACTAGAGATGTGACTTTGGAGTTCTCAGTCTAAGAGGCTCCCTCCTCCATCCAGGTGGCTGTAAAGGAGGCAAGAAATGATCTGTCCTTGATCTAAGAAGATGACCCACACCTCCAGTTGTTTTATTTATTCCAGTAGAAATTAGAAACTTCCATCAATCTATCCATTGTTTGCATTTGTTGTTGTTCAGTCATGTTCAACTCTTCATGACCCCATTTGGGGTTTTATTGACAGATCATTGGAATGGTTTGCTATTTCCTTCTTTAGCTCATTTTACACATGAAGAAACTGAAGGAAACAGAGTGAAGTGATTTGTCCAGGGTCACACAGCATCGAGGCAGGATGTGAACTCATGAAAATGAGTCTTCCTGATTCCAAGCTATGGGCTCTCTCCACTGTGCCACCCAACTGCCTATTTTGTACAGCCCTCCTCAAACCCAACAACATTTGCTAGATGACTAAATAATATTAGGGATCAGAAGTATGGCCATGATATTGGTTTCTCCCTGTAATGCCCCTTACTCAAAAACCTGTATGATGAATTCCTTTTATTTGGTTCTCCCTATTTCAGCCAGGTCAGAAAGTATGGTGGCCTGATCCTACTGCTGACCAGCATGGAAGTTTTGACCTAATCTGATTCTGACCTGAACTAGTTCATTCCTCCCTTTGCAGGATGGTGACCCCTTGCTACTGCTGAATCGCCATATTGGTGCCAGACTTTATTCAGATACCTGACCAGCTTCAGCCCTTCTGCAGCTCAATACCCCTGTACTCAGTCAATTCACCCACCTCACTCTCCCCTTTAGCTGAGGGATGCAGGCCTATGCCAACATGGAGCACATTTATTATGATTATATAATTTTATATGTTATATAATTTTAAGTTCCTTGACTTAACATTCATTCTATGATCTGACCTCAACTTACCTTTGCAGTTTCACCTCTCATTTCTAAAAATGCAACATGACAGCTTCTCCAGAGTCATTATTGACATTCATGCTATGAAGAAATTTGGAGATTTGGGGCTCTGTTAGGAATGGCTATTATCTCTTGCTGAAGCCTCTTAGGGCTTTGGTTCTACATCAAGTCACCCACTAAGGGTGCTCAGTGGGGTAAAAAACAACTTCCCCAAAGCCTCTACCTGGCTCTTTTAAAAAGAATCAAGATGGGGCAGTTAGGTGGCTCAGTGGATGGAATGCCAGGTCTGAAGACAGGTCCTGGGTTCAAATTTGACCTCATATACTTCCTAGTTGTGTGGCCCTGGACAAGTCACTTAACCCTAATTGCCTACCCTTTACCCTTCCTCTGCCTTGAAACCAATATTTAGCATTGATTCTAAGATATAAGATAAGGACGTGTTTTTGTTTTTGTTTTTAAAGAATCAGGATGCTATCATTGGTTCTCCCATCTGCTGTATTCCATGTCTCTGGTGCTCCAGTCAAGCTAAAGGTACTCACTATTCCTCCTAAACACTCCACATATTCCTGCCTACATGCCTTCATTGAGGCCAGATGCTCTGCCTGAAATGCCAGCCACCTCTCTCCTTGCATCTCATCTGTATATGCTAAAATTTTACTCATGCTTCAATACCCAGCTCAAATGCAGCAAAGATAGTCCCAAAAGAAAATGATTTCTCTGAACTCAATGGCCATTGTTTCCACCTCTCTTGTGTCATTTTCTATACTCTAACTTGGGCCATAATTACTTGCCTTCCTGTCTTCTCTCTTCTCTATTAGATTGTTCCTTAAGAACATGGACCACATCTTATTTATTCAACCTTGTATGCTCTTTCCCCTTCCCCCAACACATACAGAGCCCTATGCCTTTTACCTCCTGGGTGATCAATAAATGTTTGTTGATTGAATAACCTAGAATATTCTAGTATCATCCTGACTAGGGATGTAAGGCTAGCACGTTCAGTCACTCTCAGGATTTCATCTATCATTTATATTGTGTGGTACTTGGGATGGAGGCAGGGAAGGGGCTTTGTTGAATTAAAATATTCAGTAGCCAGGGATTAAAGATATAGTGAGATTCTACCACATATAAAATGGAAAAGTCTCTGCGCTAATAAAAATGTATCATTTTAAACAGAAAAAAGTGTTGGATGGCTATAAATGTATGTAGAGAAACATGGAGAGAAGAGAAGGAAAGGAAGAATGAAAAAAGAAAGAGGGAAGAAAAGAATGATATTTATTATCTGTGTGACCCTGAACCCTTGAATCTCTAGGCTCAAGTTTTTTCACCTATAGTGGTAGTCTCTCGGTGACTGAGAATGGCTATTGTCTTTGTGCAGTTTCATCTACGGTGTACCCTCGTGTGGCTTTGAAGTCCAAAGACTGAGGCACAAAGTTTGTGGCACATGGGGCCTGGGACGCCAGTTGTTACGGGAGGTGCGGGTGTGGCCTGGTGTCGGCGTTCACGCGCAGCGGCAAGATGTCGACGTCGCTCATCTTCAAAGGTGGCGGCGGCATGGTTAATGTGGGTTCGCCAGCTGCTTCTGACAGAGGCAGCAAGTTCTAGTTGCTTTGGTGTGATGCCAGCCCACTTCAAGTTTGACTTTAGCTGATCCTTGAATCTTTTCTTTGGTCAGCCTTGTTTCCTGAGTCCAGCTGACAGTTCACCATAGAATACCTGTCTTGGTATTCGCTGTGGGTCCATGCGGATGACGTGTCCAGACCATCGTAGCTGGGTTTTGAGGACCAGGACTTCGATGCTGGTGGAGTTGGCTCTGTCGAGGACTTCCTGACTGGTGATTCGGTCCTGCCATCGGATTCTCATGATTGACCGGAGGGAGCGTTGGTAGAATTGCTCCAGCTGTTTCATGTGCTTCCGATACAGTGTCCATGTTTCACAACCATACAGGAGCGAGCTGAGGACCACTGCGTTGTACACTTTGAGCTTCGTCGCAGTGCTTACACCGCTGTGTTGGAGGACTTTGCAGTGCAGCCGCCCGAGTGCCTGGCTGGCCTTTTGGATCCTGGCATTGATCTTGTGGACTAGGGACCCGTCGTTGGCAATGGTGCTGCCCAGGTACTTGAAAGTGTTGACGTTAGAAAGCTGCGTACCATCGATTGTCATGCACAACTGGTTCGTTGGCCTCCCTGGTGCAGGTTGGAACAGCACCTCTGTTTTGCTGAGGCTGATAGGCCAAACAGTTTTTTTGCGGTGGAGAACCTGTCCACAATGGTTTGGAGATGATTTTCTTGGTGGGACATGAGAGTACAGTCATCTGCAAAGAGAGCTTCCAGGATGAGTCTCTCTGTTGTCTTTGTTTTTGTAGTCAGGCGGCAAAGGTCGAATAGTGAGCCATCCAGTCGGTATTTGATGTAGACGCCCAGGTCTAGATCCATCCATTACGACACAGCATGTTGTAATACTTGGGTGAAAAATAGGTTGAATAGTACCGGAGCGAGGACACAGCCTTGTTTCACGCCATTGGAGATGTTGAAGCGATCGGAAGTCTCTCCACCAGATAGGACTTCCCCTGTCATGTAGACATGAAAGAGCTGGATCAGTTTGACAAATTTTGCTGGGCAACCGAGCTTGCTGAGATCACCCACAATGCGTCCCTGTTCACTGTGTTGAATGCCTTTGTTAGGTCTATGAAGACAATGTAGAGACTCAGGTTCTGCTCAAGGCATTTTTCCTGCATTTGCCTCACCATGAAGACCATGTCAATGGTGCTGCAATCTGGTCGGAAGCCGCATTGTGATTCAGGCAGGTTCTGCTCTGAAACAGATGACAGGAGTCTGTTGAGTATAACACGGGCGAGGATCTTTCTGGCAGTGGAGAGTAGTGAGATGCCTCTGTAGTTGTCACAGGCTGCTTGTGAGCCTTTGTTCTTGTATAGGGCTATGATGGAGGCATCTCTGAGTTCTGGGGGCATGTCTTCCTCTTCCCATATGCTGGTCAGTACTATGTGGAATGCCTGGAGAGCCTTTCCATTTAAGGCCTTGTACACCTCAGTTGGGATCCCTTCTTTACCAGGTGCCTTGCCTGCACTCATTTGTTTAATGGCTTTTTGGACTTCCTCTATTGAAGGAGGGACATCAAGTTGTTCAATGGAGTGGTTTTGGGGGATCTGGTCAAGGGCGCTTTGGTCGACTGAAGAGGGTCGGTTGAGAAGCTGACTGAAGTGTTCTTTCCACCTGTTGCTGATGCCTTTTTTATCTTTTATGAGAGTGTCACCGTCAGAGGATAGCAAGGGAGTGGTGGTGGGTTTTGATGGTCCATAGACAGTCTTGAGGGCACTGAAAAATTGTTTGTAGTTTTTTGTATCAGCAAAGCACTAGATTTCTTCCGTCTTTTTCCCCACCATCGGTCTTGCATCTTCCTGATCTCATGCTGTGCCATGGCTTGGAGAGATTTGAATCTCTCCTTTTAGGAGCAGAGTTTGGGTTATTTTGACACTCCATAAAGGCTTTGTTTTTTTTTGGTCAACAGGCCTTCAATAGCAGTGTTGTTCTCGTTGAACCAGTCCTGGTGGTTGCATTGTTTGGGGCCTAGGACTGCCTTTGATGTTTCCTTCACTGCGTCTCTGAACTGGTTCCATTTCTCTATTGAGCTTCCAGTGAGTGGTCCCTTGGCAGACAGCTTGTCGTCCAGGCAGGACTGGAATGTTTGCAAATAAGATGGATCTCTAAGATGACTCACGTTGTAAAATGTGCAAACTGTCTGGGCTCATTTTGGATGGCGAGGAGCAATGCGCATTTGAAGAGTCGCTCTAACCAATCGGTGGTCTGTCCAGCATTCAGCTCCTCTCATGGCTCTGGTGATCTTTACATCCTGGATGTCTCGCTGGCGTACAATGATGTAGTCAATGAGATGCCACTGTTTTGATCGTGAGTGCATCCGTGTTGTTTTATATTTGTTCGCCATTCTGAACACAGTGTTTGTGATGGTGAGTTCGAACTCTGAGCATTTGCTGAGTAGCAGTAGGCCGTTGTTCATTTTGCCCACGCCGTGTTTGCCGAGCACTCCTTTCCATTTTTCATGATCCTGGCCAACGTGGGCATTGAAGTCTCCCAGTAGTATCAGCTTGTCATTTGTGGGCACTGAGTGCAGGACGGCACTCAGGTCAGAGTAGAACTGCTTGATGGTCTCCTCTGTGCTGGTCAGTGTTGGGGCATATGCGCTGATGATTGTGGCATACCGGTCTTTGCTGAGAGGCAAACGGATCTTCATGAGCCTCTCACTGATGCCCACATGCAAGTCTGGAAGCTGTTTGAGCAAACTGGTCTTGATAGCCAGGCCAACACTGTGGATTCTGTCTTCATTTGAGTCTCTACCTTTCCAGAAGGTGTATCCAGTGGTGGGTTCACTGAGTGATCCCTCTTCTGGTAAGCGTGTTTCACTTAGGGCTGTGATGTTGATGTTATATCGCGCCAGTTCTTTACCGATTAGAGCTGTTCTTCTCTCAGGTCTTGGGATATTCTCTCTGTCAAGTAATGTTCTGATGTTCCATGCTCCTAGTAGGGGTTTCTTGGTATTTTTTCTTTGATTTCGACTGCTTAAAGGGATGACCCACCAGCCGCGGTGTGCTGACCGGGTTTTTGTAGGGCAGGCAATGTTTGGGACACCTTTTCTAGTCCCATTCCTTGATTAGGGTGAGCAGTGCTGTCCTAGAGAGGGCTGCTCAGTCACCCAGGATGCTGCCAAACGTCCCTGCTGCCCACAGGGCCGAGCGACCACTGGTCCGTGGGCCACCTACGCGCAGGATCGTGACTATAACTGCCAGTGGTCACCTCCACCTGTTGCTTCGCCACTCCCCCATCGCCGCAGGTCTTGAAGAGGGTGAACAGGGTCAGAATAGATGAGTGTGCACAAAGATACTTGTGCGTGAAAGAGATTTAAGTGGAAAAGTAGACGCACAGAGACAGTCCCACTCTCTCGGCGTTGGAAGCCTGGGTCCAGTGGCATGAAAAATTGTTATGTCTGGAGACTTCCTCAGCTGCATTGGATGGCCGTATTGTCTTTTGTGCTCCAACATGCCCTAAGCACTCCACAATGCTTTGCTGCGTCGCCATCTCAGCCGTTGAACCTTCTTATTGGTTTCTTCCGCCTGTTCCGCTGAAGCAGTCTTCACATGCTGGGTGAGCAAAGCCCTGGTTCACCAGGGGTTGATGACCCGATGGCTACCCTCACAAGGTTTAGCCGGCCTGTCGAAGCCGTTGCCCAGGGTGTGGCCGCTGCTGCATGCTAGCAGCTACTGGGAGCCACAAGTGAGAGCTGGGTGTCAGGTGGGGGTCGGAGGCTGGAGAGCTGCCCTAGGAGGGCACAACAAGCCCTCCATACCAGAGATACTACCCCTTCCTGAGCACCCCATACACCCCTTTCACCTATAAAAAGTTTTAAAAGGTCAGATGTCAAGGTTTGTTAACCCAGGATTGATGAAGTAGGTTTCAAAATATTTTGATACATATATACAAATATACATATATATGGAGGGAGGGAAGGGAGAGTGAGACACACACACAGAGAGAGAGAGAGAGAGAGAGAGAGAGAGAGAGAAGGATGGAGACAGACAGACAGATAGAGACACAGAGAGAGAGACAGAGATTTCCTTTGTAATCTTGTGCCTTTTTTATGCATTCAAAAACAGAACATGCATTAAAAAACAAGAAGGGGTCAATAGATTTCACCAGATTGCCAGAGGGCCATTACAAAAGAAAGGGTTAAGAATTTCTGAATTAAATTATCTCTAAATTTCTTTCCTGTTATAAAGTTATGATCTAAGGATAGCACTAAAGATGTACAAAAATGTATAACAGCCTTGTGAAATAAGTATGTTTAGCATTATCACCATCTTACAGGAAACTGAAGTTTGGAGGAGTTCAGAGTCATGTAGCTTCTAAGTAAACAGTCAGAATCCAAACCCAGGTCCCTCTTGCCAAGTCCAGAGCTCTTTCCATTACACTGACTTCAAAAAATTATGGGAGAAAAGGAAGGAAGGAAGGAAGGAAGGAAGGAAGGAAGGAAGGAAGGAAGGAAGGAAGGAAGGAAGGAAGGAAGGAAGGAAGGAAGCAAGGAAGGAAGGAAGCAAGGAAGGAAGGAAGCAAGGAAGGAAGGAAGGAAGGAAGCAAGCAAGGAAGGAAGCAAGCAAGGAAGCAAGCAAGCAAGGAAGCAAGCAAGCAAGGAAGCAAGCAAGCAAGGAAGCAAGGAAGCAAGGAAGCAAGAAAGCAAGGAAGGAAGGAAGGAAGGAAGGAGAAAGAGAGGAAAGGAAGAGAAGGGTAAGAAGAGGGAAAGGGATGTTATTTAGAGCAAACTTTTATGGGGAGAAAGAGCTCAGTGCAATGGAATAAACAATGATGCCTAAACGAACCCAGAGGAATAAAGAGCAGAGAAGGGCAAGAAAGGGAGAGAGAGAAAACTAGCTGGAGAAGAAAGTAGAAGGGGAGAGAGAAAGAAGAGAAAAATAGTCAGTGGAGGGGGAGATGATTGAGCCCTTCCTTATCACCAGTATTGAGACCCAGCTGTCTCTGTCCCTAATCCCATTTCCACACCATCACTACAACACACATTCATAATGTTGCGTTACATTTCCCATCTCTATCCTGAAACAGCTGAATGTCTTAAAAGATTCCTTGCCTCTTAGTTCTTTCTTCTGTCCATGGTATTTGATTAAAGGGTAGAATTTGGGAGAAGGGAAAAAGTAGGGCTTAGAGCTAAAGAATAAGCATGGTACCAATAGAAACCCAAAGGAACCATAAAGGATTCAAATTACTAAAATATTTTAAATCATGCTTTTAAAAAAATTATCAGCATTCTGCTCTATTTTAAGCACAATAAGATACTTACAACTCAATTCCATTTGGCTTACTTCATCCAAGAATCCAATCTCCAAATTAACCACAAAAAACAAATCAGCAACTTTTGAAGGGTCTTCTTCTCTTCTCCCTCAGTGATCTCATCAACTCTCATAGAGTCAATTATCAACTCTATGCATATGATTCTTAGATCAATATACCCAGCCCCAACTTCTCTCTTGAGCTTTAGATTCAAATCACTCAATTGCCTTTTGGACATCTGGAAGTGGATGTTCCAAAGGTATCTCAAACTCAACATATCTAAAATAGAATTTATCATTTTCTCCCTTAAACCCTCCTGTGTTCCAAACTTACCTATTATTGTCATGAGAACCATCATCCTTCTATTTATCTTGTTTTACAACCTCACTATCATCCTCAACCACCACCCCTTCAAATTCACTCCACATATCCAATATTTTGCTAAGTCTTGTCATTTCTATCTTTACAACTCCTCTCTTAGATATCCACTTCACTCCATTCACATAGCTATTTTGGTACAAGTATTCATCACCTCATTCCTGAACTATTGCAATAACCTTATGGTTGTCTCCCTTTCTTAAGTCTCTCCCACTTTCAATTCATTCTCTACTCAACTATCAAAGTAATTTTGTGAAAGGGTAGATCTAACCATGTTGGCCCCCTTTTCTCTCCATTCAGTAAATCCTCTTGTACTCTCAGGATCAAATCTAAATATGCTGGGAAATTGCAAGAGTGTCCATCAATCAGGAACAGCTAAACAAATCATGGTATATGATTGTGGTATGTGACTATTGCACTATAAGAAATGAGCAGAATGATTTCAGAAAAACCTGGAAAGACCTACATAAACTGATGCAGAGTAAAATGAGTAGAACCAGGAGTATTTATATAGTAAAAGCAATATTATATGATGCTTAACTATGAAAGACAGCAATTCTCAACAACATAAGGACCTACGACAATTCTGAAGAATTTATGATTTTTAAAAATGCTCTCTGCCTCCAGAGAAAGAACTGAGACAGTTTGAATGCAGATCAAAGCATGTTATCCTTCACTTTATTTCATTTGTATGTGTTTTTATTTTGAGATTTTGGTTTTATATGAGTTTTTCTGACAACCTGACCAATATGGAAATATGTTTTGTATGATCATACATAAGTAACCCAGATCAAATTGCTTACCATCTCAGGGAGGTGGGGGAAAGGGAGGAAGAAAGACAATTTAGATATTATAATTTTGGAAAACACATTTAAATTGCTATTACATATAATTGGAAAAAATACAATATTAATGAAAATATTTTGATAATTATAAAATTATATACACATACATATAATATGCTAGACATTTAAATGTGCATTTAAAGTCCCTCAAAATCTGACCTTTTCATACTTTTTAAGCCTTTTGATACTTTACTCCCTTCCATATACTCAAAAGTCCTTCAACACTGGCTTTCTTGCCATCCCTCAGATACTCCTGATTGTCTTTTTAATTATTACCTCCCACTTCCAGATTACACTTCTTCCTCACCTCTCTCTACTGACTATTCCAGCTTCCTTCAAGACACAGCTAAAATCCCACCCTTTGCAAAAAGCTTTTCCTAGTCTACTCTCTCCATCAAACATACACCCTGCTAGCGTTTGCCCTCTAAAATTATCTGCCATCTATTCTGTAATATCTTGTATGTTCATGGTTGTTTCCATGTTTTCTCATCCTTCAGAATGTGAGCTCCTTGAGGGCAAGGACCATATTTTTACCTTTCTTTGTGTCCCCAGGTCTTAGCACAGTGCCTGACACATAATTTTCAATACAATAAATGATCATTGATTGACGGATTAATTGGGCCCCAGTACCAACTAGCATAATAGGCACAGAAACCCAAGATATTAATTGAGTTGCCAAAAATATCCATACCAAATCAAAGAACTTAAAAATTAAGAATCCTATCCACCTTTTTATAGATAAGGAAAATGCAGATTAAAGAGTTGATGTAAGTGGCGCAAAGAGACACAGTTAGATACTAGCAGAGCTGTATCAACATCCCATGTGTCTAGTGCTTTTTCCATTATACCTAATAGAAAGTCAAGTTCACTTTGCCACACACAAAGCTTTCCTGGCTCCATGGGAAAGTAAATGTTTATTTCAAAGGGGAATTTTGAAATTGTTTGAGAATAAACAAATGTTTATTCTCAAACAATTACAACAGGAAGAGGAAAACAAACTGGATTGCCTTTGGGAAATTGTCCAGTGCTCTTACTGACCACAAGCTACTCTCTGAAACAAAGGCTCATCTTTTTAGTACCAACATTCTTCCAGAGATGTTGAGGGGATGCCAATCCTGTGACTCTATATCCTCTGAAGAATTGAAGCTGAGGAACATCCCAGGGCAACGAAGAGGAAGATGATGGGTATGTCCCTCTTGCAAATAAGAAATTACAACAGGATGGGGCCAGTACAAGAGAGCCTATTTAACTGTAGGATCACCAAGACAAAAAACTAGAGTGTGGTATAAAAGCCATTTTTATTGGAGATGATAAGTCCTCATCAAGCAACAAGGAGAAGTCCCAGTAAAGACCCTATGAAATGGCTATGGGAATTTTCTAGCATCACACTGGCTCTAACCAGGCAGGAGCTTCAATATATCATAGAAGACAGGCCCTTTTTATTCAAAGCACCCTAGAGAGCCACATAGCTCTACTAGGGAGATCATTGCCAATAAGGGAGTTCACCAGGTCACTACCTGAATGGCCATTACCTGACTGAACAGGTGTTGTATCTAATTCCACCGGTCCAGGTTCAGATAATGATCCCTACTATAACTGAAATAGAGAGACCCTTGGGAGCAGGAACTGATTTTTGTCTTTCTTTGCCCACAGCTTAGCACAATGTCTAGCACATAATAGGTGTTTAACAAATATCTTTTAACTGACTGATCTTGTCTATCTATAAGAATGTCATCAAATAAATGTTTGCTAGAAAAAGAAGATGGGCTCATCACATGACGAGGGCAAAGGATAACTACTGGGCTACCTTCTTACTCCTTTTGGTAGCCATTCAATTTCAAGAGAACTTGAGGAAGCCCCCCCTCCTCCCAGTGCATCGGGGCCCCTCGTGGTGAACTTCTGAAAGAACACGAATGAGAAAATCACAGATGGCCAGGCACAGATGATTTGTGATCTCCATCACTGGAGGAAATAGACACATTTGATGAGATCGCAGATCCATTAGAGTGTTAGGTCATTAAAGATAAAAGCAGGGTTCAATGGGATCAAAGATCAGAAGCCATCTGGTCAACACCCACCCACCTTTAGGCAATTAAATCAGGGGACTCAATGGTTTTTTTTAATGAACTTCAACAGCACTTGTCTTATTCGGAGGATGTTCTGCAGTTGCAGAAACGCCTACCTCTGCCCCCAAAGAGCTGAGTTATGTCTAGCATAGGTGTCCTAAGGGTTACTTGGAAACTCGTTTTCTTAGCTCCCCCTCACATTTTGATGTCAAAGGTTTGTCTCAGCTCTCTCTTTCAGAGCTCTGCAGTGAATTGTCTTCACCTGGGGCAAAACAGACAAACAACTGAGCTCCTGGGAGAAAGTGATGCCAAGTCCCATTGGGGATGCCCCCCAAGGGGGTGGCTGGCCCTCACTCCAGCAGTGGGAAGAGATTTTTGAGGATGCATCTAGGGGCTAAGCAATGAGTCCTGGGGTTGGTAATTCAGGACTCTGGAGAACCATGGAAGGTGAGGCTCAGGAATAGAAATGGTCCAAGGGTCAAAGTGCAATATTTATATATCAGCACTCTGAAGGGAGGAATGCCTTTTGCCCTATGCTGCTTACAGTTAAACCAAGCACTATACATCCATCATCAAGTATTTGGACATATCTATTGAAAACAGGGTGGTTATAGAATAATGTGGTTCCTGGAACTTTGCATTCAGTCAAGAGAGAAGTCACATATGTCCACCCACCCATAAGAGACCAGCGCTAATGGCCCTGCTACTGACAGGGTATGAATTGTTACTTACTTAATGTGCATATGGAAGTTGATGCCTGCACAAAATTCACACTTGCATGCACACACACACTCACCATGCTTAGGAAATGTGAATCCCATGAGGGAAACGGAACCAAGAAGATCTATCCCTTCCCTGGCTCTTGAGAGGTCAGTTTGCAAAACTCTTCCAGGCCACCTGCCTCCTACAGTGGAGGACTATCTCAGAATCTCATCTTTGAAGCTGCCAGCTCTTGTCTTTCACCTGGGACCAATAAAAATTGTGTTGAAGAGAAAATGCAATGGTAAATGGGGCATAAATTATGCTTCCCTGCTCCCCTCTTCTGGGCCCCTCCAAGCCTATAAGAAAGGCCTAGGCCACTAGAGGCAGCTCATACTGAGTTTCAATAAACTCAGCCTGGCCCTATTTTTTTCAGATGGTACAGTCAATTAGAACTTCATCAGGAATCAATTTGCAAGGCCCAGCTGAGATGTAACTATAGATCAGGGCTGTGGCAACTGATTATCCCACTAATGGAATATTTCATTGATTAATTGAGTATTTAAATCTTTAAAAATGTGGCGGTATGAGCTAGCTGCCTTTGTCACTGGCTGATGGAGGGTAAGGATGCTGTTCAAGAAAACAAGGACCCTCGGAGTTTATCTTCTTTCAAAAAAAAAGTCAACTCTAGCTTTCTCTATTTGGAGAACAGGGGAATTGAGAAAGTTCAAGCTCCCTGCTTATGCCAGAATAATAGGATGATGATGATACCAAATCCTCAATACACTTTATCTGGACAAACCCTCAGAGTATTCTAACACCAAGGCTCCTTATAACTCTTACCTTTCAGAAAAAAAAAAAGCAATATTGCTACTACTTTGCAGATGAACCCAAGATGTAAAGGTAAGCATTTCAGTAAGGAAAACCTTTGCTACTTAATCTCCTTCTACTCATTTTTCCATTCCTTTTGTACTGTAATAGAAAGATCCCAGTCTAGGACCCAAGAGACCTGGTTTCTGCATATAGCTATATCACTAACTAGCTATGTTCCTGGGGCAAGTCAGTCTTCTTATGTATATAGGAGCTTCACTTGGTCATTTCTAAGGACCCTTCTAGATCTAAAGTCCTCTAAATTTCCTATCAATAATAATTTATTGAGACTTAACTAAGATATGTAAAGATTATTACAAAGATTTATTAAATATCAACTATGTGCAAGACACTGTTCCAGGCTCTAGACCAGTGATGGTGAACCTTTTAGAAACCAAGTACCCAAACTGCAACCCTCACACCACAGGTGAGCTACCACCTTACCCCAGATAGGAGAGAGAGAGGAAGCATTCCCATTGGGCTTCTGGGCAGAGATGTGGGTGATGAGAGAAATATCCTCAGTTATGCATGGAGAGGGCAGGGGGAGCAGCCCCCTCTGGCACACTCTGGTACATATGCCATAGGTTCACAAACATGGCTCTAGATGGAAACAAAATGGCACCTATGTTCAAAGCGCTTACAAGATACAACACATTGCTGGAAGCTGCAGTCATGGCAGATGTTCCTAATCGGTGTCAATAGATAAGGAAAAACAATGTACATAAAAGGAAATTTGAAGAGGGAGAGTTATGTTAACAACTGGCATGACCAGCAAGGGCCTCATGCAGGAGGTGATAACTGAGTCAAGGATTCCAAGAGACCCAAGTGAGGAGGGAGGGTGATCCTAAGACTATCTCCTTGGACAAAGGCATGGATGTGAGAGATGGGAAGTTGGGTTAAGGAAAACAGAGAGTAAGCCAGTTTAACTGTTCAATCAAACATAAGTTTGATTGAAGCCACCTCCCAATGGGTCAATACCTCGAAGGCTCTTTTTCCCTAACAAAGTATCACTAGGACTTCATTCTTCATTTATTTATTCATGCAATGGAAATCTACTTACTGTCTGTGGAGTGCTAGATGGCATCAGGGTGACCTGAGTTTAAAACCTGCCTCAGACAAGATTTTCTATATTAATAGTAATTTTTATATAGCATATATATGAGTTACTATATATATATATATATATATATATATATATATATATATATATATATATATATGAGGCTGAAAGGGGTTAAGTGACTTGATAGTTGTATGTTTCTGGGCAAGTCCCCCAAATCTGTAAAATGGGAATAATAATAGCTTCTACTGTACCTCAAAGGACTTAGGGAAGAATCAAATGATATGACATATGTGAAATAATTTTAAAACCTCAAAGAGCTATATAAATATTCATTATTATTACAGGCATTCAAGAGATAAAAAGATAAAAAGACATAGCTCCTGAACTCAAAAAGTTTATAATCTATTATGGGGAGATTTAGTGTAGGAAACATTTCCTACAGTGCTATTCATGATGCCATATTAACAGTCTGTGGTGGTGATATTAGTTGTAGTGATGATCTACTTTATTTTAATTCTTGAGCTATTTATACATGACAAAAGACTCCCCACATCCCCCACTCCCTTCAAAAACACATGTAGTCTTTTCACCCTTCTTACTGTCAATACTTGTTCACTGGGGAGGGAAAAAAAGGAGGTGAGCATTGCTTTTGGTGAGATGTCAGTGAAGTGTGGTGTGGTTTCTTTAATACACTATAAGTGAGTAATTAATTCAGGGGTAAGAGAAAGTATCTCCATCATCCTATTAAAAATATAAATGTGGCACTCAGTGATTAAAGAGCCAGTCTGGAGATGGAATGTCCTAGGTTCAAACCTAGTCTCAGACTTCATAGCTGTGTGATCCTAGGCAAGACCCATAATCCTAATTACCTAACCCTAACTGCTCTTCATCCTTAGAATGGATACTTATTGATTCTAATACAGAAGGTAAAGATTTAAATATATATATGCATATATATATATATACACAGAGAGAGGTAAACTCTACCATTTGATATCAAGACATTTTAAAGAAGATTAAATAGAGATGTTTTGAAGAGTTAAGAGAATGAGAAAAATCAGTTGTGACATAATGGAAAGGGATCTTTTATTTGGAGTCTGAAGACCTAGATTCAGATCCTGCTTATGATATTTATTAGTCACATGACCATTAACAAGTCACTTAATCCTTCTAATCCTCTTTTCTCATCAATAAAATGAGAATATTAATTCTTGCATTAAATACCTCCTAGGCATAATATCAGAAGATATTAACTTCTGGAATTTTCTGAGGGAATTGGTCTAAGTTAAGTGAAGAAATTTAGGGGCTCCATTATTTTGGGTGTGTCTTCTCCCTCACTCCAAAAAGCTGGAGAACTAGTGAGTCAATGTGAAAAAAAGAACTTTGTACTTAGATCCCCAGCACCTAATATGGGTGTCTGGCATATAGCAGCCTCTTAATAAACACTTGTTACTTGATTGATACAGGAATTTGATAATCTTGCATCTAGTCCCAGCTCTTCCACTAACCAGCTGTGCTTGGGGTAAATTCCTTCTTTCTGGGCCTCATCTTCCTCATCTGTCAAAGGAGGAATTTAGGCTAGATCAGAGGACTACAGCCCAAAGGCCAAATCCAGCCCCCTAGGTCTCTAAGGGACCATCTTCCTCCCTAATTATATAATTCTAGGGAAAAAAAGGATAGCCTTAATCAATTAACATTTAAGTAATGCTTAAATGTGCCTAATTTAGTGCCTTGCATAATGTCCTTTCTACCCTCTCCTTAGTCTCCTTTGAATTTCTTTTGCCATTCCTACAACCTACCCAAGATAATCCTCCTAAACACAGCTTGGAGGATAACCCCCACTCACCCCAAGCATAGCTAATGCCTTCCCCAACTCTCCTAAAAATGTATTTTGCCCAGTATTTTGTGTTTCTCTGTGTATACATCTCCCCTTAATTGAATGTAAGCTCCCTTGACTGAGCCTAACACACAGTAGGTGCTTACTAATCACTTGTGGAAGGAATGAATAGTAGGCATTTCCATGCCTATTCAATTTGACTTGGATTGATATCATACCAACTCATATTTATTACATATATATGTATATATAATCATATTATAAGGTATTTATCATTACTGTTCTTGAGAAGCTTACAGTCTAAGATGGAAAACAATATTCTTAAAATGTAAAATGGTGTTTTCCATCTTAGACTGTAAGGGCTTAAAAAAAAAGATTACATAGAAGTGTTTTTAAGAGTTAAATGCATTAGAAAGTTAGCTGTGATATAGTGGAAAGGGCTCTGATATTTGGAATCAGAAGACCTAGATTCAGATTCTGACTCTGGCACTTATTAGCTATGTGAACATTAACAAATTACTTAATCTTTCTAATCCTCTGTCATCTGTAAAATGGGAATGTTCATTCTTACACTATATATTTCACAGGCTTATAAAGAAATAGATTTGTAAACTGTAAGTGCTTGACAAATGTGAATTGTTATTATGCAAATATATGGTGGGAGGAGTGGTACTGTTGGCAGGAATAGTTGAAGGGTGATGGTAATAGCAGCAATAGAACTAGTAACAATAGACCAGTTTATAATGGGATAATAAATTGCCATCATTTAAACACTAGGGATAAGTATGATGTGGAGTTCAAGGTAAGAATGAGAATAGAAGTGGAAGATCATGTAAGGAAATACTAAGGAGCAGTTTGATTTTAAAAGGCATTTAGATAGGGGCAGCTAGATAGATGGCTCAGTGGATTGAGAGCCAGACCTAGAAACAGGAAGTCCTCGATTCAAATTTTACCTCAGATATTTCCTAGCCATGTGACCCTGGGCAAGTCACTTAATCCCCATTACCTATCACTTATGGCTCTCCTGCCTTGGAACTAATACACAATATTGATTCTAAGATGGAAGGTAATTTTTAAGAAGGCATTTAGACAAGGAGAGTATAAGAAAGAGAGACATTCTACCAGGGTTGTTGATAAAAATTGGAGGGAAGACTCCAAGAAAGAGTGAAATGACCAAAAAGGTCTTCAGTTCTGACATGAATGGAGGAGGCAGTATCAGGATCTAGTGTTTTGAAATGGAAGAAGTTGAGCAATAGCTTAGTGGAAAGCCACTCTGAATTTTATGTAAAACTGCTGTGAGAGTATTATAGTATTGCTGGTACTCCTCTTGAGGTCTTCACTCTCTCATCCTTAGGTTTCTTTCAAACTCCTTCCTATCTCATGTAGAAGAAATTTAAGATTATTTGGTGTCTAGTAGGGATCATGCTTGTGTACAATTCCTTTTTCTAGCTCCAAGAATGAAAGGTTATATTTTCAGCTTCAGTCTTTCTTCTTTTGATTCTCTCCGTCCCTATTCATCTACTAGCAATATCATCATCCCACCTCCCTATCTCATTTTCCATCAGGCTAAATGGGAAATAAGCATTGTCATTCAGAATAGAAGACAAACAAATATTGACTACTATCCTTTGTATATGAAACTGACAAAATTGATAGTTTATTGGACTTGAAAGTGAGTCATGGGTTCTACAATACTCTGGAATTCCTTAATGACTCAGGTTGAGTATGATGGTGTTTGGGTAGCCTTAATTACTATTCAAGTCACTATCCAATGCAATCTCTATTTAAAAAATCAGGGGAAAACCATAAAATGTATAACAAAGCGCTTGATTATGATAGACGATTAAAGTAATACCAGAGGAAATCAAGCAATAAAAATTTTGTCAGTCCTTTGAAAAAAGGTATAAAATCTTACCCTGGTAGATAACACTACCTGAACAAATCAAACTCTGCATCATGTAAGAGTTGTATTTGTGGTGGGACCATCTACCACATGGGCAAAACTTCCATCAACCTCACTGTTTCTCAATTCCTCCTCTCCCTTGGCATGGTCCCAGAGTTATGCTCTATTCTCATACCTTTTTCCTAGGGGAGATTTCCCTGGCCAATATACCTGGGCTCTAATCAACACACATTTAGCTCTTTTGCTTGAAATTCTGTAGCACACTCTGCTGAGTGACAGAAGAGTCAGTAGGCTTTCAAGACCTTGTTTTGGGTTTTGAATTTATTGTTAGCTACTTGTCATCAGCAATGGTACCCATGCAATGGCAAGAGGAAGTTCTCCAGATCTTATTTCTAGCTTAATTAGACCAAATGAATTCATTTCAACTTCCTTCATCCCCTAGCAGCTTGTGATTTCATTGGTATGGAGAAATCCCTAATGAGGAAGTGCCCTCTACCAATGTAGGTCAGTACCTTCTCTGCAATTTATAATCTTAGAGAGCTGCCAAGAGTATTTAGAGGCTAAATTACTTGCTTAGGATCACAGTCGATATATAGGCATATATCAGAGATGAGACTAGAACCCAAGTCTTTTGGGACCTATGACTTCATTGATATAGGCAATTCCCAGTGAGGAAAACTCTCTCTAATGATGTAGAGTATGACAGGTTCTGCAATTTATAGACCTAGGGAATTGACTAAAGCATTGAGAGATTCAATGACTTGGTTAGAGTCACAGACCAATATGTGGTCTCTGATCATTCAAATTTCAAGGCCAGCCCTCTGTATAGTGTGCCATACTGCCTCACACAAATTTGTGTGCATATGAACGTATAAACATATGTATGTACATAGCTACATATGTGTTTATACAATTATATATTTGACGACTAGCATGAATGTGGTCGAAAGTACACCGAGCTTGAAGTCAAGAGCCTCGTGATGGAATTCTGGATCTGTTACTTCCTGGCTGTGTTTCCAACAAATTAATTCTCCTGATTTTCAGGGTGCTCATCAGGAAAATGGGACTAATAATACACTACTTACCTCATAGGCTTGCTGTGAAGAATGAGTAAGAAAAGACATAACAAATGCTTATTGAATTGCAAAAATGCTTGATGAATTGAACTGAACATATGCAAAGGGCCATATGAATGTGAGTTGAGATTATTATTTTATTACTGGAATTTTTCACACAGGATTTGCCTTCCATATGGACACTTAAGCCCCCTGTAGCTCAAAAAAGAAAAGAGAGAAAGGACAGCATTGAGGCTCAGGCATAGTCTTCCATGGGTGCAGAATGGAACTTGTCTGTATGCCCATTTAATAGAAGGCAGCTGCTTTACCCACATAAAGTTGGTACATTTTTGTAGCGTGAGATGCTCTTGTCTTCCATAGCAACCATTTGGGGTTTTCTGTGGTTAACCCAATCCACTAAGACAATAGCCTAGCTTGAGTGGGGCTGTCTTTCCATTCTCCATTTTAACCTCTAAGTGCTAATGAACCTCAGATTTCCCTACTAACCCTGGCTCTATTTTATTTTCTATGGGACACAAATACAATTGATTTGAAAATAAAAATCTCTAGCTTATCCAAAAAGGCATTTTTCAGAGAGGTTAAAAATGATGAGGTACCATTATTTTCCTGGAATTTTTATTTTATAACCTTGCCATGGAAATAGAGCAAGACCCAAGTCCCTTTCTTTTGTTCATGTGCATGTAGGCCAGGATAAGATATATTCAACATATATACGTAGTAGTTGACAATGTGTGCTTTAAGGCATGTCCCCAGGACATGTAGTAGCAGAAGGTAAATTCTTAGAAGGGCTTGGGAGATCTTTAAGTCCAACTATGACTGTGGACCCAAGAGGTTTCTGGGTCCTAATTTTAATCTCCTCACAACCACACTTATAATATGATGTGCCCCTTAACTATTGGGGGGGGGGGAAGGCTTATGAACATAAAATCCCTATACAAAAGGCAAAATCTAACCCTACTATTTTATAATTGAAGATAAGAACTGTCACAATTAAAGAGCTAGTTTCCCCTGCCCCTCTACCCCCAGAATGTAAGCTACTTGAGAGCTGGGACTCTTTCATTTTTGTCTTTGTATTCCCAGCACCTATATAATGTCACATGTAGTAAAAATTCAAATATTCATTGAATGAATGAATGAAAATTCTTAATGGATACTTCTATCAAACTATAGTAATATAACTATGAAATGTCCTCTAGGAATATTCCTATCTAAATAACTAGAAATGGTTGACTAGAAAAATGAACAAATAGGCAGACAGATAGATAGATGGATAGATGGATAAATAGATTATAGATCATTTATTAAGTGCTTACTATGTGCCAAGCACTGGGCTAAATTCTGGGGATACAAATACAAGCAGCAACATGGTCTCCACCTTCAGGGAGCTAATTCTAATCAGGAAGACAAAACATAAAGTGGAACTTCTTGTAGTTACATCTTAAAATTCTCATGGTGGACACCTGAGATTGGAGATTGGAAACTGAGGGGAAATGGATAGAGGAGAGAAAGAGAGAGACAAAGGAATAAAGACTCAGAGACAAGGATTTAAAAAATATGGGCTACATGTTGCCGTGCTCCCCTGAATTGAGAGAGGGCTCCACAAATGCCCTCAAACTTTTATTGGAAAGTTTAGGAATGTGGAGTGGGAGGTAACTAATAAACATTCGACATGGCATAGGTTTTAACATTGGTTGAATTGACAATCATGTAATCAAAGAGAAGGTTAATCAAACATGTGACTTGGAAAGGAATGTGGTCTAACAAGGTGTGAGCTAGGACCCTGTGGCAAATAATGTCCTGCTCAGGAATTCTTTTTGTCCTTTGGACTGAAGATTTGGCAATACAATAATCAATAAGTAACATGACCATGAGTCTGGTAAATGAATACATAAGATACAATATCAATACACCAATCATACTTTCAAGATGTTAATATAGCTGGTATGCTACATAAAGGATAGCCAGGAAAAAACAAATCACCTTTTCTCCCCAGTTCAACATTGCCCCAAAGTTGGAAAAAAGTCAACATCAAAAAATAATTTTAAGCACCTATTATAGATACTAGGGATTCCAAGCTGAAAAAAAATTTTTAAAAGACAGTTTCTTCCCTGAGGGGGCTTAGAATCTATGAAGGAAGATAAGGCATATACAGATATATAGATAGATATATATACAAAATAAAGGATACTCAGCAAAAGAGAGCTTCCAAGTGCTCTAGAAATATGAGGAAGGTTAGACTCATTGAGATCTCTTCTGATACTGAAATTCTGTTCATCTGGGACTTAAAGCTGAGAAGACCAAAGAAGGCTTCCCAGAGAAGGTGACACCTTCCACTTTGGTTCTCCTTTTCCTGGTCTCCAAGAAGGCCAACAACAGCCTTCTGTTCTGGCAACAATGTCTTAGATATGTTAAAATTAATTAGGTCACAACTTATCTTCCATTAGTTGTATTTTAGGCTCCTTGATTAGATTTTGGAGATACCCTAAGTCTCATTAGCAATGCATTTACTCAGCATCTCTCAGGGTAAATTACTCCTCCAGATGGCTAATCTCATCCATTTTGTGCTGATTCTTATCCATTTCAATTTCAGATAATGACATTTTCTGAACTTGTCCCCAAATTCTGGGAGTATGCCCTGACTGGCGTCTGCACCAGCCCTCTCTGGCCTGCACTATTTACAAAACCCAGAGAAGTTGTGACTTGTCCAAGGTCACATCACTAGAAGTTGACTGAGCTAGGAAGGGAAGGGAGCAAGCATTGGTCTAGTGCCTACTCTATACCTGGCACTGTGCTATTCATTTGATCCTTATAACAGCCCTAGAAGGTATGTGCTATGATTATCCCCATTTTATACTTGAAGAAACTGAAGCTTATAGTTAAGTGACTTGGCCAGAGCCACCAGTAGTAAGTATCTGAGATCACATTTGAACTTGAATCTTCCTGGTTCCTAGCCTGGCACTCTATCTACTGTTCCATGTAGTCATGACCAAAAGGCAACTTCACTACATTCTTCTCAATTCCTTGGATATCAGCATTCCCAAATCACCCTAGTAATAGCCTGCCCTCCTCCTCTTTTGAGATTAACCATCTGCCTTGCTCCTCCCTCATAGCAGAGGCACAGGATTACTAGGAGAGAGTATAGTAGACATTATCAGACAAGGTTTCTGAATTGGATATTTTTTGCTTCAGTGTTTTTCTTTGTCACAAGGGAGTATTCAATCAGAGGGATGTGATGTAAAGACAAAAGGTATTTAAAAATACATTCTTTTTTTAATGAATCAAAATAAGAAACAAAGAAAAACTTTTTGGCCAAATCTAAGTGATTAAGCTAAAAAAGTTGTTATTTCTGAAGCCTAAAGTCTGAGTCCTTCTAGCCCCCAAATTCTGCTATTATCACACCAAGTACTAGGAAAGGAATCGAGGGAAATATTACTGAGTAGGGGAGGGCAAGTAGGAGACTTTCTTTATGTTACCCATTTAGGGAGTTCTTCTAGGTACTTTCATTTAAAAGGCAGGTCCTTCTGTCCTGGACCATCCATTTCACTGCTTCACATACAGTCAGTTTCCTGGAATATAAGATTCCCCTCCCAAAGCAAATCTTTTACTGAGAAATTAAAAAATAATAATTTCCTAATTATTGAAGACCTGTTTAAGGTTCTGAATTGTTTGGACCTTCCAAAATCCTGCTTGGCTCCTTGGATTCAGACCATTGCCATGTCTGAACCCTGATTATCTATGCTTCCCCTCTTCCTCTTTCTGCCCCATTGTTTCAGTTCCTGGTCCTTTCCTCCACTTCCTTTACCTCCTAGCCTTTGTCTCTGCACAAATTATAAAATGGAAAAATAGGGGTGGGGGTGGCGTGGTTTGGACTAACCTATAAAGTAAAACATTCTGAATGGACCTGTAACTCAAGTTGAATTGTCCACAAGAGTGAGTTTTCCAGGATTTATTTATAAGGGAAAAGAAAATGTATAAATTCAGAAATAATATGCCATGGAAATGTAATTAGGGATGTCAATAAAGAAAATTTGCCCAGTTCCCAAGTGATATCTAAGCTTTTTTAAATTGACCCTTAACTAACTTCAAGCCAAGATTCCCCATTCCCCACCCCCCTTGAAATTCCCACCACGTGATAGCTGACTCCTCTTGGTTGTAGGTGAGACTAACTTCTTTATATCCAGAACACCCAGAGAGCCCATCTGGGCTTCCTGTTCAGAGCCCATTGTGTCCATTTTTCCATACCTAGCCTCATACTCAGTAATCAAGAAGCCACCTGATGGAATGAAAGTTTCTTGCTGCTCCACTCATGCCACTACATAGTCACTTAGCTAACTAGTCACTTCTTTCTCTTCATTTCTTACAAAGTAGAGGAGGGAATGAATCATAGCAAGCTTTTTCCATTGCCTACAAATCAGAATTATTCAACCCAATCTACAAGTCACCCTGAAAGCCCACGGTAGGTTTCTCCCCTTCTTGAATAGGTTCCAAAGGAGAAAGGTGGAGATAGTCTAAGAAATGATGGCAATGAGATAGAAATACAAGATTGGAACCATAGAGTCAGACCAGAGAGATGTCCACCACCATCCCCACATGTCCTTCTCCCTCGCCCACCATGAGAGTGTTCAGGCTACTGCTGGCCCTTTAAATGGAGCTGGGTCCCACTGGGCACTCTTAAAACTCACTTCATTCATGAATTAAGTCCCTGACATCCCATATCTGTATGATCAATATGTTTGTTTATTAGCAGCAGCTGCTGTGTTTTAGCAAAGCCGGTGGACTCCAGCGAGAGCTATGCTCTAACCACAAACCAGGGCCTGGGACAGAGACAAGAAAGACCTCCTGCTGGCAAACAGGAGCTGAAGCTGGATAGGGTTTCAGGGTAATGGTCCTTTAATTGAAATCACTGGTTGGGCTGGATTGTTCAACCTGGAGAAAGCTGCGCTGATGGCTCCCGCCTTGGCCCCTCCTTTGAGAAATCCATTAACTCGGTGGATGTATATGCTGGGCAAATGAAGACAAGAAATGATAACAGGGAGACGAGGCTGTCTCAGGCAATCAGTCACGGGAATGTCTGAGGAGTGTGTTAAGGGAAGTGAGAGTCAGCAGCCTCTTTGCATGCAGGGATAGCTGTTCCCTGCTCTCTTCATCCTCCCTCCCTAGCCTTAGAGTTCTGCCCCTTTACAGCCTAGAGCTCAGCATCCTGCCCTTTCCATGAGGTCATTCTGCTTCAGTAACTCAGTGACCTCATCTCTGAGTTGGGTCACATTTCGCCAGACTAAAGGCAAGGTCGAGTCATCTTCAAAACTTGCTGTCTCTTTCCCTTTGGCTCTGATGCTCTG
The DNA here is from genome assembly GCF_027887165.1 of Monodelphis domestica. Classification (NCBI taxonomy): domain Eukaryota; kingdom Metazoa; phylum Chordata; class Mammalia; order Didelphimorphia; family Didelphidae; genus Monodelphis; species Monodelphis domestica. The sequence continues at coordinate 128,323,971 of NC_077227.1, read as the reverse complement.
ATGTATCTCCTTTGACGCAGCTAGGTCTCTGCTCTCCATCACTCATTTTCCTCCCCCATCGTTACTTCACATTTGACCAACTCTCTCTGATGGAGCCTCTCCCAAACCACATCTCATATGTACAAAGATCTTTGGAGCTGAAATGAACCTTAGGAGAAATCTAACTCATTCTAGAGTCCAAGTTCGCCTATGTTTCTTCCAGACCTCTCATCTTTCTCCTGGGTCTTATCCTCCCAACTCTATCCAGTGTTCAAGCTGAAATGTTTATCGTTTTTATTTTTATCATTCCTCTCCCATGAACTTCTTTCTAGAGTACTATAGTAGAAAGATATAAAATTGGACTTAGCCCTTACACTCAGGAGAGTGTACTGGCTATGTCACCTTGGGCAGATCAATTAAGCTGAATCTCAGTTTCCTTAAATATATGATGGGAATAATAACAACAATAATAACACTTATACTAGGACCAGCTAGGTGGCTCATTAGATTGAAAGCCAGGCCTAGAGATGGAAGGTCCTGGGTTCAAATGTGACCTCAGATATTTCCTAGCTGTGTGTCCCTGGGCAAGTCACTTAACCCTCAATGTCTAGCCCTTACCACTCTTCTGCCTTGGAACCAATATACAGTATTGATTCTAAGATAAAAGGTTAGAGTTTTAATAATAATACTTGCACTACAAATTTCACATGGGCAAAATACTTCCTAAACTGTAAAAATATTATACGGAGACAAGCTATTATTCTTCTAGGCATCTCATAGAGATCCACCCCCAACCCACCCAATCACCAGACTCTCTCTCTTTTGAAAGCCCCTCATCATCTAAAAACCCCTCTTAATGATGGAACAAATCTATTTCCCATCAATTGTGGCAAAGATAGGTTCAGCATAGACCCTGGGTGTCTGCATAATTCCCCAAGAGAAAGAAAAACCTAAATGGATGGGAGGGTAAACATTTGAAAATATAGTTAACTCTTTGTTGCCTGTAATCTTTTCAACTGGAAATTTCTATAATTAGCATTTATGTCTATTTACAAAAAAATATACTTGCATGAGAAAAGCAATATAGTTATAATGGAAAGAGTTCTAGATTGAGAGTCAGGATATCTAGGCACTGGTTCCAGTTTCACCAACTTTCTCGTTGTATAAATGTAAGCAAGTTACTTTGACTCTGTTTCCTCATCTATAAAATGACAATTATAAAAGCACAGAATTTAAGAGTTGGTTGAGACTTCAGTAGTCATTTAATCTAATCTCAAACTGAAAAGAAACCTCCACAATAATATATAACCCATCCTGTCTTCCTCAGAGAAATCAAATGAGTTCTGAACTCAAATGAGATGATGTTTGGGAAAGTGAGTTAGAAGTTACAAAGCATCATACAAACATAAAGCAACTTACAGTCCAATGATAATTAATGCTCACCGTAACTGCCCTGAGGTACTACAATGTGCAAAGCTGATTTTCAGTGGCCCACTTCCTAATCACCCTTGCTGTAGATCTCTCCCCATTTCTGAGACAGCTGGCCACTGCCTCTGCCCTACCACTTGTAACAATCCACACATGGAGTCAGCATGTAATCTCAGAATGATACTCGTAGAATTCTAAAGCCGAAAGCGACTTTAGTCATCACAGAATCACAGGATGTTTTAATTGGAAAGGGCCTTAGAGATCAAATAGTCCAATCCCCTCATTTTATAGTGGTAGAAACTGAGCCCTAGAGAAATTAAGTGACTTACCTAAGGTCACACAAAGAATAACAGAGGCAGAGTTTGGACCCAAATCTCCTGATTTTAAGTCCCGTGCCCTTCCAACCTTGGTACGCTGCTTCCTCTTCTGCTTTTGCTGGTTGGGCTGACCTAGTTAAATCTACTGGTATCAATAACAGCCTTTTCTCTTCCTTTAGTCCCTAGTCATTGCCTTCTCCTCCACTGCCTGCCACTCCTACAACAATAGCAACCCCAGCTTCTGGCCACACAAGTTGCTATCCCCAGCCAAGGTGCTGACCACTTCTATAAGAACAGTGTTCACAGCTCTCTTATGAGAGATCGCGCACACACACACACACACACACACACACACACACACACACACACACACACACACACTCCTTGTTCCCTGGTCCAGGGGATCAGTGCAGTCACACCCCTCTCTCAGGCCAGAAAAGCAGAGGTCACCAATTTGGCACCCTGCTTTGAAAAAGCTTCGAGCCCATGGTTTCTGGTTTTCATCATTTATATTTAGGATCTGCTTGGGTTCCTCTACACAGTCAGGTTGAAGGTACTATGATATTTGAAAGACAACCCTAATCATTGGTGAGAACTTCCAGCTTGTTATTTAATTCCTCTTTCTTCTGGATGCTGAAAGAAATCTCATTGTCTTTGCCATGAAAACATTTTTCTCCCTTCTGTTGCTAGCTAGAGTACCTTGAGATATGTCTATACTATAATAACACATTAGGGGGAAAAAAGGAAATGTCTAGTATGGCTCATTGTTCCACCTTCCCTTACATCTATCTAGGATCACTTAATCCCAAACACTGGGATGAATCCAGGAATAAAGTAAATGAAAACCCCTTCTTTTATTGCCAGGCAACAAATATTTATTTAGTGCCTACTATACGTGAGAGATGTTATATCCTAAATAGTCTGAGGGTTACAAAGATGAATTAATTACAGGAGGAACTAGCTTTCAAAAACAGTATAGTAGGAAAGATAAGACATGCATGGACACAAATAAAATATACATATATATGTTCATGTTTTATTTCCTGATAGAGTGTAAGTTCCTCAAGAACAGGGGCTGATTCATTTCTGGCTTTTTATTCTCCAGTACATTTATGTTACTTGGTACCTAAGATTATGGGGCAGCTAGGTGGTAGAGTATATAATGTGCTGGGCCTGTAGTCAAGAAGACTCATCTTCTTGAGTTCAAATCCAGCCTTAGGCATTTACCAGCAATGTGACCCTATACAAGTCACTTGACCCTGTTTGCCTTGGAGAAGGAAATGGCAAACCATTCCAGTATCTTTGCCAAGAAAATTCCAAATGGGGTCACAAAAAATTGGACATCACTGAACTGAAAATGTGGAATTTTCCTATAATGTATTTCATATTTTCTTACATAAACAATACTAAACATAATTTAAGTCTTGCCAGATGATTGAAGGATATTATTACGAATATCTAGTGTGCCACAGTACTCAGATGGCCACAAAGACCACTGAGGTTGGAAGTTCTGTTTTAACCAACACTGTGGTAGCCATTATACTTTTAAGAATTATATCTGCTTTTGTCTACTGTTATCAGATCAGACCCAGCGTATTGCTGTATCTCTGAGGTTCTATCCAGTCTGATTTCTTCTTGGCCATGTACTGACCCATATAGTCCACTTTCCAAAGAGGACTATCTCTAAGTTGATCTTCCTTATCTTAGGGGTAAAGAGAAATCTTGTAAATTGATTCAATTTGAAGTGGCTCCACATAGGAAAATAAATCTAGATATCTATTTGTCTTAAAACCCAGTATATGCAACAATCCCCTCCCCTCTCAAATCCCCTTTTTGCCATCTTTAATCAGGATAAAGAAGCCCTAAAGCAAAGATTCTTTACTTTTTGCCTGTTATGGACCTCTGAAAATCTGGAGAAACCAATAGACCTTTTCTTAGAATAATGTTTTAAAAATTTATAAAGTAAAATATATGATTACAAAGGAAATCAATTATATGGAAATATAGTCATCTAAACACTTTAAAAACAAGTTAAACAACTTTTAAAACAAGTACCCAGATTAGGAATCCTTGTCCTAGGGCAATGTTGGTGAAGACATGGCACACCATACAAGGCTGTCACTCAGGGAGCTGCTCCCAGCATTTGAAGACATTTTTTGCATGCCCCACCTCTCTGTCCAGCCTCCAAATGCAAGCACTTCCTCCCTCAACTCTCTCTGGTAATGGGGGGTGGGGGCTCAAAGACAGCTTGAATTTGGCACTCAAATTCAGAAAGGTTTGCCAATACTGTTCTAGGGGAAGGGAGAGGGAGAGGGAAAGAGGGAGGGAGAGAAGGAGAGAGAGAGAGAGAGAGAGAGAGAGAGAGAGAGAGAGAGAGAGAGAGAGAGAGAGAGAGAGAGAGAGAGAGAGAGAGACAGAGACAGAGAGACAGAGACAGAGAGACAGAGAGACAGAGAGACAGAGAGAGAAAGACAGAGAGAGAGACAGAGAGAGAGAGACAGAGAGAGAGAGAGAGAGAAATGTCAATGCAGACCTACTTCTGGAAGACATCTTCCATTTAGTACTGAGTTGAAAACTGGAGAGCTCAGTCCTCCAGTTCATCACTGTACTTACCACCAGGCCATGAAGGCTGCCTTGCACCTTTAGGAGACACATGACTCACACTCAGAGATATAACTAACAACTCTGGCACCTGGAGCAAAAACCACAATATGTACCCAGGACAAGCAGCATGAAATATGCCTTAAAATAAACTTTTAAGAACAAATTCAGTCGGTGGAAGGGGAAAACTCAGGGTAACACTTTTTGCTGGAGAGTCAGAGATCTTGGCACCCTTTGAGACAGCTGTGGGGGGATGGAGAGGAAGCAAGACACTATCTAGCCAAGAAGGAGCTCACCTATAATGTCCTCATTGGTGGGAGGGATAAGATTGGGAAAGGAGGAAGCAAGCTGGTAACTTCCTGTTTTAACTAATTAGCTTTGCTTACTAGGTATTATACTTAATTGATTCTACCTGTATAAGGAGCACCCTTTAAATTTCAACCCTTGAGAGAGAGACCCTGGATACCCCACTGCAGTTATGGCTCCTATATGCCAGGCTACCTTTCCATCTTCTGCATAGCTGGTTCTGTACAGATTTGGTTGCATATTGCCTCCTCCATTCCATTGTAAGCTCCTTTACCTCTTTCTGTATTTCTGGCACTTAGCATGGTACCTGGTACATAGTAGGCACTTCATAAATGTTTCTTGATATTGGTATCCAAAGACAAACGTAGAGATCCCAATGCAGGGATGATACATTTTTCAGGTACCTCTGTGCTTAGATGAGTGTGCTCCCACACAAATACAAGGGCAAATTCAGGGGTTTCATAGAAAAGGAATCCCTATGAGGTCTGACTATATTCATTTTTTCCTGTTTAATTATGGCTTCTGACAGAGTAGGCCCAGCTGCTCCCAAAATCCCTGCTCCCATTCACCCAAGTTAAGTTTCTAGCCAGCCAGAAGAACTGGGGAGATTTTTCCCTTGGACTTGGGAGGCTAGAAGATGAAGATTTTTTAATTAGAAGCTGTTATTAATGGGAAATGCTGCAAATTAAAACTAGGCCTCCTCTCTCTCCTCCTCCTCCCTTCCCCCACTATATTTATCTCTGATCTCAATTAGAGAGTTCAGGGATTTGCTGCTGAATAGGATTCTTGGAGATGAAAGCTGATTGAGACACAAAGGGGAACCGAAAGAGGTGGGATTGGTGGGAATGAGGAGAGGGGGAGTGGGGGGAAAAAGAAAAAGTTGGAATAGGAGGGGGAGAAGTAAAGGAGAGACCTATCAAAAATAGGGGGAGTCTCAATAAGGTCACTTGAAACAGCTGAGGCCAAATAGGCAGGTCCTAGGAATGAAAGTCATAATTCTGAGACATCTACCTTGGAATTTGCCTAAGGAAGGCTCCCAGTTGTTTCTATCAAAACCTGGGAAACAAATGTCAGTCCTCTTAGGGAGAGAAGAAAGAGTCACATATCATTAGAGACACCAGAGGTTTGAAATACAGAGGGAATATATTCTGGGAGAAAGAGAGAGACAGAGAGAGACCGAGACAGAGAAGGTAGCAATTTAGTTAAAAAGGAGCAGAACTATTATGGAAAGCCTGAAAAATCTTTTTTCCATCATCACTTGCTTCTTATCCTTCCAGGTTAATAATAGGGTCATACATTTAGAGCTAGAAGGGGTCTAAAATGGGCCTAAATAAGTCCAGCCCTTTCATTTTACCAGATTAAAATTGAGACACAAAGAGAATGGGTGACTTACCCAAGGTCATTGAATAAGTCCTGAAACATTTCAAGTCCTAGTATTTAGAGGTGTAAGGGGCCTAAAAAAATCATCCTTTCTATTCCAACATTTATCATTTTATAGATAAGGAAACCCAAGCCCAGAGAGAAGTGACTCACTCACGTTACTCACATAATCATTGTAATAGTATATATTTAGCTCTTCAGAGTTTGCAGTGTTTAACTCTCATCTCACTTGAACTTCCTAAGAACTTTAGAAGGTATGCATTATCTATAGTTATCCCATTTTAAAGATGAAGAAACTGAGATGAAAGGAAGTTAAGTTCCATCATTATCATAGTAATAGCATTTATATGGCACTTTGAGACTTGTAAAGCATTTTACAAATATCTCATTTGATGCTCAAAACCCTTGGAGGTAGGGGCTATTATTATAACTTTTATTACAGTTGAGAAAACTGAGACAGATGTTAAGTGACTTGGCCAGGGTCACATAGCTAATGAACCTCTGAGACTATATTTAAACTCTTGTCTTCCTGACTCCAGATCTATCACTTGCCTATAGTCACACAGCTGATAAATAACAAAACTAGGATTTGAACCCAGAATCCATGCCTCTAAATTTAGAATTCTCTCCATTATAACATGATTTCTCAATCTCTCAGGTCTATCACTTGCCTATAGTCACACAGCTGATAAATAACAAAACTAGGATTTGAACCCAGAATCTATGCCTCTAAATTTAGAATTCTCTCCATTATAACATGATTTCTCAGTCTCTCAGAGATGCCTGGGTTCAAATCTGGTCTCAGACATTTCCTAGCTGTGTGACCCTGGGCAAGTCACTTAACTACAATCATCTAGTCCTTAGCACTCTTCTGCCTTCGTACTTGGTATTGATTCTAAGATAAAAGGTACAGGGTTGTAGGTTTTTTTTTTTTTAAGAAAGAAAGGGAGTGACACTATGTGAGTCACTTCCAGTATTCACCATTCTTCTGCTAAATATTCTGTGTGACTCTCAGCAAACAAGTCAACCTCTCTTTCTGGTTCTTCACTTCCCCTTGCAAAATCAGCCAATAGAATCTGCAAAACCTGGGCTGTTCTGAAAGGATAGGAGACTTTGTCCTTGACCATAAAAAGAATAGAAAGGATAACCATTCTTGGGGGTGGGTGAAAACGACTAATAAAATGAATTGCCAAACTCATTGCAGATATAAAGTTCTGCCAAAGTGCTTACTAATAATTACAAAAACTGCTGCCTTTTTTTCCAAGCGAATTCCTTGACTCTCATTAAATATCCCAAGTGTCTTACACAGTAGTCACATAACTCTGAAGGAATGGCGAAGAATCATAGCAGTGCAGGGCAGGATAGGGCCAAAGGGATGAGGCAGGCTCTGTAACTCAGCCACAGACAGCAAACCTTCCTACAAGCAAAGCTCCCTGCTACCTACCCAGTAAGAGCTAAATTCCTCTGCTGTTCATTTAAGGATTTATATCAACTATTCAGCCTTATACTAGTCCTCCCTCCGCCCCAAACCCCATTTTCTAGCCACTTTCGGACCCTTAAATGTACTTTCTGGTCTCTTTACCTTTGCTCATGCTGTTTCCAGTGCCTGGAATGCCCTTCTTTCTTTCTTTCTTCACTTATTAAAAATCTCCTTTTGTTGTTCAGTCATTTCAGTCATACCTGATTCTTTGGGATCCCATTTGGGGTTTTCTTGGCAAAAATACTAGGGTGTCTTGCCATTTCCTCCTCCAGCTCATTTTTTGGGTGAGGAAACTGAGGCAAACAGGATTAAGTGACTTTCCCGGGGTCATACAACTAATAAGTATCTGAGGTCAGATTTGAACTCAGGAAAAACTCAGCATTCTCTCTTCTGTACCACTTAGCTACCCTCATTAAATCCCTATTCTGCTTTCAAAATCCAATACAAATGCAGTCTTCTCCAGAGAGCCCTCCCCAATCCTTCCTCTTACTAACAGCCTTCTCCCTTTGGACTTTACTGAGCACAGTTTTTTGTTTGTTTGTTTGTTTTTTTGTTCATTTGGGTTTTTTTTGGCAGAGGCAATTAGGTACATGCTAGACCTAGAGTCAAAAGGTCTGAGTTCAAATCTTGCTTCTTATCTACTGGGTTTTTGGCAAGTTTCAAGTTTGCCCCTACCCTGTGAGAACTCACCCCAAAGGAAGTACCAGGCACACCTGTTTGGGACTGATCAATAGAAGTTGAAGTGTTTGGTGACCCCGGTTTGGGTGGGACTAGTAGATAGAGTCAAAGGTTGAGCACCCTTATTTGCCTTAGTAGCTTCTCCTGTCGTATTAAAGTCCTCTCTCAGGAAGCCCAGCTCTTGGTTTGACCCTTTCCTTTTGTATTCATGTAGTATGCTCCAGCTGCTGGCTGCATGCCTGCTGAACCAAATTCTCCAGACCCCCAAGTTCTGTCCCTCTTTGGAGAGTCATCCCTCGAGGGGCATTCCCTCAGAGACACTGTTCCCAGAGTCCCTGAGCCCTTGGCTCTGGGGGCTTTTTAGGAGCTTGACTCGGTGTAGCAGCCAATTTTGAACACTATCTCTTTCCTGATTGAAGACTTGGTTTTTGCTGACTACTTTAGTAATTCTGAGTTATTTCCACGCTAACACTTCAGACACTTACTAGCTGTGTGACCAAGGGCAAGTCAACTTCTTTAATGTCTATAATCAAGGCACGCTTTGAGGCAGGAAAATGACAGTAGCTAGAGTGCTGAGCTAGGAGTCAGAAAGACCTCAGTTCAAAGCTTATCTCGTATACTTATTAGCTGTGTGACCCTGGACAAGTCACTTAACCTTTTTTCTTTTCAGCCTCTTCTGTAAAAGGAGGACAATAAGACTGGAGCACACACTGGTACACACTGGTAATCCTCTGCCATTAAAGGAGGTAAATTATTTGAGCTTAGAAGTTCTGAGCTGTAGTAAGTCTAGAGAGGATCAGGTTATCTACACTGTCTGACACCAGCATAATGAGCCTCCCTCCTCACTCTCCCTGCCAGCTGCCAAAGGAGGGCCAATTAGCCCAGGCAAGAAACAAAGCAGGTCAAAGATCCCACGTGGAGCAGTTGGGGGGTCAAATATAGGAAAGCCCAATCAGGCACACACAAACAAAAATGCAGATAAATGATAACATCTCAAGATCAAATGAAGTAACAGGCAAACTAAAACACTGTATCAGTGCTAGCAACTATTGTAATTCTATAGCATATTCATCACACATATTGAATATTATAGAGATAACGCAGGGCACTCTGCTTGGGAGCTGGGAGACCTGGGTTCCGATTTTGTCTCTGACACATTATTGGAGGAGGGGGGAGCCTAGAAGTCACTTAACCTCTAAATGCTTTAGGTAGCTATCTAAGATCTGTAATCTGCAGCAGTGGGTGGAGATCTCACACTGACAAAAAAAAAAAATCACAGATCCAACCCTATATTTGGATACTGTGAATTAGTTGTCCTGTGTTCCTGCCTCTTGCCCATCCCTCACCCCCACTAGACTTCATGCCCCATAAGGGCAGTAGCTAATCTTATTGATTTCTCCCTGGGATGCACTCTGGGCTTCTTGCTATGCCCCAGAAACCTCTTGAACCTAGAAGATCAACCTGGATAGACTCTCTGCCTCTCTGGATTCCCCTCTGATTGGAACCTCCACTTAAAAAAAAAAAAACTTTACTTTCTTAGCAACAACTCTAAGGCAGAAGGGCAAGGGCTAGGCAAACAGAGTTAAGGGACTTGCCCAGGGCTACACAGCTAGGAAGTGTCTGAGGTCAAATTTGAACCCAGGTTCTCCTGACTCTAGGACTGCTGCTGTACTTCCTACCTGCATTTAAAGAGAGTCCCCAAGCCAGCCATTTCTCACCAGTCTATACTCCAGACTTATCTATACCATATTCCTATCCCAGATACCTTCACCTTCTCTATAACCACCCCATTCCAGCTTCCTTTAATGTGTAGCCTTCCTCCATTAGAATATAAGCTCCCTGAAGACAGGGACTGTCTTTTTGCTTATATTTGTATTTTCAGGACTTATATTTGTATTATATTGTACAATTCCAGGGATCTAGTAAGTACTTAACAAATGTTGATTGAATACTATTTAAACTTTGTACTTCACATCCACCATATCACTTTACAAATATTTGTTGAAATGAATTTGGAGGGGGGATATTTATCTAGTGGCTTCTGTGTTGTAGGCGTTGTACTAAGCTCTTTTACAAATATTATCTCATTTGATCCTCACAACAACCTTTTGAGGTAGATGCTATTATTATCTCTATTTTACAGTTGAGGAAACTGAGTCAATCAGAGGTCAAGTGATTTGTCCAAGATTGTACAGCTAATTAAATATCTAAGTCCCATTTGAAACTCAGTCTTCCTGACTTGAGGCTCAGTATCTATCCACTGATCCACCAGCTGCTTCCTATACTGGCAAATAGATACTGAGATATAGATTATAAACCCACTACAGAATTCTTCAATATAATTTCTTTTTAGAAATTATGATGGTACTTTGAACAGGATGGTCACATCAACTTCATTAGAAAAATTCAAAATTAAAATATCACTAAGGAGAGTCAAGTGATTGTGCCTTACCAAATGCAGGGCCTAGGAAAGGGACATAAAGCAGCCCCTGGTATCCTTTTCCATAGCACACATTCCAGGCATCATTGACCCTATGCAAAAGATGAAAGGGATCTGGAGAGACAGTATCAAAGGAAAGCCCATTGAATTTGAAGTGAGGGGACCTGGATTCAAATACTGACTCTCCTACTTATTACTTCTGTGTACCTATGTACTCTCTCTGACCCTCTGTTTCTTCATCTCTAAAATAAGGACTTTGAATTAGATGACTTTTTAAGACACTCACAGCTACTTGGCACATTGAATAAAGCATTCAGCTTAATATCAAAAAGACTCATTTGTCATGAGTTGAAGTCTGGCTACAGACACTTACTTGGTGTGTATCCCTGGGCAAGTCACTTATCCCTGTTTGCCTCTGTTTCCTCATCTGTAAAATGAGCTGCAGAAGGAAATAGCAAACCACTACAGTATTTCTGCCCCCAAAAAACCCCAAATCCAAATGGAATCATAAAGAGTTGAACACACTGCACAACAAGCATTTTTTTAAAAACAAAAAGAAACCTTTATCTTCAGCAAGACTGACTGCAAAAAAAGATGGTTCATTGATCCATTTCATTGTGAACAGGTCTCTCACTACATAAAACACCAATATATATAACATTAAAACATACAACCCCTGACCCACACATATTCCCCTAGAAACCACACAACCCCAAAAACAATACCAAAGAGAAATCAAAAACAACACCCTCCCAAAAAAGTCCTTGAGTTACAATTTACACGTTTATAAACTTTTTACATACTACTGGGTCTACTATGATCTTAATCTTCCTAAGAACAATTATCTGCAAAAGCAATTGCCTCTGCAAAAAAAAAATAGCAAAAGAAAAATGAGTTGGGAATTTCCTGACTAAGGATTAAGGGAAGTAGCCCTCGGAAGCTACTACAGTAAGGAAAGCAGCCATCGCCCTATAACCTCTTAAAATCACTAGTGGTTTTGATTCTATGCTTCTATATGCCACCCACACCATGGGGTCTATCATATCTCATACACATGCAATAGTGCCAGCAATTTCCATGTGCCTTGTATTGCCAACCCCTGGCATTGAGAGGGGAATCCATTGTGCAACCAAACCCATTTTCTTTTATTGGTATCCTCTGTAAGATAATATAACAACACGAATAGAGAGCTCAAAGGGAGTCCATTGGCCATCAAAGCCAACCTCCAAATAGTTAAAAGAACCAAGGCTCAGAGAGATATGAACAGATTTCTCTGATTTCACTCTGCAAGTTAATTGCAGAGTCCAGACTAGAATTTGGGTCTCCTGACTTCAGTTCAATGTTCTTTCCAATTCACTACACTGCCTAAGCAGTGGCAGCAGCACTAGCCCCCACCAACATTTGTAAAGCCCAGAGAAATTGCCTAGCCTACTGCTTGTGGTACAGTAATAACTCCCATGGACAAATGCAGCTCTTATACTGGAATAACCAACACACTTTCTCATCTCTGACCCCTTATTACTAAAAGTGGCAGACTTAAAGTAAAAAAAAATACAGAAAATCATCATTTACATTGCAGAGCTCTTCACTCACCACACTCCTGGGAGATAAGTAACATATAACTATTATTAATCCATTTTACAGCAAGAGAAACTGGGGCTTTGAGAGAGATAAGCAGTATAGAGACAGGATTTGAACCTAAGGCTTAGGAGCTCTCCAAGAAATTCTTCCCAGTTTCTACCTACTACAACCTTCCTTTTGCTGCCAGAAACCACTAAAACCTTCTTTTTAGCTAGAGCGAGGCCCTACCACCCCTCCACCCAGGATGCTCCTCCTTGCAAGTCTCAGGTCACTCTAAGGTAGCTGGCTACTATTAGTCTTAGCCCTTGCCTGCCACCTGCAGGTGGGACCTCCCCAGCCCACTCCTCAACACCCCATCCCCCCACCCCACTACCACCAGCATCCCACAACCAGACAGAGGAACCTAGTGGCTTCCTAGCAGGCCAGGCAAGGAAGGACCAGACTCCGAAATTACAGACTCGTTTACTAATTGCTGTACGTTCCCTCTCTGTAGGTATATCATTGCCAGCAATTAGTACAAAGATCTTTTCCCACTCTTGTTAAGTTCCCGGGCTGCAGTTAAATGCTCCCAGATCCCATTTAAATGATTTCAAATGCAATTCATTCTGGCTCATTAAATAATTCCAGAGCAGTCTTTCCTTCCCTCTACCACCTCAGGAGCCACCATTTTCCCCAGGAAAAAAATAGAAAATAGTAGAACGGGATATCAGGCAACAACTGGGACCCAGAGATGGGGAAATAGAGGGACAAAATGGGAGAACCGTTCTCCATGCTTTAGTTCATTGTTTTACATTTCCCTCCTTCCTCCCGCCGCCCTCCTGCCTCCCTCCCTTGTTCCCTTCTTCCCCCTCTCCTTTTTTCTAACTCCCCCTCAGGCTATCTCCCCCCCCCCATCCTTTTTCATCTCGGAAATGACTTCACCTGACAGCTATGGATTTAGAGCTTTTTTGCCAATTACTTATGCCCAGTGAGAAAATGGGTTTTTAATGTCTGTCCTTGTTCCGCCTAAGCTGGTTACCACATAGTGAAGCTCAGCCTGGATTCCTCATCTTCCGTTAGCAGCTCTTTGCCCATCTCCCCCGTACCCTGGGGCAGAAGGAGCCAGGCCTGAGCCATAACCAGAAATCCTGGAGGAAGCCCAGGGACAAAGACTCTGGAAGAGGGATGAACCGGGAGCCAGGAAGGCATTATGTTCCAATCCTCCCTCAGGCTCTCAGATGTGGGACCACAGGCAAGACATTTAGCTTCTCTGAAGCTCTGCTTCCCATAAAATTAGGGAAATGGTGCCTGGAGCACCTACCTCAGAAAACTGGGTGGTTCTGGGCCCCTTGGAACTGCCCATGTGTATAAAATATTTTGCAAATTTTTCAATGCTATATAAATGGCAGCTACTTCTACCTAAGTTTAGAATGGAAGCCCCTTGAAGGCAAGAAAGCTCAGTTCTTATATGTTTTTGGTTTTGTCTTTGTTTCCTTAGCATCTACCACAAGGGTCTGGCACATAGTAGGCTCTTTAAAGAAAAAAAAAACACTTAACTTTTAAGTATTAGTTCCAGAGCAATAGAGGTAAGGGCTAGGCAATTGGGGTTAAGTGACTTGCCCATGGTCACATAGCTAGGAAGTGACTGAGGTCACATTTGAACCCAGGACTTCCCAGTTCCACTTCTGAATCTTTCTCCACTAAGCCATCTAGCAGCCCCATTGTAGATTTTGACTAGAAAATAATGAGGTCGAGCTAGGTGCTCTGTCCACCTCTTCAAGTTTCTAAAGCCTGTAATGGTACAAGGTGGAAAAAGGAAAGGGGTGAAGGGAAGAGGGTGAGAGGAAAGACAGAACTTCACTTTTGAAGCGTTTTGGATTAGCAGTGGTAAAAACCAGTCTGGTAGTTAGTCACTGAGGCAAGGTGTGAAATTGGCATTCCTCTGTGCATCACTGTTTATCTCAGGATTTGAACCTTCACCAACACATTCAGCTTAACTCACCATAAAGCAAACCTTTGTGTACCATTAAGAGGAATAGTATGTTCAAGGCATAAGAAAAATCTACCCCTAAAAACCCTTACCTTCCATCTTAGAATCAGTGCTGCATATTGGTTCTAAAGCAGAAGAGTGGTCAGGGCTGGGCAATGGGAGTTAAGTGGCTTGCCCAAGGTCACACAGCTAGGCAGTATCTGAGACCAAATCTGAACCCAGGACCTCCCATCTCTGGGCCTGATTCTCAATTCACTGAGACATCCAGCTGCCCTTAAAAAACAGTATTTTTAAATGTCTGTCATTGTGCCTCCCACCACCATCATTTGTTGTGCCTAGTTAATTGTCCATTTTGCTGAGCCCCAGTCCAGGCTTTAGACAGGAAGATTCCAAAGCCAACTCTGCTCTGAGCTCTCTCGGTGGCTCTGCGAATATGCTTGTATCAGCATCTCTAGTCCTCAGAGGATTTTCCTACCTAAAAATGAAAGTTGGTTTAGATCTAGGGTTTTTAACCTGGACTCCTTAGATCCATAGATATATTTCAGATAGCCTGTGAATTTGGAAGGGAAAAAGCATTTCAGTTTTATTTTCATTAATCCCAAACTAACACTTAAATTTTCTTCCAATTATTTAAAAACAATATTCTCAGAAGAAAGAAGGAGAAACAAGCATGAATTAAACATCAACTATGTGCTAAACACTTTACAAATATTATCTCACCTGATTCTCACAACAACCTGGGAGGTAGGGGCTATTATTATCCCTATTTTACAGTTAAGGAAACTGAGATAGGCAAAAGTTAAGTGACTTGCCCAAAGTCTCCCAATTTGAGGCTGGATTTGAACTCAGGTCTTGCTAACTCTAGACTTAGCACTCTACTATATCACGTAGGAGTCTGTGACAAAATAAAAGCCAGGAACCTTTAGACTAGAGGATCTCTAAGACCCCTTCTAGCCCTAATATTCTAAGACTCAGACTGCTAAAGGTTCAGGAGATTCACTCTAACATCTCAACCCTTTTGAAGTGTCCCAACCTTTCACACACATTCAGATTGTTCCTGAGCTATCTTATGCTTCTGGAGCCTTTTAGCAAAGCAGCCCTAAGACAGGGCAGAAGTCACTGAAGGTTACAGATGGGAGAAATCTTCAACAGCAGTAAAGAAGTTAAAAACAGGAATAATTTTAGGAGGAAAGAGAGTAAGTTCTCTTTTAGACATGTTGAATTTGAGATTTATATAGGAATCTATACAAAGTTGCAGTAAGCAAGCAATTGCTAATGTGTTCCTGGAGCCAGAAATCAGAAGAGAAAGGAAGCTGGGGTCTGGAGATTTGGGAGTCAGCTACATAGTTATGGCAGATAGACAGCAAAGGAAGAAAGCAGCCCTGAACAGGGCTCAGCAAGCCTTCACGCCGGAGGTACCAGTCTTTCCTGAACTCCCCATACAACCAGCTCTTATCTGTGGCTCCAAAAAGCTGTCTTATGCACAGCAGCCATACTCCAGTAAACTTGTCTCAGCAGGCCCACTGAACCCAGTTAAGGATAACTGTCAAGCCTCAAGTCTGCGGGTGAGTTACCCCAAGCATGTGAAGACATCCCCTGGCACAAGGGGTGAGTGAGAGCAATTTGTTCCCATGGCCATGAAGATGGCAGAAGCAGACACTGAGGAGTGCTTAGAGCTTGGTTAGCCATCCAAGAAGCCAAGGTCATCCACTTCATCCTGGGCCATGACCGGTCATCCTCACTTTTGTCTCACCACTGAACTTCAATGACTGGAAGAGAGCAAGGCTGATGACTTTGTATAATTCTGCTGCACTCAAAACCAATTTATGCAAGAGTCAAAAGACATCACCAATGACGCCATTTTGATCTTCAAGTACAAAGGACAATCACCACCGAATCCATAAGAGTTCCCAAGATCACCAGGAGAGAACACAGAGAAAGAAACTCCTAGGATGATGCTATAGGATCACAGGTACACAGAATGGGTCTGAAAGGACATTTAATCAGACACCATCATTTTACAGAGAGAGAAACTGAGTAAGAGAAAGGTTAAGACCAAGAGAGACTTGTTCAAGATCACATTAGAAGTGACAGAACTAGGACTTTAGCCTTGGGTCACCCGACTCCAAGCTTTCTTTTTTGCTACACCATTACCCTTTATTTGAAAGATGAGGAGAATTCAGCTGGAAGTGGTGAATTGATCTGTTCATCGTCGCATAGCAAGTCAGTCAAAAGGGTACACTTTTCTTAGTATCTGATACTAGTTGCCACTAGTGCTTTCAGGCTTATAGAGTTCTTTCCTCACAATATCCCCATGGAGTCTGTAATACAAGTATTAGCATTGCCATTTTACAGATGAGGAAACTAAAGCCCAGGATCACATCTACTAAGTACCAGACCCTAGTCCCCACTCTCTAAATCCAGTACTCTTTCTGCTATACCAAACTGCAACTCCTTGCCTGGTAGATGTTACCCCAAAATATTTACAAGCTTTGCTCAACCTCAGCCAAGGGTGTTAACACAGAGAGTAGGCAGATCCAAACTGAGCCTGCAGGAATGACAGAAGAGGGCCATAATAGCTCCTTAGTAGAATGGTGAGATGGAAAAAATCTGTTCAGAGTTGGGACTTGGCCATTTTCCCTAGGTGAGGAGAGTAACAGACTAAGGAACAATTCAAGTGCCTGGTACATAGCTATAGTGCTTTACCTTATACAGAAAGGCAGCCTAGTATAGTGGAAAGAGAGCTGGTCTTAGAACTTGGAAGACCCAAGTTCAAGTCTCACATCTGACATATATTATTCATGACCCTGAGGAAGACACTGAAGTTCTCAAGGTTCCAGGTAGTTGTTTAAGGTAACATGAATCCATTCCTTATGCCTGTCCACTTTGGGCAATAGATATATTCAGTTCAACTTTGTGAACATTTATTAAGACCCTACTAAGCTAATGTGAAAGTATTTTGCATGACTTTATATGTATGTATAATGAGTAGCATATTTCTTGCCTTCTCAATAAGTTGGGGAGGGAGAGAATTTGGAGCAGAAATTTTTTTAATTAATTTTTAAAAAGACCCTATTAAGGCATGGTGTGGGTGGACTTTTGGCCCTGGAGGCAGGAAGACCCAGATTCAAATCCCAGTTGTGATACTTCAGTTCCACCCCTATAAGTCACTTAATCTCCATGTGCCTGACACTAAATCTTATATGGTGGTGATGACTTAGGGGAAAAGTTCTAACTTGCAGTCAACAAATAATTATTAAATGCCCTCTATATGCTAGGCTGTGGAGATTCAAAAGGAAACAATCACTGCTTTCAAGGAGTTTACATTCCTGAAAAATTGCAATCAAGTAAATTATATTTTAAAAGTACTTAGGATAACTTACATTAGCAATAATCCTATGGGGGAATCTTTTTGTAAAGCAATGAATTTTTTATTAAGCAAATTCTCAAATGTTTTGTGCCAGATTTGTTTAAAGTAGGACTTCTTTTTTCTTTTAATTTTATTTTTTTAATTTACATATTTTCTCTCTTCCCTCATTCTCCCACTCCCCCACTGAACAAAAAGAAAGTAAATAAATAAAACTCTAACATCAAATATGCACAGCCAAACAAAGCAGATCCCTTCACTGGGCATGTATAAATATGTGTTTCATTCTGCATTTTTAGGCCATTATTTTCCTATTAGGACATCTAACATCTAATCATGCTTCATCTTTACTCCTCTGGAATCATGGTCTGTTCTAACATTGATCAGAGTTCTAAAGTCTTGCAAAGTTGTCATTGTATAAATTGTTCATCTAATTCTGGCCACTTTGCTTTGAATTAGTTCAGAGAGGTCTTCCTAATTTCCTCTGAACCTGTCCCTTTCATTATTTTAATGTTATTCCTTTACATTAATATATCATAAGTTGTTTCCTGAATAGGTAAACATCACATATTTTCCAGTTCTTTGCTACTACAAAAAGAAATGCTATAAATATTTTCATATTAATGGATCCTTTTATCCTTTGATCTTTCTTTTTTATTTAAATTTATTTTTATTGGTTTATTATATTAAAATACCCAGTGAATTCTCTTCCTTCCCTCCACCATTAGTAAAGGCATCATTTGACAAAAAGATATGTGTGTGTATAAAATGATGTCTTGCTTATTTCGCTATATTATGGAGGTGGACATATACAAGTCATTCCTCAAACAATATTTCTGTCGCTGTATATAAATTTTTCTTTAGGTTCTGCTAATTCACAGCTCCACCAATGCATTGATATGTGCTTGTTTTCCTACAGCCCCTCCAATATTTGTCTTTTTTTCTTTTGCCATCTATCAATCTCATTGGCATGAGGTGGAACTAGAGGGTTATTTTAGTTTACATTTTTTTTTTTAATTTTTAGTGATTTGGAGCATTTTTTCATGTTTGTTGATAGCTTGAATTTCTTCCTTATAAAACTACTTGTTCCTACTCTTTGACCATTTATTTTTTTAAGGGATGGATCTTATTTTTGTAAAGTTGAATCAGTCCTGTTTGTATCTTGGATATGAGACTTTTATAAGAAATGCTTGCTGCAAAGATTGTTACCCAACAACCATGATCCCTTCTAACTATACCTGTGTTTTATTATGTTTGTACAACATCTTTTAATTTTATATAATCAAAATCGTCCATTTAAAATCATCTATGATCCTTTTTATTCTGTGAACTTTTCTCCCCATCCATAGATTGGAAAGGTAATTTTGTCCTTGCCATTCTAATTTAGTTATGACGTCTAAGTCATCTATTCATTTGGAGATTTCCTTGGTTTAAGATATGAGAGGTTTATCCATACTTAATTTCTCTCAAACTGCTTTCCAGTTTCCCCAGCAAGTTCTGTCAAATCAGGAATCCTTACCCTAGTAACTGGAATCTTTGGGTTTATCAAAAACCAAGTGGTTTCTGTGCTTATATACTTAATCTATTCCACTGACTGACTTCTCTATTTTTTTTTACCAGTATCTAATTGTTTTAATGATTACTACTCTGGGTTTCATAAGAGGATCCCAATAATCCTTTCTATAATTTAGAGCAGAAATTCTTAACCCTTTTCATCCATTAGACCACCATGGACCCTTTCTTAGAAAAAGGTATTTAAATTCATAAAATAAAATATGTAAGATTACAAAAGAAACCAATTGTATTGAAATAAAGAGGTAATTTTCCTACCCAAAGCTCCATTTAAGTGGTCTCCAGACCCCAAGTAAAGATCGCCTGACTTAGAGGTTTGGAGAATTGTCTGAAGCTCAGAGAATTTTCAAAACTGGCCCATGGTTACAAGTTGGTAAACATTAGAACCCAGATCTTCCTGCCTCCAAGTTTTGGAAGCAGCATTCTGTCCACTATGACATGCTGTCTTTCATTTGTACACTTAGTATGTATTGATCAAAAGGGAAGTAAGTTCTTTAAGAGCAATTACTAGGTCTTCTCTAAGTTTCATAATACTGTGACTACAAGGGTACTCAATGAATGCTCTTGTGAGTAAAAGCTTATATAAGAACAGGAAGAAGAAAATGAAGAACCTCTCCAACTAAACTCCACAGTTGGAAAATCAAAAGAAAAAGAACTGTGCACAGAGAACTGAGTTGATCTGTTCCATCCCAGGGACTGTTTTATGGATGTTTTCTGAGAGACAGACAGCTGTTCCTGGCGGCGTCTTTGATCATCCATATCAGATGTCTTTGATGCTGATGGTAATGTTTAATAGGTGAAAATTAAAGCTCAGTTAGGAAACAGGTTAAAGGAAAACTGGGAAATAAAAATAAGGGTCTCTGCTCGGAGAAGTGACATCTTCTCCCTCTCCATTCATTCCCCTCCAGGAGATTTCAGAATCCTGAATTTTCCTCCTAAAGTCAAGGTCAAACAAGTCTGGTTTGTATTCCAAAGCACAAACCTACCCTAGGTTGGCTTATTTGTATGTCCCATTCACTTGCCAGGAAATACTCTTAGCCATCTGGTGTATAGAGGAAAGAGCACTGGAATTAAAGTTAAAAAACTAAACAAAACTGGGTCCAAATCAGAACTTGTTAATTACTATATATCCATGAATAGGTCACTTCATTGGACCTCAGTTCCCTTATTTGTGGCATAACAGCTATTAATTATAATAACCAACATTTATGTAGCACTTATTATATGCTAAGCATTTGCAGTTATTTTACTTGGTCCTTGCAACAACCCTAGGAGCTGGGTTCTATTATTGTCCTTATTTTACAGATGAGAAAACTGAGGGAAACAGAGTACTTGCCCAGAGTCACACAGCTAATAAGTATCTGAGGCTAGATTTGAATTTAGATGTTCCTAATTCAAGACCCATTACTCTATCCACCATGACACCTAGAGGTAAGACTAAATGACCTCTAAGTTTCTAACCTGCTCTAAATACCATGATCCTAATACCCAGCTAGGACAGGAGTAATCTATTTTCTATTGTTGGGGGTTTGAATTATTTGTGGGAGTTTGATAAAAGTCTGGAGACCAGTTTGGTAAATCCCCAATACTTATTTATTCAGAGGAGAAGTGGGATAGGAAATAGGAGGTAGGAAAAAGGAGATTATAGCTCTTATATCATATAACTATATCTTAAAATCTAAACCCTATACTAAAAGTCTCTAATAAACCCTAAATCTAACTGCCTTCTTGGGCAGGGTCTTCTTGCTTGACAAAGCAGGTCTAACTAGCCTACACTCACTATCTAAGATTAAATTCTCTATCTGCCTAATCTAAATCCACAAGTCTTTATCTCCTCCAACCTCCTAAACCCAGTATCTGAATCCAAACTCTAAATGGTGAAACTGCCCATCTCAGTGATACAGATACCTCCCAACTCCTGCTCCCTCAGAAGCCAGATAAATGGAGGTTTTTCTTAACTGACTCTTTCTTTTCTTATAGTTGGTCTCTTAAAGAGACAGAGGGTGAGAGCTTTCTGTTACTGCCTCTTAAAGAGACAGGGTGAAATTATATAACTTCCTTTAACATAGAATCCCTGCTCTTAACGAGAGAGTAAAATTAAGAAAAACTCCTTATAACACTATCATAATGAGACAAGAGATAGGACAATTTCCCTATTCTATCCCCTCTTCCCATGGAAAAAAAAATGCTCTACCATTTCTTTCAGGTCACTTAACCCCATAACCAACTTTACCTAGATCCAAGGGAACATATTGATTGAACCTAAGATTCAACATGACCTAGGCCCATTTCACATATCATAGGATTATAATGATAAAACTAGAAGGTACTTTAGAAGTCATCTAGTTCATTACAATTGAGCAACCAAAACCCAAAGATGATAAGTGAATTGACCCTATGCCACAGAGGAAGTAGATGGCAGAGTCCTAATGCCCCTGAGAAAATGAACTGTGCCTGGTATCCTAGGTAACCCTCTGGAGCGTAGCCCAGGAGCCTAGAAACCGGGTCAGTTGTGTTGACTTTGAAGGAACCACCACAACAAGAGAACCAAGGCCAACTCCCTATTTACCTTCTACTCAAAGGAATACCCTTATTCAAATACCTAATAGACTTCCAAGTATGAAACCATTCTCTGAATATTCCCAATAACAAATTGGCTACATTCTACTTGAGATTTATTCAAATCTCACATCAGATGAATGACAATATTATATTGGTAAAGAGGAAAGAGTACTGGTTTCCAAGTCAGAGAACCTGTGTTCAAATCCTGCCTCTGATACTATTTATATGACCTTGTTAGTTACTTATTAACTCATTTACCTTCTTTGCCTTCAGTTTCTTCATTTCTAAAATGAAGGAAATAGATGAACTCTTGAATTTCCTTTCCAACATACCTTTCCTTTCCTGTTATCTGTTACTCCCCTTCACACACTTCTACACTCTTAGCCAAACAGGTCTTTGTGCTGCTCCACATGCTTAACGCCATCTCTGTACCTGCACACATGGGCCCCATGCCTCACATATACTCTGTTCTCACTTCTGCTCTTAGAATCCCTAGTTACCTTCAGAGCTTAGCTCAGGTGCTACCTTCTATAAGAAGCTTTTCCAGATACTGCCAGATATTAGTTCCTCTCCTCCTTCCCCCAACCCCACATTAACTTGTATATACTCAGAGGTGTATGTATGGTCACCCTTAATGAAATTTAAGTTCTGAAAAGGCAGGAATTACTTTTTTCTTTTGTAGAACCACTAGCTAACACAGTAACTAGTATTACATAGGCACTTTACAATGTTTTTAAACTGATGAACACTGAGAGAGAGGAGGGAGGGAAGGAGAGATGAGAGAAGAGAGAGAGAGAGAGAGAGAGAGAGAGAGAGAGAAATCTGAAATCTGTAACTATAAATATTCCCTATGGGTCAGAGCCCAAGGAAATGTTGCTAAATAAAAATTTTCTATCTCCCCCTCCTCATTGACCTGCCCAAAGTTAGAAGACCTTGGACCCAAGAGCAGGGCCAAGATTGGAAGTAACATGGTTGATATGTCTTTCCCCACCTCTGTGATCTGCTTGGTCACTCTATGTGGCGAGCTGTCCCCTAAGGTGTTCTAAGTTGGTCTTGGGGCCCCCTGCTATTCTTAGCCTATGGCTCAGAGCAACTGAGAAGAGCTCGGGACACCCTGTCTCCTGCCTGCTGGCACATACTAGCTGGCCCCCTCCTTCTTCAGCCCAATGGCACCAACTTCACACGCAGGTATTATCGACTGTGCCACTTGACTCAGCATGATGCCCCGTGGCAGTCAATAACACCAGACAGCAAGAGAAATCACAGAGAATTGGAAGCAAAGAGAAAGGCAGAGTGAACAGTGAACAGGGGAATGCGCACCAGGAGGCAAGCAGCAAGGGTAAAAAAAAAAGGTTAAGGAAGGAGAAAAGAAAAAAAGAGCAAAAACTCTTATTTCTCATTGCAGAAACGACAAGAATCAAAAGAGCCCAACTCTCATTCTCTACCTCTATAAGCAAACATTTCACGAGTTTCCCCCGACCCATCTCTGCAGCCCCTTTTTTCTTGGAGTATAGAGGATTTTTTTCACTACCCTACAGAAGCATCTGGCCCTGGATTACAAGCTCAGGAAAGGAAATCTATTTATGACGGAGACATGTGATAAATAGGTTATTACGCCCCAAGCTAGCAGTCAGCTAAAGATGTTCCAGGAAATACATCTGCCTTCAATGTCAAAGCATTTCCAAGAGTTCTTGTGGTGTGTAATAAACCAGGAGAGCTGGTGGGGTGACGAGGGAGCAGGGGCAGAGGGGAATGCTTGACTTCAAGAATGGCCAACTCCTCAGGGTGGCGGTTTGGAAAGCAGGTCCAACAAGGAGACGGATGGAATCCATCATTGGAAAAATTAATTATTATAATTATATTATGTATTAATTGATTATAATCCATAGAATACATTATTGTAAATACATGTTTGTTGTTGATAATGATCCCATAATGATGCCTACAGACACATGTATACACACATATGTGTATTAGGAGGTCATCATTATCTATGTGTGTATAGACATATATACTTCTATGCCATTACACACATAAGTAAACCATTTGCGTGCATATGTCATCTACACACACATACACATTTGAAAATCTTGACTGTCTTCCCTATTACCTACCAACTAAAGTTCAGACTTTTTGGTCTGATATTCAAGGCCCTCTATCATCTGGCTCCAGCCTAACTTTCTGTTCTTTCTCCTACTACTTCTCTTCACCTCTACTATGTTCAAATAAAGTCAGACTATTACTCATTCTCTAGATATTCCATACTTTCTTGCTTCTAGACCTTTGTTTGCACTATCTACTCTCTGGTGGAATGTCCTTCCCACCTGCCATCTTTATACATTTGCAAATTGTACTCATCTTTCAAAGGCCCAGGTCAAATGCCCTCCCCTTCTCAAAACCTTCCCCAGCCCTGCTTGTCTCTCTTCTCTCTTATCTGGAAATCATTTTTGATCCTCTAAACTCTCCCAAAGTTATTTGTTTCTCTTTTCTGGAATTTCCCATACTTGTTTATGGGCTTGCCTTACTGAACTAATAATAATAGTATTTGTATAAAGCCTTACCTATATTAGCCCATTCGATCCTACCAAAAACACTAAGACGTAGGAATATACTCATCCCTTGAAAGACCCATGAAAGAGTTTGTGATCTTCTCTAATGGTCTTTTGTTCCCTAAAACCTCAAAGCATATGCAGTCATTCTCTAATTCTGCCTGTCTTCCTCCATGGGAAATGAACTCGGGTTCAGGGTTGTGATTCTCTGGAAAGTCAGTTTTCTGGGCTGGACCATGGTGATAACATCCATGTTGACATACCCCACCTTGCACCATGGGCTCTCCCAGCCCTCCCAGTGCGCTGATGCTGCCTCAGGATGCCTTAGAGGAAACCTAGTAATTAATACATTTGCTTGACAGACGGGAAAACTGAATTGCAGAAAAGTTAAGAATAGAGCTGTCTAATTCTTATGGCACTCTTCTGACGAGCTCAGCACACTTTGCAGGAAGATTCTTATTCATCCTCTCTACACCCCGAGAGATGAGAGAAGCCAGTGATTAAAGTGGGGAGAAAACAGGGACCAAGAGGGGAAGCCGTCCCCTACTTTGACCTCCACAACCCACTGTAACATCATTTAAAGTTCATGTGTGGCCTGGCTGGACAAAATAAATGGCTCTGGATCTAGCCAAGGAGCAAAGAACACTGAGTTAGAAAATGGAACACAGCAGTTTAGGAAGCAAGAAGGTCAAGGTGGTTATGGGTTACTGGATTGTTTCTTGCAATCTTTCTGCCTCATCAGCACCTACTCAATAATCCTGTTTCAGATCGCCTACTAGACCAGAGTTCTGAACCTCTGAGGTCATCAAAGACTTAAAAACTCTTTCATGACTTCCTCATCCTTACATATTTTGAGCTAGAATATAATTCTTTAGATGTGTCCTTAGGCCACATCTACTTGGAAAAAATGTATTTGATCCATGAGTTCTTAAAGAGTTCTAAGGGCAGAAGGGTCCCTATTGTTGAGGCTCTGGGGACATCTCCCAGGGAACAGAGCTCTTCTGACCACAACACCTCTAATCTTCTTCTCTGACTGCCATAACTATTGTGCATTCTAGAAGCAGTTTGGGGATCTGCTGGGAAACTTCATTGTACCCTCTTCTCCAAGATGCACAACAGTGAAGAGAGAGTCCATCTTATCGTCTTGCCTCCTGAAGAGAAACTCGGATAACAGGGGTAATGCCTCCTCTCTTCCCAGGGATGTGCTAAAGCCAGCTCATACAGGTGAGTGATCTGACTGTTAAATTTTAAGTATGAACATTTGTACCATTAAAATGACTGAAATTCAAGACTTGATTTGTGGTTTGGTGATTGTGCTTAATAAGGTGATAGAGAATATGTTAATCATGCAAGTTAAACTTAAAAATATGTTCGCTATGCATTTTACTTCCAGATACTGGTTGTTAAACATTTGCCAGTATACCTCTGCCCCCAATTTATCCATACTGCTAATTATGCAACCTTAGGAAATGGCCAAGAATGGTTTCCATGGTCTTCTTTACCAACATTCCCCATAATCTCTTCTCTCACTTGTAGACAAAGAATTCTGCAAAGCCAGAGAGACCAGCTATGAAAAGGACAGTCTTGCTGGTTTCCTCCAGCTCTTGCCCAAACCAAGCCTCATCATAAATGTAGACAAGTTAATTTTTCAGGGGATGATTATTACCTTGTCTTGAAACCTAAAAGGGGTAAATATTCTCTCCTAATTCTTAGAAAGCCAAGAAGGACAGTACAAATATCCATCTTCTCCTTCACAACTGTGAACCAGTCTCCTATAAACCTGTGTGCATACAGATTCACATAGTGTGTGTTGGAGAATGGCAAATCTGGTGGAAAACTGGGAATTGATTTCATTAATTCTTACAGTGGTATGATTTAGTAGTAGAAAGAAGGTTTTGTTAACCCTCTTCTGCAGGAGTCCCTGAATGATAGTGACAGTGTGGTATAATGAAAATAGCAAATGGATTTGGAATTTCTACTTGTAGAAACTACTCATGGAACCTTGAATTGGCTTTTCAATCAGGGAATGGAGTTTCAAATCTCACCTTTGATGCTTACTACCTGTGTGGTCTTAAGCAAGCTATTTGTCCTTCTTGGACCTGGTTTTCCTTATCTTTAAAATGAAAAGCTTGAACGTGATGGCCTTTGCAGTCCCTTCCATTCTACGTCAATTATCTTTGAACCTTCTCTGGGCCACAGTTTCTTCAGCTGTGAAATCAGGCTAGTTGGACTGGATGGTTTCTAAGATCACTTACAGCTTTGAGAACTAAGGGAAATGTACAGATCAGTGGCGAGATTAGGAATAGGACCAGGCTGCATGTTGGAATTTTGTATTATTAGTACAGATGGCAATGGGACACATGGATATGTACCGCCTCGTATATAATTAGGGAGGAGAATGGACTTCCAGATGGAGCCTGGGCTTCCTCAAATAGGGTAATATTTTCCAAATGCTCTAGTGTGCTTATGGTCCTGAAGGGGGTTCCTGAATCCTAGCCTGCTCTGCCATTGGCTAACTTGCATGGCTTTTCTAAAAGCTATAGCCCTAAAATCTTGTAATTTTGAAGGACTAAGAACATTAGATCTCCAGTTGAGATGAGTCTATGGTTAGCAGAGCCACAAAAAGGTAAGAGCAGAACAATCAGAATCTTTTTTTCTCCTTCTTCTTAGACCCAAATCCCCATCTCTTTGAAATAAATGCAGTTGCTTCGTGAGAAAATGTAAGAACTGGGTGCAAATATAAATCCTCAATTAAAATATACTCTTGTGTCCATGAGAAAGGAAAGGGAAAGCTGTTTGCTTGAGAAATGTGTTCTTCCATCTGTTAAACAACATCCAGGTGCCGCCATGGTTTCTCTGACTCTGAGATTTATGCAACAATGACTTTCAAAGGCAGAGTGTAGACAAGAAGAACAGATGGAGCTGAGCTCGCCTATCTGTCGGGGATCCACACACTAACTTAAAGCAGTTTGGAACTTTGTGGGTTTCTACGTGTGAGGGGAACATGGGTGATGAAAACTTCTCTTAGTGAAGGAACTGATGAGCCAGAATGTGGGTGAGTAGGACAGTGGCAGGGAGGGTAAAGGGAGACTCAACATTGGTGATGCCAGAAGGGTCCAAGGAATCATTCAAATATATGCAGCCAGCTATAGGATCCCCCCTCTACCTTCACTAAGAGAGACCCTTTTCATGGAATCACAGAGAGCTGGAACTGACCTTTTGGGACTCCTAATCTAACCTCTCACTATACAGTTTAGGAAACTGAGACCCAGAAATGTTATATAGATTATAAATTATGAGATCAAGGTTTGAACCCAGGTCCTCTGACTTTCAATCTAACACTCTGCTGTACCACATTGTCTCCTACTCATTCCCATATATATAAATATGTATATATATATATATATATATATTTACTCTACTATAAACCTTCCACCTATGAAAAGAATAGGAATGGTACAGATGGCAATGTAGAAAGATCTCCATGAAGATAGCTAGTCAATAAGTATAGCAACCCCTTACTTTTATGTGGTATTTTATAGCTTATAAAGTATTCCACATATGTTACTTTACTGATTCTCATAGCAATCCTAGTAGATAAGATTTTTTTTGGTTCAGTCATTTCAGTTATGTCCAACTCTTCATGACCCCATTTGGAATTTTCTTGGCAGAGATACTGAAGTGGTTTGCCATTTCCTTCTTGGGCTCATTTTATAGCTGAGGAACTGAGGCTAACATGGTTAAGTGACTTATCTGGTGTCTTACAACTAGTGTCTGAGGTCAGATTTGAACTCACAAAAATGAGACTTCCAGACCCAGGCCTCACACTCTATATCCACTGTATCACCTAGCTGCCCTCATAAGGCAAGTATAATTTCCGTTTTACAGTGAAGTAATAGAGCCAGGACCAGAATTCAAGACTGATTCTCAAAACAAATTCACTATTTGTTTCACTAATAACTATTTATGATATTTGACTCCCTGAGGCAAACTGACCTTAAATTCCTGCATCCACTTTAGCCTACAAATTTCTCTTCTGTGCTGAGAGGCTCTTTCCCATTCCCTCTCATTATCATTCCACATGGCATTTCCCCATTCTCTTTTCCATCTCTAAATGTAGCTATATACCAAGACTGGTATGACACAGTCTACAGTTCCATTGAGCAGGTTCTCATATTCTTCTGCAAGTACCTAGTGTTGGGAATACAAGGCATCATTAGGGAAAAATAGTTAAAAAGGAGTTCAGAAACTCTGGGTCTCCCAACAATGGGATCTCACTTCAAGGAATCACTGACCTTCTGGAGTCTTCATATTATGAGATTTAGAGCTTGAAGGGACCTTAAATATCTTTTAATACAATCCCTGTGTAAAGATTAAAATTAATATACAACTATTATGTTTTTAAATTTTTATTAGTAATAATTAAAGTAAAAGAACTGCCTGAACTCAGCCTGATGTCACAGGTCAAAGAGAGAGTGGGAGGAGTCACAGCAAACTTAAATACCATCATGTTATCATGCAAATGTGGATACACAGGAGAGATTAAAGGGAATTTTGGGAAATGTATTTTTTTTATATTTTAGGTGTTCAAGAATTTCTAACTATACATTCCCCTTGTGATCCTGCTAGGGAGACCAGGCTTCCCAAAAGGATCATGGAAGCATAACTAACTTGTAAATTGCAATGATTTGTGAATAAAAGGGGAAAAAAAGAACAAAACCAATGATTATTAGGTTGACAACAAAACCAAATTAGGGGGCAGTCTTCTTGGCATAAAAGTAAACATTCAAAACAAAGGTATTTCAACCCCCCATAGTTCAATTCACATCCCACAGTTCACTCTGGATCTTCTTGTTCAGTATGTGGTCTTTGCAGGCATCTATCTTCATGGCACATTCTGGATTCTGGGAGATAGCAAGTTTCTTCTCCTAAAATTGCTCATAAATTATAGATAGGGAGACTGACACCCACAGAAAAGAAGCAATTTGTCCAAGGTCACACAGAAAGTAACTAAAAAGAGCTGGGATTCAACCTAGGTCTTCCAAGCATCCCACTGTACCACATTTCATCCTGAGGACATTGCAAGAAGGGAAAGACCCAACATTAATTTTGAAGGCTACAGTCCTCAGCACAAATAGAGAGAAAAAAAAGCATCCCAGTTCCTTTTCCACCTAGGAGAGGCACAAATCTGAGGCAGCAGTGGTAAGAAATAAAGATTCAGGTGAACAGAATCTTCTAGAATGATTCCAGTTGATGCATCTGCTCTAAGAGTTGCAACATGATCTTCTTTGATTTTCCAGTTCCTTTCTTCCCCATCCACAGGGCTTTTACATCCCAGAACAGAGACAAAAAAGTCAGTATCATTGGCATTAACTACTCCAATGGTCCTCGCTAGAAGATATTTTACAGGTGAATGTTCTACTTCTCTGTCAGAGATCTGTTTTCCAATGTGAATGAATGAATGAATGAATGAATGAATGAATGAATGAATGAATGAAAAAGCACTTATTAGGCACTCACTATGTTCAAAGTGCTGTACCAAATGCTAGAGATACAAATAGAAAAGTGACGGGCAGCTAGTTGACTCAGAGGATAGAGAGCAAGGCCTAGAGCTTCAGGCACTTCTTAGTTGTGTGACTGTGCAAGTCACTTAATTCTAATTGCCAAACTCTTATTGCTTTTCTTCTTCTTTGTGGCTGATACTTAGTCTACATTCTAAGACAGAAGCTAAGTGTTTTGTGAGTGAGAGTGGAGGGAGGGAGAGAGAGAGACAGAAACAGAGAGATAGAGAGAGAGGAAAGGAAGGAAGGAAGGAAGGAAGGAAGGAAGGAAGGAAGGAAGGAAGGAAGGAAGGAAGGAAGGAAGGAAGGAAGGAAGGAAGGAAGGAAGGAAGGAAGGAAGGAAGGAAGGAAGGAAGGAAGGAAGGAAGGAAGGAAGGAAGGAAGGAAGGAAGGAAGGAAGGAAGGAAGGAAGGAAAATAAAACAGTTCTTGCTCTCAAAGAGCAAGAGCACATTCTAATGGGGAGGATAATATAGGTGGCAGGTTTTACCTGAAAATCAGATGGAAGGTCTCATGATCTTTAGGGTATAGTGGCAAAGGCAATGGTGATACCTCTTCCTTAAGGTGACTTTCACTAATGAAATCATACCAATTTGTGACATTGAATGATCAGACAATGGTAAGGATCATGCACTATTTTTGTTGAAAACAAATGATTGACAAGTTTCAATACTTGTTTATCTACACACATGATGCCCTTGAAGAAACTTAAGGTCAAATTAGGGCCTGATGACTAGATGATGACTCAAGACAATTCTCTGACGGTGATTTATTTTTTATGTTTTTTTTTGTTTTTTCAACCCTCACCTTCCATCTTGGAGTCAATACTGTGTATTGGCTCCAAGGCAGAAGAGTGGTAAGGGCTAGGCAATGGGGGTCAAGTGACTTGCCCAGGATCACACAGCTGGGAAATGTCTGAAGCCAGATTTGAACCTAGGACCTCCCGTCTCTAGGCCTGGCTCTCAATCCACTGAGCTACCCAGCTGCCCCCTATTTATTCTAATTCAAAAGGAAAGGAATTTTTTTTAAAGAGTCAGCTTAAATCTACATTCAACAGGAATCCTTCTCTGGATTCCCCAGTGACTGGTACCTCCCCTTTCCCAAGTACTTTCCATCTATTCTTTCTGTCTTAAAAGCACCTAGTCATTTATTTGTTGTTTCTCCCATTAGAATGTGAGCTTCTTATAGGAAGCAACCATTTCTGATTTTCTTTGTATGTCCAGTTCTCAATACAATGCCTGGCACATAATTAGCATTTAATAAATGTTAACTGACTGACTTTCTATAAGAAGACAGAAACATATAACATATATATATATACATATACACATATATAGTTACATACAAAATATAAATAAAGTAAGAGAGAGGGGAGAAGCTAGTAGCAGCTGAGAGATTAAAAAGGCTTCGTGTGAAAAGTGAATATTGAGCTGAGCTTTTAAGGAAACTAGGAAATTCTAAAGTAACCAAATAGTAGAAAAAGCACTGAGTGACAAGTCAGGAGATCTAGGTTCATAGCCCGATTATTTCACTAATTACCTGTGTGGCTAGTGTCATCACTTAATTTATTGAACCTCAGTTTCTTCATCCATACAATGGGAATTCAGAGCTTTTATGCAGATCGACCAGATAATGTATGGGAAAGTGCTTTGTAAAGTGTTGGACCAATGTAATTATTAAATAATATATGAGTCCATCCATCCCATTTCTATTCTTACTTCAGGCCATCATAATGTTTTACTGGATCTATCTTCACATTTCTCAGCCTACCCCTCCCACTCTAGGTTCTGCCAACTTGGTTCTCTAAGGTCCAATCAGAGAGGACTGTTCCCAAGAAACCTAGAAGAAGCTGGGTGGTATAGTGAATAGAATATTGGTTCTGGCTCCAACATAGTCAGGAAGATCTGTATTCATTTCTGGCTTTAGACACTTACTAACTATGTGACCCTGGGCAAGTCACTTAACTTCTGTCTGCCTTTGTTTCCTTGCCTATAAAAATGGGGCAGCTAGGTGGCACAGTGTATTAGAGTCAGAGAAGACTCATTTTCCTGAATTTAAATCTGGCCTCAGACAGTTATTAGTTCTGTGACCCTGGACAAGTCCCTTAACCCCGTTTGCCTCAATTCTTCACCTGAAAAACGAGCCAGAGAAGGGAATGGCAAACCCCCACAGAATCTTTGCCAAAAAACTCCTAATGGGATCATAAAGAACTGGCAACAACTGAAAATGACTAAACAATGACAACAACAATAAAAATTTGTTATAATATTGGCACCTCCTTCCCAGGGTGGTTGTGAGGATCAAATGAGATAATTTTTTTTTAAACCCTTACCTTCCATCTTAGAGTCAAAACTGTGTAATGGCTCCAAGGCAGAAGAATGGTAAGGGCTAAGCAGTGGGGGTCAAATGACTTGCCCAGGGTCACACAGCTGGGAGGTATTTGAGGCCAGATTTGAACCTAGGACCTCTCAATCCACTGAGCTACCCAGTTGCCCCCCAAATGAGATAATATTTGCAAAGTGCTTTGCAAACCTTAAAGGCCGGTATAAATGCTAACTAGCATCCTGAATCTTTGCTGAATCCTGGAAAGTGATTAGTCAGGAGGAAATGCTGGTGAGATAGGCAAGATCACAAGAACAAACCAAGGGAGAGGGGTGTAGGTTGGTGAGGGAGCCTGAGAGAGGCACCCCTTCAGAGGATAGTATACCACAGCTGAATGAATGAGAAGATTGTGAAGAGAGAATAACAAGGTCCATCCTGCCCCCAAAGAAGGAAGACTAGACACTGTAAGGGGAACCAGGAGGAGAAATGATAAGAAACCCAGTGGACAAAGCAAACAAAGAGGAAGGAGGAAGAAAAGCTATCCAAGTCACCTGAGAGATTAAGAGATAGGAGCGTGGAGACAAATCCTTTGTACATGGTCTGAAAAAAAATCCTAAGGGAGTGGGCTAATAGGGCATCAATCGTAGGCAAGAGCCCAGTTCTGATGCTATTTTAGTAGATGGAGAGTAGAGAGAAGAGCGGTAGCCTGGTGTACTGGTGGATAAAGTGATGGACTTCAGAGTTAAGAAGACTTGATGGTTTCTAAGGATGACCTGGTTTCATATCCCACCTCTAACACTTACTAGCTGGGCACCTTTCACTGGAGGCTTCAGCAATAATTTCCTTTTAACAATAAGAAAAAAGAAGGCAAGTCAGATCTCAGCAGAAGAACAAAAGATAAGGAAATGGGCCTTAGGGAAGAACTTTCTGACTGTGAGGGTTATTCATGGAATTTCCTTTAGAAGCCTAGTCCCAGAGTACTGAACTCTGGGGGATTAAGGGTGGGAACTCTACCAATAATAACTGGTTCTGGAACTCAGTTGCTTCATCTGTAAAATGAGTATTGGATTAAAGCAATGATGTCAAACTCAAATAGAAATGGGGTCCATTCATCCATACATAAGGATTTCTTGTGTAATTAGAATTTGTTACCCTAAAAATTACAATTCCCAGCATCCCACTCTCCTCACATTAACTGCTGGCATAGGGAGGATATAAATTTGGTATAGCCTCACCTTGTCTTCCTGTCCAGGCTTTGGTGGAGTGGGCTTTTTAAATAGGCAAAGAGAACTTAGTCACATGGTCTTAATTTTGTTAAATAATTAGATTTTTTTACTTCTATTTCCTTTCTATTCCTTCTACTTCAAGTGATTATTAATAAACTTTATAAAATATAACACTTGGAGTATTGAACATTAATTTAAATCCTATACTCTCTAGGGCCACATATTGACAGTTTTTAAAATGTAATATCTATATTTTAGTGTATTTTCTTTATTTTGTTAAATATTTCCAATGTGCATTTTAATCTGGTTCCAGCTATACTTGGGAATGTGGACATGAGCAGACATCTCTGGACTAGGCTCTTTCCAGATCTAAAATTCTCTGATAGTAAAAAAATCAAGGACAGGGCAGCTAGGTGGATCAGTGGATAAGAGAGACAGGCCTAGAGTTTCAGATACTACCTAGCTGAATGATCCTGGGCAAGTCACTTCATTCTAATTGCCTGACCCTTACCATTTTTCTGCCTTAGAACTGATACTCAATATCGACTCCAAGACAGAAGATAAGGGATTTTTCTCCATATTACATGTTGATACAATTTTTAATATTCATTTTCTGACATTTGGCAAACCATATTCTCTTCCTCCCTCCACCCCTAAGCCCCTCCTCAAGAAGACAGGTAATATGATTTAGGTTGTACATATAATACACATTTCCATGTTCATCAGGTAATGAAACAAGACCTATATTGCTTACACTAGAGAAAAATTCATGGAGGAAATGAAGCAAAGAATAGTATGCTTCTATCTGCCTTTGAACTCCATCTGTTCCTTCTATGGCTTTCTCTTTTTTGTCATGAGTCCCTTAGAGTTGTCCTGGATCCTTAGTGAAAATAGTTAAATCATTCACAGTGGATCACCTTACCTTATTGCTGCTACTGTATACAATGTTTCTCCTGATTCTGCTCACTTCACTTTGCATCACTTCATATAAGTCTTTTCAGGGTGTTTATGATCATCTTGTCATTTCTTATGGCACAAGAGTATTCCATTACAAGTATATACCACAACTTGTTCAGCCATTCCCCAGCTGATGGATATCCCTTCAGTTTCCAGTTCTTTGCCACCACAACAGTTATATCAGTTCACAGCTGGACATTGGAGTCAAAGAACTTAGGTTTAAATTTTGGCTTTGCTACTGACAATGTGTGTAAACTTGGGAAGTCACATAACCTCTTCAGATCTTGGTTTCCTCGTCAGTAAGATGAGGAGATTGAACTAATTAATATCTAGACTCCTTCTAGCTCTAGTCTATAATTCCGTGATCCTATGAATTTGGCTGGATGAACTGAGTAATCTTTCCTAGTTCCTTTTTGTCAGGGAGCCAATATTGTGTTGGTTATACACAGAACTGGCTTCCAAACTCAGTAGGGAGTTTTCTCCACCACCCCCTCTAAAGTAAGAAGTTCAATCTTTGGTCCTAGGCAGCCAGATGACACAGACGATAGAGTCCCAGGCTTAGCATCAGAAAGACCTAAGTTCAAACATACAAGCCATTCAATCTCACTCAGACTTAATTTCCTCATCTGTAAATGAAGGGTTGTTATTTGATGGCCACTACCACTCTGAATCTATGATCTTAGGGATTTCAGAACCCTTTTCTTTAAGCCACAGTCACTGATATTAAAACCATACATATTCAAGACAAAGTGAGCAAGAAGATCTAAAGCTATGGATGAAAGGAACCATAAGGATCATCAGTTTTATCTCTACTACAAATTCCCATTACACACATGCACACACCCATTGAGAAATCTCTCTACCACATTCTCAATCATTCCCCAAACCTTGACCCAAACTCTAAGGTCTATAGAAGATCTTGAGTGTTTAGACAATAGAAGAGATTTCCTTCTATTGGAGAACAGGGACAGGTAGCAACGACAGACTCTGTCTACCCAAATGGGAATTAGAGGGATGGAAAGTTCCCTGAGTGTGGGGGAAGCTATCCCAGAGTGGGTGATCCATAGAATAGAAGGGTGACAGTGCCAACGCTCCTTGGTGTTTCACTATATTCTCTGCCTGTTGTTCTGCCTCCCTCCTCCCAGCCTGCCTCCTACTCAGAACCAGTGACTAATTACATCGCATTTTTCTTTGACTTGCGTCACTGGGAAGAGTGTGTGTGGTTGTTTTAACAGCTTATTCTTTCAGGGATTTTAAGTGACATTTTTAAGTACTGCCGGTCCTCTTCCTCTGCATTGGAGAAATACAAGTTCCTCTGCTCTCTCCCCCTCAATTACTTTCTTTATGTCTCTGTTTTTCTCCCCACCCATCCTCTCTGTTTCTCTCTGTGTCTCTGTGTATATTTGCATCTGTCTGTCTGTCTCTCTTTTCCCTCACTGCAATCACATTTCTGACCTAGGTGAAATAGTAGATAAAGCATTGAACTTCAAGCCAGACATACTTAGCCTCAGACATTTACTAGCTGTGTGACTGAGCAATTCACAACATCTGTTTGCCTAGATTTCTTCAACTGTAAAATGGGGATAATAACAGCACCTACCTCAAAGGTTTGTTGTGGGGATCAAATAATATTTGTAAAGGACTTAGCACAGTGCATGGCATATGGTAGGCACTATATAAATGCTTATTCTCTTCCCTTCCTTCTTCTAAGGGATACTGGGAGAGAATAAGAATAGCTCAGTGATCGAGGTACAAAAACTTCCACAGAGGAGACTCCACAGACACTACTTCCCCCATCCCCAGCACCCAACATCAGATCACCAGGCCAACTTTCCAAAAGAAGTTGATTTTTCTGGGAAAGGGAGAAAAAAAAAAGAAGAGAAAGCCAGTAGCCAATGGCAACTGGGTCCTACCAGCTTCTCTAGTAGTGGCTGCCTCTAATCTCCTAGAAAAGTTGGCATTTTCACTTTCTTTTTCTTTTCATTTTTTTAAGCTGAGACAAAGCAGTATTGTGAATAAAGGGCAGAAACTTGGAGAGAATTGAAGTCAAGGGCCACAGGATAATGGATAAGGGAAACGGTATGGATTTCTGGCAGTCCAAAATAAAGTCATGAGGATATACACCTCCAATTTTCTGAGTCTTTATCTAGACTTTGGGGGGGGGCAAGATGATAAGACTAACAAATACTTTATTTCTTTCAAACTTTCTATTTCCCAGATTCTACTGGAAAAGACTAGACACTACAAAAGGCAACATTTGAAGACTCATTGGTCTTGATCTCTTCAGTAAGTCTTTTTGGACTTAAGTTCTTAGAAACTAGGTTGAAAGAGAAATGAAATTACATCACTGAGACTTGGATTTTTTTCAGGATTCAAATATTATCCTTTCTCTCTGCCTCATTTTCCCCACTTACTGTCCTCCCAGGAGAACCTTCTAAAGTCTATCAGGAGTGGACAAAACTCTTTTGCTTCATAGGGTGGAGGCTCTGAGTATCCTGTTCTACTTGGAGACTGGGCCTCCACAGTACCTCAGCCTCAGGCTACATTCAGTGAGGTTTAGAAACTTATTGACAATAGCAGAGGCCAGAGGTAGAAGACATGTCAACAAAGAGCCATGAGTATAAAACACCAGAGATGAACCATTATCCTACAAAAGGAAAAAGGATTTATCCCTTTGGCTATCCGAGACTACATTCAGATGACAACTACATCAGAGAAGATTAAGGTATTTAGGTTCCAGGCATAAAGTCATGCATGAACAAAAGAAATATATGCCAGGGACAGAAGCAAATGGTAGGATTTTCTGAGTCCAGGCGTCTTGGACACTGTGTTCTACTGATTTCCAGATAAAATGAGTGGTCCACTCCAGGCTGGGCATGCTCTAGCTCTACCTCTCCATTCAGCTTGATGACCCAGAGAGGGAAGGTGAGGAACATGAAGATTGTGGTCCTAAAGTGAACCAGATAGTTCCTGGACACTATTAGCCCCAACCTGTTTAGTGAGATATATTGATATCAGGAAACAGGATTGAGAAATCCAAGGAAGATAAAACAAAATTCCTGATTCTAATAATGATCATGAAATACCACATCCTTGGCCAAGCAAGTGGTCTAGGCAACTAGGGGATCAACAGACCCCGAGAGGTCATTTTGCATTGCCTGACTCAACACAACCAGTTCTTCTCAGACCTGGTCCCCATTGAGAAGAGCAGTGGAAAGCAGCCTTATCCAATAGAGTTAAAAATAGTCCAGATTCACTGTTCTTTGGCTTAGATTTTCTTCCCAACCCTTTTAAAGGAATGATGCATTCCTGATGCTGTTTTCCCGCTCTCTCAGAGGAATAAGGTGTACCACATAGCAGACCACAGTCTCAGCTACAAGCTATGTGTAATGGCCTCCTGGGCAGTCCATCAGGCCCATGGTCACCTGCTAATGCCCTCAGTGGGCGCCTTAGAATTCTCTCAGTCCTAGATAGCAGTTCTATCTAGCCCGGGCAATGAGGAGAGTCCAAAACAAAAATCCACACACCTTTCAAAGTGATCCTGTTCCCAATACAGGGAAAATTTAGATTGGAATTGAAGGTTTTTGCCACATCTCCCTATGCTCTCCTTCCATGATGTCATGGATAGCCTTCTAAAATGGCTTCTGCCCTGTCCTTGGACAAATGATGCTTTGAGCTCTACCTTTTTCTTCAGCATTAAAAAGTGAAAGTCTAAACCTCAAAGATTTGTCAAATAACCCATCTGAAAAGCAAGGAGGTTAATCTAGCCCCCTCAGGTTTTAGCAGTGGTCAGAATAGATCCCCTGTGGAAAA
The DNA here is from genome assembly GCF_027887165.1 of Monodelphis domestica. NCBI lineage: Eukaryota > Metazoa > Chordata > Mammalia > Didelphimorphia > Didelphidae > Monodelphis > Monodelphis domestica. The sequence continues at coordinate 128,285,884 of NC_077227.1, read as the reverse complement.
AGACATCCCCCAAACCTGTCATCATGGTAAAATGCTTCACATTTCAAGTGTAACATACCATTAAATCCTGGGAACAACCCTATGGTGTTAGTCAAGAAATTGAGGCTCAGAGAAATAGAAAATTAGCCTGTGTCCAGTTAGCTCAGTAGGGCAAAGTCATGAGGACGCCATTCCTAAGGTTGATCAGTTTCACAGCCTCAGTGCGCCCACCAATGAATGAATGAACAAAGCATACATTATGCCCTTGCCCTGTGCAAAGCATTGTGCCAAGTCCTGGGAATAGAAATAGAAAAGTAAGGCAGTTATTGTCCTTGAGGCTATCTCAATAGGGGAGTCAGTACAGATGAAGAGTTTTAGCTCCAAATCAGATTGAAAGGTCCCATGATCCCAAAGGTGCAGTGACAAAGCTGATGTTAATGCTTCTTCTTCAATGTCATTTCCACTGATGAAATAACAGTTTTCTGATGTTGATATAATGAATAGCAGCATATCACCATGGTTAACCACTCTTCCCTACATACACTACGCTTCTCATTCCCCTATTAATGTCAGGTCTCAACTTGGGTCCTTCTCTGATACCAGTGTGAGAACTAGCTCTCATCATAGACCACAAACTGTACTACTTGGCTTCCCTAAGGGAACAGTAAACTTCACTAGCCATTTATTCTTGGCAAAAACACAGAGAATATGAAGGTTTTATAAAGTATCTTCACACTGCTGTCTGGATCCACAGGTAGCACCCCTCCATCCTAAGATGCTAACTGAAGCCCTTTTCTCTGGACAAAACATGGAGCTCACTTTAGGGAGTAAAAAGGCGGCTCTCTGGTAATTTCAGGAAATGAATCAATGTAGGCAAGTAGTCTTGGCACAACCCAATTCTATTGAAGCAAATCAGGATCAGTGTTCCTATGCCAGAAGAACCCAGATGATAGCCAAGAGAGAGTTGGAGCCTCCTGTCCATTCCCCACTCTACCCTTCCCCTCCTTTTTTAGTACAAAGAACATTAAGTAGTTTTCCCAGGACAGATGATTGACCTTTATTCACTGACAGGTCAAACAGCCCCACCAAGAGACAAGCTGACAGCTGCTGCCACCTGGAACAGAGTCCAACTCCTAGAAAAAGGGCCCCGAGTAAATTGTCACAGTGGTCACCTGGAGAGTGAAGCCAAGGAGTGTGACTACAGCTCAAGATCCATCTCCTACTGGGACATCACCCTCCTCTGCAAACAAATAGGTACAAAAAGGCTTTCTAAGACTCCACAAGAACATCTGCCTCTACCCCACCCCAAACAGAGTGTCCAGAACCAATCAACTTTAAGAAGATAGGAGAGGAGAATCTAGAAAGAAGCTATCAACAGAGGAGCCCCAGGGACATGAGCTTCTTGAGAGTGAGGACTGTTTTTTTGTCTTTCTTTGTACTCCAAATCCTTAGCACAGAGCTAGCACATAATAGGAATCTAATAAATATTTGTTCACTGACTGATTGACAGAGAGCAAGGTATAATGGAAAAAGTAATATTAGATTTAGAAACTTGGTTAGGAAATTCAGGTTCAAATCCCAATTCTGGTATTTAATGGTATTGTGGCTTTGGACAAGACATTGAAATGATCTGTGCCTCAGTTTCCCTAACTGTAAAGTAGCATAATAATACCTGTCTCACAGAGTTATTGTGAAAATCAAATCAGGAAATGTATGTAAAGCACTTGTAACATAATAAAGTGTTGAATACTGTGTCATTATTACCAACATCATTCTTCAAGTTCACTAGAGGCAGCTAGGTAGCCCAATGGATAGAGTGATAGCCTGAGCTCAAGAAGACCCAAGTTCAAATTCAGCTTCTGACCCTTTTTAACTGTGTGATTCTGGATAATCAGATAACCTTTATCTGATTCAGTTTCCTCAAGAATAAAAAGGGGGATAATCATAGCACCTTTCTCACAGGGTGGTTGTAGAGATCAAATGAGATAGTATTTATAAAGTCCTTTGCACAATGTCTGGCACATAACAATCATATATTAAATGCTTGTTCCCTTTCCTCTCCCTTCTGAGATCACCTTTAATACACTGAATTTCTTCTGGAGATTTCCATAGCTATATCTAAACTTATTTAAATCAAGCAAGTGACCACCCAGGAAGATGGTACCACTATCATGACATCCCTATAAGCTACTACTTTACGTTTCACATACAACCTATGATTATATCCTGGCTACCATCCTAGGTTGATGCTGAGGAAACTGATTAATAGCAAACCCAAATCCCTGAATGTCCAGTTCTGTCCAAGAAGCCACACTGTCACCTACATGCTGCCAAAGAACTCAAAGCACTATCACAGGATATAATACAACCTCACTAAATCCCACTACATTCTCCTGGAGGCAATAGATCTCTCAATAAACATTTATTAAGCGCCTACTATGTGCCAGGCACAATGCTAAGTGTTGGTGCTACAAAAGAAGCACAAGATAGTACCTGACTTCTGAGGAGGAGGCAACATGCAGGTAAAGAGAAAGTGATCACTGTAATCTTCATTTCACAGATGGAGGAATGGAAGCAAAAAGAAATGATTGTGAACTTGTGGCTAAGACAAGACTAAAAGTCAGGTCTCCTGAGTCACATGCAATATAATTCCTACTCTACCATGCTTTGGAATGGTTTGCATAAAGAGACTGGCAGATGGGGCAGGGAAAAGGTTAGCTGTGTGACACTAAGAAAGTTACTTGACCTCTCTGGAATTCAGCTTTTTCCACTATCAAATGAGAGAATTCATTAGAAGGTCCCAAGGATCCCTCTCAGATTGAACATTCCATGACTCTCTATGTAATAAAAAGAAAAGGAGAATTCCTCTCTCCTTAATTCTGAATGCTGACTTCCCTGACTCCTTTCAGTATCTTATCTTCTAATAGAAGCCTTGCTCAACCCCTCTTAATTCCAGTGCCTTCCCTTGGTTAATTATTTTCTATGTATCTTCTACATATCATAGCTTATTTTGTTAATATTATTAATATTCATTTACATATTCTCTTCCTCTTTTGTTGAAAATCTTTGAGGGTAAGGACCATCTTCTGTCTCTATTTTGTATTCCCAGCATTTAACCCAATGCCTAGCACATAGTAGGTGCTTAATACATATTGATTGATTGATTGTTGCATCCAGGAGTATGCTGAAACCACCTCTAACTTGCTCATGTCGGCCAATTTTTAATTTTTCAACATGAACATTTACACCTCCAAAATCAACAATCACCACGAATCAGAAAGTAATTTATTTTGTTTATTGTCTAGATTTAAGAAAGCATTCATAATGCAGATTAAAATTAAAATTATGTGTGCATACATTTTTCTTTCCTGGAGAGCCGGTTGTTAAACATTTATCAGTACATCCTAATATAGCTCTATAAACGTTACTTGAGTTCAGCAGTGCAGTAGAAGGCTCAGAAAATGAAGTCATCACCAGCCTGGAGGCTTGGTCACTATAAGCTAATAGTAAGCTAACCACAATAGCGACGATGATGATGGTGATGACGATGAGATGATGATGATGATGATGAGATGATGATAACTGCATTTATAGAGAGCTTTATGATTTGCAAAGTGCTTGTCATCTATGATCTTACTTGAACCTCACAATGCCTGTCCTGCGCGCCACCAAAGCTGGGTTCCTGGACCCAGAACCCAAAGCTGAAAATGAATCAGGAGAATGCAGCCAGGACTAGAATAGAATTCCCTGAACTTTATTTGAAAAACAAACTTTGGAAATTCAAATGTGGGTGTGAATATTACTTTAAGGGTTTATAAAGTGACATACAGATTCACCTGTCAGGGAGCCAGAATCCGAATGCCGGTTTTAATTACACCGAATATTTTACTTTCTTATGCAGAGGCATAATCAATTATCTTATTTAAAGGCATTACGATAATGTGTGTGTAAAATGGAGCCATTCCCTGTATTGCATTAGATTCTACTAATTATAGGAGAATGTTTGGAGCTAAAATGTCAGCCTGTCATCTGGATGGCATGTAATTCAGGATTTGCATTCACAGACGTGAAGGGAACTCTGACAAAAATTGCATTCAGCCTTTCATTCGTCTGGCCTCCATCTCACTGGCTCCAGCAGCAACAAAAGAGAGCTGATCTTTGCTCTTCCCAACATACTGCTGCCCCACCCCCTATCCATGTGGCACTCGATCCTGCTCCTATCCTCAGCAGAAGGATAGAAAAAGATGGGAGGAGGAAGGCATGGTGGGATGGGAGCTGGGGCAAAAAAAAGCAAAATCTTTCCATAAAACCCAACCTTCCTCCTATATTTCTTCTATTTCCAGGGGGTAAGACTCTTGAACCAGTCTAAGAGGTATTCAAAGTCTCCTTCCATTTTCTGGAACCTCTTGACAACCTGGGGCAATAACAACGATCAGTCTTGAAACTCTCTTTCCCCATTCCTGTAGCATTATTCTTGGTGGGAGTCTTTGGGCTTTGGACAGTTAATGGCTGTCCATCCTCCTGAAAATAGGGAAAGTTCAGTGTTCCTGTTTGAAGTCTTCAACAAAGACTTCTGAGGAGGGTGCCACCTCTCAGGGCAACCTATTCTACTTCTGGTATCTTTAAGTATTAGAAAAAGTTTTCCTGGCATTGAGTCTAAAGTTGCCTCTTTGGGAAATGGGGAAGATCATAAACTTAAAGCTGGAAGGCATCTTAGAAGTCATAAAGTCCAATCTCTTCATCTTATAGATGAGGAAACTGAGGCACTCGCATTATAGTGACTTGCCCAAGGTGATACATTTAGGAAGCCTATTTAATTTTAAACTCAGGTATTTAAACTCAGGTATTCCTGACTCCAGTTCCAGTGCCATATTTGCTACACACAAGACTATCTATTGCTCTTGGTTCTGCCTCTGGAACTGAAGAAAAACAGGCCTAATCTCCTTTCCCCAGGAAAATCTTTCATATAATTGCAGAAATTCATCTTCTAAATTATGACTAGTTACTTCAACTAATCCTCATTCAACATGGACTCAGAGACCCTTCACCATTCTGGTCACCCACCTCAGGACACTCAATAGCTAATAAATATCCTTAAACTGTGGCACCCAGAACTGAACACAATTGGGTTGAGATCAAGACAGTAGAGTACAGGGAGGCTACCACCTCCTTGTTCCTGGAAGCTATATCTCTGAATACAGTCCAAGATCACACCAGTTTACCACTGATTCCACCCCAGGTCCAGGAGAAGACATTGGCCTATAAATCCCTATCTTCCTTGCCCTCATGAACCTCCTCGCCTTGATACTCTCTCCACGTTATCTATTTCCCATGACAGGTGCCTGAAGCTCTTTTTGTCCTGAAGTTTATTTTAGAAAGCAAATCTGAGCCCATCTGAGTCCATTACAAAACAAAAAAAAGACCAGCAATCTCACAGTCACCTGTTTTATTTAGAGAGTAGAACCAAATACTCCACTGCAGAGCAGAACAAAAGAACCCAGGACTGGGTAGGGGAAAGATGGAAATTTAGTTCTAGTCCAACACCATGATGGGCTAACTTTGTTACTATAAGCAAGTCCTAAAATCATTGGTCCTTAATGGACTCATCTGTAAAATATATGATGACCTCAAAGGACCCTTCTTGTTTTTGATCTATGATCCTCTGATCTTGATTTATTAGACGTGTATCCTTTAACAACTCACTTAATTTCTCTAAGCCTCAATTTCATCATCTATAAAATGGGAATAAATACTAATGATAACTCTACTGACTATTCCATGTACAAATGGACCTGCCAAAATATTTTCTGATCCTGCAATCAAATATTTCCGGTCCACTGCCTGACTCTTTGGCTTCTTTTGAATCCTACACACATGCTTCATTTCATGGTCACCTTCAAGTATCATTGTCCACAAGATGGAGTGGTAACTTATGTCAAAAGAAAGTGCCATGTCCTTGCTGTATATAAATTCATTACTTTTTTTTAAAAATCCTTCCCTTCCTGGAATTGATTCTAAGTATCAGTTCCAAATTAAAAGAGTAGTAAGGGCTAAGCAATTAGGGTCAAGTGACTTTCCCAGCTAGGAAGTATCTGAGACCAGATTTTAACCCAAGATCTCCTATCTCCAGGCCTGGCACTCTATCCACTAAACCACCTAGCTGCTCCAAATTCATTATTTTAAAAGTATCATGGAGGTCTCTTCTAGGACCCTGGAGTTCTTCAGCATCCTAGAATCATGGAATAACTCATTGTTAGATCTGAAAGTCCTGAGAGATCTTTTAATTCAAATTCCTTCAGTTTACAGATAAGGAAACTGATGCCCAATGAGATCAAGTGATTTGCCCACTCATTCATCTAATTAAAAGGCAAGACTAGAACCCCTACTAACTCCCATTCTGATGCTCTTTCCCATGGAAATCACAGCATGAGTGTGAGAATCAAAAAAATTTCAATCAACTTCCTAATTTTATAGAGGAAGAAACTGAGACACGGAGTGACTAAATGGTTTGCCCAAGAGCATATATGGTCAGAGACAGAACCCCCAAATATTAGAACCTAGGGTGATTGACTCCTAAGCTAGTATTTCTTTGACTCTATCACATTGACTGCCATGGACAGCTGAAGGTAGAAAGCAAGGTTGATGATTTCTGCCAGACCTTTTATACACAGTGAAGAAAGACAAGAGTGAGAAGTCTCCTATGAGTAGTCACCACTACTTCTCCAACTGGAGCCAAGATGCCCATCTGGCCCAGTGTGGGAGACAGCTCTCCACCCAATATGCCTGCCTCTCCCTCCAAAAGAGCCAAGGTTCCCAGGCAACTCTGATGAGATGCTACAGCTGCCCACCCCACCTTCCCACTCTCCTTGTCCAGTTTGGCTCAGGCAGGCAGCATAATGCAGGGCTCTGAGAACTCCCCAGGATCCCCAGGATCCATTAAGAAGCTGATTAAAATTTGATGCTCCCATTTAACACCTATTAGCAAATTCAGTGTTCTCCTGCAGAGGGAACTTGGAAGGGGGAAGGGAGGCCTTCCCTAGTTCCCAATAGCACCCTGAGTGCCAAGGTGGCATCCATTAGTTATTGAGGAGAGAGGGTGGAGGTGGATGGGGTGGAAATGGGGGGCTAGCCAGGGAGAAGTAAAGGAGGGAGAACAAGTACATTCCTGCAATTGACAAGGACCTAGCTATCTCCAAGTCATGCTTCTGAAGCACAACAAGGGAGTAGAGTCTATGTTTCTCTAGTAGACAGTCTGCTCTCTCCATTGTGTAGGAACAGAATGAAATATGGACTAGGGGCAAAGAAGTTGAACAGAGACAATCACAAACATGATCCTTCTGAGTGATCAGAAGTTTTTAAATACTATTATTGCTCACATTTCTACAAAGTTTTGAGATTTATAAAGTCCTTTCTTCACAACAATCCTTTGAGGTAGGTGCTTTCACATCATCTTTCACATCTGTGCCTATTTCTCCACTCACGCCCCAACTACCTCCCTTGTTCAAGACCTCATCATCTCTCACTTAGACTATTGTTATACCTCCTAATTTGTCTTTCTGCATCCAGAGCCTCTCTTCCTCCCTCCATTCCATCCCCAGAGAGAAGCCAAATTGATATTACTAAAGTACAGGTTGGGGGGCAGAGCCAGGCCAGAGATGGGAGGTCCTGGGTTCAAATCTGAACTCAGATACTTCCCAGCTATGTGACCCTGGGTAAGTCACTTGACCCCCATTGCCTAGCCCTTACCACTCTTCTGCCTTGGAACCAATACATAGTATTAATTCCGACATGGAAGATAAGGGTTTCAAAAAATAAAGTACAAGTCTGAAACTGTCCCTTGCTCAAAAAGCTTGAAAAGCTCCCTATTTCTTCTAGGATAAAATGCAAACTCCTCTGTTTGCCATATAAAGCCCTTCACAATCTGGCTCCTACTTCTTTCTAGACTAATTTCAAATCATTTCTCTTCACATACTCTATGTTTCAGTCAAATCTGTCTACTTGCTTTTCTTCATACACTGCATTCCATCCTCCACCTAAGTGCCTCTGCACAAGCTGTCCCCAATGCCTGAAATGTTTTTTCCCCTCCCTCTGTCTCCTAGTATCCTTAATCTCCTTTAAGGCTCAGGTCACAGGCACCTTTTATGCCTGATAAGAACCTTTCCCTGATGAGAACCTTTCCCAATGGTTAGTGATCTCCCCTACCTCATTTCCCTGAAATGACTGAGTACATATTTTGTACTTACTTATCATCAGAAACCATGCACTAAAGTGGAGAATGAGCTAGCCTTAGGGCCAGAAAGATCTGAATTCAGGTCCTACCTCTGACACATACTGGTTTTTACTTAATCTCTCAATTCTCTAGTCTAGGCAATTCTCTAAATTAGAAAGTTAAAAATAAGAGGAATCCCCACTAGCAGACAGTTTCCTTATCAAGAAGTTCCCTTTATCAATGAAAATAATAAGTATGGACTGTAATCTAACTGTGAAACATGTTTTTTTCATTCCTTGAGAGCAAGAATATTCAAGGAGGATTTTTGTCTTTTATCCCTACCTCTAGAATAGTGTCTGGCCCATCATAAATGTTTAATAAATACTTGTTGAATTGAAATGAAGAATTATTTCCCCCATTTTAAATATGAGGTTAATAGAGGCTGAGTAATTTTCCCAGGCTGTTATTGCTAATTAATGTCAGAGTCAATATTCAAACTTAGGTCTTGCCCATTCCAAAATCAATGCTTTTTCTACTTTGTCAAAATCATCCTTCTCCCTTTTGATAAGATGACATCTAAACCATCCAAGAAAAATGAAGTGCTTTATAGAGAAGGACTTAATCAACGATTAAGTAAAATAAAAACAAAGCATTAGGTCTCTTTTTTTTATCCTTAGCCAACTCTCCCTCCCATCTCGCCACAGCCTCTAAAAGATCATTGGATCAGAGAGATCCTCTGGTATAAGTTCCATCTAGGAACAGGAAAAAGGTTGAATTTGGGACTGGAAGAGTGCTTAATCCATATATGTAGACAGTGTGGGCCCAGCAGTCTAATAAAAGTACATTTGCTCAATCAATTGATAAAATATTTATTGAGCTCCTTCCATATCAGGGATTCTTAACCTGGGGTCCATGAGCTTTTAAAAAAGATTTTGATAATTTGGCTTTCCATATAATTGGTTTCCTTTGTAATCATATGTATTTTGTTTCATGTATTTTAAACCATATTCTGAGATGTCCATAAGTTCACCACACTGCCAAAGGGATCCATAACATAAAAAGTTTAAGATCTCTATAACCACAAGCACACCACAGTTCTAAGGTTCTACAGGTAAAACCTTAAAGAGTTTGCAGTCTTGATGGAAAAATAAAACAATCACCCCTAAACAGATTACAAAGCAAGACAGTGCATCCTAAGTGCAAACAATAGGAAACACATAACAAATTCAAGAAAGGTTAGATCTCCTTGAGAATTTTGTATTAAAGGGGTCCCAGAAATAACAACAGGGACAAAAAATAGGACAAAAGTAACTCATGGTGGGAGAGATCTTCTAGCTTGACGCTGCTCAGGTACAAAAGTACAATGATCACTGAAGAGTGATGATCACTGAGTTGAGATGGTTAAGGAAAGTTGAGATGGTTAAGGAAAGTCTTTGACCTAGATTTTGATGCACATACACACACACACACACACACACACACACACACACACACACACACACACAAATGGAGAGCAGAGAGAATAGCTTGAACCACAACACAGAATATGTTTGGGGATCACTAAAGAAACAGGTCTGTCTTGAGCAGAAGAATGAGCTGGAAAAGGAAGTATGGAAAGAATTGTGGAAAGCCTGGAATTCCAGGCTGCAGAGTTTGGACTTTGTCCTATAAACAACGGAGACTTATTGGAGGCTTTTAAGGGGATTGGGGAGAGATGGCAAGAAGAACATTTTGGGGAAATAGATTTGGCAGATGTGGGCAAGTGTACTCCTGGTAGAAGCTAGACTTGTATACATCTGGATGTTCTTTTCTATGCAGAGCTGCAAGGTAAGCAAATCCATATTCAACAAATATTTATTACGCACCTATCGGGTGAAGACCATTCTGTGAGATGCTGAGAGATCCCAAATCTAGGTAATAAGTATCATTTATATAATGTGTTAGGTTTTGCAAAAGCATTGTACATGTTACATTATTTGATCTTAAAAAAAAAAAACACTATGAGGCAGGAGTTATTTTTATCTCCATTTTATCAGAGCAGTTAAGTGACTTGCCTAGGGTCACACAACTAGTGTCTGAGGCAGGATTTGCACTTGAGTCTTCCTGATTCCAAATCTAGTGATCTCTTTATGAAGTTGGGGAGGGGCAAGGAGAGATAGTGAAGGAAGGGAGACACTGTCATCCACTGCATCCTGAGCTATTTGCCAGTTGTCCTGACTTTTTTGTCTTGTCACTGGACTTCTATGACTGAAAGAGAGAGGGAGATGAATGACTTTGTGCAACTCTGCCTCACTTAAATCCAACTTATATATAAGTCAAGGGCCTGACAAAATCACCAGAGCACACTGCTAGAGACCATCTTTATACACACACACACACACATAATACACACACAAATTTGTTGAGATAAATAAAGAGTTCCCTGAGCAGCAACATCCATCTTTTTAAGAAGTTTCCTTGGCTAGCATCCCTTGCATAATATAAGCCCATTTGATTTCTCTCTATATTCTTTGAGATCTGCTCTCCCCAAATCTCAGGCACACATTAAACTATGAATGAAATTCCTCTCTTTCTCTAAGGTAACTCTATAATAGAGTCATTATTCCCCACCCTGGTGAGAACACTCCTTACAGTTCCATCATTTATATTTCAGCAAACAGTTTTTCCTTATTGGTTGGAATAGTCCAGTTGGTCAGAAGTCCAAAATAGCAGTTCCCTCTTGCTGCTTCTTCCACCTTTTGAAAAATGATTTTATTATGAAGACAAATTGCTAATTTATCTCTGCTTCTGGCAAAGAGTGAACTTGAATATGTTCTTGAATAGGTGAGATTTTCTCCAATTATAATGCTACACTTGTGATCTGTTTCCAGAGAGCTTCATATAGTTTTTCCTTATTTCTAGGGGGTTTCTAATAGACAGGAAGGCAGCAAGCATTTATTTAACACTATATGGTAGGCACTATCCTAAGTGCTGGGGATACAAATGCAAATTAGAAAAATAATTCCAAATTATTTTAGAATTATTTAAAAAATTGGGATATTATAAAAATAATAACAAATGAAATTTATAAAAATGATTCCTGACCTCAAGGAGCTTCTATTCTAAGACAACACACAAAGTGAGGGGCTAAAGGAGGAGGATGGAGAAGGATGGGGAAAGGTAGCCAGATCCAGGCATGGAGGCAGTCTGGAGAATCAGAAGTAGAGCCAAGAGGAGAATTAAGGATGACTGTTCTGTCTCCATTTGTTCCCACATGCATCAATAGGAGTAGATAATGGTCATAACTTTTGACAATTCTCTGGAGACTTTCTATTACATCTCAACTACCAGAGATTAGATTTCTTTACGATTCATATGGAAGTCAACACATAGACATCATAGCACTCTTCGATAGGGAATCACCAACCACCATTATTCATCTCTTCTTCCTCTCACCATCATCTAATGACATCTCACCTGGAAGCACCTATGGATGGCCATGTCATCACTTTCTGAAACACAATAAGCATCTGTTTTCTGAAATGGTCCAATTCTGCCTTTTAATGGAAGGGACTCATACCTATTGCTAACCTCCAAATGATCAGTCCTGCTTCTTTTTCACCTCTTTCTCTGAGTTACATTCTTTTATCCTATAATGCCAGAATGCAGGTTAAAATTCCTTTCTGCCTTTAGAAAATTGGAAGACATTTAGAGTAGTCTCTCTGGGGAATGAAATGGTAAGCTGATAAAAGCAGAAGGGGGAAAAGTATCAAATAGCAGTGAGGGCCAAGTTCAATTCATGAATCAAAAGAGGGTCTGTTGGAAAGGGGTGTGTGTGTGTGTGTGAATAATAGGTTTTTAATTGGTCATAGTGTCATAGTTTGGGAAACTGAGTGGCATAAGAAAATAAAGATATGAGAGATAACATGGCAGAATGAATAAAGTGCTGGACTTGAAGTCAAGAAGTCCTAGGTTTGAATCCTGTCTCAAACATTTGCCATTTTATGATCCTTAGTAAGTCATTAATTTATCTGAAATTCAGTTTCCTCTTCTGTAAAACAATAATAAAGATAGCATCTACCCCTCAGAGTTTTTATGAACATCAAATAAGGTAATGTATACAAAAGGTTTAAAAACCTTAAAATGTTATATAACTATTGCCATCACATCTTCATTATCAATATTATGACTACTCCTTTGAAGAATGTAAGCTCACTGAGACAGTGACTGTGTTGCTTTATAAATTCAATTCTATTCTCTTAAATGAAATCCAGGCCTGAATCTCCAGCTTCCTTCTGGACCTCTCCACAGTTGACTCTCTGCTTCCTCTCCTCTCTCTTCTTAACTCTCTTTAGTCTGGCTTCCATCCTTATCATTCAGATGAAAATGCTCCCTCCAAATTCACCAAGGATCTCTGAATTGCTAAATCTAATGGCCTTTTCCCAGTCCTCATACTTCTTTACCTCTTTTTAGCCTCTAACACTGTCAAGCACCCTCTTCTAGATAACACTCTTCTCTAAATTTTTGCAACAGCATCCTCGTTCTACTCTTATCTTCCTAACTATTCCTTCTCAATCCCCTTTGCTAGACCTTCATCCAGGTCATGCTCAACAATCATAATTATACAACAGGACTCTGTCTTCTCTTCTTCCTCTATATTTTTTCACTTGGTGATTTCATTAGCTTTCATGGATTCAGTCATCATTTCTATGCTGATGATTCACAAATCTGCTTATCCAACCCTAATCTCTCTGCTGAGCCCTAATCTTGTATTTTCAACTACCTTTTAGATATCTCAAACTGAATGTCCAACAGGCATCTTAAATTCAACATGTTCAAAACTGATCTCATTATCTTTACCCCACCCAAATCCTCCCCTCTTCCTAACTTTCCTTTTATTACTTAGGATACCACTATCCTCCTAGCCATCCAGATTTAAAACCTACATATCATCTTCAATTCCTCACTTTCTCTCACCCATCATATCCAATCTGTTGTCAAAGTCTATAGGTTTTACCTTCATAACAATTCACATAAATTCCTCTTCTTTTATCCAACACTTCTACCACCATGACTCACCCTTAATACCTCATACCTGGACTGTTTTAATAGTCTGCTGGTTGGTTTGCCTACTACAAGTCTCTTCCCATTCATCTATCAAAGTGATATAATAAAGTGTACATCTGACCATGTCAGTCCCTACTCAATTAACTCATTGGCTCTTGAATTAGACTAGCTGAATCAAATATAAAATCCTCTTGCATTCAAAACCCTTCCTACCTTGTCCTATCTTACCTTTCCCCATATTCTGTGATCCAGTGACTTTGGCCTTTTTTAAGTTAACATGACACTTCATCTCCTGACTCTGGGCATTTTTGTTGACTTTCTCCATACCTGGAATGTTCTCCCTCCTCATCTCTACTACCTAGATTCCATGGCTTCTTTTAATTCACAGATAAATCCTGTCTTCTACAAGAAGCCCATCCTGATCCCCCTTGAAAATAGTGCCTTCCTTCTATTGATTATTTCAAAATTATCAAATCTAAATCTTGTTTGCACATAGATGTTTGCATGTTATCTCCCCATTAAGCAATGATCCCCTTGAAATCTGAAGTTGTTCTTGCCCTTCTTTCTACCCCAACTGATGTCAAATCAAACAAAAAAACTTTTCTGGACAACACTGACCTCAATATCTTTCCCATTAAATTCGCTTCTCCTTCAAAATTGACTCTTTTTATGGAGAGCACTAATATTCTTCCAGTCATAAGGTTCATAATCTCAAGGTGATTCTAGACACTTCCTACAGATTCCCTGGGCACCTTTTCCAGTACTGGCTGCACTTCCACTCTTCAGTTCACTGATAGAGGCAAGGGAGTTAGTTTGCTCCTTACTACCCATTGCCAATTCCAGATTCTTCTCCTTCTTCCATCACTCAATATTCTCTCTTCCTTAGAGGTTCATGCTATTCATATCTCAAGCCCCATGAAAATCATGGTAGCTGTTAACTATAGATCTCCAGTTCATTCCTCTTCCTTCTTCAATGAGTTGACAATTTTTCTCTCCTTCCCAACTCTTGCTCAGACACTAAGAGACTTTGACATATATATTATTTCTTCCTGAAATAAACTAACCACTTAGTTCATCAACCTATCCACCTAACCTACCTAATTACTTCTCCTCCATCACCTCTCAGCAACACACAAAGATCACCTGATGATCATCCACAAATGTATTACTTCATGTCCAAGAATTCTGAAGTCCCATTATCCAACCATAATCTATTGGCTTTTCACCTCTTCATTTGCCTTCCCTTACATAACCATACCCTTATCTTAACCATGACCTCCAATTCTTTGACTCCTTCAATTCTCTCCCAAGGCAGTTCTCCTTCACTAGCAACTTTCTCCCTTCCTCCTAATTTTGATTCTTGGTAAACCAATTCCACTTTACACTGTTCTCCTTTCTTGAATTCCTAACCCCCTTATATCAAAAATTATGCCCAACCAAATCTCAACCTTGCATCACTACTACTATTCATCACCTTCTCTCCTATATATGTACTGATGAACAAAGGTAGGGAAAATCATGCAGCTGATTGGGTCCAAATTTTTAGATTTATGTTACAGAACTTCTATTGGGCCCTCATTGATGCTAGTCAATACTATGATAACTTCCTTATTGATTTACTATCCCATTCTCTGCAACCCCTCTTCCAAACTTTTTAATCCCTCTTCAAACCTCCTATGGCTCACCATGATCTCATCTGAGAATCTTGCCCCATATTTTACAGAAAGAATCAAATCCACTGTTAATATGAAATTCCTCTCTCTTCCTCAGTGCTTCTCATTCAGATACTGCTCTCTCTT
Source organism: Monodelphis domestica (assembly GCF_027887165.1). NCBI lineage: Eukaryota > Metazoa > Chordata > Mammalia > Didelphimorphia > Didelphidae > Monodelphis > Monodelphis domestica. The sequence goes on along the minus strand of NC_077227.1, from coordinate 128,270,851 downwards.
CCTTCATCCATATCTAGCCTAATGAAATGGCCTTGCTCTTTACCAAAGGTAATTCCTCTACTTATTCAAATGATCCCATTCAATCTTATCTCCTTCAACAAATTACCCCCTCTGTCATCTCCACTCTTTCACTCATTTTCAATATTTCCCTACTACCGATAAATATGCCCATGTCTACCCTATCCTGAAAAAAAAAGTTACTTGATTCTTCCATCTACTCTAGCATCCTATATTCTTTCTGCCCTTTGTAGTTCAAGGTATGGCTTCTGACCTGATCATTCCACTAAAATTACTCTCTCCAAAGTTACTAATGATTTCTTAGTTGCCCAATCCAATGGACTTTTCTCAGTCCTCATTCTCATTGGTCTCTCCACAGCCATTCACACTGTTGACCTCTCTCTCCCCATTAATATTCTCTTTTTGGGGGGGTTAGGATACCATTCTCTCTTTCTACCTATATAAATTCTCATTTTCTTTCTCCTTTTCTGGGTCCCCCTCCAGATCACAAACTCTAACCACAGGAGTCTCACTGTCCTAGGATCTCTTCTCTTCACCTTCTATACTACTTCATTTAATGATCTCATCAACTCCCATGGAGCTATTTTTCCTATACCATCTCTATGTTGATGATTCTCAAATCTCTCTTTCCTGCTCCAAATCCCTCTGCTAACCTCTAATCTCCTATCTCCATCTGTCTTTCAGGTATTTTCAACTAGATGCCCAGTAGATATCTGAAATTCAATGTGTCCAAAACAGAACTCATTCTTCTCCCACAAACTCTCCCTTCTTCTATCTTTCCAGTTATGTGAGGGCAACTCAACCTTCCTCGACCTTCAGACTCATGACCTAGGAATCATCTTGAATTTCTCATTATCTCTCACTCCACATATATAAGCCATTGCTAAGGCCTATCAATTTCACCTTAGCAACATCTCTCAAATTTTCCCCTTTTTCTCCTCTGACACTGCCACCATTCTAGAGCTGACCCTCATCACCTCTCACCTGGACTATTATAATAGCCTGATGGCAGATCTACCTGCCTTAGGTCTCTTCTCACTCGAATCTATTTTCCATTCAGCCTGTAAAGTGAATTTTCTAAAATGCAGATGTGATCATGTCACCCTTTTCCCCATTCAGTAAACTCCAATGGCTTCCTTTTGCCTCCAGGAGTAAATACAAAATGATCTTTTTAGCATTCAAAGACCTTCAAAATCTAATCCCTTCCTACCTTCCCAGTCTTCTTCATACCTTACTCCCAAAGGATGTATTCTTTGAACCAATGACACTGGCCTTCTGATTATTTCAAGACATTACACTTTGCAACTCTAGGTATTTTCTCTGACTGTCCATCATCACAGAAATGTTCTCTATCCTCCAATTCAACTACTGAACTCCCTAGCTTCCTTTAAGTCTCAACTAAAATCCTACCTTCTACAGGAAGCCTTCCCTAACCCTTCTTAAATCCCAGTGCTTTCTCTCTTTTAATTATTTCCTATTTCTCCTGTCTGTAGCTTGCTTTGTTTATTATATTGGTTTGCACATTGTCTCTCCTATTAGGTTTCTTGAAGGTAAGAATTGTCTTTTACTTCTTTCTGTATCCCCAGTACTTAGCAGTGTCTGGCATGTAGTAGACACTTAATAAATATTTATTGATTGAATGAATGAATGAATGAATATCCAATCTATCAAGTATTGTTGATCCCACATCAACAATTTCTCTCAAATCTAGCTACTCAAATGGAAGCTATCCTAGTATATAAGCTATGAATGCACCTGGAGGAAAGGGATCTGTATTCAAATCCTTGTCCTGTTATCTAATGCCAGTGAGACCTCCATCAAGTCACTTCATTTCTCTGTCTCCCTATTTCCTCATCTGTAACATGAGGAGATTCAAGTAAATGACCTCTGAGATACCTTCTGTCTCTAAATCTATGGTCCTCTAAAGAAAGGATCTTTAAAGTTCCTTCCATCTCTAAATTTTATGATCCTAGTGGACCCACATACATGTATTCCATTTTCTAGCCATGTCTCATACTGGGCAGACTAGTTACATCCAAATCAAAACCTTAAGTATCTAAAACTTGGAGATTATGGTCCCTAATTTTCTCCTGGTCCATGTATATAAAGGGAAGTAATCCTAGATAAAACATGTTTTTCTCAACCCTACTTCACTCTAACAGTTTTTTAATTAGATTTATTCACTAGTTTTCATAATGCTACCCACTATATACATGGGCTTCACAGTCTAAACTGTAATAATATGTAGTAAGTCAATGTTCCTTGAAATAATTATTCATTTCTATAACACTTCATTGTTTATAAAGTACTTTTCTCCTAACATCACTGTGAGAAAGGACAAAAAAGGAACCAAGTTTCAGAAAGTTTGAGATCTTTTTTCCTAAAGGAATATGTCAGTAAATGCTAAATCTGAGATTGATATCCTAGTCTCCTAACTCAAAACCAAGAGTTTTTTCTTTTCTTCTACCAACATCTTCCCTTCCTGTTCTTTTCTTTACCAGAACTTTGGAACCTAGTCTCAGTACCATGGAGAGGTATCATTATTGCCACTATATAGATTAGGAAACTAAGGTTGAATATCCATAAATAATATACTGAATAGGAGACAAAACAGGAATTAGTATTTAGGGCTCTAAGTCCTTCCTCCATTTTTTCACACTGCTCCCCCTTAGCTCTATCTGAAAGCTAAGTCTCTTAGGAGAATGGCCTTATTGACACCAAATATTCTGATTTCCCTGAATAGCCTTTGTAATCTCCACATCTAAATCTTTAATAGGATTTAGAGCTAGAAGGAACCTGGATCTATTCCATCCTCCCCAGTTCTTTTTCCTATAGTCCCATTTCTAATCATCCCGTATACTCATCCCAAGATTTCAAATCCAATTCCTACCACTCCTGACTCATAGGCATCAGCTGGAAATTTGTGTTTGAAAGGTCAGTTTGCTTCATAACAATTTCCAAAATAGAACACCCCTACCTAATATAATCAGCATAAGAGTACTTTAAACCTAAAGTAAACGAGCCTAATGGAAAGTCAAAGTGAAAACTACCCATGCTCTCACAAGTAAGATATGTTTAAAGGGCATGTTTCCTGGGAATCTAGGACTCCAAGGGTACAGGGAATACCTCCTTCAGGAGTCAGAATTTAAGCATATCAAGGAATGCAGTGCCTCCTGACTGCCATATCCTGCTTGAGATGACAACTGAAGTTGAGTTGGAGATGGTCAATAAGAATGAAGAACAGCAACAAAAAAATTGAGTGGGTTGCTCACCCCAGCACTGGACTTGGCCATTCATTGCCATAGCTTCTTGATGGCATATTCAATGTGAGGGAGATCAAATCCTAGAGCCACAAAGAGATGTCATGCCAGAACTCTGCTCTGTTTCTAACTGTTTCCTCAAGGTCATTGCTTTTTACCAGGCAACTATGTCTAAACACTCAGAATGGGATGTGGCATCTGGACCTATTTTCATGCCTGGGTGCCATGAATGAGGATGGATGTCACATCCCCCACAGTTTAGCTTTTGAAAATCCTTGTATCATTGAATGGAAATGTTGAATAGCACATTTCATAGCAGAGTACTGGCATTGGAATTTTATTTTGAGGATCCAACATCCTCCCTTTGTTAGACATGCCCAGACCAAGAGGACTGTGCTGACCACATGATAGACTTGAATCATGCAACTGACTGAAGGAAGATAAAAGCAAGTTCTAGAAGTCCCTCACATCACAATGGTAGTTGGATTTGAAAAACAAGCTTAATTTCAACAATTATGCATTAAGCACCTACTATGTAGATGGCACTGTTCTAGGCATTTAAAATACAAAAACCAAAACTAAACATGCCTAGCCCCCAAGAAGCTGATATTCTACTTGGAGAGAAATGAAGTAGATCTCAGCATGATCAAAGAAAGTAAATCCAATATAATTGGGGGGGGTGGAGAAAAAAATTGGAATGATCAGGAAAGATTCCTCATGTGAGGTGGCAGCAAAGCCAAGCTTTAAAGACCTTGAAGGACTTTTGCCATTCTTAGGGAATAGAAGAGAGATGCTAACTGTCTCTAAACCTGATCTATATCCAAGGTGCAATTGCCTGAACCCATTCTTGATAATGATAACTTTCATATATAGAGGACTTTACAATTACAACATTTTTACTTATTGTTTTCACAACAAACCCTAGGTTTAGGCAGAGCAAGTATTAGTATCTCTTCTTTGCAGAGCAGGAAAGTAAGGGTCAAAAAGTTAACCAACTTATTGAAAGCCATTCGACCCACAAATGGAAGAGCTAAGACTTGATCCCATTTCTTCTAACTTCTGGTTATAAGGGCTAACTCTACTATATCTTAGCCCACTATACCCTTACCTTTAGTCATTTTTTATTTAGGGCCCTCTTTGAGGAAGTACTTTTGTTTTTCTACACTGCTTTGAATAGTCTTCTACATATTTATATCAAAGTGGGTTGTCTTAGCTTGTATCATTGCAAGCACCAAATTTAGAAAACATGGAGAGATACATCCAACAGGGAGCAAAACCACATTATTCACAAGTAGTCTCAGTTGCTGCCAAACAGTGTCAGTTATGAAGCCAGGTGCATGGGGTAGCATCAAAAAGGAAAAATTGGAAAGGAAATGGAGAAAATGAAAAGGAAGGAAACTGCATGCAAGTAGAATTTGGGGGTCCAAAAGCACAAAATAAAACTAAAGAGCAGATAGAAGAAGAAATCCAATTAGATGATGATGTAACAGAGATTAGAGAGAAAATTTTTGGAACAGTGGAACAAGATACAAAGAAAGGGAAAGGAACAGATTTGGCAACAGTCTCTAATACACAAACCTTAAACTCATTAGGATATTATAACTTTAAAAGCAAAGAACACAAAAGATTAGATCCAAGCAACAGTGCATTAAAACTTTTTTCATCACAAGACTAAAGTAACTTATCTGAAGAAAAAAACTGGGATATGAACAAAACAGAAATACAAGCACCTATGGTCCAAGTATGCCAACAAAATGAGAACACAGAACCAAGAATAATGATAAAAAGTGGGTAATGAAATCTACTCAGCTCTTATTGATATAGGGGCAACTAAATCAGTTTTTAAAACATCTCCTGAAGATAGCCAAATCACAACTTACATACAAATAATGGGGAAACAGGGAAAAAAACAGAGAGTACCAAAGCTAAAATCAAAGATGGTAACTCTAAGACCCCTAACAACAGAACACACATTCTTGTTAATCCCAGAATGTCCAATCAATTTCCTTGGGAGAGATGTTTGTGTAAAATTGGAGCAACTATTCAATGTGATAAATCAGGGAAAACCTTTCTACAGCTACCCAAAGACTCTTTAAAACATTATTCATTGCTGTTCATGGAGCAAGTGGATGATGTACAAGTTCAGAATGAAGGTACAATATTTAATATACCAAGTGATATACCAGTTTGGCTTTGGGCTACACATTCTACAGATGTAGGGATTCTAAAGTCAGCAACACTAGTAAAAGTAGAAGTTAAAGAAGGGACACCACCAAAGATACCACAATACAAACTAAGTAAAGAAGCCATAGATGGAATCAACCCAGTTATCCAAAGCTTGTTAGATCAGAAAATTTTAATTCCAACAATTTCAGAGTACAACACACCAATTATACCCATAAAGAAAACAAAATGTGACTGAAGGAAAAGTTCAATGGAGACTGGTCCAAGATTTAACAGCAGTAAATAACTTTGTAAAAAAAGAAAAGTCCCATGCAGTCATTCCAAGCCCATCTAAAATAATTTCAGAAATTCCAAGTAAAGCTATATATTATACTATCATTGATCTGGGTAGTTTTAGCATTCAAATTGCAAAAGAAAGACAAAGGATCTTTGCTTTCACTTGGAATGGGACTCAGCTGACATGAGGAAGATTACCAATGGGATTCTGTGATAGCCCAACAGCATTTTGCAAAATCTTGCAAAAAGATTTAAAGAACATTCAATTCAAAGAAAGTAAAATCATTTACTATGTGGATGACATTCTTCTTGCATCCCCATCTGCTAAATCTTGTTACAAGAACGGTAAAAAAAACTTCTCCTAGAGCTATATAAGAAAGGCCACAAAGTTTCCAAATCAAAGCTTCAATGGGTCCTGCCTAAAGTTGAATACCTAGGATTTATCTTGGAAAAGGGGACAAGAAAGATTTCCAAGAAAAGAGTAGAGGATATACAAAAGCTCACCATGCCAAAGACTAAGAAACAACTAAGAGCTTTTTTAGGAGTAACAGGTTTCTGTATACAATGGATCCCAGGCTATAGCCAAATAACAAAATGCCTGACAGACTTAACCAAAAACCAAAACCTTTTCAAAGGTCACAGAACCTTTGAAACTGACAAAAGAGCATCTCCAAGCCTTGGCACAGCTCAAAGAAGCAATCATAACAGCTCCAGCCTTACATTTTTCAGACTATAACAAAGAATTCCATCTCTTTGTACATGAAGCAAGAGGCATAACTTCTGAAGTGTTAGCCCAAACTTTAGGACCCAATTTTAGGCCAATGGCATATTATAGTACACAGCTGGATATAATTGAGAAAGGAATGATTCCCTGTTTGAGAGCAATCCCAGCCACAGCAACCATGATTCAAAAGTTGTCTGATTTGGTATTAGGATCAAAAATTAACGTCTACTCTTCACACCAACTAGAATCCATATTGAAGAAATTTCATTTACAAGCTTGCACACAGCAAAGACTTCTCACTATGAAACTGTGTTACTAAGCAATGAAAATATCACTTTAAAACGTTGCCAACCATTGAATCCAGCAACCTTGATTCCAAATCTGCCGTTTGAAGGGGAATCCATACATAATTGCCAGGAAACAATATCATTAGTAGAAAAACCAAGAAAGGATTTAAAAGACACTCCTCTGAAACAACCCAACATTGAAATGTATACAGATGGTTCGAGCATGATAGTTAACGGGGAAAGGTACACTGGAGCAGCAGTAGTAATACAAACGCAGACATGGTATGCATCCTTTCCAAAGCATGTGAGCACTCAAGAGGTAGAGCTAGTTGCTTTATTAAAAGCTTTGCAAATTGGGAAAGATAAACAGGTCAATATTTACACAGATTCCCAATGCGCATTCTCAGTAATTCATGCCATAGCAGAAATTTGGAAATATGGAGGAATTTTGACAAGTGCAGGCAAAGAGATCGCATATGCCAAAGTCATAATGCAACTTCTTAAGGTTATACAACTGTCCAAGGAGGTGGCAATAATCCACTGTAGATCACACATGGGGGCTAAAGATCATGTGTCCTTAGGAAACCATAGAGCTGACATTACAGCAAAATTTGGAGCTGGAAAAGGACCTCTACATGTATTGAATTTCTCAATAGTTGAATAGGATGATCTAACTAATGCCTACAATGAACAGGAAATTCAATCATGGATTAAGAATTTAGGGACAAAACAAATAAGACATATATGGTTTTCACAAATAGGCAAGCCTATCCTGCCTAGAATGTTATTCTATCATGTGAGCAATGCAATACATTCACAAGGACACTATGGAACCCAAACCATGATCGATTCAATGAGACAATTTTGGACTACACCAGGAGTATCCTCATATGCCATAAGAGTCTGTCAAAAATGTAAAATTTGTATGCAATTCAATCAGGGAGTATAGGAGACCAAAGAGTTAGGAGGCCGTCCCTTAGCATATACTCCATTTGAATGCATACAGATAGATTTTATAAATATGCCAAAAGATAAAGGGTATAAGTATTGTCTTTTCATCATAGACAGATTGACTAGATGACCAGAAGTTATTCCTGCCAAAAAGAACAAGGCAGCATTTGTGGTTAAAATCCTATTAAAAGAAATCATACCTAGATTTGGGATTCCCACAAAATTGAACTCAGACTGTGGGAGTCACTTCACTCAATATTAAATGAAATTTATAAAAATCTAGGAATATAAGCAACATACTACACACCGTATCATCCCCAAAGTTCAGGGGAAGCTGAGAGATTAAGTAAAGACATCAAAGCATCGATAGGGAAATTTTGTGCAGAAACACACCAAAAATAGACAGACATTCTGCCATTAGTTCTGTTCCATCTTAGGACAAGACCCAGTGAAGATCTGCACATCTCTCCATTTGAGATGCTATATGGACATGCAATTAGACAAGGAAGGACTTGTAAACCAGCTTACATTGCAGTGATAGGTGGAGATTGCCAATTAACAAAATACATAATATAAGCTTTACAAACTAGAATAGCAGAGTTACACAAAATGGGTTTGATACAACAAACAGTACCCCTGGATTATAATTTGCACAATATCAAATCAGGAGACAAAGTATACTTAAAAAATTTCAATAGAAAATTGGCTACATACATAACATGGACTGGACCACATAAAGTATTGCTTACTACCCCAACAGTTATAAAAATTGTAGGGAAAGACTCATGGTTCCACTGTTCCCACATAAAACAGAAAAATCCTATATCACTATAACAGACATAGAAGAAGAAGAGAGCTACACAAAAGATAGTGCTAAGAAATGAAAGCAAAAACTGATTAACATCAAAAAGTACTCCACAAAGAAACAATAGTGACACATAATATTTGAGACAACAAGATTCTAGCAGTCAAGCATGCCACGGCAAGAAGACAACTTTCCAGCCCAAAGGAAACAATTTTAAACCAGCCCAGAGGAAAAGATTTTTAAACCAGCCCAGAGGAAAAGATTTTAAAGCATCCCAGAGGAAAAGCATCAAGAAAAGCTGCTGGAGAGAAGAAACAAAGAGAAAAAGCTGAAATGAATAGCTAAGACTTTGAACTTTGTAAATTTGTTTAATAGCTACTAGAGAGAAGAAACAAAAAAAAAGGCTGAAATAGACAGCTAAGACTCTGAACTTTGTAAATCTATTTATATAAGAAGAGGACAGATGGAAAACAGAACTTATATGTAAGACTGAGTGTGGCAAAATTATAAAACAAAATTAATTTCACATATTAGGGAAATAGCATGCAACATTACATAACTTAGAAGAAAGAAGAGATACATCAGTCAATATGAGAGGTGAAAATATGAAGAAACTTAATAAGTATTAATTCAACACAACACTATTAGACACAAACACAAAATCACAAACTGACATATATTGGGAGAACTTGTTTAAATAAACAAGGGTCTGAAATTATATTTATGCAGAATGTAAATATGTATATAGTTATTTCCATAAGTTCTTAGACAAATAGAAAGTTCAATAGATATTTCTATTTGACTAACATCAAGATTAGGGAACAATGTATATTATTGTATTATATGTAAATAATCTCTATAAATAATGTATATGCTATAATTAGATTAGTAACATAGTGATAGAGTGTATAAATATGTAGCATAGCATGTATATATGTTGTATATAAGATTAGGTTATAGAATAGACTAGGGATTTAGAGAATAGTTATAATAATTGGGGAATAGATTAGGAGTAAGTTAAGTTAAACATAGCATAGATAGTTAATTAGACTTAGAATTAGACTTAAACTGCATTTGCAGATAGTAAACTTTTAATTGTTTATTGTAAAGCTGATCCTGAAATCGTGTTTAATGGAAATATATATATATATATAAAATAGTTTGCAAATAATTATAGATATATAAAATAGGGGAAATATTTGTATTAGTTTAACTTAGCAAGAGTAAATAGTATTAGTACCAAGATTCAAATTTCTTTGTAATGGTTCTGTTCAAACATTTATTGTACTGAATTTATTGTAAAACCCTAAAACTACCCTTACCCAAACTTTCCTGCATAGAATTCCTTAGATTAGATAAAGTTAGCATAGAATATTGATAGAGTAATTGAGGGAAGTTTATTATTTGGAGGGAGTAATTAGAAATTAGATTTAGTAGCTTGGTAAATATAATAAAAATAAGTGACCTTGGGAAGGTTACAACAAAGGGGACGATTGTGGAAAGGAAAACTGAAGTAAGTTCTGGACTTTCTGCCACTCAAGTGGAACAAACAGCAGCTGGAATGTTAGAGAGAAGATATTGACAAGAATGACAGTTGGTGGAGGGAGGGATACTTGGAGTGGCAGTTGGTCTTGTGACTCTTTCTTCCTGGCCCTCGGACTGGAAGGAGCCTCTCTCCCTGTCTCGGGATAGAAGTGCCTCTCTATTCCTGAACTTTTCCCAACTGTGTGCTCTACCTGGATTCCTGTGATCATGTCATAGAACAAAAGGATTGAAGGGGAGCGGTTTGAACTGTAAGGTCAGTCTTTAGGGGCATCAGCCCGAAGAGACAGGCCCAACCAGTTCTGAAAGTCAGAATTTTCCTTCCTCTTGCTGTCTACTGCTAAAGACTTTGAACTTAAGAAAATTAGCACAGGTTAGCTTAGACAGGAATAAAAGAAACCCTCCACCAGGCTGCGAGGCCTGGTCTCAGCTTAAAAGCTGAGAGAGACTCAAATCCAATCTAGGGAACCCCTCTTCCCTCTTCCCTGATACCTCCCCAATCCAAACTTGTTATTAAATTCATCTTATTTAAATAACCGCAGTTGCATAAAAGGACTCTTATTTCAGGAGAACATAGAGGGAGCTGAACCCAAGGACAGCCATTCAACCCTAAAGGGTCCTTATCAGACCCCTGCTGGACAACCTTGGCCTGGAGAAAGGATTGTCCCTCAGGGGGGTCTGTGCTTACATGCTCAGGGTATCTTCAATATCAATCAATAGAGAAGACACCCCTCAGGCTACATGCTCAGGGTATCTTCAATATCAATCAATAGAGAAGACACCCCTCAGGCTATCATAGGTGGCCCATTTCTCAGGAACCCCATTTTTCAAAAATAGCCTCTCAGCAGAGGGCATCCCTCTCCTTTTACCTCACCGGCAGCCATATTCCTTCTCTCCCTTCAACTCCTCATTTCCCTGTCATAAAACCTTCCTTATCCCCTGTACCTCTTCAATCTTCAACACCTATAATTACTACAAAACCACTCATGAATTACAGTTCTTTGGGACCAACTCACACTTATTCTATTATAATCATTAGCAAGAGATATTTGTTGTGCATCAAATAGAGAGAGCTGTTTACAGAGAACGCTGCACAATAGGGGCAATAGCGGTTCCTTCCCACAGTACACATCCATTTAGACGAGAAGTGTTGGACAAGGCATCCTTATATGTCTTAGAATGGAGAATGTGGTTGGACTAGAATGATAAGGATACAAAGAAATCAAGATCATATGGCTTTATTCTTGCTAAAAGGTGTTCTGGAAAAGTCAGGTCAAGCATTGAAAGTCAGGTCAAGTAGCTACATGGAGGCTAGTCAAAGGTCCAGTGACCTCTAGGTTGGTCTATATATTTTCATATAGACATTTCAAGCTTCTTCATAGTATTCATGGGACAACTAGGTGGCACAGTGGATAGTGTGCGAGCCCTGGAGTCCAAAGGTCCTATGTTCAAATCCAGCCTCAGACATTAGCTGTGTGATCTTGGGAAAGTCACTTAACCCTGCTTGCCTCAGTTTCCTGATCTGGAAAATGAACTAGAGAAAGAAATGGCAAACCACTCCGATATCTTTGCCAAGAAAACCCCAAATGGAGTCAAAATTAATTAATTTAACTATAACAACATGCTACTAATACACCCCTGACCTTACCATCTAAACCAGTAGCATTTTGATTCAGTCCCCACATTCTAGATACAAGAATATAACACATTTCTTTTCCCAAACCATTTCCTACTGCCCAAGGAGTTGTGCTGCTTTTGGATGACAGAAAATGAGGCCCTGGGCCTCAGAGGGAGGAACTGTTGGTCATTTGTGTTGGATCCCACCCAGGCTCTGACTCCTCCTTCTCTCTTCTTTCCCTTTCATGACAGCCCAAATGCTCTCCCCCACCCCCACCCCCGTCAGGACCCCATCAGGCATCTTGCACACCAGGAGGTAGCTCCTGCAGCAAGCATTGGACTGGTCCTTTAAAGAAGTGGCAAGGTCATTTGGCTGCTTGAGGTTCAAAGGATCTAGCCAGGTAGGAATCGGTGTCAAGGTACACACCCAATTTCCTATAGTCTGTGACAGAGGGAACTTAAATGACTGGGCGATTCTAGAAAAGAGAAAAATAGAATTTTGTATCCTTTTGACTTTGAGATTGATTCTTTTAATTTCTTAAATTACTAAAGTGATTTTCATTAATTATGAACCAATAATTTATTATTAATTAATAATAACATTAGCAATTAACAAAATTTGCATTTTAATATCCAGAAATACTTTATTATATTTAATCCTCAATTATGAGGCCTAACTGAGATCTGGTCCAGAATATTTACTCCATCTTAGCTCTTACCTCCCTACTTTTCCACCTCTTGTTCTTAGGAGTTGGGGAGAGAAAAGGAATAAGCATTTATATAGCACCTACTATAAGCTAGGCACCATACTAAGTGCTTTTCAAGTATTATCTCATTTGATCCTCACAACCCTGGGAGGTAGGTGATGTTATTATCCCCATTTTACAGTGCAGAAAACTGAGACAGAGTTTAAGTGACTTGCCTAGGATAATAATAATAATAAACATTTGTATAGCACTTACTAGGTGGCAGAAAGTGCTAAGTCCTTTATATTATCATTCATTCATTTGATCCTCACAGAACCTTATGAGATCAGTGCTAATAATTTCATCATTTTAAATGAGGAAACTAAGACAAATAGTAGTCAGGGTCACACAGTAATTATCCAAGGTAGGATTTGAGCTTAAGTCATCCCTGACTTCAGTCTAACACTATCCACTGAGCCATCTAGCTGCCTCTGGAATGATTAGGCAATTCAGCTTCATTGATAACAGTCTGCTCTGCCCAAGAGCATCCTCCATCATTCAGGTCCCTCAAGTAGGCAGAAAAGCATCATGAGAATAGCAGAAAGGCTGCTGGTTTGGGAATCCTGACCCCTGTCGCCACATCTGCTAACAAGTCCCTTTACTTCTCTGGTCTCCACTTCCTCGTCTGCAAAAGGAGCCGAGAGAACTAGAGAGATTCTTTGTTTGATTCAGCTGTTTTTTCAGTCATGTCCTTTGTGATCCCATTTGGGATTTTCTAGGCAAAGATTCCGATGGCGGGGGTGGGGGGGGGGTGGGGGGAGGGAGTTGCCATTTCCTTCTCCAACCCATTTTACAGATGTGGAAGCTGAAGCAAATAGACTTAAGTGACTTTCTGGGGTCACACAGATTTGAACTCAGGGAAAAAGAATCATCCTGACTCCAGGGATGGCACTTGGCTGTTCCATATAGCTGCCTTCTAGGGTCCCCTCTAGTTCTAAATCCCAGGAATATGTGATCTCTTTCGCCCTAACAGTCAATATTTATTCAGTGTAGAAGAGGGATTCTAAAGAATCCACCACAGGGCACACCTTGGGGATGACTGGCCATTTTGGAACTTCGCATCCTCTACGACTAAGGCAAGAGCCAGGTAAGGAGCAGGAAGAATATCGAGGCTGAGCTGGGATCTCTTCAAGGCCTGGGACTGGGAGAAGTTCCCTGGGTGTGTTTGCTGCGTGGGGTTTGTAAGTAGCATTTGTCTAATAAAGTAATTTCTGAACATCTCACATCCCCTAATTACTTGTCACAATAATGTGATGCAGCTCCCCGCATGCTTGTTTTCCCCATCCCTGGCACAGAGCAGGAGCTACCGGGGTTGTGAGGCGGAGTTAAATATAGCCGCTCATTTACTCACCAGTTGTGTTGCCGGAATGCACAACAACATACGTCGTGGCCCCAGACGCACACGCCAAACACATGCACATGCAGGCTGTGCCTGACAGACACATGCCCTGTTCACGTGGCTCTTGCTGAGTTGACCTGAATTCCAGTCTGGTTTCCCTCAGAATGCAGTATCTGAAAAGGCAGCATGAGGGAGTGGAGAAGGCACTGGACTCGGTCTAAATCTGGGCAAGTCGCTTAATTTCTTCGTGCCTCATTTTCCTCGCCTGTAAAATGAGAGACTTACCCTCAGCGGTCTCTCGGGTCCTTTTCAGCCCTGATGCTATCATTTTAGCAGCAAAGCATTGATGCTTACGAAGCCAGGTTAGAAAAGTGCAAATGCCTCTCTCATCACTGCCATTCTACTTGAAAAGTAGTTGTGACAATCCAAACAGAACCTTAACTTTCCGTGTAAAATATGAGACTCGACAATGCAAAATAAATGCCTTTGTGCCACAGAGAGGGAAATATATCTGTATTTCAAAAAAATACTAAAAGTCTCCTTCATTTTGGCCGCCTGAATGTTGCCTGCTAGGGAGCTGCCTGCCTTTCCTACCCTGAGTCCTCATTCTGGACAAGACGTCTTTGAAGACTGTGGAAAGAAACAGACTGAGAGTATTTCTGCAGGCAGCCCTGAGGCCTATCCTATGTAAGAATCCTGACTCCTGTTTGTCCCCCATTGTTCCTCTTAAGGCCAGCTGTGTTGAAAGATAAAGTATGTAGTTTCCCCTCAATACATTTCTGCTGCATGTCTTCCTTCAATGCTTCCTCCTCTCTTTGCTCTTTAGAATCTCACTCAACAACAAGAAGTATTTATTAAGAAGCATCTCCTCTGTGTCCATCACTGTACTAGGTTCCAGAGGCCCAAAGAAAACAATGGGAGGGTCACTGTCTTCCAGTTTTCAGAAAAAAAATCAAAGCTATCAACAGTCATGTAAAAAATGGTCTAATGCCCTGATTAGAGAAATGCAAGTTTGAACAACTTTCAAAATACCACCTCACACCTCTCATTGGTCAGCATAACAGAAAAGGAAAATAACAAATACTGGAGGGGATGTGGAAAAATTGGGGCACAAATGCAATTATTGGTAGAGTTGTGAACTGGCCTAACCATTTGGGGGGAAAATGTTTAACTATGCCCTTTGGGTGTAGTTAACCCAGGTAGCTGGCCCAGAAATACTTTATTCCTAGATCTGTATCATTAAGAAATCAAAGAAAAGAGAAAAGGACCTTTTTGTACAAAAAATGCTTATGGAAACTTTTTGTGGTGGCAAATAATTAGAAGTCAAGGAGATGCCCACCAAAAATTAGGGAATGGTTGAACAAGTAATGGTATACAATTATGATGGAATAGTATTACAATATAAGAAATGACAAGCAGAATGGTTTCAAAAATCTAGGGATGACTTCTATGAACTCATGCAATGTCAAATAAGCAGTACCAGGAGATCATTGTACACAATAACAATAATATTATAAGGATGATCAACTCTAAAAGGCTTAACTACTCTGATCAAGACAACTATCCAAGACAATTCCAAAGGACCCATGATAGGAAAAAAAAAGTGTGATCTACCTCCAGAGAGAGAACTAATGAAACTCTGAAGGCAGATTGAAGTATATTTTTTAAACTTTCTTTATTTTTCATTTTTTGGACTTTTTTCTTTTACAACATGGCTAATATGGAAATAAGCTTTGCATGACTTCACATGAATAATTGATATCAAATTGCTTGCCTTCTCTAAAAAAGGGGAGAAGTGGGAAGGAGAGAAAGAATTTAAAACTCAAAATTTCTAAAAATGAATGTTTAAAATAGTTTTACATATAATTGGAAATATTTAACAAAATGAATAAAAATATGTTTTTAAAAGTCACTGCCTTAAAGAAAGTTACATTCTGCTGGGAGGATACAATATTACAAGATAATAAATATAAAGCATATACAAAATAAATAAACCACTGGGGCAAAGGAGAGCTAAACAGAAGGTGACGTGTAGTTGGATAGATAATCTATAGTGCTCATCCATCAGTATATATCATAGACAGACTTTAAGAATGAATAATGAATAAGAATGCCCAGAATTGAACAGAGGAAGGAAAGCGCTTGAATTGTAAAATTCTAGTAAAATTGCAAAATTCTTTTAATGATTTCAAGCTTCTTCCCAAAAAGAAAGGTTCTCCCTTTTCCTTCCTATTAAATGCTGAATGTCTCCAGGCCTTACTCTGATAACCAGAACACTCCCTTGAGAGCCCTGGACCTTCAAACATAAACTGGCCAACTTTGGGGAAATATGAGGGCTAGAAGGTCCTGGGATGCTATGGTCCAACGGGTCACAAAGAATGGAACTCCACTGAACAACTGAACAACAACAAAGGTGCATTATACCACTGCAACCCATTAAGATGGGACTTTCCTGCTTCCTCTTTCCTCAAGACCCTTCTAGATAATCGACTAGCTGATCTTTTCAGTAGCTGCAACCATTTTGAGGGTATTCTACTGCGTGCCAAGGACTAGGTTAAATATTAGGATCCCAAAGAGATAAAATGCCATCTCTAGGATTCACATGTGGTACAATAGAACCATACGTCCTCAGTTCGAGTCTCAGCTCTCTCATTTGTTACCTGTGTGATCTTGGGCAATTCATTCTCCTCCTATGAGACTTGGGTTCCTCATCTGCAAAATGAGACTGGACCAGAGAGTCCCATCTTGCTCTAGATAATACAATGCTGTGATCCTGTAAATAACACAAAGGACCAATGGAAGTAGAGCTCCTAAATGCTATTGTAATTCACAGAAGCAGAGATCTCTGGAGGCAACAGAGTCAGAGAAGGCTTCATAAAATAGGTAGGACATAGACCACTAAAGAGGGAGTTTGTACGTTTATGAAAGAGCCAGTGGCATGGACAGGGAGTCGAAGGGGAAACATGTATGACTTGCTCAAGGGAAGTTGTCCAGTAAGCCAGTTTGGCGGGAATGAACATTTCTTGTAGAGGAGTAATGGGAGATAATGCCAGGGAGATTGCTAGAAATCAAGGGGCAAAGGATCTTGAAGAACCAGGCTGAGGAGTATGGATTGGATTCAGTAGTCAAGGTTCCCTTTTTGGAGCAACAGGATGACAGGCAAAAAGGGGTATTTTAAAAAGATGGACTTGGTACAAGTTTGTAAGACGAAGTGGAAAGGAAGAAGCTCAGGGTGTAAAAACTAGTTAAGAGACTTGAAATTGTGAAATTGTCCACGTGTAAAGTGATGAGGGCAGGCCTGGACTGGGAGGCTGGCAATGGAAAGAGAAAGGAAAAAAGGTTGTTTTTTAAAATTGAGAAGAAAGAGCCTACAAGACTGGCAGGGGGTGGAGAGAGGAAAGAGAAGAGAAAGATACCTAGTGTTATTAGCCCTCTTCAAAACAAAGGACTAATTGTGTGTGTGTGTGTGTGTGTGTGTGTGTGTGTGTGTGTGTGTGTGTGTGTATTCTGGATATATTCTGGATAGCTATCTCTATATATTTTATGTGTGTATATATAGATTCTCTACATACTCTGTATACATAACACACATGCATGCACGTGCATGCACACACACACACACACACACACACACAGTGCAATTTGCTTCCAAAATACAGAATAAAAACCATTTTGACAATTGTAGGCAATTAAAGCAGATACTGAGTCCAGCTTTGCCCAGGCTAGTAAATCATTCTTACTTAGCCCCTGCATTTGGATGCCTCTGGATGCCGCACAAGACCAACCATTCTTGGCCTGGATCCTTTCCCTGGCTACCAGAGTTTTATACCAGGTCTAGTACCCCTTGGACCCTAATGCGGTCCAAGCCAATCTTTTCCTTTTTCTCAGTCCTGTACAATCTGGACTTAACTGTAAAACTGCTCCCTAGGCACGCCTAACCTCCAAGGACTTTCCAAGGAGCCAATCTCCCTTTGCTACTGAGGTTTTACAGACCTCTCTTTCCCAACTCATTCCTCTCCCAGCTATCCTCTGACTCCCACTCTGAATATCCCCAGGGGATTCTGTCTTTCTCCTTTTCAAGATGAGACTTGATGTGTCTCCCACAATAGCAGCAAGATTGCCCATAAACTCCTACCAATTTGCTCTGGTAATTATAATACCGATACAGTCATTTAACATAGATACACAGAAGGCAATTTCCTGATCATACAACAAAAGACATCACAAACAAGTCCATAAAACAACAGATTTTTTTTACAAATTTGTGGGTGTTTTAGACCAAAGAGTGGCACAGAGAGATGATAGTTATATCAAAATTATTCTGAACCAGAAGAGGCTCTTAAGTTATACAGTTCACCTGCTTAGTCAAAATATGATTCCAACAATACTCTGGCTCTGGACCCATAGCTTAGTTTCTCTGTATGCCAGATTCCTATTTGAAAAATGGAGATTATCAAGGATTTAGATATGGAAGAAAGTATAGAGGCCATCTTGTCCAATCCCTTCATTTTTCAGATGAGTATTGAATTGACTTGCCCAAGTTCACACAGATAGTCAGAGGCAAAGAAACGGAATCACAGATCTCCTGACTTTAAATCCAACTTTCTTTCAACTGTACCATGCTGAATATCTGAACTCCTGAGACCTAGATGACATGAAAGTGACCAAGTTCAACCAGGTGACACTCCCCTCCATCTCTCAATTAAATGCATATGTGGGTATATAAAATGCAGCTCCTCAAAAAGTTTTCATCTAAAAATACAGCCCCCAAATGTCTCTTCTCATTTAAAAGTTTGCCAACTCCTACACTCCACAGTTGGTTTTGCTTTGTTTTGTTTAGAGACAGCATCTCCCTAGCTCATCCAGGCAAGAAGTACAGCAGTCCCTCACAGGTCCAGTCCCATTACTGATTATAGCACAAAAGTTCTGGCCTGTTCTATTTCTAGCCTGGGCCTAACCACTGAACCACCTGGCTGCCTCACTCTAGAAAATGCATTGTACAGAGCTTACTCTACTTTTAAGGGTATTAAAGCTAGGCCCTTCCTTTATTAGACAAAAATTTGTTCATGGATCCAACCATTCCCCCATCGCCCTGCCAGGACCAGGGACAGAGGGATCATGGAGGTAGAGGTAGAAGGAAACTCTAGACCCTTTCTTCTCAATTTAAAAAAACAACCTTTTTTCCTTTCTCTTTCCATTGCCAGCATCCTAGTCCAGTCCTGCCCTCATCACTTTACACGTGAACAATTTCAAGTCTCTTAACTAGTTTTTACACCCTGAGCTTCTTCCTTTCCACTTCTTCTTACAAACTTTTACCACGTCCATCTTTTTAAAATACTCCTTTTGGGGTGCAGCTGGGTAGCTCAGTGTATTGAGAGCCAGGTCTAGAGACAGGAGGTCCTAGGTTAAAATCTGTCCTCAGACACTTCCCGGCTGTGTGACCCTGGACAAGTCACTTGACCCCCATTGCCTAGCCCTTACCACTCTTCTGCCTTGGAGCCAATACACAGTAGTGACTCCAAGATGGAAGGTAAGGGTTTAAAAAAAAGAAAATACCCCTTTTTACCTGTCATTCTGTTGCTCCAAAAAGGGAACCTTGACTACTGAATCCAATCCATACTCTTTAGCCTGATTCTTCAAGATCCTTTGCCCCTTGATTCCTAGCAGTCTCCCTGGCATTATTTCCCATTACTCCTCTACAAGAAATGTTCATTCCCATCAAACTGGCTTACTGGACAACTTCCCTTGAGCAAGTCATACATGTTTCCCCTTCAATTTCCCGTCCATGCCACTGGCTCTTTCATAAACATACAAACTCCCTCTTTTATGAAGCCTTCTCTGACCCTCTGTTGCCTCCAGAGAT
Organism: Monodelphis domestica; assembly: GCF_027887165.1. Classification (NCBI taxonomy): domain Eukaryota; kingdom Metazoa; phylum Chordata; class Mammalia; order Didelphimorphia; family Didelphidae; genus Monodelphis; species Monodelphis domestica. Next base: position 128,251,239 of record NC_077227.1, on the reverse strand, counting down.
CTCTGCTTCTGTGAATTACAATAGCATTTAGGAGCTCTACTTCCATTGGTCCTTTGTTTTATTTACAGGATCACAGCATTATATTATCTAGAGCAAGATGGGACTCTCTAGTCCAGTTTCATTTTACAGATGAGAAAACCGAGGTCCAGAAAAGTGAAGTCACTTGCCCAAGGCCACATGGGAAGTAAGTGGCAAGATTTGAATCTGAGTCTGCTGACTCCATTTCCAGCATTCTTGTTCCTGTGTCTCATTGCTTTCCCATAGACAGGTCCTCCTCCCAACCCAGCAAGTGATAGTTTGGGCAGCCAGAGGCGAGGGGGTCATGCAGTATTGATGAAGGGGAGGCTGCCATTAGGCAGCACTCTGGGCAGGAAGGATCAGCCGCCAGGGCTCCTTGCCCAGGGTTGGGGCGGCCCCTCCCAGGGAAGGGTGTCCAAGCTGCTCACTCAGCATTTGGAAGAAAGAAAACTGTTCTTTCACTAAGCCCAAGTCCTTTTCTCTCTTTCTCCCTCACTTTTAAGCCTCCCAACCATGTCCTTTTAGGGTTGAGGATGAAGGATGAGAAGAGAAGAACCATTTCTACTCTCGCAGAGCTAAACTGAATCTTGATATAATGAAAAACTTTCTAAGAGAATTATCTCCAAAGGGAATGGTCTGTCTCAAGAGGGAGAAGGTTCCCCTCCCTGGAGGTCTTCAATCCAAACCTAGATGTCTATATGGAGTAGCTATGTGGTACAGTGAATAGAGTGTTGAGTTTGGAATAGAAAGATCTGAGTTTGAATCCTGTCTCAGACACTTCTAGCTCTGTGACCCTGGAGAAGTCATTCAAACCTCTTTCAGCCAGTTTTCTCCTCTGCATAATGAGGATAAAAACAGCACTTACCTCTCAGGGTTGTTGTGAGGACCAAATGAGACAATAAACAAACTTTAATGTAATTTATGCGTGTGTACATGCACATTATATATAAATATAAATCGCCTATTAAGTATGTTGTTTGAATCCAGAGATTGTTTCAAAGAGAATTTGTACTGAAAAAATACTGAAATCATTTACAACTCAGAAATTTAAAGTCTTTAAAGTCTCTCTTTAAAAATTTTCTTTCTAAAACTTTACCTTCTGTCTTAGAATTATTGGTCCCAAAGCAGAAGAGCAATAAGAACTAGACAATGGGGTTAAGTGACTTGCTCAGGGTCCCCCACCTAGGAAGTGACTAAGGCCATATTTGAACCCAGGACCTCCCATCTCCAGGCCTGACTCTCTTTTCACTGAGCCGCCTAGCTGCCCTGATAAGGCTCTCTCAAGCCTTCCGTTTTTTGCTCCCTGCTGCCTGGAAGAATAGCTAAACCAAGCCCCATCTAGTGAGCCTCCAGCTTACTGTCTCTGAAAGGGAAGTGACTCCAGAATAGGGAGAATATTTCTGGTTTTAAGAGAGAGATGCTCTCACCCATTTTTTCTTCATAGGAAAAAGATAGTGCATTCAATAGAGATGGGAGAAGCTTAGCACAAAAGCTACAGTCCAAGGCTGCTGCCCCCTAGATAGTTCCCTCTTGCACCCTTAATATCTGCCTGTTAAAATCTTAGCCATTTGAAAGAGTCAACTGGGAAAAATCTTTATCTCAAACATCTCTAATAAAATTTTGATATCCAAGATATATAAGCAACTAGCAGAAATATATGACCTAAAGTCACTCCCCAAACAATAAGTAGTGAAAAGATATGAGCAAAAAGAAAAATTGCAAACTGCTCACAACTACATGAAAGAATGCTCAAAATCACAAATAATAAGAGAAATACCGATCAAAACAAAACTGAAGGTTCACCTTGTTTCCTGCAAATTGACAAAGATAACAAAAGAGAAGGATAGGTGATATTGGAGAGGTTGTCAAAAAGGAGGTACAGGCTGTGAATTGGTCCAACCATTCTGAAAAGTAATATATAATTATGCAAAGCGACTAAAATGCCTTTGACTCAGAGATTCCCACTGATAGATCTGAAGGAAGTCACTGATAAAAAGAAAGGCCCCCATAGTCACCAAAATATTTATAACCACATTTTTTATTAATAGAATTTATTTATAAGTGTCTCAACCCCTCCCTCCCCTCCCTGCATCATAGAAGGCATCATCTGGGAGACAGAAGTGTATATATAAATTATGTCTTTCATGTTTCCATTTTTCAGCTCATTCTCTAGAGGTAAAATTCACAAGTTAACAGCATTTTTTTTGGCAGTAGTAAAGAATTAGAAACAAAGTAAATGCCCTTCAATTAGAAAATGACTCAACAAGTCATAGTACGTGAATATAATGGAATATTATTGTGCCATTAAAATTGTGAATATAATGAATATAGGGAAGTATGGAAAGCTATATGAACTGATACAAATTAAAGCAAAGAGAGCAAGTTAAATAATACCTACAGTGATTTTGACAAAAAGCAACATTGAAATAATCAAATCCAAATGCTGTGACAGTATAATGACGAGCTTGGCCCCAAAGAAGAGATTTCAGAAGGCCTATCTTCCTCTACTTCTTTCCAGAGGTGAGAGATTATGGCTGATTAAGCACTACAAATACTATCAAACTTTTTTGATATGTCATTAGTTTTGCTTTCTTTTTCTCTCTTTTCAATTTATTTTAAAAGGGATAGCCAAGGTCAAAGGAAGATAGATATGTTGGGAAATTGTAGGTAATATAGAAACAAAATATATCATTTTTAAATGTTAAAGAAAAAAATGTTACTTGTCCTTCTATGCCCAGCTCAGATGCTACCTGATCCAAAAGGTCTTTCCTGAACACCCATTCCATCAGGAAGTCATCATCTCTCCCTCTTTTCGATGAACAAAGGACTCAGTGTCATTCTTGTGGCATATAACATACTACCTAATACTGTACATATTCACATAGATCTCTTATGTATCCAAGGAGACTATAAACTACTGGGGGGCAGAAATCTTGCTTTACACCTCTTTGTTCCCTACCATACTTTGTTCCCCACCACCACCAAATACCTACCACAGTGCTTTGGATTTAATAGGTGCTTAATAATGGTTTTTACTTGATGAAGGAATGGATGGGTGGATGGATGGGTAGACAGATGACAAAAAGATTAGAGAGGAAGGGTTGGTACCTATTTCTGGTATTTAGAAAACCCTGATAAGTCACCAAGTACACAAGGCTGGCCCATTCCTGAAGAACATTACTGTAATAACAGAAAATATACAGGGAACTCAAATGCTAATAACATAGACCCTCAGGGATTTTCCCCCAGTTTACACACACACACACACAAAACATACACACACACACACACACATATATATATATATATATCATCACTATAACCACATGACCCTACCATAACATCCCTAAAGACCTTATTATTAAAAAAAAAATCTCAAGCACATTTTTCCTATATTGTGCTCAGGATTATCCCAGACCAATCAACCAGGTACATGTTTAAATTCTGAGATACCCCCATAAAATACAATTTCCAGAAGAGCCATCATCCCAACCTACCTCCCCACAAAAATCCTCATCCAGCATCTGGATGGATTCCACTCTTTTTGTGAGTCTATAGCTTTTTCTTTTCTGCATCTCCCACAGCATATAACAGAGTGTCTTGACCATAGTAGGCACTCAAGAAACACCAGTTGAATTTGGTTGAATGAATTTTCCTCCAGTTCCCACAAGGGCTTTTCTGGGTTGGCATTCCATCTGTGGGCCCTATAGGAATAGATACTTCCCCCCCATCCCTCTGTCTCTCCTCCTCATTTCTTCATACCAACTTCTCTCTCTCCCCACCAACTGCTTTCCCACTCTTGGTGCCCTCCATTCCCAGGAGCCTTGTGGGAAACTGAGTTATTTCCGGGGCGTTGTAAAGTTTCTTTAACTCAGGAGGAACTGAGTGATGCACGAAACCAGCAGGGCAATTACAGAGGCTTTTAAACTGTTGGGCTTTTTGTGTTCATTTCCCCTGAGGGCCCTTAGAGGATGGGATTGTGTTAGCCAGATGATGGAGAGCAGGAGAAAGTGCACATCTTAGTTAGAACAGAATGTGTTTCCAGCTAACACATCAGCAGCTTACTTAGGGCCTTGAGATAAGGGAGTAAGAAATAGAGGCCAACCCTAGGGATTGGTAATGGGATCTAGAACTTTTCCCATATCAAGAATCAGCTTGGAGCCAACCCAGGTGGGAATGTGTCCCTGAGTCTCATCTGGAAACTAAGTGGGGAGTGAACAGGTGCACAGAAATTAGTAGCAAAAGAAAAAAAAAACCTCCCCCACCAAGAGATTGGAGGGAGTCCAGATACCTGAGATAATGCCCACTTGAGGACACAGCTGACTGATGGGGAAGCCTTATTGGGTTGATCACATGCAATGAGAAAGGGAAATATCTTCTAGGCATGCCGCATTCCTCTCCTTCCACTAGTATAAGTGCTAGCAACCCAGGGGACCAGTGACACCATGGGATGATGTCTTGACTTGCAAGTGAATTAGATTTAAGTGAAGTAGAGTTGCACAAAAGTGGTCAGTCTCACTGCCTCTTCCAGAGTCACCAAAGTCCAGTGGCAAGACAGAAGCGAGCTCAGTGGGTTGATGGGGTATGAGGCACAGCCTATGTCAGGGGAAGGCATCATCTCCATCCAGGAAAGTGGCTAATCCTTACAACCTCCAGGCTTACAGACTGGCTAGATGTTTGGCTTAGTTGAATACCGGAACTAGAGGAAATGGAAATATGGCTTGGAGCCACAACTTACTTCAGCAGCCAGTGGACAATAGCAACAATAGTGTTCCTGCATGCCATATATGTCCCTTTTGCCCCCTTCTCTTTCCAAGTCCAGTAGGGAGCAGTCAAACCCCAGAAAAGTCAGTAGGAGATGTGGGACTTTTGAGTGACTTAGATGCTTTAGATAGCCATGAATCACTCTAGAAGGATCTTGGAACTACCCCACGCCTGCTCCAAAGTGACCTGGAGCCCTAAAGCCAATCATTCCCCCCAATGTCTTAAAAGCCAAGGATTTTCCCAGATGATCCTTTTTAATTAAGGGTTTTTCTCAGTTTTCTTTCATTTTAATTATTAATAATTCAGTTTAACACTTATTTATTAAGCAGCTACTATGTGCAAAGTGCTAGGAATACAAAAATGAAAACCATAGTCCCTGGCCTCAAGTTGTTAAAAGGCCAATAGAAAAGCTATGGCATAACCATAAATAAATATACAGGATCGAATACAATAGGAGCAAAGAGAATGAGACAAAATGTACTTGAGAAAATTTGAGGAATTAGTTCAAGCTGGGAGAGTCAGGGAAGGGTTCAAGAAGAAGGCAGCCCCTGGTTGGAAGCCAAAAAGAAGAAAAGAATTTCAGCAAATGGAGGTTTGAAAGGAGAGTATTACATGGGCAAGAGAGAGCATGTGTAAATGTATGAAGTTAAGAGATAGTAAGACTAGATCAAGGAATAGACTGGAGTCCAGTTGGCTGGAATTCAAAATGTATGAGGGGTAATAATGTGAAATGAGGCTAGAATGGTTGTTTGAAGTCAGGTTGTAGCATCCTTTAAATAATAACCCGGGGAGTCTGTATAGGCACTAAGGACAAACTAAAGATTTCTGAGCAGGTCAAAGCTATAAACTAGACCCTTAGAATACGAAAACTGAAAATATCAAGAAACTTGCAGTCTAATATAAGGAATATGAATCTTAGCTGGGCCCTTTGAGTGGCCTCTTATCACCTCTGCTCCATCAATCAGCATTTATTAAGCACCTACTATATGCCAGGCTCTATGCTAAAAATTGGGTATACAAAAAAGAGGCAAAAGCCAATTCCTGGTCAGGAATTTACAGTCTAAGGGAAGAGATAATATGGAAACAAATTCATATAAAGCAAACTATATGCAGGAAAATAGGAAATAATAAAGAAGGAAGGCACTAGAATTAAGAGGGGTTAAGGAAGACTTCCAGAAAAAAGAAGGAATTCTTGTTGAGTATTAAAAGAAGTCATGGAGTTCATTAGGCAAAGCAGAGGAAGAAGGTTCCAGGCATGGAGGACATTCAAGGAAAATGTATACTGCCAAGAGAGAATGTTTGTTGGTAGAATAGCTAGGGGGTCAACATCAAAAATCAAGGAGTACATGGCAAGGAATAAGATGTAAGTAGACTGTAGTAGGAAGGGGCTAGGTTATGAAGGACACTGAATGCTAAGCAGAATATCTTGAAGCAATAGAAAGGCACTAGCATGGCAAGGGGGGAGGGCACAGGGTAGATGGGTTGACATAATTGGACCTTGAACCTTCTCTTTGGGAAAATCACTTTGGTGGTTGATCAAGGATGGATTGGAGCAGGAAGAGATCTGAGGCAGGTAGACTCACCAGCAGACAATTACAATAGTCCATGTGTGAGGTGATGAGGGTTTTCACTAAAGTGATGGTAGTATACAAAGAGAGAAGAGAGACTTATTGAAGAGACATAGCAAAGATGAATGGTCAGATCTGTCATGGTTTGACAGCTATGTGAGGAACAGGATAAAGGAGGGAAAGAAGAAAGACTGAGGTTAAAAATAGGAGATCATTTAATTGAGAACTGATGAGAACCTGAAATGGAATAGTGGCAGTGTGAGTGGAGAGGAGGATCATGGGACCATAAATTTAGAACCAGAATGGATCTTGGAGTAAGGAAAGAGGGAAAGGGAATATGCACTTATTAACACCTACTGTGTGCCAGGAATTATTCTAAGTGATTTACAAATATCTCGTTTGACCCTCAAAACACAGAGAGGTCAGTGCCATTTTTATCCCCATTTAAATTGAGGGAGACAGAGGTTAAGCCATTTGCTTAGGGTCCCACAACTAGTGTCTGAGGTCAAAATTGAACTCAGGTCTTTCTGGCTCCAGGTTTACTTCCTAATCACTGGGCCACTACCACCAGCTCCATTATTTTCAACCACCTCACTTTACAAATGAAAAAGTTGAGGCATAGAGAGGTTAAGTGACTTGTCCAAGGCATAAGAGAGATATTTCTGAGCTGGAATCAAAATAACTTGACAGCTGGTTGCATATGTTAAATGAATGAGAGGAAAGAGTCAGAAAGGATTTCAAGGTTTCCAGCCTGATTAGGAACATAATGGTAATACCATCAACCAAAAACGAGAACTTGGTTAGAGGGGTCAGATTTGGGGGGCTGGAGAGTGATGAGTCTATTTTTAGATATACTGAGTTTGAGGTGCTAAGTGGACGTCCAGATCCTGACCCAAAAGTTTTGGACATCCCAGCTTTAGATAAGTAGCAAATCAAGGAATGATCAGCTTCATCACATTTCCCACTTGAAATCTCCTTGGCTTTAGATCAGATATGGAGGTAACTACAGAGCTGACCCCCAGACCAGATCACATCTGTCACTCTAACATTAGACAGCAGTAGCCCTAGAGTTCCATGGAGTCTATGAGCCACCTGCCAGATTTGACTAAGTAGTATTGACGGCATAGCTAATTATAGCCCCATAAACGTGCTTTATGGCCATGAAAGGGCTGTCCAGTCCAGACCCACTTGTCCCTAAATCATTCTAACTGTTTTCTTGGGGCATAAACGTATCTGTCCATTTGTCAGCCTCCTTCTCCTGGTCTCTGTCTCTATCCCTTTCTGCCTTTATCTCTGTCTGTGTCTCTTTTTCTGTCTTTTTGTCCGTCTGTCTGTCTCTCTCTCCATGGAAGGCCTGACCTTCTCTCTTATCCCCTTTGAAAATTAGAGCTGGAAGAAATTTTAGAGATTCTCTAATCCAACTTTCCAACCATTACCAAAATTGCTGCTTCAGCATTCATTACACCTCTGCTTAAATGTTTCTGGTAACGGAGAACTGAACTCCTAACAAAGTAGTTTCATTTAAGCATAGTTCTAAATTTGTTAAAAAGTACTTCTTTATATTGAAGTCAAAAGCTACCATCTTGCAATGTCATTCCTTCTGTCAGGTTAGCAGGGGAATATAAGGAGACATACAAGTAACAACCCTTTAAATATTTGAAAACAATTATGTGGTACAATTGAAAGTGTACTGAAGTTTAGAGTCAGAAGACTTGGATTTAAATCCGAGGCCTGCCACTGACTAGCTATGTGATCTTCAGCCTCACTGGACCTTTTTCCTCATATGTTAAATGAGGAGGAACCGACTAGATGATTTCAAAGGTTTCTGCTATCTCTGAATCTATGATCCTACTATCTAAATCTTCCCTGCTCCTGTTTCTTCTTCCCACTTTTGGGGTGTTGACATCAAAGAGTATTCCCAGCCAGCTGAAGAGACAGCCCAATGGACTACTCATTGGGCCAAGAAGTAAACTGGATGAAGAAAAGCAGTCCATCAATCAGTCAATCAGTCAAAAAGCATTTATTAACACTTGCTGGAGTTACAAAGACAAACCGGAAACAGTCTCCTTAAGGATGGCAACTAAGTGGATCAGTGTAGATTGAGCACAAACTTAGAGTTAGAGGGACTAGAATTCAAGTCCAGCTTCAGACAGTAGCTGTGTGACCCTGAACAAATTACTTAACTGCCTCCGTTTCTTCATCTGTAAAACAAGATAATAATAGAACCTACTTCCCAGGGTTCTTGTAAGGATCAAATGAGGTAAAATTTGTAAAGCATTTTACACACCTTAAAGTTCTCCATGAATGTTGTCTTATTCATTTTTAATATATTTTGTTTTAATGAGGGAGACACAATATGTAGATGCTGTGTGTATGTGTAACACCTTCACCCTAGAAAGATAACTATTTACTATTTTATTATTTATTGTTTACTATTTATATTATTTACTATTACTTCAACAACTATTGCTACTACAACTACTACCATTCCTACAACACTACCAACTACTACGACGACCACTGATTGTGTGTGTCTTGTGTTGACACATGCATACGTGGAGCAGAAGGCAAGCCAGTGCAGGGAGCGAAGCAAGCCTGGGACCAAGGGGCTGAGCCTGCACATAATGGAGGATGGGGGGGATCCTCTCCTCATTAGCACATGGCTGTAGGTATTCTGGGACTGCTTTTTGCCTGCTTAATCTGCGGTGAATCGTCTTTTCATTGGCCGCTGAGGTAGAACTCCGTGTGCATACAAAGGCGCTAATGAGTCCATCATTCTCTCTGCCCTGCTGTGAGCCGCATCCCTGTGGCTCTATTCTTTCCCTCTCTCTAGGGAAGCCGTTTTAGAGATGAAATCACAGGGACCTGTAAAAGGCTGGAAGAGCCATCAGCGGTCCAGCGAGTGTGGTAGAGGCACCAGAACAGCCCTGAGAAGTGACGGGCAGGATGGAGACCAGCAGGCAATGGAACTGCCAGCTGAGATGGTGTATCTGGCGGCAAGGGAGGAACTCGTTTTACGGCTCTGCCGCACCTCAAAATTAACCTGGTGGGGATAAATGTTTGTAGCAGCCATTTCAAGCTGGACGCCACCCTCCCCAAGGGGTCCGGAGTTTTTCTATCTGCTTTCAAGGATACCTCTTGCCTCTTCTGAGTCCTACTTTTCTGTTTCTCTTTCCTCTGAAGTCTGTGCAAAGCTGTCCTCCAAGCAGGAGTCACATCTCTCTTCTGTAGACCCTACCCAAAACTCAGAGGTCTCTCAGCCAGTGAAGAATCCCATCTTCCTGCAAGTAGGCAATATACAGCAGAGCCTGAGAAGGTTGTCCTCTAGGAAATCAACCCCCCAAATCCATCTGGGGTGAAAGTGTCTCACACATTCACACATATACACTAAGAATGAACAATATTAATGTTTATGGGACACTTTAAGGTGTGAAAAAGGCATTATACATTTTGTCTCATTTGATTCTTACAACAACCCTGGGAGGTAGGCACTATTATTATCTTTGTTTTACAGTTGAGGAAACTGAGGCAGGAGGCATATAAGTCATTTGTTCAGGGTCATACAATAAGTAGTAAAATAGATTTGTAATGTATGTATAATATGGAAATATAGTAAATAATAAAAAATAAATAATAGTAAATAACTGCTAGTAATAGTAGTAGTTGTAGCAATAGTAATAGTGTTATAGTAGTAGAAATAATAGTTATAGTAGTAGTAATAGAGTTCTTATACTAATAATAGTAGTAGTTGTTGTTGTAGTTGTTCTTATAGTAGTAGAAATAGTAGTCATAGTAGTAGTTTTTATACTAATAATAGTAGTAGTAATAATAATAGTAGTCGTTGTTGTAGTTGTTCTTGTAATAATAGTAGTAGTAGTTTTAGTAGTATTAGAAATAGTAGTTGCATTAGTAGCGCTAGCAGCAGCAATAAATATTTAGATAGCACCTACTTACTATGTACTGGGTACTGGTAGGTGCTATTAACATCCCTGTTTTGCAGAGGAGGAAACTGAGGTAAACAGAAGTTAAGTGATTTGGCGAGATCACGTCACTGATAAGCATCTGGGATGAGATTCAAGGAGTTCAGGGAAAGAAGGCACCAGCAGTTGGAGGGATTAGAAAAGGATTCATGTAGATGGTGGCACTTGAGCTGGAGTTGATGCAAACCAGGGCTTTCAAGGGCTGAAAGGAGAAGGCATTCCAAGCGTAGGGGACAGCTGTGGTGGAAAGCCAACAGAGGTGCTGAGTTTTCTCTGAACTGTGCTATGGAATCATTATGTGTGACCCTCACTGGGCCAGATGAGTATCTCCACCAACAAAATGGGGCTAAAACAATTGATGTGACTGAGCTCCTCATACTGACACCCCAGGTCATGTGTCCTGGGACCAAAAAGACCACATGAAGCTATACAAATCTGAAAAGCCAGACAAAACCTCAATAATAAACCACTTTGAGGCATGGCCACAAAAATGGAAATACACAGAAGCATGCCATTCACAAATGTCTGCCAGATGGGGTTTTATCTGGGAGAATGGCACATGTATGAAACAATGGAAAAGGGGTGTATCGGGTAACCTCCAGATCAAGCCTGTGACAGAGTCTTGAAGACAGGTTTTCTTGGACCCTCTAAGTTCACACAAACTTTCTCAAAGTCTTCTGATCCTTTGTCTGGGATCAGACATCAGGAAACGAATTACCCGAATTGCATTTATAACTCAGGGATCAAAAAATTCATTTCCCTGGGATGGAAACTAGTTTTCCTTCTATGAAATGAGAAGAACATTGGCATCTAATAGATGCTTTTAAAGGTTCCTGGCTAAGATAACGATATTAAGGGACCTCTTTAGGATGCTGCCCTTTTTTTTTTAACACACCTTCTGTCTGAAAATCTATATTAAGTGTTGGCTCCAAGGCAGAAGAGTGGTAAGGGCTAGGCAATTAAGGTTATGTGACTTGCCCAGGGTCACACAGCTTAGAAATGTCTTAGCTCAGATTTTAACACAAGACCTCTCATTTCCAGGCCTGGCTTTCTATCCACTGAGTTACCTAGCTGCCCCCTGATGCTGCTTTTAGGAAAAAGAACTATCATCCCCCTTGTAGCCTCCAATTTCTCTCTCTCTCTCTCTCTCTGTGTGTGTGTGTGTGTGTATACATATATCTTTGTGTGTATATATGTAAATACATATATTTGTGTGTATATGTATGTGGGGGAGTTGTTAGCTTCTACATGCTAAAAGTTGTCATCCCCGTGAGACCCTGATCTCCATGAGAGCTGGTTTGGGATTTAGTTAGTTGATTGCTAGGTTGGCATTTTTGCTTTTCTTTGAATACTCGGTGCTTAGCACAACTCCTGGCCCCTAGTAGGTATTAATAAATGCCTGCTGACTGACTGACTTGTAGGCTATTTTGTATTAGGCTTTGCATAAAGTTGTCATTTTTCCAGAAACATGATTAGATCTGTAGTTAAAACCAAATGTTTAGTAAAATGCAATGTAGATAGGTCTGTTATGCCTTAAGTTTGTAATTCATGCCCAATTTTGGAGGTTGATGCTATGGAGAGCAACCATGCCTTCCCACAGCATGTCCCTCAGTGTCACCATCAGAGACAAATGAATGCTAGACTGCACGGACCATGGATCTCATCCAACGTGGTATGCTCTACATCTGTAAGTGCTTACTCCATGTAATAACCAGCTGGGTTATTATAGATTTATCCTATATAAGGGATTACTAATTTTTAAGAATGACTCAAAAATATTCAACAATTCCTAAAGATGATATAAAGCTATCCCAAGCCTTTGCTTTACCCCAAATATAGTCAGGTTCATGTTTAGAAACCTAAATCCACATAACTCTGAGAGTTCCTTTCCAAAAACTCAATTTGGAAAAATCCTGTGAGTTTGAGTGCCAGGTTCTGCCTTCTTTATATTTCTGAGAAATACAGACTGTGCCCAAGCCAGCTCCCAATTGGCTGTCCCCAGAGAATATTTGGTGATGCAGTGGATAGAGTGCTCAGTCTGGAGTCAGGAAAACTCATCTTCCTGAGTTCAAAACTGGCCTCAGACACTTACTATGTGACCCTGGGCAAGTCACTTAACCCTATTTATCTCAGTTTCCTCATCTATAAAATGAGCTAGAGAAGGAAATGGTAACTTTGCCAAGAAAACCCCCAAATGAGGTCACAAAAAGTAAGATAAGACTGAATAGCAATAAAGAGAATGTTTGAGAGAAAAGGCCAAGAGACCTTTTCCTTTATTCTTCAGCTCATTGATGGCCTAGAACCATGACGGTGAAGGCATGGCATGTGTGCTGGAGGGGGCTTCTCTCCTCCACTTCTCCACCCACACCTGAGGACATTTCTCACATGCTCCCCCTGCCCCGCCTCTGCCCAGCAGCCTAATGGGAGCACTTCCTCCCTCCTCTGTCTGGGGTATGGTGGGGGGGCTCACATGCCACATGAAGGTTGCAGTCTGAGCACTTGGTCTCTAAAAGGTTTGCCAACACTGGTCTAGAATGATAAATAGGGGGACATAGAAGAGCTTAAGAAACCAGGACAATTGGGTATCATGACTACTTCTAAGAAGCTGAGAGTGGGAATATTGCTGAGGATATTATCTTCTCTTTCTTTGTGTATACACATTTAAATATATGCATATATATTTAAATAAAAATATACAAGTATTTGTATACACATACTTAGATATGTATATGCATTCAAATATTATGAGTATGTATACATACATAAGTCAGTATTGGAAATGAATGAAAAGTATTTAGTAAGCATTAAGTCATTGCCAAATGCTTGACAGCTAGGAGGTCCAGTGAATAGGACACCAAGGACTGGAATCAAGATGAGAGTTCAAATCCACTCTCAGACACTTACTAACTGCATGACCCTTAACTTAACCCTGTTTGCCTCAGTTTCTTCATCTATAAAATGAGCTGGAAAAGGAAATGGCAAACCATTCTAGTATCTTTGCTAAGAAAACCCCAAATGGGGTCACAAAGAGTTGGACAGAACTGAAATGACTAAACAAAAGAAAGCAACATATTGTGGTTTAGATACTTACTGGAATAAGGAATGAGGACAAAAGGGAGTAAACACACACTTTGGGGTTGTAATGAGTGCTTTGATTTGACTACAAGCTCCAGATCTGAAAAGAGCAAGTGGAGACTGGAGGATATTATGAAGCAACAAGATGGCCTGAAACAAAGAGAAGCATGTTGAGAGCCTGCTTAGATGGTGTTGGCCATGTGAGGAACTCATCAATCGGAACACCGAGTCTGATTCAGGGCACTTGGAAGGGGTTACGTCTGTCGGAATCAGTATCACTAATACATAGCTAGAATTCAGCCAAGAAGCAGAAAGTAAGCAGGAAAAGGGGTCTGGCCAAATGAGATGCTCCAAAATCCATGCACTGCAGTTCATGTACTTGACTCATAGCTGAGCCCTTTACATCCTCATTCAGAGTCTATTCACTTTTACTTTGAAATCAGTTTTAACGTGTTTGTATGCCTGGTTTTCCCATCCTACTGCTAACCAGAAATAATAAATTAGATTGTCTATCTCCTTGTCTTGTCATTACTGACTGGTGTCCATATTCTTTCCCCTCCCTCCCTCCATTTCCCTTCCCCTTTCTATCAAAAGCAGGCATAAGAACTCAAAAGAAGAGCATTAGGACAAGCAGGCCTACCTATGGGCCTCACAAGGCATGGGATGTCCAGTTATATCCCAGCATAGGGGAGTAGCTGATATTGGTACGGGTTCCTAATGACCAGTCAGCTTAAATCTGTTCCTTATCCTCTATGAAGGTAGGGAGTTGTATCAAAGCACTTTAGACAATTTGTATTATTCTAAATGAGGTAACATATGCAAAAGCATTTTGCAAACCTTAAAGGAATTATATAAATTTAAACTATTATTATTCCAACCAAAAATGTTAAAAAATTTTAAAGTCTCTAACATAGTTTCTTATATAAACAGTAAACAGATATTTGTTGGGTTTAGATGGCATCATACCAAATGGAATTTTAGTGCTAAAGCACATAAATCAAGGGGCAGCTGGGTGGCTCAGTGGATCAAGAATTCAGGCCTAGAGATAGGAGGTCCTGGGTTCAAATTTGGCCTCAGACACTTTCTAGCTGTGTGGCCCTGGGCAAATCACTTAACCCTCATTGCCTAACCCTTACCTCTCTTCTTCCTTGGAACCAATATATAGTATTGATTACAAGACAGAAGGTAAGGGTTAAAAAAAAAAGTCATGACAGAACGAATTCAGATATCCAGGACAATTTATTCCCAGGATATGGCATATTGAAGTATGTTTCCTTCTACTCTTTCTGTCTGCCTTTCCTCACCATCACCTATTTACCCATACAGATGCTATGTACACGCATAGAAATAAATCACATCCATGTTAAGAGAACTTCCTCCTCTAGAAGGACTTGCTAGGATCACAGTATAAGGTGTGTATCTTGAATGTAATCCATTCTGGAGAGCAGTCAGATGGTGTAGAACGATTCCCAAAACTAATCAGCAGCCTCTTTGACCCATTGATTCCAGTGTGAGGACTTTATTCTAAAAATATCATCAAAAGGAAAGAAGGACCTGGACCTATCTGTACAAAAATATTCATAGCTGCTCTACTTCTAATAGGAAAAAAAATTGGAACTAGCCTATACATCCCATGATTGGGAAATGGCTGAACAGATAATGGTATATTAACATTACAAAATCATAAAGAAACTATTTAATATGAATTATAGAAAGCGGTATGGAAAGACCTTTGTGAAGTGATGCAAAACAAGATTAACACAACCAACGGAGTGTACACCTTGACCACAACTACAATTTGGGAGTTTTATTTTTTTAAGAAAACAAAGTCAAAGGAAGCAGAATTTCAAATGGACACAGAGGAGAAACTGAGCAAATGCACCTTTTGATTATTTGTTAAGTTCTAATTATAATAGTTGTTGACATTCACACAGCATTTTAATATTTATAAAACATTTCTAAATTGAATCTAGCAACATTCCTGTAGTATGTATTGGCAGGATTATCTCCATTTTACAAATCTCCATTTTTACAAAATCTCCATTTTACAAATGAGGAAATGGAGGCTCAGACAGGTTGAATGACTTGCTCATCATCACATATAATTAGTAAGAGTCAGGCAGGACTAAAACTAAGGTCTCTTGTGACACCAAATACAACCCTCTTTACTCCGCTTACATGGTTAAAAATGTTGGGTATTATACATGTAGAGTTTATGCATGATTTTATTTCTTATTATAATAGCTAGCATTTATAGTCTATTTAGAATTTTCATAGCACTTTATATATGTGATCTCATTTGATCTTCACAACATCCCTGGGAGGTGGGTGCTATTATTATCCCCAATTTGTCATTGAGGAAATTGAGGCAGAGAGCAATTAAATAACCTGTCTAGACTCACACTATCTGAGAATAGAATTAGAATTCAGGTCTTCTTGTCTCTAGATCCAATACTCTATCCACTACAATAGACAGCTGCTCT
Source organism: Monodelphis domestica (assembly GCF_027887165.1). Taxonomy (NCBI): domain Eukaryota; kingdom Metazoa; phylum Chordata; class Mammalia; order Didelphimorphia; family Didelphidae; genus Monodelphis; species Monodelphis domestica. Next base: position 128,235,351 of record NC_077227.1, on the reverse strand, counting down.
ATTTGTGTATATTTATTCAACTGTTTAAGTATAAAATAATTTTTTATTGTTTTAAAAATTGATGTAATCCATGGAGGAAGGAACCCTCCAGCAAACATTCTTTTCTCCCGGAACCTCTGCCCCTCTCCCCAGCTCCTGATTTTATCTTCTTGGTTCTTGCCTTTGCTGATTTAGGAGTGGAGCAGGGCACCCATTCCCACCCTGTCCCCATCTTTGGAGTCACAGTTGCATTAAATCTCCATCCTAGAACTGAAAAAAACTTTCACTCACACACACACACACACATACATGCCATACCCAGGTCCCTATTCTCACCAAAAACTTGAGGGGGGAAGGGAAAACCTGTTCTTAGAGGTTATGAAATCAGCTGGCCATAAATGAAGAATAAAAAAGACCCAAGGAGTGAGGCAGGGAAAGCTGGGCTGGGCTTTACATAATTGATTCATTTGCCTGTAAATAGAGATCAGAGAACTCTCTAGTTAAGGAGAATCAGCCAGGGCTAATCATTAGAGGGAATCCCCCAAGGACCTGGGGAGGGGGCTGGTACAGAATTGCTCTTGCTGGCTGGCACTGTAACTGATTGCACCAGCTGAGCATCTTCAAGGACAGTGGGAGTATCCCTGGGCACACTCCCCTGCCTGACCTTCTCAAGTCCCAGTCAGCCTTATCAATATCCCTCTGCCTTGGTTCCAGCGTATACATCCTGGCCCATAAAATGGGTCTGGCTTCCCTAAGGACCCTGAGCCCACCAAATATCCTGTCTAAGTACTTTAGAAAGAGGGGAAAAAATGAGACAATCTTGAAAACCCCTTCAGCCCAAGAAAGAAATAAGAAATCCTTTCATGTGTAAATGAGGAGAGATTTCTCTTGTATCTCTCATGCATACATTTGTGAGCTTTGTTAAAGGAGCAGTTTTTTGTTCTTGCCTATTTATCTTAAATGCAGAAGTGTCCCCATCCACCAGTGTCCCAAGGGTACTTTCTCAACCTCAACCTCCTTCCTCCCCCAGATGCCTTCTTTGCCATCACAGTCATCTAAAAATATGTCCACATCTTGTTGCATTAAGCCAGTGCAACTTGACTTAGTAAACCAAAGTCTGTTAATTAGAAGGGAAGGGCTGTGACAGAAAGAACTCTGCCTAGTCTGGAAAGGGAGAACTGGAAATATGTGTATGTGTGAGGAGAGGGGGTGATTGTGATGGGGTAGTGAGGTGATAAAATGATGATGATATGAACCTACTGGAGGCTGAGGGTGGGCACCTTCTGAATGGGCCAGGATGGCGGGACAACAAGACAGAGGGCTCAGCTATTAAAGGTAGAATCCCAGAGGAGGGAGATTGCCTGGTGGCATCAGACCTGAAGTTTCTCTGAAGCCTCTTCTCCACAATGGAATTTGTTTTCAAAAGTTGTTTTCGATAAAGTAGATGCCCATCAATTAGGGAATGGCTAAACAAATTATTATACATAAATCTAATGGCGTGTTATTATGCTTTAGAAGTAATGAATATGAGAATGCAGAGAAGTTTAGGGTGGCTTGTACAAATTGATGCAAAGTAAATTAAGTAGAGCCAGAAAAAGAATATATACAAAGACTATAATAATGTAAATGAAAAAGACAAACCAAACACCTAAATACTGGGGCATGGTTGGCACCAGAAATGAGAAAATGTACCCCACTTCTTCCTTTGCAGAAATGTTGGCCTATGGATACTAAATGTTTTATATACTATCAGACTTGGCTGATGTATTAACTTTGCTGAAATGCAATTTTCCCTCACCTGTATGCAAGGGAGAGGTGGTGACTGGAATATATTTGGAAATGGCATTGTAAAACAAAAAGATGTTGGGAATCTTTAAGTTGCTTTGAGGGTATCTCCATACTTTTTACCAAAGCATTGTGAATGCTAGTTATATCTCTACTCTCCTTCATATCCTATATCCAAACAGTCAAGCCTTCATGAAACACTGTCACATTTCTCCTTCAAAATCTTTCCAAGAAGGGGAAGCTGGGTGGCTCTGTGGATTAAGAGTGAGGTCTAGAGATGGGAGGTCCTAGGTTCAAATGTGGTCTCCATTCTTGGAGCAGAGCAAAAGGAGCAGAACCAGGAGAACATTATACACAGAAACTCATACATTATGGCACAATCTAATGTAATGGACTTCTCTACCAGTAGCAATGCAATGACCCAGGACAATCCAGAGGAACTTATGAGAAAGAACACTATCCACATCCAAAGAAAGAACTGTGGGAGCAGAAATGCATTAGAAAAATATATGATCAACCACGTAATATGATAGGATATAATTGGGGTTTTGATGTAAAAGAATCTCTCTACTGCAAATACAAATAACATGGAAATAGATTTTGAACAACGATACATGTATAATCCAGTGGAATTGCTTGTCGGCTTTGGGGGTGGGGGGAGAAAGCAGAGGGTGGGGAATCATGAATCATGGTACCATGGAAAAATATTCTAAATAAAATTTTTAAATAAAAAAAAGACTTCCCCAGCAGATTTGGTGAATAGTAATAACTCATTCCAAAGGCCACAATGTAGAAAGCTAAAGTAGGTGCTGTGAAGTGCATAGATCTTAGTGAGATGTCAAAAATGCCAAGATCATCCACTGCATCCCAGGCCATCCCTAGTCATCCTGACTTTTGCCTTGCCACTCTACTTTTATGATTCTGGAGCAGAGAATGAGACTGATGATTTTGTTCAACTTTGCCTCACTTAAATCCATTTCATGAGCAAGTCAAGACATCACCCCATTATATCATTGATCCTCTTCAAAAGGAAGGGCAAATGACAAAACCTTGTCTCCCTGCCTTCAGCCTACCCAGCTCCTCTCACCCATCCATCCAACCATATTGTACTGCTGCCAGATTAATCTTCATTAAATACTACTTATAATTTTATAGTGGTAACAACAGTAGCTCGTATTTATACAGTGCTTTCCTCACAGCAACTTGTGAGGGAGAGTGTTCAAGTATTATGATACCTACTTAAAAAAAAGAAAAATCTGTGGTTTAGAGAACTGATTAATCAATAAGCATTATGAAGTGTCTGCTGTGTACTATGTGTTTCATGCTAGGAATAGTAAAAACAACAAAAAAACAAACAAAAAAATCCTTGACCTCAGATAACTTAAATCCTTTCCCAAAGATTTCCCAAAGACACATATCTAGTTGAAGGATTCTTCACTTTCCATCTAGTCTTATAACTGAACCATCTAGCCATCTGACTTGCTGCTACCTTACCTCTTCCCACTGTACCATCTAAAATGGGCCTCTAGAAGTGATACCCCAAGTCTCCAGGACACTCATCTCCCTACCTCAGCCCCTACTTTCCCCCTCTTCTGAAAAGAATATGACATTTAGATGACCCATGAATCTACTATGATTTCTCAGATCAAATCTCTTTTATGTGGCCTCTATGACTTGAAACAGTTTGTCTTCTCCTTCAGAATTTTAATCCCATGAAGATATTTCACTTTTATATTGATATTTCTTAGACTTAGCACAGTGCCTGGCACATAGGAAGTGCTTAAAAAATGCCTTTTCATTCATTCATTCTTTCTTTCAGAGTCAGAGCTAGAACCAAAGTTTCTTGACTCCCAAATCAGTACTCATTCTATGACACCAATGGTTTCCATATGGCTTTGAGCACATCCCTCCCCTATTCAAGAGTATAGTGGCACCATACTGTGGAATGATAATAATAGCTGGGAAAGAGGAGAATCAATCTACTTAAGATTTCATTGCTTTAAGGAACCCTAGTAAGGTTCTGCACTCTACCAGTGCAGATGGGCAACTAATCTATGACTTAAAGTCTTAGAGACTTACTTGGGACATAGAGAGATTATTATGAAATTTACTACTTCTATTTTTCATGGGAAGAAGCTCAGAGAAAAAAGGCATAACAGTTAAATGACTAACTCATAATCTTACAACTAGCAAAGCAAGATTTGAACCAAGGTTTCTCTTGACTCCGGGTCCAACAGGTTGTTCACTACACCAAGAAGTGTTTTTTCACTACCTCAGTCTTGAAAGATCTCTTTCTTCTCTGAATTCCTATAATTCGCTGATTGTCTTTATAATGCAGTCTAGTACTTGATTACATGCTGTATTATTTTCTCTAATTGTTTCATATATTAATATCTCCTTACCCAAATTAGATCATAATCTCCTCAGGGCTGAGTATTATGTCTGCTATTTATCTTTTTTTTCCTTCCATTCATGGTATCTTGTTCAGTGTTGCATGCAGGGTAGTTATTAAACAAATACTTGTAGACTTGATTGGAGGCACCTAGGTGTGACAGAATGGATAGAAAGTACAAGGGACTGGATTCAGGAAGACATGAGTTCAAATCTGGCCTCAGACACTTACTACCTGTGTAATCCTGGGCAAGTCACTTAATCCTATTTCCCTCATCTATAAAATGAGCTGGGGAAGAAAATGGCAAAACCACTCTAGTGTCTTTGCCAAGAAAACTCCAAATGGAGTCACAAAGAGTCAGACAAACAAAAGAATTGATTTGTTCATCCAGTCTTCTGCCCCATTCAATGGATCCTAGAAATCTAAGAAAATCCTAGGGAAAACAGAATAGTAATGACCTCGGAAGTGAGTAAAATAGACTATTTGATCTTTCTTGCCCAGGAGGGGCAAAGAAAAAGTATTTTGTTCCTATCCTCCAGTATCAGATGCTTTACTTTCCAAGATAATTCCTATGGAATTCCCCTTCATCTCCCCCCAAAGCAGCCTTCTACTTGTCATACAGACCACATTTCTGGGCCATTCTTGCTAACAATTAATAATATCTAACATTTATATAACACTAACGTTTTTCAAAGCCCGTCCATGTTTTCTCATGTGAACTTCACAACTCTGTAAGTAGGTGCTATTATCTTCATTTTGCAGATGAGGAGACTAAGACTTATTTCATAGAAGTTGTGACTTGCCTGGGAATCATTTAGCTAGTAAATATCTGAGGTAGGATCCTGAGATCAAACATCTTCTCCCTTAGAAACCAGGATCCCCAGACCAAGACTAAAGCTTAAGAGTGAGGAAAACAACCCAAGCTGATGCCAGTCTAGGAGACCAGGTTCTGCCAGGTCTTATGCATTCCTGAGAGACCTGTTAATTGATGTCTATTCATAGCAACAATTATAAGGACATTAAAGTGGTATTTATAGCTGCTTTCACCTCGGGCTCCCAGCAAGTAGCAGAGGGTGTGTCTTGGCAGGATCATTCCATTCCTTTCTGGTAACAGGTCAGAGAACACTCTGGTGGCCTTAGGAGTAGGTCTCAAGTATTTCATAACTCTCATCCCTACCTGAGACAGACTTCTTACAGAGCAATCTGGTATGCTTCTATTCCTCGAGCAGTTGCAGGATGAATGCTACCCTTCATGAAGACACGTGATCAGCAGAGGGCTCTAAAACCCACAGCTCTGAGCTCACTCTCCTCCAGTCTCAGCCTAGCACTGTAATGGTAGACCCCAGTGCCTGGCTCCTCTGGATGTGAGACTCTTTGAGACTTAGGATGCTTTGCACCTTTTGCTATTCATGTGCAGATTTTTATTTTCCTTCCAAAGGCAATGTGACTTGGAGTCAGCTGGTGCCTAAGTTCAAACCTCACCTCTGACATTTATCTGTGTGATGATAGGCAAATATTTTATTTACCTGTTTCCTGAGGGTTGTTGTATAAATCAAATGAAATAATGCATGCATGGCACTTTGTAAACTCTAGGAGTTCTATAAAAAGTCAGTACAGTAAGGTGCCCATATTCATGGGGGATGTGTTCCAAAACCTACAGCATATGGCTGAAACTATAGATGGAAGTAAACACCTGCTGACCCGTATATAATATGATTTTCATATAATAAAGCTTAATTGATAAATTTAACACAGTAAGGCATTAACAACATTAAATAGTTATGATAAAGTACATTGTACACTATTTTATCATATTGTTCTCTCTCTCTCTCTCTCTCTCTCTCTCTCTCTCTCTCTCTCTCTCTCTCTCTCTCTTTCTGTATGGGGTATTCAGGGAAAACTAATACCTTTGCTGAGATGGCTTTTCAGGGCTGTTCAATCACCTTTACTAGCCATCTGGGTCTCAGCTCTCACCTGTGGCTCCAAGAAGTGGGAGCATGTATAGTAGCCATACCCTGGTAAAATCATCCTGACAGACAGCTGAACCAAATTGGTTCAGGGTAATTGACAGGCCTCAGACCCATCAGTGAGTTAAAGGCATGTCTACTTCAAGCATGTGAAAACTTTCCTGGTGGAATGGGTGGATGAGAACAATTTATTCCAATGGACCATGAAGGCAACTGAAGCAGGTGTTGTGAAGCACTTAGAGCTGGATCAAATATTGAGGATGTCAAGGTCATCATCTACATCCTGGACCATTACCAATAATCCTGACTTTTGTCGTTCCACTGGACTTGGATGTCTCTGGAAGAGAGAGTGAGGCTGTCAACTTCAGGAATTGCTGCCTCACTTGAATCCAATTCATGCACAAGTCAAAGCTTCACCCTGTGATGTCATTGGTCCTCTTTGAAAACAAAGAACAATCAAATCTCTCTCTGGATCTCAAAGGGAGAGGAGTCATGTATTGAGCTGGTGGCCTATACCAAGTTAAGCCTGTACTCATTTGGTGGGTGGTTTGAAACTTATGAACTGTTTATTTTTTTATTTTCTGAAATTTTCCAATTTTTTCCCATGGTTAACCATAGATAATTGAATCAGTACCTCCCAAGTCAGTAGATATGGGTATCCACCTGTACTTAATATTATTTTGTGAGCTCCTCAAAAGAAAAAAATATTGTCTTATTGACTTTTTATGCCTCTCAGCACCTAGTATAGCATTTTACATGAAGTAGACATTCATGAGGTATCTAGAGTGCTAGAATTGGAGTCAAGAAGATTTTCATTCTAATTCTTTCTTCAGTTACTAGGTCTCTAACCCTCTGTTTCCTCATCTATAAAGTAAGTGTAAGAGGTGACTGGTGCATGCTCAGAGAGCATTCATATTTTTGAATGACACGGTTCTCTACATGGAAAAGATTGTGGAGATTGCTTCCAGGAGAGAGTCAAGATGACATGTAATTGGAAATGCCTGGGAGATACTTTGGAGTAGGTGTAGACATTCTGTAACCAGCTCTGATTGTGGAACAGAAAACTGTGAATCAAGCTTTTGCATTTCTGCCCACTGAGGTGGAGCAGACATCAGTTGGAATGTGATGGGAGAGGGAGTGACAGTTGGAAGGAGAGAAGAGGATTGTGGGAGAAACTGCTAACTGAAAGGGTTTTTGCCCTCTGAACTCCACTGAGTGAGAAGCAAAGACTAGGGGCTCTATATCCCAACCTATGGAATACCTTGCCTCCATTCCCTTACCCTGGAGAAGAAGGTTCTGTATGTGTGAGAACACCCATTAGAGGAGAAACAAGACAAAAGTAAGCTGTTGAAAGGGGTTGATCCCTTAACTTCAGGGGGTCACCTTGAAGATCCTTTCCATCCCTTGACCTTCCCAAGAAGGACACCTCACTTTTTTTTAGTAAGATAGAGATAGTGACTAGCTAAGAAGAAGATAGGAAAGTTGAAGCTGAGCCAGCTTGGCTCAGTTGAAGAAGCAGCAAGGGTCTCCTATTCCCACACACCTACCCCCTTTTTTGATTTACTCTAATTATTAAACTACTTGAAAAAATAGAAGATCACAGATTCATTTTGAAGGGAGAACAAAGAAAGAGAAGCTGGTGCTTAGCTAGCCATTAGTCTAGGCTAAATGATAAAAGCCAATAGTGACAGTCTGCCTGCCAAACAAGGGGAACTTCTGGGGTTGCAACTACCAGACAAGCCTTGAGGAGTAAACTCCATTATTCCCCAGAAGCCACTAAAAACATTGGTCCTGTCATCACTAACCTAACCTTACCCAGGGGTACCTCTCTTGTGAGTTGAGGGGAAGGAAATTACAAAGAGAGTCTCTCAGCAGAGGGGTACCTCTCTCCCATCACTTCACCAGTCTCCATATTCCCTCTGTCCTTCACAGCCTCTACTCCCTGTTACCAACACTTCCTGTATCCCCTGAACCTCTTCAGTCCTCTTCAATCCACTTCATTATTACACTTGCCTACCATGTAATGAATGGTGGCCTCTTTGATTGACTGTGGTTATGTTTTCCACAAGGCCTTAGTCAGCTTTCACCTTTCCCTCTCTTGGTGGATCTCTGTTCTTGGTTTGAAGCAATTTTCATCTTCCTCCCCAATCCAGGCCAACTTGTGGACTCATGAATGTGGGCCAAGTTCTTTGCTGACCTCTGTGTTAGTCCTTTCACCAGAAGTAAAGGGACCAAAAACTGCAATCTTTTAAGTTTCAAAAGATTGGGAGAGTGAGCCATCCAGGCCTCCAGGAGTCAAGTCTGTGCTATGTTTTGCAGCCAGCCTAGCATTGATTCTCCCAGGATCAAAAGCAACCACCTTCAGGACTCAGTCCAGCAGTATCTGAGCTAAGGATTTTTCCAGTAGCAATGCTGCATTTGCACATGAACTTCATGGCAACAATGCTAGAAAGAAATCATGTTAAATCAGAGCTTACTCTACCCAGAGGCTGAGGCAATAGGGGATAGCATACTCCCTAGGTGTAGGGGAAAATATTTGGATTTTTGTTCTTTTTACATCTTAGAAGTAAATATCTCTTTCTAAAAGTCAATTGATAAGAGATTAAATTGAACTGGAGTACTAATGGCTAACAGTGAGGAGAGCACTTCTGGTAGACACTTAGCAAAGAAATACCTCCAAATTCTCAGGGATATTGCTGGAACCCTGATGAGGATATAGAGCAGTTTGTGGGATAGTGTGTTATAGCATACTTACTACGTAGGGATAATAATAACACTTATCTCACAAGGCTGTTGTGAGAATTCAATGAGATCATACATATAAAACTATTTTATAAACCTTAAAGGATGATTTAAGTACTAACTAGTATTAGAAAATTGTTATTGAATTGTGTTTGTACGATAATATAGTTATAATCTCTCCTATATTGTTATGTAATCCTTTTTTGGTTGCCTGGTTGGATGAATGAATAAATCAATAAGTTTTTCCTGGAGTCCGGAGGGAAGGATAGAATCTTCAGGTTTTATACTGGGAATTTTCTTTTCTCTGTCTTCGATTTGGCTAATAACCCTTTCATTTTCCTAAAGGGTTTGTGCCGTTGATCCCATGATGAAAACCAGATGAGTAATTCTGCAGGAAGAAGAGAGAGATATTAAACTTGTTTTTTTCCTCCTCAGTCCAAGACTTCTATGCACTTGAAAATTGTGTGTTCTGTTTCCTAAATGTCTACTAGATGGAAATCTTTAAAGACTTTCCCTGAATCCCCTTGACACATCTGCTGTTTTCCCAGGAAGAGGTGATTGATGACCTTCAGAAAGTTACTGGCTTAGTTTATAAAACTTCAGTTTATCCAAAAAGAGAAAATATGTACAACTTGAAGAGAAAGGGGGAAGGACAAGTTGACTGCCTGGTGCCACCAGGCAATCTCCCTCCTCTGGGATTCTACCTTTAATAGCTGAGCCCTCTGTCTTGTTGTTCCGCCATCCTGGCCCATTCAGAAGTTGCCCACCCCTCAGCCTCCAGTAGGTTCATATCATCATCATTTTATCACCTCACTACCCCATCACAATCACCCCCTCTCCTCACACATACACATATGTATTCCGGTTCTCCATTTCCAGACTAGACAGAGTTCTTTCTGTCACAGCCCTTCCCTTCCAATAACAGGCAGAGACAAATTCTGGGCAATTTGTGGAGCGTGGGAAGAGTTGTATATTTGTAACATCCTTTGTAACACCACAGGCAGCTATCAGACAATGTTTCTCCCAGAGAGAAAGGCTCAAAGAGTTTGAGGGGGCTAAAGGAAAGGAATGGGGAAAAGATGGGATGGACAGATGGAGAGACAGAGATGAAAATGATTGAGAGGAGCTTAAATTCCTCACTAGCTCTATTTCTTTGCACATTGTCTGATCATTTTCATAATTCAGAACAAAGTGCAACACTATTTAATGAGCCCATTAATGACCCTCTAATTTGCTCTCTGCAGGCCAAATTCATAAAATATTTATGCTCCATTTACACAGGATTTCCTCTGACTCTTTGGGGTGAATGGACTTTGTAGAACAGCTGAAAGGTTATACGTCCATAATCTCTAGACCAATAAGTTCCTGGGATCTTTCTGACTTAAGTTGAGAGGAACAGAGGAAAGAGGGGAGAAAGGAGAAAGGTGGTCAATCCCTGATGTAATCATGATTCCTTATCTTATTCCTAATCACGGCAGAGAGAAGGCAGGTAAAGGGAAACACAGCCCAGACTTCTATGAGATATTTCTTGCAGAAGGCACTCAACTTGATCAGAGTCAAATAAGAAGCATTTAATTCATGCCTGCTTAGATTCCTAGAACTCTGCTTGACATCCAGCCCCAGGAGGCATGAATTTCTATTTGGAACTCAAAATTAAAAAAAAAAATGAATGTTAAAAATTGTTTTTACATTTAATTAGGTGGCAAAGGAATAAAATATTTCTAAAAAAACCCATAGGTTTCTCTCTAGAGCACTAGTCTCCACAGTGGAGGGCACAAGGTGATCTATAATGGTATGGGAAGGAAATATTAGAAGTAAGGAGAGTCATTAGAGCTGCTCAGTGAATTTGCAGCTGCTACCTTCCTCTGATGCTTCCCTTCCCCTAGAGGTCAGACTTGCTTACTCATCCCCAGGCCAGCAGGTAAGCAGGCAGTATTCTGGCTCCCATGTACCCCTTTCCTTCCTTATCTGCCCCCATGGAAGCATCATCATAAACTTCATAGGTCCCCTGAGCTGGGTCTTAGGGGAGCTCAGCTATAATTGGGAAGGCAGACCAAATGACTCTGGAAACAGGAGCGGGGATAGATGAACAAGTACTTTCCAAGTACCTCACTCAGCTCCTAGGACTGTGATGGCGAACCTATGTCATATGTGACAAAAGGGGCATGCAGAGCCCTCTCTGTGGGCACACCTACAGTCGCCCACCAGAGTTAGTTACTAGAAAGCCAGAGGAAATCAAGGCAAAGATGTTCCCCTCCCTATCTCCATTTGCCTGAGAACATTTCTCACGATCCTCCCCTCTGGCCAGCAACCCAGTGGGAGGGCTTCCTCCCTCCCCTGTCTGGGGTAAGGGGAGGTAGGGAGGTGTGGCATGGCACTCAGTTTGGGGGGGCGGGTAACAGCTCATCACTCCATCTCTAAAAGGTTTGCTATCACTGTCCTAAGACATACACTAAACATATCATGTGGACTCCAGGAGACAGAAACCCAGGCTGCAAAAGGAACAGGTAGACTATGTTTCCCTGGGAATGGATAAACCTTTCAAGATAGGAGAAGCTGTACAATATGGAACCTGGGACAGGGTAAGGGGAGAGGAGTCTCTAGATATCCCTTTCACATTATGGCTTTCCCTATCACAATTCTGATATATTGAAGGTTGGCATAAGAAATTAAAAGGGAATTTTTGAAGTTTTGTAGAAGATGCAGATGACATGCAAAGGCTAGCAGTTGACACAGAAAAGGTTTAGAAATTCATAAATGCATAAAAATATACATAGTGTTGTATAATATTGACATCTTTTATCTTTTAATATGATAAATATGTACAATTTCTTTTTTAAGTTAAAATAATTAAAAGGTAAGGTTTGCAAAAAGAATGAGAAAGCCAGCAGATGATACACAAAGACTAGAAATGCAGAGATATCTTTAAAAGTTCAGTAACTCATAAATGGGGTGTATGGGGTGCTCAGGGAGGGGTAGTATCTCTGGTATGGAGTCTTGTCGTGCCCTTCTAGGGCAGCTCTCCAGCCACTGACCCTCACCTGACACCCAGCTCTCACTTGTGGCTCCCAGTAGCTGCTAGCATGCGGCAGAGGCCACACCCCGGGCAACGGCTTCGACAGGACGGCTAAACCTTGTGAGGGTAGCCATCGAGTCATCGACCCCTGGTGAACCAGGGCTTTGCTCACCCGGCATGTGAAGACTGCTTCGGTGGAACAGGCGGAAGAAACCAACAAGAAGGTTCAACGGCTGAGATGGCAACGCAGCAAAGCACTGTGGAGTGCTTAGGGCATGTTGGAGCACAAAAGACAACACGGCCATCCAATGCAGCTGAGGAAGTCTCTAGGTGTAACAACTTTTCATGCCACTGGACCCAGGCTTCCAACGCCGAGAGAGTGGGACTGTCTCTGTGCATTGACTTTTCCACTTAAATCTCCTTCATGCACAAGTGTCTTTGTGCACAAAAACGCACAAAGACAATCGTCATCCTCGGTTTGAGAGACAACCAACAACAACTCATAAATGTACCAGAAACACCCCATAAAAGAAAAAGAAATAATTCAAACATCTTTCCTGGTGCAAAGGGAGGGCCAAAAAATTTTACACAGATTTTCTAGATCACAGGAGCACAATGCCCTTAACCCACCTCACCCACTGTGTAGAAGGGATACATATACTTCTCAAGAATTTGAATTCCTTTCTCTTGGCTATGGGAGGGGGGATGGGAGGAAGAGAGGGGAAAGAATATGAATCATGTTACCATGGAAAATAGTCTAAATTAATTAGATATACAAACTCAAAAAAAAAAAAAAGAATTTTCAATTCCTTGCTGCCTACAAAGACTTTTCTTCCCCCTAACCCACATTCTCCACTACAAAAGAACGCAGGAGACTCCTATCTTATCAGAAGTCACAGCCAGAAGAGAGCCAGAGAGGAGCAGGCACTTTAGGCACAGTAGCAGTGAGAGCAAACAGCAGCAGTGCAAGCGACAGGGGGTGACAGGTGTCATTGCCAGTGGGCTTTCAGTTCAAGAAGCCAAGCACAGAGAACTCTTTCTAGAATGGAATTGTTTCCCCTCTCACTCGCCCAAACCAGTGAGACAGCTTGGAAGCAAATGAAAAAGGGTGCCCCCACCCCAAACCAGGAACCAAGGACCTACCACCTGGTCACATTGCCATTCTCCCTGTTGTGGTCCTGTTTGCCCACCTAGAACAACCATCTCTGGATGTGGGATCTGACCCAGTCCTGGAGATGGGAGGTCCTGGGTTCAAATCTGACCTCAGATACTTCCTAGCTGCGTGACCCTGGGCAAGTCACAACCCCCATTGCCTAGCTCTTTACTACTCTTCTGCATCTTTAGCATCTTCTGCATCAATTCTTTGGAGGCCACCACTATAGAGATTGCTAGAGCATGCATTCTAAGTTCCTTCTCCCAGAGAGGCTACACTCCCCCCCCCCCCAATCAATAAGTAATTCTTAAAGCAAGGGGGCATTCTTTTTTTCTTATTTTATTTAATTAGTTGATTTTAGACTATTTTTCTATGGTTATAAGATTCATGTTCTTTCCCTTCCCTCCCCTTAACCTCCTCCCACAGCTGGTGCACAATTCCACTGGGTTTTACATGTGTCCTTGGTCAAGACCTATTTGCAAGGGAGCATTCTTGATCAGAGACGTGCCAACTCTCATTCTGTCCCTTGCCTTCTAAAGCATCCTTCTCCTGTTAATGGAGATATTGCAGGAAACCTTAATGTCCTACCCTTGAAGTTTTATCTTCATGTAGTCTAAGACCCAGAAATTAATCCTCTCCGTCCTTCCCAAGTATCACAGGTCAGGGCCTGTCCTGCTAGGGCTCTGTTTTTCCCTCAAGCTGCCAGCGTGTACCTGAAAATGAGTGAGTGTTAGTGTTGTGATTCCAGCAGCATTTGGTGTGAAAAAATATTTGTAGTAGGAGTCAGAAGACCAGGATTTTAGCTTCAACTCCAGCTTTCACCGGCTCCAGAACTTTTTGACAAGTCACTCCACCTCTGTAGGCTCGCCTGTAAGGAGGCTTCACCTGTTTTCTCATCTATAAAAGGAAGATAAAAAAACTTAGCCTAGGAACCTCATAGAGAAGTAAGACTATCATGAAGACCTTACAGGGTTGTTGCAAGGGTTAGATTTCATAATGTGTGAAAGTGCCTTGAAATCTGGAAAACAAAGGCATTCACTGAAATGGCAGTTAATGGGACATTTGAACCTGATTATATACTAGCTTGTAGAGAGGTATATCAGGGAACCTATGTGGCCAAGGCAAATTAGCGTCAGCAAGGCAGGATCCTAATGCCCTTTCTCTCCTCGTGGTGTTCCTCCAGAGTGCAAGACATCTGCTAGACCTGTCACTCAGCTGGGCTGCCTAGGACAATTCCTCTCTAAAGGTCAGGGTATACTATGGCCAAGTAACTCCAATGCAAGACACTATCACAAGTTTGAAGGGAGAAGGAGTAAGGACGGGGATGGAAATCCCTTACCCTCTCCCCTTTGTCCCAAGAGGTTCTCTGGGTCACAGACCTAAACCCTAAAGAGGTCAATGACAAAAAGAAAGTCCCCATATGCACCAACATATTTACAACAGCATCTTTTGTAGCAGTGAAGAAATGGAATCAAAGTAGATGTCCATCAACTAGAGAATGGCTAAACAAATTGTGGTATGTGAATGTAATAGGAAATTACTTTGTCAAAAGTAAAAATGAATGTAAAGACTTCAGAGATACACGGGAAGACACATTGATACAAAATGAATTAAACAGAAACAAGAAAACAATATACACAACTGCCATGATATAAATGGACAAAATAACAATAAAAATTGAAACTAAATCCATGTAATTATGACCAAACTTGGTCCTGAAGAAGAAATAAGAATATACCTCCCTCCTCTCTTTGCAGGGGTGGTTGACTTTGGAGATAGAATACAAAATAAAATGTTTGACTTAACTTTGCTAGTCTAGACTGGTTTTACTAAACTGTTTTTTCGCCTCTTGGTACTGGGATTTCTAGATCTTGCTAAGTGGATGTAATCCTGTCATCCTCGAGATCCCTTAAGCACTATTATCTATCTCTTTTCCTCAGTGGATGACTGTGAATCTTCTCCCTCTCCAAATCCCTCACTCTATCTCTTTCTCAGTCTCTGTCTCTGTCTCTTTGTCTGTCTCTCTTTGTCTGTCTCTTTCTCCCACCTCTCTTCCTCCCCTCTTTTCTCTCTACCCCAGCACCTATCAGCAGTGTATCTTAAGTGGTCATAGCATTAGGCCAAGTCCCAAGGGTGTCAGATGTCTTAGAAGCCAATGGGACTGCGAGGACATCATGGCTCATTGCTCATTGACTCTATCACCCTTCGTTAGTCCTGATTATGAGCAAGAGCCCAGACAGGCTGCCTCCAGGTTTTGGTCCTTGACTTTTCAATTTCAAGAGCCTTTCTCTTTTACCAAATCACCAAATTGAATTATGCCTGACGTCTTTCTAGGTCACTGGCTCCTTAATTCTCCCTCTTTCAAGCATATAGGAAAAAATCAGACTCTTCATTTTCTATTACTGCACACTTACACACACACACACACACACACACACACACACACACACAACAGCAGCAGCAGTAGCATAATAACAAGCACTTATTTATAAAACACATTAAGATTTGCAAAATACTTTACATATGCTCTCTCATTTGATCCTTACAACAACCCTGGAAGATTGGTGCTGTTAGTATCATCCCCATTTTTGCAGAAGAAGAAACTAAGGCAGACAGAAATTAAATGTCTTGAGCAAGATCACACAGTGAGTAATTGAGATAGGACATGAGCTCAGCTTTTCCTGACTCAGTCAGGAACCAGTCAAGCCAGGCCAGCACTTTATCCATTCCCTGAATGCCCTACCTGCTTTGAGCACACATACACATACCAGACAAATGAGGAGGAATCCTTATGTTTAGCAGCCTGAGTTATCTGCCCCCCCCCACACACTTATCTTCTCGATACAATCACAGAAATTGTACTTAGAATCTTTGAGGTCAGTCTAGTTCGACTTCCTACCCGATGCCAGAAGCTCCTTTAAAACATATCATCCGAGACTTTCCTTTAAGGGGAACTCTCTACTTTGACAGACAGAGACAGCTCTTTAAATATTAGAACAATCTTCTTTATATCTAGGTAGCATCTGCCTCCCTGTCATAGGATCATAAGCTTATAACTTCAGAGCTAGAAAGGAGATTAAAGGACATCTAATCTAGCTCCTCCCTTTACAGATGGGAAAACGGAGGCCCATAAAGGTTGTCACTTGTCCAACATCACAAATATAAGTGGCAAAGCTGAGATTTGAACTCATTTCCTCCGATACCAAAATTAGCACTCTTTCACCCTGATCGCAGCGGTAGCTTCTGTAGCTACACAGAATAAGCCAAATCTTGCTTCCATTTCAAATATTTAAAGACAGCTTTCATACCCTATCCAAAAATTATCTTCTCTAAGACAATTTTTTCACAACCCCTTCTACCATTTTTCATCAACAATTCATAGGGTTATAGATTTAGAACTAAAAGAATTTAGAGCTCATTGAATACAAGGCTGTCATTTACTGATGAAGAAACTGAGGCCCATAGTGGTTAGGTGGCTTTTTCTAAACCACAGAGAGTAAGCAGCAGAGCCAGGATTCCAATTAGTATTCATTCGAAGACAAAAGGTAAGGGTAGAAGAAATAATTAAAAAAAAAAAGAAATGTTATCCCAACTTCCAGTCTGAATATCTAACCTTGTAACAAGACTGTTATGATTCTGAAAATTTTAGACCTTAGCCAAAGGCCAGACAATCGCTGAAACTCTCAGCTAGAGAGAAGGGAGCTAAGCTGAGAAGCAAGGTAAAACGACCAACGTCTAAAGACAACGCCTGGTCTTTAGAGTTGATATACTCATTTTTGTCTTAGTACCAATATTAAGTATCTACATCAAGGCAGAAGAGCAGTAAGGTCTAGGCAGTTGGGGTTAAGTGACTTACTCAGGGTCACACAGCTAGGAAGTGTCTAAACTAGATTTGAACCCAGGACCTCCCATCTCTAGGCCTTGCTCTCTGTCCATTGAACTACCTAGCCCCCTTTAGAATTGATATTCTCTCTAATCTTTCTTGTCTCACTAAATTAAGAGAATTAAGAAGGCCCCCAAGACTGAGCTGAACTCAGAAGAAATCTAATTCATCTGCATAGAATGAAGTTCCACATATAGAAGATATGGCCTGATTTTAAATCTAATATATAAAAGTTGTCTAGCTTACTTTCTAAATACCTAGAGCACTTTATTGAGGCTTCTTTACAGTTCATTCAGGAAGTTCTTTCTTACTTTTAACATGCTATGTGATTTTTTTGTTAACAGAGGGCAAGAGAAATGATTTCTTCTAGTGCAGCAGAAGAAACTGAGATATGCAGAGCCACCAGAACTTACCTAATAATAATACACAGCAAATGGGCAACAGAACAGGGATCAGAAGTTTGGTCTCAAGAATCACAATCTATTCTTTATATGATAATCCTCTCAAGGATCCCTCACCCAACTTGGTCATAGCATTGGCAGGCCAAATCTCCAAAAAGTCACTGACTACTGCCTCTAGAACCCTGAGGTGGATAAGAATTTTCCAGTGTTGTTACTAATGAGCCCCCACTGTTGTTGTCCCCATTATCAGTCATGGTAAATTATCTTTTAGAAAAGGTATTTATTCAATGAGCAACTAGATGGTATGGTGGGTTGGGTGTCAGGCTTGAAGTCAGAAAGACACAAGTTCAAATCTGACCTCAGTCACTAGCCATGTGACTCTGGGCAAGTCACTCAACCCTGTTTGCCTTAGTTTCTCACCGGTAAAATAAGCTGGAAAAGGAAATGGCAAACTATTCTAGTATCTTTGCCAAGAAAATCCCAAATGGGGTCAAGAAAAGTCAGACAACTGACCAAATAACACCATTTACTAAATAGGTAGAATAAACCAGAAATGTACTCTCCTTTTGTACACTAAGGTCCCTGGAGAGAGTGGGATCAAATTTAGAAAGGGCATGTGGCCAAAGGGGAAACTCACAGCTCTTGGTTATAGGAAGCCCTTTTCTCCCTTTGTAGAGTCCTTTGGTATGGTTCTATATGGGGCTCCATGGCTCTGTGCCTTTGTAGCATCCTAAAATTGACTTTAGGTGCGTCATAGGTCTTGTGTGTATTTCACAGCTTCTTAAAGGCACTGGTGCTCTGGAGACAATATTAGTGGCTCTATTGGACACTTGCATTCATGAGTACTTACTTATCTTTCAACTTATTGAAGATCAGGAGATGATCACGTCATCTTTGCGGAAGAGGAAGGAAGAGACTGGAACAAAGGAGAAGGAAAAAACTCTTCTCGTTCCCAGGGCAATTCCCCTCAGGAGTCTTTCACCATAAGATGTTTTTATCACTCCTCTAGTCTGCTGCTCCTAAAAAGCATGTTTTTGAACTGATTTGCTGTGTTATGCAGAGATCCAGAAGAGCCTTTGAGTTTTTCAGGCAGTCATAACACATTTTCTGAGTAGCGATATGTATCTTTGTCTCATGATTAAAGCACCTGTCTTGTCCCAAATTGATTATGGACTTATTTCTGCTTTGGTTATATGCCTTTGATTGATCGATTGGATCTAGCTGATCAGACCTCTGAAATTACATTAACTGGAGTAAAGGTCTCCTACCCTTATCATTAGATTTATCCATTTTTAACCACACACCACACCACCCTTAATATAGGAGATAGGGCTGCCTTCCCTATGTCAAAGAGGTGCACTCTAATATCATAGCAGCAGCTTTAGGGGATGATAATTGGCAATCTGTTGCCTCATTTGGAGAAATTCAAAAGTATTGGCCTATGCAGGTATGCTGTGCAATCTCCTTATTGAGGGGGTTGGGGGTGGGTCTCTCATGGTTGCTGGAGACCCTTTTTTCCCAGGGATGATTTCCAAATTAGTCCTAGGCAGAGCTGTGTATTTTCCCCCATTCCCACACAGCTGGTGAGCAGGAGGCCCACAGTTCTTAATTTGGAAAACTATCAGCTTCTAAGCTCATTTCTGGGTCCATGCCTGTCAGAAGCCATCTTTTAAAGGAGCTAATTAGCCTTATTCATTCTGATTGATCAATGTTTGTTTGTTTTTCCCTTTTTTTGCAGCATGGTTTGCTGAAAGTTTTATAGTCCTCCTCCTCTCTCTTCCACCATGGCTCCTGTTGGGTCTTGTCTTCCAGTACAGAGTGCCTGTATTGCATTTTTCCCTTCTCCAAATCAGTTACCTTGTATGAGAATTGTTGTGACCCATAGGAATTACTGATGGAAATTTCATCCACTTTTCAAGATTATAGAATATATTTTACAATTTTATATCTAAAGCAACGTGAGGGGTCATTTGATTTAATTCTTTATTTTATGGACAAGGAAACTGAGGCCAATCCAGATTAAGTGTCTTGATCAAGGTCACACATTTAATGCAAGGAACCAGGAATAAAACCCAGCTCTTATGACACAAGTTCGTTATTCTTTCTACCACATCATTCTACCACTTGACATCTCTGTGCATGTGCCTAGATCTTTTAGTACATTATTTGTTTCTTCTACTTCCATGGAAGAAAAACTCTAAATTCTGATTCCCAAAGGGAAAAACCTGTTCTTTCAGTTCTCAGATATTGAAGAAATACTTATCAAAGCATTTGACAAAGCCCAGTGGACAAGATGAAAAGATGCTTACTAGACAATAGTATAGTTACTATACTCAAAACTTGTTGAATGACCTGATTCAAAAACCACCCATTAGTGGCTTAACATCATCTTACATAGAGGTCTGTCCTTGACCAATGCAAATTTACATACATCTATATCTACAGATTTGGGGAGCTAAATGAGACAGGAGAGTGCTAGGTCTAGATTGAGGGAGATGAGTTCAAATCCAGTCTCAGACACTTACAAGCTGTGTAATTTTGGCGAAGTTATTTAACACTCTGCCTCAATAAAATGAGCAGGAGAACGAAATGACAAACCATACCAGTACCTTTACCATGAAAACCTAAAATGGGGACATGACGAGTCAAATATCACTAAAAGGACTAAATAATAGCAAAAAATCTACAAATATGCATGTATGTAGTTGTGTTTTCTTTTTTTACCAGTTACCCCCTCCAACCCTCTGAATTCCCACTTTTTATGTATTATTTTCCCTCATTTGAATGCAAGCTTCTTGAGCCAGAACTCTTTTTTAAATTATTGCTTATAATTGTTTAGAGTAGGCCTAATAAATGTTTATTGATTGATTGATGATTGGAGCTCCATTTTTTAGCATAATGCCTGATATGTTGTCAATGTTTAATAAATGCTTCTTGCCTTGCCAAAAATGACTTCTGTCTAATTTGTAACTGATGCAAAGCTAGGAGGGATTACTAACAGGTCAAATGACAAAACCAGGATCCAAAAAGATCTGCATAGGCTCAGTTGGCTGGATGTAATTTGATGACATTTAGCAGCGATAAAAGTCATCATGAACTTGGGTTCAAAAAATCAGCCTCGAAGGTACAAGATCCAGGAGGCTTACTAGATAGCAGTTGGCCTGAAAAAGTATCTGGGGGTTTTAGTGGACCACAAACTCAGTATGAGTCAGCAGTGTGAGATGGCCAAGAAAGCTAATGCTCTCTTAGGCTGCATAAATTGAGGTGCAGTATTCATACAAGAGAGGCTATATTTCCAGTCTATTCTCCTCTTCTCAGTCTGCAGCTAGAAAGTTGTATTCAGTTCTGTGAACTGTGAAGACAATGAAAAACTGGCAGGCATACAATACAGGGCAACCAGAATGGTAAAGGGTTTCAAGGTTCCATTTGAGGACTAGTTAAGAAGAGTGAGGATAGTTACTCTAGGGAAGACTTAGAGGAGAACATCATACTGTCTTCAAGTTCTTTTGAAGGGATATCATGTGAAAAGAAATTAGACTTGTTCTGCATGTCCCCAGAGGGATAAGAGAGGCAAATTTAGGATTGGAGCATAATATCTATGAGCCCATATTAAATATTCTTTTCCTCATTTTTTGTCTCAGAGTACAAATGTAGCTTGCAAATGGTAGGAATAGATATATCTGGAATCTGGCCCATCCCTCTCCAAAGGAGATTGCTATGGCTGCCTTGAGGGGTACAGAAGAAAGGCAAGAGAGCTAGACATTTCTATCTGTATCCTTCACATATCTCTGGTCTAGGGAGTATAGCAAAAAACTGTGTTGAACTAGGATTTGAAGTAAAAGCCATTCCCCAGGTCACTCATAATGAGAACAGTAGACCCAAACTTATACTCACTGACTTGGCCCACTTCCACCAAACTCTCGTTACACAAAAGACTATCACATGTAGCAAACAGCCAAGAAAAATACCAAATAGAAATTGGAGAAGTTCTGTAGATTAGAAAATATCAGAAAATACACGAGTGAACGAGTTCATTTCTGGGGGCAAGATGAGATCTGAGCTCAAAGAAAAAGGCTCCAATCTTACTCATGGGGAAAGTCTCTAAAGTCTATGGAAAACAATGTGAGACATATTGAGAAATCAACTGCCCCAATGTGTTTGCAAATTTCAGTCTTTTTACACATCGCTCTCCTAAAGAGTGTCAAAACACATGAGTTTTAAGAGGCTTTTTTCCCATCCCACCCATTCCATCCATGACAGATTTTCAGTATTGTGATCCTCAGCCAATGAAGAGTCATGCCTCCCTCTCCAAATGCAGCAACATCCAACACATCGAAGGCTTGTTTGGAAAGGGCAGTTTAAATATGTAAGGAAAACGTCCTAAAAATTAGAGATATAAAAAAATTTAATTGGCCACCTCAGAAAGTAGTGGCTTCTCCTGACTGGAAGTCTTTATAAGCAAAAGTTAGAGGAAATTCTCATTCGGGAACAAGGTGGACAAGAAAGTCTGTGAAGTAGCTTCCAATTCTATGATTCTATGATTCTATAATTTTGTAAATAAGAAATTATGCCTTGTCCCCTTCCCTACCTCATTCCAACCTCCCAAGTCCTCAGAGATGATCAGAGTTTAGGGTGGCTGTGTTTATCTATTTTAGGACAGACCTTACATGGGCAGATCTAGTGATCCAGATTCAGAGTTAAAAATGCAATGAAACAAGGGGTAGCTAGGTGACTCAGTGGATAGAGCACCACATCTGAAGTCAGGAAGACATGTGTGAGAATATGGCCTCAAACACTCCCTAGCTGTGTGACTTTGGGCTAGTCACCTGATTTAACCCTGATTGTCTACCTCTTGTCCTTCTACTCAGAATTGTTACTAAGATAGAAGGTAAGTTTTTTTTAATGGAATGAGGGGGCAGCTGGGTGACTCAGTGGATTGAGAGCCAGTCCTAGAAACAAGAGGTCCTGGTTCAAATCTGGCCTCAGACACTTCCTAGCTGTGTGACCCTGGGCAAGTCACTTAATCCCCATTGCCTAGCCCTTACCACTCTTCTGCCTTAGAACCAATATACTATATTGATTCTAAGATGGAAGGTAAGGGTTTAAAAAATGCAATGAGACACTCTTAGAGGCAATTTATTAAAAAAGAAAATTTCACCAATAATGATAGGGGATAGGAACTGGACCTGTGATTTCATTGATACAGAGAACTCCTGGATGCAAAAGCTTTCTCTATCAAAGCAGGCACCCTCTTAAAAATGAAGAGTCTTAGAAACTACAATAGCAAATGGCTAACTCCCAAGTGTGGATTATTCAGATTAAAATGTAATTGGAAAACATTTGACAAAACAAATATACAACAAAATGTAGATAGTGTTAATTTGTATTTTTCTAAATCAACATGGACCCATGGAGATCCGTCTCTACTTGAATTTGATACCACTAGCCTAGAGAACTGAGACTTTAAGTGACATTGTATGGATAACACAGTCAATATTCATCCAAGAAAGGATTTGAACCCAAGGCTTCCTGACTCTGAGGCTAGCTCTCTATAGGCAATGCCATACTTCCTCCCAACTTAAGTGACAATAATATTTTAAAAGATAGTTATTGGTTAAACTCAAATAAACCATATTTACCACAATAATCAATAAGGTTAATTAGAAAGATATCCTTATAGAGCTTTAGAAATTCTGCTAAAACCCTCAACACCCACTCCCCATTTGTCTTAAGCTGGGTCTCTTATTCCTCAGGTAGCAATGAAAGCAAAGGATAGCTTCTTTCCCTTCAAGAACTTTCTCAGTTTGTATTAAAAAGGAGCTATTCTTAACACATTATCCATCATGCCATCAATAGTTTGGAATGAAGCATGAGATTTCTATACTTTCATTTAACAAATTCGTAGTGGGGTAGGGAATCTTAGCTTCTGAATGCTGAGTTCAGGTCCCCACTCTTAGCCCACAGTGTTCTGATGGAATCTGGAAGGGCTATAGGTGCCAGGGAATAGATTTGTTCCTATTAAGACTGGACTTCCCTCCATAAGAAGGAAGACCATGTTCCAAGGAGTGCTTCTGCAACTGGCACGTTAACCACTAAGTATCTAATTACTTTGTTCCATTGCACTAATAATAAAATGACAGGAAGTTTCAGAAATGTCTAGCAAGTGATTTATTCAATTAAACTGCTGTGTTATTAAAAACACACACACACACACACACACACACAGGTAATTTTCCCCCCCAGTGCAGACAATACTATGCCTTTCTAATTAGAAGCTAATTACTTACTAATGTGATGCTCTTTCTGCTTTCTGAACAATGTATTAGAAGGTAGAAATACACAAGAGTGGCTCAACTGGGCACCTTGGGAATGAGAAGTCTTGAGCCTGTGCCCCAATCCAGCACATTCATTCATTCATCCATTCATTAAACAACTGTGTTAATTGCCCATTATGTATAGTTTTCCCCACCTTAA
The DNA here is from genome assembly GCF_027887165.1 of Monodelphis domestica. Lineage (NCBI taxonomy): Eukaryota > Metazoa > Chordata > Mammalia > Didelphimorphia > Didelphidae > Monodelphis > Monodelphis domestica. Next base: position 128,211,559 of record NC_077227.1, on the reverse strand, counting down.
AAAAATCTCTGCCAAAAATGAGGATGAAACCCATCATATATATATATATATATATATATATATATATATATATTTATGTCGCCCTATCTCTAAAGAAGATGTGATCTGAGGCTCTGAAAGGGTCTCTCCTCTCTGTCCCACCCCTCATGCCAGTGGAGACCAAGGAAGAATCTATAGCCAGATGTCTGGTTTTTAGTGACTTGAGTCCCCTGCCCAACTCCTGGCAGCTACTCCCCATTCGTACAGATAATGTGCTCCTGTGTTCAATGGATACTGACTATAAGAGAGCCTCAAAAACCAGAGATCCTTTGGGTTCAGAGAATCCATCCAGTTAGACAAGGCAGGTCTGAGCTGTGCCAACTTAAAAAAAAAAAACATGAGGCATCCTTAGGCAACTCTTGAAGCCACTAATGTTCCAAACCTTTACTGGCTGCTATTGCCATTGGTTCTAGAAAGGTTGGCTGTGCTGACATGGATTAAATCCAGTCACTGCTGTTTCCCCTCAAATATTCACCCTCAGGGTAAAGATAGTGGTTCTAGCTCTTGCTCCTCTACCAGTTCTATGGGAATAGGATGGTGTCTAGATGTCTATTGTAGTGCCCATACCATTAACCCACTGTGAGCTAGACTAAAGTCCATCAAATTATGTAACCTTCATTTGGCACTACCAACAAAGTGGCCCAGACACATACCCAGCTCTTCTCTTAGAGCAGAAAATGATGATGGTGATGGTGATAAACATATATAGAGCACTTTAAGGTTTGAAAAGTGGTGTGAATAGATTATCTCAGTGAATCCAAAGAATGACAAAAACTCGGGTCTTTTTGATCCAATCCACGCCTACATATTCCCAAGGCTTGCTGGCAATTCTGTCTTTGGTCACTATTAGCAATTTGTTTGCTATTATGAAAACCACTTCAGAAATGCTACTCAATCAGAATTAGAGATGTACCACTGAATTGTACAATAGCACATACCCACACAGTTCTTTAGAGTTTACAAAGAGTTTTCCTAACAGCTAAGCACTGTAAAACAGTATGGGGCCAATTCATTGCAGGTATAATTATTCCCATTTTAAAGATGAGAACACTGAGGCCCAAGGAAGTAAAGTAACTTGGGCCACCACCACCCTTTTATTCAGTACCTGCATACTTTATATATGACAGTTAATGGATTGTGAGAGGGAAATGACTTCCTCCCAGAAAAAAAAGATTTACTGGTAATTGCTTTCACTGTAAAAAGAAGAATGGGGTAAAAAGAAAAGAATTCAGCCAGATGTCTGGAAGTAGAGGGAATAAGGCAGAGAACCAAGAGGAGAGTCGTTTTTTGTTTTGTTTTCTTCTTAAATCAATGTAGGAATTTGATTTTGGATCAAAGAAAATTAGGGAATAAAGAGATATTTCATGGAAGGTGGGTAAGAATTTGGGATAATTTGAGGAAGTTGAATGAAATCTAGACAGAGCAGGAAGAAATAATCAAGAAATCTTCACCATAGTTTGCTCTTCTCTAAATGGTAACCAAGTCTTGAATCTATCTATTGTCTTCATCACTTGCAATAAAATAATTATTAACATACTTAAGATGAACATGAGAGAGTACCTCAGACAGGATGATGTATCCAAGATAAAGGGACAAGAAATTAAGCAGGAGCTACATTTCTGAAGCCTGAGTTAACAAGGAATCTCTCCAAGGTGCAGTTCTTCCTAGAGGACAGCATCAGGAGACAGCAAAGACAGAAGCTGTTACAACCTAGCAGATGGGTGCCATGATATGGGAAAAGAGGAAAGGAAATCATGATTATGAATCAGTGAGAGGTGAAGGTAAAACCTGAATGGATCAGAAAATAGCTCTTAACCATCCTTCATTTCATTTGTACGTTTAGCATTTGGGGACTCATAAGAGAACCTTTTCCCCAAGGTCCAACAGGGAAGATGGTATGTGATTTGGAGGAAAGTGTAGGCTGGTGGATGTTGCAAAATTTTACATGAAAGGCCCCAAATTTCAACTTGGGCCACAGTATTTTGCCAGAAATAACGTAAATATGTTTTGGCAGAGAGAGAAATATTATGTACGCTATACTGTGTAGAAGGTCTGGACCAAGTGAAAGCACTTTCCAAACCATTTTCCAGGCAGCACAGATGGCCACTGGTTTGAAGCTTCTTGACTTCCCATCCTGCTCAGGCCCCCCTAGGGTAGTCCTAAGCAGAAGACCAAAAAGGGCACAGCTCTCCCAGAGCCTTTTCCACAAATAGATAAGCTGGTGCTATCATGTTAGGAGAATAGATTAGGAGGTCGCATGAGATTTTCTGAGATACCTTCTCCTTCTGGCTACCCAAGCTGAGGGAGATAATACTCTAGCCTGTGCTGGGTTTCCCTCTGCCCCAAAGGAGCTGTCACTCTCTTCTGTCCATCCAGTGCAGAATATTTAAGACTGATATTCCATTATGAGAAAGGATTCCTTTTTCTGTTCCTTGACACATTTCAGAAAAGGGTCACCTTGATCTGCTTTCTACATGTGAGTCTGGTTTACAGCCCTAAAACATACCCATAATTAGTACAAGGCAATAGGATTTTGTCCCAGGACTCGGATATGAGAAGAGGTATACATTTCCTCCCCACAGATATCACTGTCTGTGGACCTTCCTTCAAAGTCCTCCAGAAGTGCAGGTTTCTGGGCAGCCGTGTTTTCTCCTACTGCCTTCAGCCCATACCCCACCTCTCTCTTTCCCAATCAAGCTGATTTTTCTCTAGGCACAATTACGGCTAGTTATGGCTCTGTTCTAGATGTCACAAAAGAAATTAAGACCACAGGAATCTAGAGGTCATATAACTGATGTCTGCCTCCTTCATCCAGGCAGGACTGTACTGAAAGGATCCCAGAATTATTGCCAAAGAGGCAGGAAGTTCTCCCGTGACTAATGTAATTCCCTCCCACTGCAATTTAAGTCCTTTTCCTTTTGGGCTGTTCTCAGGAAAAACAGAACAGCTGCTCATCATACTCACCCTCATCTAGCCCTTGGCTCCTCATCAAAAAGCGAGTATGAAGTGTCTAATAGTTTCTGGTTCTGCCCTTGGTGATGGGTAGGAAGTATCAGTCATAAAATCACCAGTTAAGAAATATCTCTATGGGAAAACTTCTCTAGCTCCCACTAGATCCCAGATCGTAAGCATTTCTACTGTTGGGAAATTCCTCAACTTAGAGGATCTAAGAGCCTCACCTTGGACCTTTCACTGGAGACCAACAAATAAAGAGACAAGGCCAGAAGATAACAGTTTAAGTGACATCAGCAGATGGGCATTTGCCAAGTGGCTAGTAACTGTGATGAACAAAAGGAGATAGATACATACCTAAGGTTTTACACAGTCTTAAGGCAACACTGTGTGACTACAGGAGCCTATCAGGCGAGGATATTCAGCCCCTTTCCTTATTGGGGAGGCTGAATATTAGAGACAAGATGTCAGGTCATTTGGGGGAGAATGTGTTAGCCTTGGGGTTTTGAGAGTTGCCAAAATTCAGGGTTTGTTTTTTTTCCAGTACGATAATGTTTTCTCTGTAATTACTCTCATCAGAGTATCCTGTTTGGGCTGGAAATCTCTAAAGTGGAGGATACCTTTTCCAAGATTGAATCTGTCTGGCTCATCTTGGCCCTGCTGGTCTGAAAGTCTCTATTTGTGTAGCCTGTAGATTTGTGTTCTTGGTCTCAAAGGTTATATTTTCTGGGAAAAAAGATATTTCTTCCAAATTCAAAGTCTTTATCCTCCACAGTAGTCAGGTAAACACCGGAAAACAGAAAAGTCTAGACTCCTTGAGGGCATCAGACTAAAGGGTCAGAGAGGACCATGGCAAGTCTTACAGGTAGATGTAATAGGCAGTCACTGTGGTCTCTGCTAAACTGCACAACCACACATGGCATGGAATACCTTATGAGACTCCCGTTTGCTGTTCCAGTCTCTGGGAAGCTGCCCTCAGGTTCCTATAGAGTAGCACAAAGAGCCAGCTGATTCGGCCCTCCCTCCTCCTCCTCTTATTACTACAGGGAAAAGGCATGGTCCCTTGTAGGGAAAAAATGGGAGTTAAGTAAAATTTGTCTTTGGTGCTTGGCTAGTTTCTTTTCTATACCACTATATCATATCCTAGTTTCTCCTCTCCTTCACTCCTAAAAGTCCTGGGTCTTTATGATACTTTCTGACTACTCAGAGGCTTTAGCACCCCCAAAATGTTTATCCTCTCCCAAACTGCACCAAAATCCAAAACTATTTTCTCTTCTTTTCTCCCCTCCTCCTTCCCACGTGAAACCTCCTATCCCCTGTGCCAAAACGTTAGCTTGTGTTAGGAAAGCAACCTGATTAAACCATGAACACTAAAGTAGGGCAGACACAGAAAACAGCAGTCTTAACCCTCCCAAGAATGTGTGTTTATTAACTCAAATAAATCTTTTAACAGCTTGCTTCCAGTTTAAAAGGAGAGGGACATAGCTCACACTTATAGGTAACTTATCTAGTTATTATTTATTATATTATTATCATAAACAGTTGTCCTCATTAAAATGTAAGCTCCTTGTGAGCAAGAATCATTCCTTTATTCTATCACCAGCGTCTGGTACATAGTAGGTGCTCTTTAAAAAGCTTGTTGATTAATTCTTATTAGTAGCAAAATAAAGTACACTGGAAGGATACATATGCCAATCTGTGAAAGAGCCACCTGATGCCTTTTTTTTTTCTTATAGCAAGACATGCCACAGCACAGATGAGTCCAGGCCAGGAGGTGGTCTGCTCTGCTTTGCCTAAAGACTGATTAAGAATAGCTCCTTCTTTCAGTTCCTCCATCTATACTCTCAGCAAACAAAAGAAAACCTTTTAGCAAATGCACAACTTAATAACAAACCCTTTATACCAGTGGTGGCAAACCTTTTAGAAGGGCACGTGATGGGAGAAATGTCCTCCAGCGAGGGTGGAGAGGGGCAAGGGAGAAGCCCACCTCCGTCTCCCTCTGGAGTTGCTTTCTAGTAATGAGCTCTAGCAAACTCTGTGCTGGGGTGACCACATGTATGCCCACAGAGAGGGTTCTGAGTGTCCCCTCTGGCTCATGTGCCATAGGCTTGCCACCACAGCTATGTACCTTTTAATATACATATTAGAAGCCAAATAAGGATGCCCACTGGGGTTGGTACAGCTTTTCTTTGTGACTCCCTTATTATACTCATGGGTTCTTTCATTATGGTGGCCATTTCTATTATGCTATTGATCCCTCCCTGCAAAGATTCCAAGTCTAACATGATGGATTCAAATCTTTAACTGAGGAACTTACAGCTAGGGCAGTGAATCCAATAAGGCATAATTAATTCCCTTTTTTCCTCAGGGATATAAACTCTTAAGAATATAATCTCAAGTTATTTTGTGCATTAAATATCATTGAAAAGACACTAATGTTAAGGCTTTATGGAGCATCTAGAATGATCATTTTGCTACCCGTGTGTGTGTATGAGCATGCATGTGCATGTGCATTTACACACATGTATAGTTAGTTGCTAAGATACTTTTATTCATCTTTTTTTAAATCCAAATCATTTTTACATCATTTGGAAGTGTTTCATTCTACGTGTGTGTTTGTTAATTTTTGTCATTAAAAAAGCACTTTGCTCAGAGGAGAGAACTGACAAGTGTGCAGAGTCCTTAACAGTTGTGTGAAATTGTAGTTTATTATCTATTTTGCTTTAATTTTTTGTTATATCACCTGTATTTTCTGGGTTACATACAACTTGAAGCTTGTAGCTGTGAATTTGCAACTAAAATTTATCTTGGTGATTCTGGTTAGGGAGGGGGGGATTAGAAAACCTTCATTTATTTCTTATCATTCCATCTATTATTAAAAACAGATCTGAGACGGGCAAAACATGTTTTCTCCATTCTCCATAAATCTCCCCACTCCCTAGAAGATGCTGGTGCTCCCTAATGTCTGCCTTATCCAAGCTTTCAATATCTAAGGGCAAGAACCACAGGCCATGGCCGCATCTTGTCCTGAACTCAAAGACTTCCCAAGGTTACAGATCAGTATAGCTGACAATATCCTGAACTGACAATATCCTCACCTATGTAGTGGCATGTCCTATTAGAATAAAAAATCTCAGTTTTGTATTATAGGCTGCTATATATTTTATCTGGCTATTATTAAATCATAATAAGGTGTGGTCGTCAAAATAACCTTAGAAAAGCTTCTTACTCCCCTTTTTCTAACTGACCTTCTCACCCCCACTAGACCCCAAAAGGACTTGAATTAGCTATTCCAACATACTCACAGGTTGTCCCTCTCCCCTCACTATCCCTCTCCTCTACCAAAGATTATATAAAATCCTTGAAGGCAAGGACTTTCACTTTTGTTTTTGCATCCTCATCAAGGACTCCACATAGAAAGTAAAAATAAATGTTTATTGATTGATAGTCACAGTATAAAAACTGCCTAATTACCATTATAACCCAATAATGATTGTGAATAACACTAAATATGGATCTGATTAACTTTGCATTAAGTCTTGTTCCATTGAAGCACTAAACTCTTACATAGTATTTATACTTTCTTGCTCCCCTAGCTTTGGAACCCTTCTACCTACAGCTTTAAAAAAAATGCCAATGAACAATAGAATCCAGACTTCTTGACATTTAAGGGACAATGGCAGAGTCCCAAATTAATGAAAGAATGAATACGAATTTATTAAATGCTTGCTAAATGCCAAGCTCTGGAGGCATAAATACAAGCAAGCAAGCAAGGCAGTTCCTGCCTTCAAGCAGATTATTTTCTCTTTTTTTTAACCTTACCTTCTATTATAGACTAGAAACAAATATTGGTTCCAAGGCAGAAGAAGGGGAAAGGCTAGGCAGTTGGGGTTAAGTGACTTGCCCAGGGTCACACAAGCAGAATATATTCTCAAGGGGGATAAAAATACATAAAAGGAAGAATTACATCCTCTGTAGCTAGGTTTGGAAATGGCCAAGAAGTGATGAAGAGGTTTGCTTCTGAGCAAGATAAGGCAAAAAAGTTCATCTATTAGACAGTTCCAGATCCCAGTAGCAGAGTTCAGATCTCAGAGGGAAGGAGACAAAGGGAATGGCCTTGGGAAAATGACAAGATGCCCCAAATTTTCCTCTCATAATACTGACTGATTAAACTTGAAATGATCCTAGGAAAAAGGCCTTTACCATGAGGAGAAAGAAGCACTCTCAGCTTTAAGTATCTGGGGTGAAATGCTGGGGAGGAAGTTTTGGGAGGGGAGAAACCATTCACAATTCTTACAGCTTTAATCAGATTGCTTTCCAAACACCTAGCAGAGATTTTTGGCCTGAAGGGATGAGAGTTTAGGTGGGCTAAGAAAGGAGAGAGGAGAAGAATTAATTATTAACACCTTATTGTGAATTACTTTATCAGATGGTGGAGGATCTGCATCATCGTGCTATCACTTTGGCTGTGGGCTTGTATTTTTCTTGGTTTATATTTTCCCACTAGTCTTGGAGGAGAATAGATCTTTGAATCACTATAGGACAAATCAGGGAAGATTCTCAGCAAAAGGCAGCAATGCAGAAATCCTATTTCTGGAGATAAGATATTGTAGCTGAGGCTTCAAAGCAGTGATGACCTTGGCCAGTGAGCAGCCTAGCAACCCAAAAGGATCAATGAGGCCAAGGTCTTGGTTACTTTAAAATGTGGCTATTTGAGTTGTGTCAGCATCAGCAAGGAAACATTGAAGAGGGCATTGAGGGAGGAGGGGAGCAAATTGAGTGGCCCAGCTACTGCTGCCAGAAGCTCTCCTGTACTCCTGGGGTTGGGGCTGGGGTGGAAATTAATCATTTTCTTTAAAAGTAAGAGAAACAGAGAAACCACTAAAGTTTCTGAATTGATGACATTCTATAGGATGCTCCCAGGATTTTACTCTCACTATCTCCCTCACCTGAAACACTCTCCCTCCTCTGCTCCTAACTACTGATCTTCCTGGCTTCCTTTCAGTCTTGACTAAATGTGTATAACCTAGTAAAATTGCTTGTCAACTCCAGGAGAGGAGAGGGAGACAACAAGAATCATGGAATTGTGGGAAAAAATAAAAAATAAAATAAAGTCTCCACTAAAATCCTATTTTCTACAGGAAGGTTTCCTTAACTTCTCAGTTCCAGTACTTTTTCTTTTTTCATTATTTCCTATTTGTCCTGTATACAGCTTGCTTCATATATATTTGTTTACACGTTGTCTCCCCTATTAGATTATAAGCTCCTTTAGCATTGTTAGCTCCTTTAGAGGTTTTTTGCCTCTTTTTGTATCTCCAGCACCCAGGATAGTGCCTGGTACATAGCAGACATTTACTGAATGTTTATTTAATTGAATTGAAAAGACCCACTAAAGTCCTCTGCCACATAGTATGTCCTGAAGAGTTTCCTTCCCTTCCCTCACCCCAGGTCCTCAGAAGAATCCAGATATTCTGGGTCTTCGTAGCTCTAAATTCTTCTGCCCAAATTGGGAAATCTCTGTGGCAGATTTTCATAGGGAGCCCTGACTCCATCTGAACTGTGGACTTCACAATAGAGAAAGGGATCACCGGGACCTCTTTTTCAAATCCTGAAGAAAAGAACTGTAGCTTCTCAAGATCTTAGATGTCCTCCTATGGTGAGGTCCAATCTCAGGGCCCATAGAATCAGCGAATCTTAAGAATTAAGAAAAAACCTTGGGGTCCTTCTAGGTCAATCTCAATAATAAAAAAAAACAAACCTGAATCCCATCTACCACATACTTGACAAAAAAGTGATTTAATCTCTGTTTGAAGGTGATAAAGGAAAATTCACTAATTCCCAAGGCAGTCTATTCTGTTGAGGAACAACTCTATGTGGTAAAATCCACCTTCCTACAAAGGGTCCTAATTTTGCCCTCATGAGCCAAGCTTGCATAACAAGTCCTACCTCATCCACCTGACAATCCTTCACATCTTTGAAGACAGGTGTGTCGTTTCATCTAAATCTTCTCTTTTCCAAAAACACTATGTCCAGTTCCTTTGAGAATCGGTGATACAGAAGAGGAGGAATTGTGATTGGGAGGAGGGACATAGGGTAGATTACTGAATCATAGAATTATCCAGGGATTAGACATAGGTATCAGGCACAGATATCAATACCAATTCAATGAAGTCTCTGGAGGCATTGAAAATATAAATTCCCAGGAGGACACTTTGGGACCACTCTAGAACTTAGCATAATTCCTGGCACATAGTAGACATTTAATAAATGTTGGTTGATTGACTCCAGAGTCAAGTTAATCTTTAAGAAATCTATAAAGTAGGCAAGGGTTCTTATTTATATCCTCTGTCAAATGCCAATGTCTCCTTATTCCCCTCCCTCTGGGCCAAGGTCTTTATGCTGTCTTCCAAAGGCCCTTTCCAGGAGGGCTCCATTCCAGCCTAAACTCCCAAGTTGTGCCCCTATTCTTTTCTGGGTCCTAGTTCCAAAATTCACAACTGCCAGCTACCTTAGTCCCATTCCCCCAGGGCCCTTCTAGATAACTGACAGGTTACTCTGATTTACAAACTTTGTAAGAATGTGAATGGATAATCATAGGAAAAAAGGCATTATCTCCTCAAACATTTATTTGCCTTCTCGCAGAGATCTTCAAGGTTTTGCTCAAAGAGATTGATTATAGTGGTGGAAGTCCAGGCAGCAATGGTGGCATATAGAGGGCAAGATGAACTTTCACTATTTCTCAGTGGTACAAAGACAACTGAACACTCCACTTACAAATGGAAAACCAGCTATGACCTCTGGTCAGGGAAAGACTAAATTCTCTGGGGAAGCATCAGATCAGCATCAATCAATCAATTAGTAAGCATTTATCAAACACCTACTAAGTGCCTAAAGTGACAAGTGCTGACTGATTTAATTATGGGCCAAAGATACAATTTGTGGATATCACATTTACAGCCTATTACCAGGGGGGAAATCATGGGATGTTAATCTGGAAAGAGCCATAGAAATAATCTCATCTACTCTCTCTATTAGATAGGCTGAGGAAACTGAGGCCCAGAAAGAAGGTTAAGTAACTAGACCAAAGGCACACAGTGAGCTAGTGGCAGAGGTCGGTCAGTCAATAAGAATTTATTAAGCATTTAATATGTGCCAGTTAATGTACTAAGTGCTGGGCATTCAAAGGAAGGCAAAAACAGTCCCTACCTTCAAGAAGTTTACATTCTAATAGGAGAGACAACATCTAAATAATTAGATGTTATTGTTGTTTTCCAATTGTATATGACTCTTAATGACCCCATTTAGGGTTTTCTTGGCAGAGAAACCAGAATGGTTTGCCATTTCCTTCTCCAGCTCATTTTCCAGATGAGGAAACTGAAGCAAATAGGGTGAAACTATTTGCTTTGGGTCACATAGCTAGTATGTCTGAGCCTAGATTTGAATTCAAGTCTTCTTGGCTCTAGGCCCAGAGTTCTATGCACTGTGCCAACTCCCTTGTCCCCTAACTACTGAGACAGAAAGTAATCTCAGGACAAGATGTAGAGACAGAAGATGGAGTGTCAAGTATGATCTGAGAACAATTCCAGTGCATCATTGCTTATCCCACACTGTTGGTACTTTGCCCATTGTCCAAGTCCAGTTTCCAAATATATAACACCACCTGATTTTTTTCATTCCCAGGACAGAAATACTTAGAGGTTAAATAGGGTGAGTCCCCTAGGATTTTGTTGTTGCTATTTTTTTCTGTTTACAAATCTCTTTCTCTACAGCATTTGTCCCCAAAATCAACCAACTTTTCCTCTATTATATACTTGGCAAAATTATTATTTGGAATCACAACAAAGCAAAAATACCTTTTTTTCTTTTTCAATTCAATGAAAATTTAATTAGCACCTCCTTTATGCAAGACAGGGACTAGGGGCTTGCCATAGCCATTGCCCTGGAAGAGCTTACAGAAGATTTGAAATGACAAATCAGGATGATTCAAGATGGATTATGTTAAAAGCAAAGGAGAGATCCAGGTGAGGCACTTTAGGAGAGTTCTGGAGGAAGAGTTAACCTAGAAGAAGGAGATATCTGACCTAAAGAGAAGGATTCCGAAAACTGGAGATGAAGAGGGAGCATATTTGAATCATGGAGAATGATCTGTGAAAATACCTAGAGGTAAAAGGGTGAAAGATGAGAGCAGTGACCAGTTTGAAGTCCAATTTTGTTGAAATCATATCTAGCCAGCAAGCAGGAATATTAGGAACTCATGACATTTCCCTTCGAGCACCACTGGCCATTAATAACACTCACAGATGATGAAAAGACTTATAACATCTCAGAATAAAAGCACAAAATTCATGTTGGAAAGAGCCTCTGGGAGCAGCTAGGTGATTCCGTGGATGAAGAACCTAGAGATGAGAAGTCTTGGGTTCACATCTGACCTTAGACACTGCCTAGCTACGTGACCCTGGGTAAGCTATTTAACCCCCATTGCCCAGCCCTTCGAAGGTAAGAATTTAAAAAAAAGAAAAGGAAGGAAAAGAATGATTTTCAAGATCATCTAGTCCATGAGAACCCTAATCAATGCAGTGACAAATCACATTCCAGATGACCGATGGGGAAAAACGCTATCTACTTCTGAACAAAGAAGTGATAGAACCCAGAAGTAGAATGCATCTTTAAGTATAGCCAATGTATGGATTTGTTTTGCTTGACTATGCTTAATTTGTTACAAGGATTTTGTTTTTATTTTTTCCTTTGAAAAAATAGGATTGGGAGAGAAGAGTCCAGCAATATCCTCCTTCCCCAAAAAGAAAGAGATTCATCAAAACATTTAAAAGAAAATGAACAGAAGAGAACAGAAAGTTTCAGACTAAACACAGAGAAACAGACTGTTTTGAAAGTAAGTTTAATTTATTTATATGCTTGGGTTTTTTTTTTTAACAAATTGTGTGTAATAGAGATTTGCAATTTCATAGACAATTCCCATTTCTGTTCTAATTTGTATATGGATGTGATGATTTGGAGAAGAGAGTATTTGTTAAATGCCAAGAATTTAAAAAGGAAAAAAAAAAGAAATGAGATCAGCCCAACTCCTTCATCTAACAAGAAAGGAAACTGAGTTCCAGGAGGGATAAAGCGATTTTTCCAAAATCAGATTTGTAGTAAGCACCAGAACCAAGATTTGAATCTAGGTCTTCTTATTCTGAATTTAATGCTCTTTTCATTGCACAAGAGCGCTCTGTCATTTGACATTAGGAAACAGCACCAGAAGGAAGAAATGACTTGCCCAATATAATATAAGTCTAGGAAAAAGCAAGAATGAAGATCTGAATCAAGGGCTTCACTTGGAAAATCCAACTTTCTTTCCATAGCACTTTACAACACTCCCTCATTTAATAGATGAGGACATGGAGACCACCCAAGTGAAGTCCAAGATCACAAGGTTAGGAAGTGGCAAAGTCAAGACCAGAATCCTGGACTTCTCACCCTACTCAATTCTCTGTCTGTCTATCTGTCTCTTTCTCTCTCTCACTCTCTCTTTTCCTCTACCTCTTTCAACCTCTCCCTCTTTCTCTCTCTCTCCCATTGTTATTTCAGTATACTAAATGATACCTTAGTTAATAGCCTCCCAAAAGATGACAACCCTACAGAAGGGTCTAACCAGGTAATGTCATGTGAATAAATTACTCTCTAGATATAAATTAATCAATGGGTTTCCACTTTGTGCTTCTGCCAATATTCTTTTCCTCTAACTATTCCCATCAGCCCTAACCTCCACAGACTATTCTCTGCCCATTGCCCCACCCTGATGAGTCAACACCTCTGAAGAAGCTCTGAGTTGCCAAGCTTCAGTGTCCTCAAAGAGTGAAAGTGACTCCCCTGGGAATACCCATTTCATCACCACCCCCTTTCCTAGAGAATCATAGAACATTAGAGTTGGGAGATTGTCCAGTCCCTTCATTTAACAGTGACCCACCTAACACCCCATGGTTTCTCAAGCATGTTACAAACATAAAAAGAAAAATGGCAGGAAGTATTCTCTCCTATTTTAAAAAAGAGAAAACTATTTTGTAGCTTACTAAAGAATTGGGGATGGGGTGGGAAATAGACATCCGTCAATTGGAATAGATGAATACATCTTAGTAGATAAATGTAATGGAATATTACTTTAGCCATGTCATGATGGATATGATAAATAAAAAGAAGCAATGGAAACTTATATGAAGTAATATAGAGTGAAGAAAGTAGAATCAAGAGAATGATATACAAGGTGGCTACAGCAATGTAAATGGAAAGAACAATAACAGAATGATCAAAACTGAATATCACAAAATTATAATGATCAAGCTTGGCTTAGGAGAAGAGAGATGATACCTTCTTGGCAGAGATGACAGCTAAGAATGTAAAACACGGCATGCAATGCAATGTAATGTAATGCAAGGGTTTTTCATGTTGTTGGTTAGTTTTGCTGAATTGTATTTTTTCCATTTTTTAAATTCTTTTATAAAGGATGTTTCTGGGATGGGGAAGAATAAGGGTTAAAATGGAAACTATAACTAATGTAAAAACAAAAGATATCAAAAAAAAGTAAATTTAAAAGAAAACTGAGGCATGGAGGGTAATTTATCCAAATCAGTTTCACAGCTGGAATTTCTGGGAAATTATTCTTTCAGATCTTCAGGGATGAAAGTGGTAAAATCATCTGATTTACGAGCAACCCTCCTCACTCCACCTCTCTCTCTCTCTCTCTCTCTCTCTCTCTCACACACACACACACACACACATACACACACACACACACACACACACACACACACACATTACCAGCATCACCACACTTCTCTAAAGTAATAGTGCCTTGATCGTGGCATCACATCTGGTCTGTTGTTGGAGAGTGGTGACTGGTTATTTATGGAACTCATTTCAGGTTTCTGCTGTTGCCTGACCCATCTGTTTGACCGAGCATCCTCCCTCAGCTATGTTGGGTTCTGACTGATAGGTCTAGGCCAGATGGGGATCTGCCTCAGGCTGGAAGCTGTCACTGTCTTTCTTCATAGTCCATATGGTAAGGGCAGATAATGACCCCAGGTCAATGGGCAAAAAGCCACTAGATGGGACTGGAGGAAGCACCATCAGAAAAAGACACTGGGACACAGATGGGTCACTTAATCTTGATAAGAAACATACCAGAGTTGAAGCAGAGTAAGTGTTTGAGGAATAGAACTTACATGGAAAGGGAAGACTGGAACGAGCTTGGCGCTCCATCAGAAAGGGGTATACCTTAGTGCAATAAGTACTGGACCTAAAGTGGGAAGAGACCCATGTTGGAAACCTTCTTCTGATCTGTATAACCCTAGAAAGCTACTTCACTTTTATGAGCCTCGTCTTCCTCATCTGTCAAATGGAGATGACAATACTTGTACCACTTACCTCACAGGGATCAACAACTTGAATGGGAAATTCTAAAGCAATATATGAATATGCACAATTATTGTTATAGGACTTATAGCTAGAAGGGACTTTAGAGGTCATCTAGTCCAACCTGCTCATTTTACAAATGAGGAAACTGAGGCCAAGAAAGCTAAAAGGACTTGCCCAAAGTTCAAGAAATAATAGCAGAGAGTATTTAAACCCAGGTCCTCTGATGTTAAAATCAAATGTTCTTTCCATTCATGATGTAAATATTCAAGGATGTATATTTATGTGTGGAAGGAGTTGATAGAAGCAGAAGTCAGACAAAGACCTTAATGTATGCAGGAATCTCCGTGTTTCTGTCTTCAGTAGGTACGCAATCATGGTATGTAGGAATTATATGAATGCTTGCTAGAAAAGAATAAAAAGTTATTGAAGAGGATTTGTATGAAATAATGGGATTTATGTTTCAATAAATGTATCAGAACACTGATGTAAACTAGTATTGTCTTTTTCAAAGAAGTTACCTTAGCAGTCTAGATCCTTATTCTAATGAATAAGTAGAAAGTAAGTTCCTTGAGGCCAGGGACCATTTATCATTTTTTATCTTTGAACTCCAACTAGCCCACTGCCTTTTTCACATAGCAGGCACTTAGTAATGTTTGTTGAATTGAAAATTGTCATAGCTTAAAGCCTGTCAGAACAACTCTTTGGGAATTGCCTTTATAGGCAACTCATGAGCCAGACAAGAAATAGTCACACAGTTCAGCAAGTATTCCTCAGCTTTCTTGATTGTTTATCTTATTAACTAGACTTGGCTAATCTCCAAACTTCAAACGATTCTCCCCAAAATCAAATGCATCCTCAAAGGACAAAGATTTGCCACAGAGCTGTGAAAGTTGTTGGCTGCATAGTAATTCTACTTCTCCTATAGTTACACCATTTTGCATGGGATGCTATATATCTATGTGGGAGGTAATTGTGGATGGAACTCAAAAGACTAGAAAAGGAAACTAAAACATGCATTTATCAAGTGTCTACTCTGTACCCTTCCCTGTTTTCCCCAGCCCTCCACCACCAAGAACAGCAATCTACTGGATATGCAAAGACACTGACTCCTACTATAGGAGAGTTTACTCAACTCTAGTATTCACCCTGGTCCAAGGCTATCCTGACTAATTTATTGGAGGATGTGTAAGGGAAAACTTCACCTCAACATTCTATTTATTGCTAGTAGGTTCTAGCCTAAGCTTCATCCCATCTAGCCATACCACCAGGGCTTGGCCAGATCAGGACTCTTGGCAATTACCCTACCAACATTGACATGTTCTCCCCAACACTTTCCCCTCTGACTCAGGGAATAATAACTAAATCAATATTTCCATGGCTATTGGAATGAACAAGTCTGCTGCTTCGTGACTTTACTTAGAAACCCTGTGATCCTTGTTACTCCTGTGATTCTGAATAATAAACTGCCAAGACTACCATTTTTTTCTCTAGTAACCCTTCAGTGTTCCATATCTATCTAATCTCTCCTAGATCTCTAACCAACTCCATCCTCCCCTTCCACTGAACTCTGTAGATTCTTGGTTCTATTTTCCCACACCTTTGCAAGGTGCTTCCCCATTTCTAGAATGCTCCCCTATGCTTCTTAGAACCCCTAGTTCCCTTCAAGGCTCAGTTCAAATGCTACCTTCTTTAAAAAGGCTTTCCTAATTCTCCCAGGTGTGAGAGTCCTCACCCTAATTACTATTTGTAAAAATGCATCCTGTATTTATTTATGATACCTGTAAATATGTTGTACCCCTCTGGTAGAATGAAAACTCCTTGAGGACAAGGACTGTCTTGTTTTTAAAATGTGTATTTCCAGTGCTTAGCATAGTGCTTAATAAGACACTCAAAACATTTATTGGTTGATTGTTGGGCAAAGTGGGGGATAGGAAAGAAAGGTAAGATATTTCCCATACACAGAAGTTCATCATTCAATAGAGACAAGAAGAGATCTTCAGGTATCATCTAATCCATCTCTTGCCTTCAGGCAAAAACCAATCACCCTTAAACCATCCTAGAGAGAAATTATTTTATTCTTCTTTAAAGGACTCCAGAGAAGCTGATTCCATAACACAGATCAGGAATTCATGTCAATGTTTTAAACAGCACTCTATGCCTTTGCTTACAGTTTCTCCTTCCCAGAAATACCTCCTTCCACCTTTTCACCTTTTGAGTTCCTATGTATCCTTTAAAATCCAACTCAAATGCTACTTAATCTTTTCTGATCCTCAGCCCCACTCCTTCAAAACTGACCTGCCCCTTCAAACCAAACATAGCACTTTATTTTGTAGTTTGCTGATGCATTTATCCTGCAATATTTGACTCTTTCAAAAATATCATCAGTAGATGTGTTACAGATATTTGTGTTTGTCTTATCTCTTACCAGACTATAAGCTCCATAAAGGGAAGGAACTGTCTTATCTAAGCTCTGTATCTCCCCCAACTATTAACAGACCACTCTTCAAAGGAACTTAATAAATATTTGTGAAATGAACAATTTATTATGAATGAATTCTTTCTTATGACTAACCTAAATGTCTCATGCGATCTGTCTACTTTCTCTTATTCAGAATTCAGTGGAGAAAGCTGGTTTTCCTACCATATTTAGGAGTCATATATATTCTTGAAGATCTTTCCGAAGATGAATATTCTCAGCTCCTACAGTCTTTCCTCATAAATCCTATTTTCCAAATCTTCAAGTTTTTTTGTATCCGACTCTTTAACCATTCCATCTTTTTTTTTTTAAACTCTTTCTTCTGTCTTGGAATCACTACTGTGTATTGGTTTCAGGACAAAAGAATAAGTAAGGGCTAGGCAAT
The DNA here is from genome assembly GCF_027887165.1 of Monodelphis domestica. NCBI lineage: Eukaryota > Metazoa > Chordata > Mammalia > Didelphimorphia > Didelphidae > Monodelphis > Monodelphis domestica. Next base: position 128,194,295 of record NC_077227.1, on the reverse strand, counting down.
GGGAGTTGTGACTTGCCCAGGGTCACACAGCCAGGAAATGTCTGAAGCCAGATTTAAACCCAGGCCCTCACAGCTCTAGATCTGATCCTCAAACTATTGAGCCACCTCACTGCCTCCCATTCTATATTCATCTGTAATTGTGGAACTCTGATCTAGAGAGCTCAAGCCTTTCTAGATTTCACAGCTTTTAGCCCTATTATAAGTTCTCACCTTTTCCTTGTTATCAGTTATAAGAGTAAAGAATTCCTAACTTCTTCAGAAAGGATCTTTACATTTAGGCACTAAAGGAATCCAGGGGGCAGTTTCAAAAGGAATAAGGTCAGCCATTTAGAACCAGTAAACTCTCTTTTAGAATGTCTTCAGGTTAGCTGAGTGCTCTGGGTATCAGGTGAAAGATAGGAAAGTAGGTAGATTCCTTGATTTGAAAGCATCAGCAAAACTCCTCACCTTTGATGCTGAATAAGTGCAGATGTCCAATGGTATACTCCAAAAGCTGCCCTGGCTACAACGCAATAGATCTGGGCCAAGGCACACATATAGAAATGAGCCAATAAAAAGCCATTCTGAGGTCTCTAACCCCCAACCAGAACATTCACAACCCTGAGCTCCAAAGCACAAGATACTCTAGAATAAATGAGTCTGAGGGTAGGGAGCCTAGGTATAACACCATACAGAAAGTTACCGCCCCAAGCATAAGAAGAAGAGCCATGAAATATGCCACCTTTTTCCTACAGCCAGCTGGTGGTTTTCCAGTCAAATTCTGCCATCTTGTGGTATGAATGTACATGGGAAAAGGAAACAAGCATAAAGGATAACCTTCATCTTTGCCTTCTATCCAAAAGCTTCCGAATCTCGTAGCATCTTAATTCAGGAAAAACCATTTGAGGGGAAGCTTCCACTCCAGCACTCCCTCCCACCTACAAATATACCTCCCCTCATACCTGCTATACTCTGAGGTCCAGACCCAACAGGTTACGTGGCTGATTTCTTTCCCAGAGGTCTAATGGTTCCAATCACAGGGATGAGACAAATTTATCAGATGTCCAGGACCGCACCCTTATCTGATCCTAGCTGAAAATCTAAAACACATTAAAAAAAGGGACTATAGCCTAATGGAAAGTAGACAGCCAGAGGCTTTAGTCTTCCTTGACCAATGATTTCCCATGTGTTTGAAAATAATTTTTTTCATCTAGCTCAATCAAACTCTTTCCAGAGAAAGCAATATCAGGCTCATTAGCTACCTTCCTCTAAGAGGCGAGCCTGCCCCGAGGTCCCAACCAGTAGCCCCCGTGGCCTCTAGGAAAATACTTCCACTCTAAAAAATGACCTTGAGTACAGTTCTGTCACCTCCGCTCTCACAGCTCCTAATGCCTTCTGAGTCCTCAGCTCTTCCAGGTTACCAGTCATGAGGACAAAGAATCCCTAAACTCTTCAGGAAGGGGGCTTTGCATCAGGGCTCCCCTGGAACCCACCAGTCAGTCTCAAGAAGAACAGGACCAGGTCAGCTATTCACAACCATCTCCAACGGTTTGGCCCGATTAGCTTTCAACTTAGTTCCAGCTCCACATCATTCTAGGGCAGGAAATCGAGAGCCACCATCAAGCACAGGATTACTCTGGCATTCAAAGCAGAATGGAATTGCTGACCCATTCTATTACCCCAGCAGGGGGAGAAAGGAGCACAGCCGAAAAGGTCAGCAAAGCAATTATTAAGAACTCACAGATCACTAAGCTGCATACCCACAGCAAGAGAAAGCCTTGTTTGCCTGAAACCACAGGGCATGGCCTTAAGCACCCCCATAACTTTAGTGTTATATTTTCTAACAGCCCATCAAGCCTGGATTATAGCTGGTCACTTTAGGTGATCGTTCACCTCTCACCTTTCTCAGAATTTCAGTGCTTGGGAGCACTTGAAATAAAGGAGGAAAGGCGTGTGTCTTTGTACCAACAGGAAAGGCACCGAAATAGAAGTTGCTGGGATTTAATCTTGGGAACAGCAAGACCATTTACAATAATTGGGGGGGGGGGGCAACCAGAGCAGAAGACAGGTCTTGGGGATCATTTCTCACACACTCCCAGCAAGAAAACAGGATTCTTTCATGAAACGCCAGCAAGAAAACCATGAGGGTAACCTAGCCCCAAGATCTCCCAAAGGACTAGAATTTTCAACAAAGAGAACACAGCTTTGTCAAAAGGGATCTGGGATTACAAGCATACTATTGATTTTTGAAAAATCTCATCGCCTCAGGTTCTGCCTGTGCCAAGCTTCCACAACTCTATGCCTGCTACAGGCCCAAGAGAGAAAAGACTGTGAAACACAAACACCAGCTAAGCAGGAAACCAACAGACTAAGTGGTGGGAAGTTTATTCTCAACAAAGAAATGATACTTCCTAATCCCATCCAACACACACCTTTACCTTCCCTCCCTCCAGCACTTGTTTTTCCACTTTAAAATCTTATTCCTTTATCTTCTCTCCAACCTTCTAAACTGCCTCCCAGATGATGCCCTGGGGCTCCTAAGACAAATTTAAAAGAGAAAAATTTATACAGATAGATCTGCATATGTGTATATATTTACTACTAACCCAGCAACTCCAAACCACTCCGGCTTTGGAAAATAGAACAAACACTACAGCGGAATTTCAAGGTGATTAGAGAGAGTTGCAATATGAACCCTACAGCTCAAAGGCCCCCAGGAGAGTTGGGAATATACACCTTTAGTATTCTCCAGGCTGTCCCCAAACTGTAGTCATCCTCCTGCCCTTCTTCTTCCCCATGATGTATGAAGACTATTTCTTTTCTCATCGTGTAGAGCAAGATGCAGTAAAAGCAGAACCAGTGGGAGCTTCCTACCTGAGGGGATAGGCAGTGTAATAAAATGACCCTTCCCTAAATGGTAGTGGAAACTGTATACCATTATGACTACATATTTACAGAATTTGAGAAATTGCAGTGTCATGGATACTCTAAACTTGGAGTCAGGTAGACCTGGATTTAAATCCTGCCCCAGAAACTTACTAGCTATATGACCCTGAGTAAGTAATTTAACTTCTTTGTTCCTCAGTTTCTTCATCTGTAAAATGAGGATAATAATAATAGTACCCACTTCATAGGGCAGCTGTGAGGTTCAAACTGACATAACATTACAAATCTAAAGTGCTAGCCATCATTAATATATCAATAACAATAAAACAAGCTAGCTGTCATTACCCACATTAGTACTACTATTACTATTAAATTATATAATTCATAGGAAGGGCTTTCAATGTCTGTTTTCCTGAAGGCTAGAGTCAACATTAAGTCACTAATCCCTAAGAACACAGGTAAGGGGCAGTAAGGTGGCTCAATGAAAAAGAACCAGGCCTGGAGTCAAGAGAACCTAGATTTAAATCTGGCTTCAAATATTTCCTAGCTCGGTGACCCTGGGCACATCACTTAACCTCTTTTACCTAGCCTTTGCCAATCTGTCTTAAGAGTTGTTACTAAGACAGAAAATAGTTATTTTTTTAAAAACCCACAGTTTTTAAATAAGTAAAATCATCAATCATGATGGACAGTTATGAAGTATTACTTGGACCTAAGGGATCTCAGTCTTTTTTTTCTAGCTTTGCAAAGAGATTAAATACTAATATTATCTGAAAAAAGCTTTGAATGCCAGAGTTTGATGGAAAGTCCAAAAGAGAAAGAATTTTTAAACCAGAAGAGAAAGGGGGTTGTTAGGGGTTTGATAGTAAGTGCAGATATTCTCACATGGTAAGGCCAGGCTCAAATGATATTGTGAAGATAGAATTAACTCTCCCTTTATCTATTTTTAGTTAATCAAATCAAGAACTTACAGTACCCCTACTTAGTAGCTAGCTAACCATTAAATAAGAGAATTCACATGTCACTTACTAGAGAAAACTCTCACCTCCAAAGAGCACTGCCCAGCCCTGGGCTGTGCTAGGCAAATTGAAAGACTGCAACTGTTTTCTGTGAAGAAGGGGAGAGACAAGAAATGAGATGGAAAAAAGGGATATAAAGAAGAGACTAACATGGTCTGACTAGCTTCACAATCCCCCCTATGATTCTATTGGGAGATGAACATGTTGAAATCTCCCAGATTTACATGCCTAGTCTCCCCAATAAATCATTTCACTTAACTAGTTTATACCTCTAAAGATCTTCTAACTAAAGGTACATACAATATTGCACTATCAAAGAGGAAATTACAATAGATGGAGACAAGAGGGAAATAAAAGAGAGAGGAAGAACAATGATTGCTAAGTGCATTGACAAAAAGTCAATTAGGGGGCAATTCCCTTTAGCATAAGAGTTTATATCCAAAATATGTGTTTAACCCCCTTCAGTTCGGTTGACTACATCCCAAAGTTCATTCTGGATCTTCTGATGCAGTGTGTAGTTTCTGCAAGCTTCTTTATGGCACTTTCTCCAAACAGTTCACTTTCTTGATTTAAGAAATTAAAGAGCTTCTTCTCCTGAAATATCTCTCAAAAAAATTTTAAATCCTGTATTTTACAAAAATTATACACTAGTGAGAGCAGAAGTAGAAGAGGTCATGGAATGCCAACCTGAATAATAAGCTAGTGAAATGGTGAAGACAGGGTCAGATGGCACTAGAGGCTACTTGGCCCTAGAGATTGATAAAGGATCCTTAAAGCAAAGAATTCTGTGCTTCATCACCTTCCCAATTTTTTACTCTGTAATTTGTTTTATTTAGCCTTTGCTCCCTTATACTTTGATACCCAAAGACCTATGATTTCATGAATGTGTGTCTAAAGATTCAGGCTATAAATTCTCTCTTACTTAGTAGATAGTCTTTGAGAGAGGCTATAAGATCAAAGATAACCATCTTGGTCCCAAACTAATGATAAATCTCTTCAAATCTAGAATCATAAGTCATAGATATAGAACTAGAAGTGTTCCCAGAGACCATGTAATCCAATCCCCTCATTTTACAGATATGGAAACTAAGGCTGGAAGACCTCAAGTGACTTGACCAGGATCATACAAGTAGTAGAACTAAGTAAGTAAGTAAGTAGTAGAGCTAAGAATTCAATCTAAGTACTGTTAACCCAAATCCAGCATTGTTTTTACCACATCATTGTTGCCTCCTCTAGTCAGGCTGGTCCTCAGATGTCAGATATACATCAGTGAGATAACACTGGAAGCCTTTCCAGCTTGGTAGAACCTTCCAGAGTTTATGCCTTCCCCAAATAGCTCTCAAAGTCCTTGTCATCTTCAGGACATAAATGAAACACTAAAATTTGCTTAATGAAACATTTTGTGTCCTTATTATTAATCATCATTTTTAAAAAATACAGCAAAGGCCTCAAAGGGGGTCCACCAGACTAGGATATCAGGGGAAATGGATTATCTTAAAGACCAGACAAGCGCTGGGTCCAGAGGTAGAGAAGCCACTCCTTTAACATTCTGAGGTGTGGAACTATTAGAAAATAATGAAAACCTCAGGTACAGGGAGTGGGATTTGGGGTTAAACTGCCAATGGTGGACCCCTTTCTAACTGAAGTATTTCTTTACAAGTAGTACCAGGCTAGTTGTTACTGACACTGAAAGCAACCTGACTAATTTCCAGTCAAAGGTAGCTGAGGTTCAGAGAGAGTAACTTGCATCACTTTTCAGAGTCAGTCTCTGGACCTAGTTCTTAGTAATCATTAGCTATTGTACTTCCCCAACTATCACTACTTATGAAAGGACTTTAGAAAAAATAAAGAAATCCATTGAGAACCTGCCACAGGTGATTTTCTATCCTGGCTGGAGACTCCAAGGAGAAAGATAAATATATATAGTTTCTATGTAAATATCTATTCCTACTTCCTACCTTTCTTCCCTAGGTTCAGTATGGGACTATATGCAATCCCATTTATGGTTTAGTGAATAGAGTGCTATATATATTCAGTCAGGAAGACCTGGATTTGAATTCTGCCTCAGACATTTACTAGGTACATGACCTGGTCAAATCACTGAACCTCTAAAAATTTCAGTTCCCTCATGTGCAACACTTTCTATGTTTTCAGGTACTATGGAATTGTCAACCATTCTTACTTAAAATAGGAACATCCTTGTTCCCTTTACTGATTTCTCTTATTGACACCCAAAGGTGATACCTCTATGTAGAGAAGAAACAGGGAATAAGTTATAAGTGAGGATCTTCCCCCCTTAATAAGAGAGGGAGAATCGAGGGCTGTGGGTTATAATTTATGTCACTTCTTGCATGTAGACCATAGGAAATAATAATAAAATATTAACAGGATGGGGACTAGGCCTGATACTTTATTGGTCTAGGGAACTCCCAACTAAGGAAACTCTCTCTACCAATGCAGATTTTTTCCTTCTCTGTGTCTTGCATTTTTAGAGAATTGACTAGAACACTAAAAGGCTAAGTGATTTATCCAGGGTCACACAGACAGAATATCAGAGGCAGAAACTGAACCTAAATGTTTTTGTCTTCAAGGCCAGTTGTCTATTCTTTGCACTAAGTTGTCTGTCTGTCTGTCTCTCTCTCTCTTATATGCTTTTGCATATAAGTGCAAAGTCAAGATCACGTAACTAATTATAGCTATATGCAAAAGCATATAAGAGAGAGAGAGACAGACAGACAGACAACTTAGTGCAAAGAATCTTTCTGGATATGTTTCCTCATCTGTAAAACAAGGGCAGCTGAAATTAAACTAAGGTTCTTTCCAACTGTAAATCTAGGATTAGATGACCCTAAGTTATTTGAGTATTTAGATGGCAGTATGATATCAGAAGGCAGAACTAGAGACGAGAGCAAATTCCAGAGAAGAATAAATATATAAAGAAAACTTTCTTACATTTAAAACTGTCCAAATGAGTAATCACAGCAGAGTCCTCCAATACTGGAGATCTTAGGGAGAAGGTGTGATGACTTCTCACAAATATCTTGTTCAAGTGTTCTTTGGGCTATATGGCCTCTAAGGTCCTTTCCAATTTTGAGATTCTGAAACTTTCAATTAGATGAAGTTTCATGGCATTTGCTCCTTGAGGGAACTGTTTTCATTTTTGTCTTTGTATTCCCAGCATACACTTAATGCCTATTAAATGAATTAAACTGAAAGGAAGAATTATAAGAAAATAAGATGGATAAGAACAGAGTTTGGGGGGATATAGAGGGATAACAAAAAAGATAAACCAGAGAAGAAGACCAAGGGAAAACAAGGCAGATGAAAGAACTAGGGAGAGAATACAAGGAAGGAGTTGGCATCAAGGACAGAATGATCAGTGTCAGATGTGGCGGAAGAGTCAAGGAGAATGAAATCTGAGAAAAGGCCATTTGGACTTTCCATAAAGAGAGAGGTCATACTGATCTTGGGAGAGTAATTTTAGTAAAGCAGTGCTGACAAGCCAACTTCAGGGAATTGAGGAGTTTCTACATGGCAAAGAAATGGAGACAAAGTCATTTCTTGAAGCTTAGCTATGAAGGTGAGAAATAAAGCATAGTAGTTTGAGGGGATTCACGACGTCATGAGGAAGTTTTCAGCCTATTTGTGGAGAAGAGAAGAAAAAGGAAAAAAGAATTATTAATAGCAAAAGCTCCCAGAGAGAATGGGAAATAGGATTAAGAGAACAATTAGAGGGGATTACCCTTGACAACTAAGGATAACTTGTCCCTTGAAATCAAAGGAAGAAGATGGGTGAAAATATGAGGCTTTGAGATATATAGTAGAGAAGATGAAGCATCCTTAGTTTCAGGAATATAAGGCCATATGCTAAGAGAGGAAGGCTTGAAGGTAAAATTGGGGACTTGACAAGTTTTGGAATGACTACTATGAAAAATGTGATAACATCTATCAGAGCTGAATTAAAAGATTACCTTACAGTGGTGAGAGCCTGAATTTGTAGTAGATTCAGTCAGTCGTTTTTAGAACTTACTCAAGCAGTGCTCAGCAGCTCAGAAATGAGAACCCAATTAGTAAATGTTAGAGGTAACAGAAGGCTGAAGATTAGCAAGGCAGGAACAACAGTGACAAAGCAAGGCTGTCAAGGGGGAAAATAGTGAATTGATGGAACAACTGACTGTAGCATCAAGACTGAAGAGAAGAAAGTCAAAAAAAGGGATAATGGGCAGGGAGAAGGAAAATCTGGGGAATTATGTATCTGAAGAGGTGGAGGCTTAGAGAGAAATATAACCACATAAGCAGTAACAGCATTTAACAGAATCTTTTTACACATTGGTGAGGTTTTAAGGCATGGTAATCTCTCATGCATGGCTGAGATAAAATAGACAAGAAAGCTATGGAAGGTGAAGCCAATGTAAAAATATTGAATTCATCAAAGGCTCGAAAGACTGTAAACTAAGCATGAAGTCACTGAGTAAGGTGGTGCTGCTGGTCAATGATTGGTAATGGAAAGGACTCAGACAGGGTGATAATGATACTTGTAGTTGTGTTATAATATATTCACCACTGTCATGGAGGATGTCAAATGTAAAGTCCATTGAGGTTCTTCAGCTCCTACTATGCTGATTACGCCAAGCCTTGAGATATTACAAAGTCATTTCACTGAGATCCATGATTGTTCAAGCTACTAGCAATTAAAATTTAAAAAAGCTTATGTAAGAAAAACTAAATGGATTTTTAAAAGTCTATTGTTCACTTACTTTTGGAATGCCAGTTGAGTAGCACTGATGCAACTAATTGACACTAACATATGTATATCTGTGACAAGAAGTGCATAGGGACAAGTAGATTGGACCTTGGAATGACTAGAAGAAAGGAAGCTGAGTTTTGTTTAGGGAAATTGCAGAAGCCTGGTGGAATGAAGCACACTTAATTACAGGTACCAGATAGCTAAAGCTAACAGATCATTTCATCCCTAGAGTTCTAAGATTCTGTAGGCTAAGCTGATTGGATGTCCACACTGAGTCTGGTATTAATATGGTGAATCTCCAGGAGCAGGGGGATTCAAGGTTGCCAAAGGAGAAGCAAACAATTTCAGGAAAGCAAGTCCAAGGTTCTGTGCCAATCAGCAGTGGGACTGAACCTATGAGTGGTCCCTGAACTTTCAGCCTGGGCAAGATAAGGAGACACTGTTTTAGAGGAAATTGTTTAAAAATTGCCACATTTTTAATAATCCCAAACTGATGCTCAACACAAAACACAAATATTCTCCTAGTAATGTTATCTTGGAATGCCACATTAGCTAAAGAATTAAAGCCACAGTGACCCAAAGTTAAGTAGAAAGACACCCTGTGGATACAAATATGCTTCAGCATGTTTTTTTTAAAAACTCTTTATCTTCTGTCTTAGTATAAATTCCAAGACAGAAAAATGGCAAGGACTAGGCAATTGGGGTAAAGTGACTTGCTCAGGGTCATTGCGAGAGCCGGCCTGTGGTCTCTCAGAGCCAAGGGTTGCTTCTGGCTAGGTGTGGCAATTCAGGCGAAAGATGAGTGGGAGACAGGTGAGTGTTCAGACATGGTGCTCAGGTGTCACAAAGCTGTTCTGCCAGGTACAGGTTTCATGTTTATTATATAGCTCAGTAGTTACATGCTTTTCTGGCACATAGTCATTTTTCAATATACACGCTTTCTTGCAGGTAATTGGATGTGTCACACATTAACTTTTAACAAATTGTTTAATTAACATTCTATGATTATCTTGCATACTATGTTGCTACAAGAAAAACTTGCCAGAGATAAATGACCCAGGAATGGTAACCAGGGGGTCAGTTCCCACTGACCGGTAGGATGACCAGCTAGGAGAATCATTGTGCTTTCAATCAGCTTTCATAATCAATCAGAATTACTTAGGAGATGAGTAACAAAAACATTTGCTGCTGGGTGCCGGGTAAAGGGTGAATTTGAGACAGATTAGAATTAAGAATTTCCTCAATTTCCAACTTTCATTTCTCTGTTTCACTCTGGCACTTAGTGATATTGCTCTGGCTATTGTAAACATAACAAATCAGTGAAGTGTGTCCTATTGGCCTGGGCTTGAGAGGTGATTGATGTTCTTGGCATGCCTGGCTTGGAATGGGTGTGGAGAATCTAAGTGTGATTCTGTTAAGGGTGAGAAAGGAAGGGGGTAGTGGGTGCATGAAATTCTTTAGGTTTTAATTCTGTGAATATGATCTTTGGGGTAGTATTCTGGGGGGATTAAAGTGAGACATGTGTATTAACCCTGCAAGCATATTGCTCTTATCTATTTTTCCTGGGGATAAGTAAGAGCAATTACAACAATAAGGGGATGTTAGTGAGAGAAGTCACAAGGCGGGCTGAGTGGGTGTCTCCATGCTTCCTAGGAGCCATTTTGTGACTTGTTTTCCACGAGTGACCATGTCAAAACATCATAGCTTAATGGCCCCCGGGCAGGGTCACACAGCTAGGAAGTGTCTGAGGTCAAATTTGAACCCAGGATCTTCTGATTCTAGACCTGGTACTCATATCTACTATGCTACCTAGGTGCCCCCACTCTGGTATATTTTCAATGGAATTCAGCGTGCAAGAGGCAAAAGATACATTATTCAGGAAACATTTAAAAAAAAATAAAAAAGGCTAGTCATCATGATGATGAGTAAAGAATGAGACAGTGTCCATCCACCATCTCCACAAAATCTAAGAAGGCCCAAAGGAAGGCTATTAGTATATTGCCTATATCTATGAAGGAATAATTATTTTCTATGAAGGAATATGGAAGAGAATTGCACAGAATAAGACATGGATGGTTTACAATCCATAGTCAGGAGGTCATACCCTCATCAATGAGATAATGGATCTATTAAGTATGAAAGCAACGAAGTCCTACTATGGATCCTAATATGAATTATAAGACTAAGGACTAACTTCAACATGATAAATATAAAGGAATTTGCCTTGTTTACTACTGACATTATTGTTTGGGGGCAATCTTGTTGCCTTATTGTAGAGCTTTTTCTGCTCTAAATCATATTGTATACCATCAAATATACCAGATAAGGGGTCTTGGATCTGCTCCTGGCTTCTCCATATTATTAAATGAGTCATGAAGGCGCATGGCCAATACAAAGTTCTAAACAAGAGTAAGGAGCTATTAAGTTCCCTATGCCTCTACCAAATAGCTGTTACCTATAATACTTCTATACTAAGGAGCTAACAAACTGCATTTAATCCTATATTCCTCACTGACCAAGGAATTTTCACCTAAGTAAAACCCATTTTACCTAGCTTTTGGCTTGTAGTTATAAATTAATATATACCTAATACCTAACATATACAAGTCTAGGTATCCCTTCCACATTGCAGATAAGGGCAAAGTGCCCCCACAACCTGAAAAATCCATGTAAAACTTTTTTTGGCCCTCCCTTTGTAACAAAGAAATCTGATTTAATTTTTTTATTGGATATTTATTGTACACTACTGTAATATTTGGGAAATTGAGTATATTTCTGGCACTAAAAGATAAAATGTTGATATTCTATAATACTATATTATCTGCATTTCTGATTTTCTATATATACTATATGCAATATAATACTATAATATATGCATTTCTGAGTTTCTAAACTTTTTCTATCATCTGTTGGCCTTTGTGTGTCAACTGTAACTTCAGCAAAATTCCCCAAAAATTCCTATTTAATTTCTTAGGCCAACCCACAATCGTAATCATTTTAGTCTTTTGTGCTTCCCTCTCTATGTCCAGTAAATTAAATGTGAAAGCGTTTATGTGAAACACCCTATATAACCCATAGCTGGTTATTGGCCAGGAGGAGGGGGAGTTGCCTCACAAAATAGCTGATTATAAAGTCCAGTAATACTTAAATTCCAAACAAGCTGAGACAAAGGTAGGAAACTGGTTTATTTATGAATTCTAAGCTTATTTTATCATGATCCACACATACAGCCACATCCTCTTGCTCATAGTCCAAATGTCTGTCCCAAGGACAAGTATATCCATCAGATGTCCATAAAAAATCTCCTAACCTGTGCCAAATATTTTGGTTTCAAGTAGTCACCTAGTTCCTCCTTGCTGACCCAAGCATGATCATTCTTCTTCCTGGCTTGAGAGAGATTTCCACTTTGTAGTAAAGCTTTGAAAAAGAACACTTTGGCTCCTATGCTGTTCTCTGTCCGAAAAGCTTGGGGAAACTTAAACTTGTAATAGCCACAGGGTGCATTTCCTAGGAATTTGGCTTCCACACTATTTTCTGAAGAAAGACAAAAGAGAAATTAGAGTTAAGTTTCCCTCATTGGATCTCAGAACCAAAACTACATGGGAACACAGGAATCTCAATATCTATGGATGCCCAGAGGCTCCAGACATCTTCCTAAAAGGACTCAATTTAGCCAGAGAAAATGACAGAAATTGTACAAAAAATAGGGGATTGTTCCCTCTACAAATATGTTTTGTGTTTCATATAGTCCTAAGAAACCTCTTATTTTTACCCATAAAGTTATAACCAAGGCAATCTCATTGTCAATAAATGCGTGGGGTCAATCTGAAAATTAGTTTCCATGACTTTATTTCCATGCTTACTACAAATGCTTGAAAGCATACTACTACTTACTAAGTTACTCAATTCAGTGTTGAGTCACAGTTATCAATACTAAAAGTCAGCATGTAATGTAAAAGAACACTAGGCCAAGGAATTAGTAGACCCAGGTTTTAAATTTCATTCTGTTACTAATATAGGGAAAGCCACTTACAGTATGTTATTACTAATATCTAGCAGCTATAGAGTAAAGGTTAGAATTTTACAAAATAGGTATGCAAATACAAAATATGTATTGACTCTTTCCTTTTAGAGTTTGAGGAACAAGACGCTAAAATAAATAGCAGAAGTGAAATTTCATTGTAAAGTTGAATTCATTCATAGCAAATACTAACTTTCAAGTAGAAAGTAAAGTCCAATTCTCAAAGGCACTAGACACTAAAACTGAAATTAAGAAGGGAGCATGTTATTAGCAACTAGACCTTGTGCCAAAGAAAATTAGCCCCCAGGTTTTTTCTGGAATGTGTACCAAGAATTGCTAACCCCTATGTAAAGGAAAAGGTGGACAGTGTCTTTGTGGTCTCTGTCTGTGTGACTATATCTGCAGTTATTAATTGGGTTATGTGATACGGTCCCTGAGAATAACAGGATGTTAACCATGGTGAGTTAATGATTAGTAATCCTATGGATTCATTCCATGAAAGGCAAGAATAAAAAAATTAGGACACTAATGACCCAAGCACTGAGACTAAAAGACAGAAATGAACAAGGACTTAGACTATTACTTGCCTGCAATCAGAGTCTGAGATTTAAAAAGGACCTTTGTCATCTAATCACCTGGGCAGGGAAGAGGATGAAGAGAAGGATATCATTCCATCCAGTTAATCCTCCCTTTGCTTTCTTAATCAAAACTTTTAATAAAATACAACCCACAACCAGCCCTGAGAGAGTGCCTTAGAAACTGTTTAACTGGAAGCCAGAAACAGGACACTAAGAACCATAAATAAAAGAGGGATGTTTACGTGAGAGAGTGGCAAGGGCCCGCTCAGCAGTTCCACGAAGGGTCTCCCCAACCTGCCATTCTGCATATGGTAGCATCCAAGTTTCCTGATCTCCTAGTTTCTCCTTGACCAATAGTACCAGGTTCTGATCTAACTTCCTGTGCAATGAGGTTTGGTCATTTTTTTTATCAGCTTCTGCCAAAGTAAAAATGAGACAAAAGAGGAAAAAAGAACTGTGGTTTGCCAAAACAAGAAAATTAGAAATAAGCAATGCTCAAAAACAATTTTTACAATTTATGTTCTGACAAATACTATACTAGATACATGAGGGAAAAGATGTGGTCCTTGTTCTAAGGGAGCTTACAATCGATTTTTGAAATATCAGACTATCCTCTTTTCCTAGCTCTGCTCAGTCACTAAGGAACACTAGAAATAAGAGCAATAAACAAGCCACTGGCTTCCCACTTTCAGGTAGTTATGTCAAGTACCTTGATCTCTTTGGAAAAGAGGTGCTGACAGCCCTAATTTAAAATATTACTACTTTATCCATCTAGACATCATCACTAATCTCAGACATGACAGACATTTTCTGTCTGTCAAATTCCTAGTCCACAAAAATAAGAACAATATGAATCATCTTGTTTCAAGACTGATTTCTGGAGAAAAAGAGAGCATTAATGATAGGCTGGTCAATTTATTCCCATATATAGTTTCACTTCATGCTTTTGGCATTTGTCATATTAGTCCAAATACAGATTCTTCACCTAAAATGAGATCTCTCTGAAAGGAAATATATATATATGGGTCACATCTAACTACATTAAGGTTTTTTAATAGAATTTTTTTATTTGAGGAAGAATTATAGCTTATATTCAAATAAAAATATTACATAAGAGATATTTAACATAACTCTTAACTTAGGAATCAGAATAAATCTCTTTCTTTTCATAAACACAAACCTGTTACTCGAGGTTCAGGTTTGAATTGCAAGAATTTCTGCTCCCATGTGTCTTCCAAATCTTGTACCAACAAGATGTCTTTTTCATCATCATCATCAGAGTCATAAATGTCAGCTTTCTTCCTTTCTAGTCTCTGTGCTTCTTCCAAGGCACGAATCTCATGATCTGAATAGCGGCTTTTTTCCACCTCAATCTGGGAAGGATGGAGAAGGAAAAAAATATATAGGTTATGGTACATCCCATAGGACCAAAAGTTCACTTCTAAGGTCAAATGAACATGTGAGCCAGGAAAATTATAAAGTATTCTATGGAAATATAGGAAGTTATTTTAAAGGTGACTATCCTCAAATATAGAAATATCACACTATGATGTGATCAAGAATATATTATACTCAATATCTAGAATTGAAGATGACCACAAATGTGTATCTAAAGGTGTAAAATAAAGGTTTGAACCCTGGACTTCAATCCCCAGAAGTCCTTGGTACTTCCCAGAATTCCCTATTATCTCACCTGAGTGTGAGAACACAATTTAGTATTTAAAGGGCTCTCTGCCTCCCAAGAGCCTCTTTTCTTCCACTTCTAAGCACAGGAGTCTCTCTACCAGGCAGGCAAGATGTAGTGAGTAGGTTGTGAATGGGCTAATGGGCCCTAGGCACATGCTTTTCTTATTTTATATTTTCTTCTTTTCTTGATTTCTAATAATCTTAATAAACCTCATAAAAATATAACACTTTTAGTAGAGAAACTAATTTAACTTTTACAAAGGAAAGGAGATGAGAAATTCTGGGTAGGATAATCATTTCCTCAATTCAAAAACCAGGGCTACAATCTATATGAACTTACCCAATTCCCTATTTCTGTCATCATTCTTCCCAGTCTTTCAGGTTCAGAACCTTAACATTATCCTTAAATTCTCATTCTCCCTCATGCCACATATCCAATAATTTGACAAATCTTGCCATTTTTACCCTCACAATTCTAACACCTAACCTCCTCATTCATACACACATTACCTTAAATCATAAGCTAAACTTAACCCTCACTTATTCTTGTCTGATCTACTGCAATGGCCTCCTAACTGGTCAGCCTGCTTCAAGTTTCTCCCTGCTTTAACCCATCTTCCATATAACTGTCAATGTGATTTTCCTTTATGCAGTCCTGACCATATCACTTTTCTCCTCAATAAATTCCAGTGGCTCCCTATTGCCTCTAGGGTCAAATGTAAATTCTTCTGTTTGACTTTTAAATCATAACTTGCCCCCCATCTATCTTTCCAATAGCATTATACATTAAGCCCCTTCTTGTACTACATGGTCCAGTTCAATTAGATAAACTGGCCTCTATTTCCTCCACAGAGTATTCCATCTTTGTGTTAGCCATCCTTCATACTTGGAATGTACCTCTCCCTCAGCGAATACCTCTTTTTCTTCAAAACATAGCTCAAACACCACCTTCTACACAAAGCCTTTCCTAATCCAAAGTGCTAGTGCTTTCCCTCCTGAACTCTTGTTTATTTACTACATATTTTTCCTGTATATACATAGATATACATGTTGTCTCTCCTAAGAGAATAAGCTCCTTGCCTTAAGAACAGGAATTGTTTCCTTTTTGCCTTTATATTCTCAGTGCTTAGCAGTGCTTCACACAGAGTAGGTTCTTAATAAATGCCTGCTGACTAAGCCAACTTCTCTTATGCCTATGCCTGGCACATGATCACCTAGAAAATTTAACATGCTGCTATTCCTATGAAGGTCAAGTTCATTCATTGTCATGCCTCTTCCAGTTCTCAAACAGATATTACTTTCCTTGTGGTTGGAAGCGACTATTCATTCAAGAAGTAGAGGATGGACTGACAGAGAGGACAATGATTTCAACTATGGAAATAATACACAAGAGGAGATGTTAGCATTAAACTGCTCCTATAAATTAAAGCCTACTGGGCCTTTCCATATATACATACTCTAATTGAGTGCTTCTATGTGTGCGCTCTCCATTAGAAAGTGAATTCTTTGAGAGAAGGGACACCCGGTTTTCTACCTATATTCTCAACTCTTAGCACAGTGCTTGGCATACAATATGCACCTAATCGTGCCTTTTCGTTAATTTATCAAATGTCAACTTGTGCTAGACAACAGTTATATTGCTCTCAAAAGGTTTATGATCTAATGGAATGAACAAGTGAAGGCATGTATACAAGTAACTGTGATATAAAGAAGAAAAAGTTAAATGCAATCAAAGTCTTTTGAGGGATTTCAGTGGGAAAATTGCTTTGAAATGGGAATCATATAAATAGGTTTGACATAAAGTTAAACAACCCCAATGATGGAAATAACGGACCCTGAAAGTCTCACTTCCAGAGTCTCAAGGCTACAATATCAGAATAGCAGCCTGGCATAGTACAAAGAGTGCTGGACTGGGACTCATGAGAAATCTGGGTTCCAAACCTGAGTTAAAAAATTCACCTCTTTTAGTCATAGCTTACTCCTCTGTAGAACAAGAGCAATTCTTATATACCTACCCCAAAAAGTTTCTGTGAGGAAAAAGAACTTTTCAAATTTTAAAGTACCCTTTGAATTATTACTCTATTTACAAAATATTTTAGAGTTGGCAGGATGCTTTTTTCCTGTAAATCACTACATTTGGGCCTCACAACAACTCTATGCAGAAGAAAGATCAGTAGATTTGAAATTGGAAACTTGGATTTGAATCTTGGTTTAACTAACACTAGTTACATGGACTTGGAAATGCCACCCATTCTCTTGGAACCTCAATTCTTTCAGCTTTAAAAGAGGCTAATGATACTTTACCTTATATTTCTCAGGGTTTTTCTTTAAAAAAAAAAATTAAACCCTTACCTTCCAACTTGGACTCAATACTGTGTATTGATTCCATGGCAGAACAGTAAGGGCTTGGCAATTGGTGACTTACTAAAGGTCACTCAGCTAGGAGGTATCTGAGGCCATATTTGAACCCAGGGCTTCCCATCTCTAGGCCTGGCTCTCAAACCACTGAGCCAACTCGTTGCCTCCAAAGAGTTTCAAGGAAAGCACATTGTATACCTTAAAGCCTACTGAAATGTGAGCAAAGTGTATCACTTAGTAGAGGGTATTTACTTTTATTTCACAGTCATCAAATGAGGGCCTTTAACTAGCAACCTAAGAATGGGGACACTTCATGAATTTGTCATTCATGTACAAGTATCCTAGTTTGAGGAATAGAAGGGGCCTTGAAGACCAGAGGGTCCAACAACAGCAAACATTGGCGCTGCCCTTTTGATCCTCACAACAACCCTGGGGAGGCAAGTTGTACAGAAGGGTCTGGCCATTTGAACTTGGGTCTCCCGGACTTCAAGTCGTCTTAACCACTGCGCCACCTAGCTTTCTGAATGCCTACTTGCAGAAGAGGAAACGGAGGCACAGAAAGGTTATAAGTGACTTGCCCAAGGTCACACGGCTCTCGTGCATCTGCGCCAAGACATCCTGCTACTACGTCTGAGGCTCCGGAGCACTCGAGCCCTACCTGCTCCAACAGCTCGGCCATCTCCACCTGCAGAGGGCTCAAAGGCTGCGAGATAACTGGGGGCCTCTGCAGGCACAACGCCCCGAGTAGACGCCACGGAGACCCGCCGTTCGGAGAAGCTGCGCTCTTGCCGGGAGTGGCGGCAGCGGCGGGGGCTGCGGTAGCCGCTGCACAAAGAGTCCGCAGACGCCACGGACACTCCAAACTCCGTGCCGTACCGTGCAACATCTTCCTCATGGGGGCAGCCATCTTCCCGCCTCCCCACAATGCACAGCGCTTCCCAGCAGAGTCTATTCCACAGTGCTGCTATTTTCCCACAAGGCACCGCGGGTGTGGGGATACGAAAAGTTTTTCTTTTTCCCATAGGACAAACTATTTCGTAAGAAATAGGGGGGAGTGTATGTCTGATATTTCATAAAAGAATACACTATTTCAGAAGAAATTTTACTTGTAGCTATTTTAATTTTATTAGAAATTAAGCGTCTAGATCTAGCAGCCAAAGAATGGAAAAGCAATTATTTCATTTCCCCCGCGCTGTTCCTTCCTTTTCCCCTTCCCTGGTACATGGTGCTGGCGCAGCTCCGCCCACACCGGGAGCTGCAGGGTGACCCGCGCAGGTCTCCAGACGAACTATGCAGGTCTTGGGGATCTTGAGTCGACGCTTCTTTCCTCTGAGGACGTGGGCCCATGCTTTGGGGTAAGAACAGTCTCTGTCCATGCCACCGTCCCCAGATCCTTGTCCGGAGCCCAGGGTCTGTTCTCACTTCTTCCAGGAGGCTGGGGTCTACGAATCAGCGGTGTCGTGATGGGTGTGTTGTGGGGTGGCACGAACCGGAGCTGACGGGGCCCTTCCTTTTCCACAGGGCCCGGAACGATGCCCGAGGTTGTGCTCTCCACACAGGTTCACAAAGGTCCCTGGAGGTGGTGGAAAAAACAGAAGAAGAAACTGAAGTAGAACCGGGGGATGCCCAGAAACGCAGCACGTTCAGGTGAGGCCTACCCGAAGTGACCCGTTAAAAAAAAAAAACAAACCTCCTCCTGCCCCAGCTGTCGTGCCTGGGTATAGGAAAGTATACCACCACTTTTCCTAGCTGCAAACCCAAGTACATATTCACTTTGCAGAAGAGGACAGTTCCTGACTTCATTGAGTAAGGGGGAAGCAGGTCTTTGACAAAGTCCCATCACTGGTCCAGACTCATGTTATGCCTCTTAGGAATAAGAGGTGTCAGTCTGAAGGAGAGCCAGAGGGTCAGGATCAGGAGCATAATGGATAGAGCACTAGATGTGGGGCCAGAGCCAGCCTCTTCCACTTACTATCACTAAGTGACCACTAAGGCCCCTTCTAACTCACTGCTTCAAAATCAGACAGTCAGTAAACATTTGTTAAGCCCCTTCTATGTGCCAGGCACTGATAATGCAATGAAAGGGGGAAAAGACCTTGCCTGCTCACAAGGAACCGGCCACCTTAAAGAGAGAGGCACCATACAATCACGTGTACAAAGGAGATAAATCACAGGAGGAATTAAAAACAATTGACTGAATGATCAGCTAGGTGACCCAGTGGGTTGAGAGTCAGTCTCAGAGATGGGAGGTCATGGGTTCAAATCTGGCCTCAGACACTTCCTAGCTATGTGACCCTGGGCAAGTCACTTAACCCCCATTGCCTAGCCTTTACCCCTCTTCTGCCTTAGAACCAATACACAGTATTGGTAAGGGCTTTTAAAAAACTGGATAGAAAGGCATTTAGGTGACTGAGCAGATTAAGAGCTAGACCTAGAGACTAGAGGCCCTCAGTTCAGATTTGGTCACAGACCCTTCCCAGCTGTGTTTGACCCTGGACAAGTCACTTACCTCCAGTTTCCTGGCCTTTGCTGCTCTCCTGCATTAAAACCAATTCTTAGTATTGATTCCAAGACAGAAGGTAAGGGTTTACAATTTTTTTTTTCTGGAGAGAAGGCATTAAAATTAAGGGGGGTTGGTAAAGGCTTCCTGTGGGGAATTTCAGCTGCAAAATGAAGGAAACCAAGAAGTAGAGAAGAGGGGAACAACCACTAAAATAGTCAAAAAGTGATGTCTTTTTGAAAACAACAGCAAAGAGGCTGATAATTAGATCAAACAGTATAGGAGGTGGGGGAGTGGCCAGATGGAACTGGAAGACTAGAAAAGAGGAGGCAGATTATGAGGTGCTTTGAATGTTAAACAGGATTTAATATGTAATCCTGGGGGAGATAGGGAGCCATTTTGAGTAAGGGGATGGGGAATAACATGAACATGGTAAGTTTGTGCTCTAGAAAGATCACTAACATCTGAATGGAGGATGAAATGGAGTGGGCAGACAAACCAACCAGCTAGCTATTGCAGTAATCCAAACATAAGGATATTGATTGGATAGGATTTGGGCAGGAGAGGACTGAGAGTATAAGGTTGTATAAGTATAAGAGTTGAGAATGACTAGGAGAATGATAGTGTCATCAACAGTAATTGAGAAGTTAAGAAAAAGGAAAGGTTTGGGGGAAAAGATAATATTTCTGGGGGCAGCTGGACGGCTCAGTGGATTGAGAGCCAGGCTTAGAGACAGGAGGTCCTAGGTTCAAATCTGACCTCAGGCACTTCCTAGCTATGTGACCCTGGGCAAGTCACTTAACCCCCATTGCCTAGCCCATACTGCTCTTCTACCTTAGAACCAACACACCAATTCTAAGATGGAAGGTATGGGTTTAAAAAAAAAAAAGGATAATCCATTTTGGAAGTACAGTTGTACCTCACTATATCCCACTTCATTTGTCACAGCTTCACTGTATGGCAGGTTTTTACAAAAAATATCTAATTCTGTATCACAGAGTTTTTGCTATGTTACTGGATTTTTTTTTTAAACCACCAGTTTATTGAATGAAAAATCCAACTGGAACTCCCACCCACCCACCCACTGCCCAACCAAGAAAGCAGCTGAGCCTAGGCAATGTGCTTTGGACTCAGGACTGAGTAACATGCCCCAGGGGGCACAGGAGGGCTAAGAAGAGAGACTGCCTTTCTGTACAAAACTCTGGGTTGGGGATGAACTCAGGGGCAGGAAGGGGTTCTCAGTGGATAGAACACTGACTGGAGGGCCAAGGCCTGTCACCCCCCCCTCCCCACTCTGAGTGGGAGAGGGGGAAGCTAGGACTCAGATGTGCTTTCACCATGAGGAGGAATGAGACCTGTGGACGGACATACAGCTAGGCTGGGGCAAGAACAAAGGGTGGAGGGATCCTAGCAGAGACTCGTTTGATCTGGGAGGCTGCCCACAGAGGGAGAAGGGAGAAGGAACAGGTGCTGGGGTGGGAGCCTGGGGGAAGGCAGGACTAGGCTAGAATGTGGGTGAGCAAGAGTGTTGGGAGCAGAGAAGCCAGAGGACAGGGCCTGGCGCACAGGGGAGTCCCATCGAATGATGAGAGAACAGGCCAGAGCAGGGTGGTGGGAGCAGAAGCCAAAGAGTTCTCGAAGACACACACACAACATCAACAGGACACTTATGGGGCAGGGCCCCTTGAAGTGGGGCCCAGGGACAGAGGGGCCCTTTCCTATCATGCCCAGCTGGCCAGGTGACCAAGAGGCTGAGCCCCCGATTGCCCCTTTATGCTGGCCAGCCAGCTGGCTCTGTCCCTTTGACCTCAGGCCACCCCTTCTGGCCCTCTCAGGAAAGCCAAGTTGATTTGAGACAGAGATGACATGGGAGGGTGGGGAAGAGGTGTTGAACTAACTCCTAACCAACAGCTGGAGATCCACAGGTGCCCCTCACCAGCACTGTGTTCTGTATCCTGGGGGTGTGAACAAGGGGATGATCAGGAGCAAAGAGTAAGTTGAAGTTTGAAGAGATGTTGAGAAGAAGAGCACATGGAACCTTCACAAGACTCAGAGTCTATGTATTAGGAAGGGAATTTCAATCTATCAGTTAAGGAGGCTGTGGGGGAACAGACTTACCCTTTAGTCTAGACTAACTGACTCCATTGGTAACAGCTCAGCTCAGTGAAAGAAAAGGGAAGTGCCACATAGAATTCAATCCCCTAACAGCTGTTCAGTGGTTCCTTCCCTTTCTAAGTCCCCCTTGCTATTACAGGGGCTGATTGGTTCAGTGACTGTAGCATTGGTCAGTTTGCTCTCCTGCTACTTTGCAGATTTTCATCTATCATGGGGGTGTCTGGAACATAACTCCCACAAAAAGGTAAAGGATCACTGTATTGAGTTTAAGATGTTCATAGGAAATCCAGTTTGAGATGTCTAGTAGGCCATTGGAGATGGGATACTAAACTTCAGCAAGGTAAATAGATTTGAGAATCATCACCCTAGGTTGGTAATTGAAACTATGGGAACTGATAAGATCACAAAGTGAAATAGCCTAGAGGGAGAAGTAAAGAGGACCTATGGGACACCCGGGTTAATGGATCAATCCTGGATAAAGATCCTGGAGACCAAACCAGATCAGTCAGAGAGGTAGGAAGAGAGCCAGGAAAGAGTATTGTATTGTGAAAACCTCAAAACAGAGACCTTCTCCCCACTACCCTACAAACAAAAAATCTAGCTATGATTCTGTGTCTCTTGGTTTCCCTGCTGGCTTAATATGTGACTTTGATTTCTGTGTTTTGGTTTCTCTTTAAGTGAATATAATGTTAAGTATCTGCCTCCCAATGGGCATATTGAGAACAAATCAGATAGTGATAATAAAACTGCAAGTATTTATGCAAGTCCCTGCAAGTATTCAGTTAACAGGTTATTCATACTTATTTGGTTACAAGCACTTTAAATATATTTCTTTTATTTTATAGCATTTTTCCTCCAGTTCCAGACCAAGAGAGCTCCTTGACATGGGGAGGCAAGAAATATGAAGAAATCCCAATAGCTCACATTAAGGCAACATATAACAAGTAAGCAAGAAGCAACCCAAGCTAGAGTGTGCTTGCCTATCCTGGGTCTGGAAGCTCTGCTACTGTCAACAATCTGTTAATGGGGAGGATTGATGTCAGTGTCTTGTCACTATGGGTAATCACTAAAGATTCAATGGAAAGTTTCCTCACACTGTTACCCCTTCTATCTTGTCTTATTTTAAGAGAACCACTATATGCCATTAAAACTTACTTCAATATAGTATACTGCAAATAACATGAAAGTTGAAATTTTTGTAATTTTCTCTTATAAATGCTGTGATGTAGCTTAAGAGGAGAGAAGTTTGTTATTAAGTATTTTTTCTTTTCTTCAGAATAGTACTTTTTAGTGTAAAGTCTGCTAAAGTGAGATGACTGAGAGCCTGAAAAGAGTGCTCAGACATGAAGGAGATGAACCAGGTGAAAGGAATGCCATGAAATCCTAGAAATGAGAAAATTTCCATAGTAGACAGGGTCAGGATTGAGCAAAGACCATCAGATATGGGAATTAAGTTGACTTTGGAGAGAGCATTTTCAGTTGAGTAAATGAAAGAAGGTGGAGGCAGCTTTTCTAAAGAAAGAAAGGAGGAATATCAAGTAATAGCTTTAAGGAATATTAGAATCTAGTAAAGGATGGAGGAGGCTTAGGCATGTTGGAAGACAACAGAGAAGGAGCCCCTTGACAGAGACTAGAGATTGAGAAGGGGATGAGAGTTAAGAGTAGAGCACTTGCTTTGGAGTCAGGAGTTCCATTTCTGACATTTACTCCTTTTTGTGTTACCTTGAACCAATGGCTTTGCCTCTCAGGGCTTGGGTTTCTTCATCTATAAAATGAGGCATCTTGACTAGAGTCTTTACAGATCTTCCAGCTCTAAGTTAATAGGCCCAAACGGGTCATTTAGAATGTCAGGTAGTCACACAAACAGAGGGTTGGACAAGTCCCTGTTAAATTTGGTCAGTGTAGACAGCTAAAGATTACTAGTAGAGGAAATTTCAACACTAACAGTATTAAAAAGTGGTGGCCTCTAACCACTGAGAAATTCCAACAAAGAAGTTGTCTACATGTACCACCCACTGATATACATCTCCTTTTTTACTTTGAGCTGCTATTTATGATTTCTCAATAATAATAGTCAAATGGAGAACAGATTTAACTGCTTGTTTTTTAAAACCTGGTTACATCTAAATTCTGCTTGGGGCTTTTTGTTGTTTTTTTCTTTTTTCTTTTTAAGAAACAAACTATAATCCAATGATATTAACTCAAAGTAGATACAAGCCACTCATGTTCATTTAGAAAACCACATGTTAAGCATTATCCATGTTTTATTATTTTCATTTATTTTTAAGTATTTCCCAATTATATTTCAGTCTGGTTCCCACCAAACTGGGAAGTGTTGTGAGCTATATGATGCTCCTGTTGTAATGGATAGAATGGTAGAATTGGAATCAGGAAGATCTAGGTACAAATCCTTTTGACACTGGCTCTGTAATCAAGGGCAAGTCACCTGTGGACTGAAATCATTTAACATATTGCATTGGAAGGTTCAAATAAGATAAATGTCTGGAAAATACTTTTCAATATCAGTTGCTTTTTGTAGTTCAGTCATTTTAGTTGTGTCCAACTCTGTGACCCCATTTAGAGTGTTCTTGGAAAAGATACTGAAATGGCTCATTTTATAGATAAATAAACTGAGGCAAACAAGATTAAGTGACTTGCCTAGGTAACATGACTAGCAAGTGCCTAAGGCTGTTTGAATTCAGGTCTTCCTGACTCCAGGCCTAGCTCTCTGTCCACTTCACCACCTAAGCTGCTATTTATTATCATGTAAATGGGTGCCATAAGTTTAAAGTTGTTATTAAATATAAAACATTTTTATGCTCCTATAAAAAGAATTACCATTCCTCAAACATACTTTTCCACCTTAGTGCCTTTGCTTACAGCATTCCCTTTTAACTAGAATGTCATTCCTCTTTCACCACCATCACCACCTATTGAAATTCTGTCATTAAAAGCCCAGCTCAAATGCTATTTTCTCCTTGAAAATTTCTCATGCCACCAACTAGAAATGATTTCTCCCTACTCAAAACTTACATGCATTTATAAGTTACTTCATATTGTGAGAGGAAACATGGCATAGTAAAAAAAAGAAAAAGCCAACCTTGGAATTAAGAAGACTTAGGGTTCATGCTCTACTTGTGACACATGCATAGTAGCCATGGAGCCATGAGAAATTCACTTGATTTTCTTAAGATTTTAAAGGACGTTTTCATTAATGAGAGTTTATACATACTGATGAAATCACAGATCTGGCCCCTAAAACCTTTGTATTAAATGTATTTTGTGTGTGTGACTCTCATTAGTAACAAGGATTCATCTTTTTTGTCTGGTTTAGCACTTTGTACTAAGAGATCCAAAAGTTTGTTGAATTAATTTTTTTAAGTAAATATTCTTGAATTATTGGCCAAATGGCAATTGTAAGGAAGAAAATAACATGCTTCTTTTGCCATATATCTGTCCAGTTTCTAATTGGGCATTCTTGCTGTTAGAGCTCTGATTTTGCTGGCTTATAAAAGTAAAACTTTGGCATTTGCAATTATTGCTAGGTGGTACAGTCAATAGAGCACTGGGCCCCGGAGTTCAGAAAACCTGATCTCAGAAACTTACTAGCTGTATGACCCTAGGAAAGTTGCTTAACATCTATGTGCCTCAAATCTATAAAATTCAGATAATAGACCTAACTTCCTGAGTTGTTGTGAAGATAAAACGAATTCATATTCATAAAGCACCAGGTAAAAGCTCGAGCTATTACTGTGATTTTAGATAAGTTTCTTGTTAGAAGATTTGTTTTTGACTTCTGCCCATCATCTGCCTTTCTCAGCACACACATCCAGGTGGTCTCTTCCAGGAATGAGCCATTTGCCCGAACTTCTTGTGGCACTGAAGGGTTCAAAAATGCAAAAAAGGCCACAGGGATTGCAGCACAAACTGCAGGCATTGCTGCAGCAGTGGTAAGAACTTTTCCTCTTTGGGCTACTTAACGATTTCTTCTAGCATTTAATCATCTTACTACTGTGGAGAATTCCCACTTAGAAACCAAAAAATGTTGTGCCTAGCTAATGTGCCCTAGCATTAGCACTGGTTAAGAGGCAGCAAATGGTTTATTTAGTGCAAGAAATGCTTTTCATTTTTAATGAAGTTGAGGGAGACAAAACCCATGTTCCTTCATACAGTGTATGTTTAGACCATCATGGACTTGAAAACCAAAGTTCTCTCTATTCAACATGGAGGGGCTATCTATAGCAGTCCTTGGCTTCATGGGCTGGAACTCATTTTCTCCCTCAGAGGAAGTCTCAGGGATCTTTAGAAATCTCCACTGGATGGCAGTGCTGTTATTTACCAAGAAGTGTCAGTGTTGGCCATGGAAAAGAGAGATCCGTTAACTTGAGTTCTTCTCTGCCTCTCATTCATCCTTTGCCTCCCTTACCTGTGCTTATCATTCCTAGTGCTCAGGTTACTATCTACCCCACCATAGGTTCCCCTGGTCTAGAATCAGTGTTTTCCATCTACCTAGAGTTTCTGGCATTGTTTCCATAATTGGCAGAGACCTGATCTCTTGTTTCTTCTCTAGAAAGCCACAGCGAAGGGAGTGATCCATGTCAGAGTGGTGGTGAAAGGCCTGGGACCAGGGCGTTTAGTAAGTGGCTGGTTGTATTCTTGTTTTTTTCTTTTTTTTTTATCTTTACAGCATTTGTTTTTCTGGGCTGAGAGCAGGAGCATGAGGAGAAACATAAAACTAAGCTTTCATGGAAAGCTCATTTTCTAAAGATGAGTCTTTTTTTCCTGTGAGCTCCACCAAGCAGGGCTGCCCTTCAGCAATACTTAAATTGTAGAATTACAGGCAGGTACAAGATGGCAGTGAATTTGAGGATAAGAAATCTTAACAGAATCCAAAGGGACTTGTCATCCTCCTGCCTTGGCCAATAATCCCACTTAGTATTTAAATACTTATAACTCTTTGAAAAATATAGGTTATTATATTGTTTCTCATATATTGTTCTACTCTAGTCAGACCTCTTTTTTGTGTTTTTACAGTCTGCCATCAAGGGATTGACCATGGGGGGCCTGGAGGTGATCTCAATCACGGATAATACACCCATCCCACACAATGGTTGCCGCCCAAAAAAAGCCCGGAGGCTATGAAGAAATTAATTGACTGCCTTGAGACCTGGTTCCAGTTTTCACCTTTAGATTGACTTCAGATCAATGCAGAGCTGTTCCCATTGGACAGAACTCAGGAAACATAAGTCAAGGATTCAATGAAGGCAAAAACAAGATGATTTTCTCCTTTGTTTAGTAATATATATGAGTGCATATTTTTTAAGTATGCAAAATTAACCAGTGCTTATTACTGTGAAACAGTGCCTCTTTGGACAGGAGGGGGTGCTACAAGTACACTTCTGGCAAGTGTGATCAGCTCCACAGCACTGACAAAATAAAATCGATCTCGCCATGTTCTTTGACATCTGTCATTATTTGGAGGGTATGGTTTTCTGGGTGTTGCCAAATATACCCTTCCCTCCAAAAGTAATTATGGTCTCAGGGATTACCCAAGAAGGTGTGAGTAAAATACAAATGTTAGAATTGTCTTCTATTCACTGTTGGGCTTGCCAGCCCAGTGCTGTAGGTAGCAGAACCACAGGAGCACAACTCAGACTCAGTAACCTTTTTGTTTATAACCTAAGAGAGAACTTGTCTCCTCTCACTAGGTATGGTACAAGTTTAAAAGATTTTGCTGTTTGTGGAGATCTTAAGAATTTAGTTGTAGGTGATGAGTATGTTTATTTCCTTATTTATAAGGGAGGAGGACACCAAGGGACTTAGTAGGGCAGAATTTGCCTTGCTCATAAAAATGTTAGTTATGAAACTAGGATTGGGTGACCCAAACAAAGGAAAGGGAATTGAAAGGCCCAGCCAAATTTATCTCTTATGGGGATGCCATGGAGTTGTGGGGAAAAGAACTAAAAGAACTTTCAGGAAAGACAGAGGAGTAATGAATGAACCTATGATGAGCCAATTTAAAACAAGAAAAAGTCCACGCTCTTCCAACAGATAGCCAAGACCAAAAAAACCACAGAGTACTGACTAGGATAAAAAGATGGAGATTTGTAGATAGTATAAGAGTCACCATTTAATAGAAGAGAAATGGTTCTATTGCCAGTTCTGACATGAAGTTCAGTGCTTTTTTTAAAATTTTCATTACACAGTGCTATTACTGAAGTGTCCATAATATTTCCTGTGGGTAGTCCAGTGGGGAATCATGGTCAGACCATCCACTTCCACTACCTTGGAAAATCACTGAGCTGACAAGAGCTCTTAATTTTTTTTTTAAATAGGAAGTAATTTCAAGTGGTGACACCAGCAATGGGAGAAGCAAAGGGTGCTTAAGAAAGGCTTTGTGCAATAGGCGGTGCTTAATTTAAGCTTTGAAGGAAACTTCTTGTATCTCCATTTGGGTTGGATTTTTTTTGGTGAGGATATTGGAGTGGTCTGCCATGTCCTCCAGCTCATTTTACAAATGAGGAACTGAGACAAACAAGGTTAAATAACTTGCCCAGTATCACACAAGTAGTAAGAGTCTGAGGCTAGTTTTGAACTCAAAAAGATGTCTTCTTGATTCCAAGCCTAGCACTCTATATATTATGTGCACAAGATCTTTACCTTTTTTTTTAGTTACCCATAAAAACAATTTTTGACAATTGTTTTCTGACATTTTAGTATTTAGATTTTCTTCCTCCACCACCCTAAAAAAGTAAATACTCTGATGTAAAATTATACCAGTCCTTTCATCCAATACATATTTCTATATTGCTCATGCCATGACAAAGAACATCATACAGATGATTAAAAAAATCTCATGAAGGAAATAAAGTAAAAGATGGCATGCTTTAATGTGTAATCAGCCTCCAGCAGTTTCTTCTTTAACTGTAGATAGCATTTTTCATCATGGGTCTCTTGTGGATGTCTTGGGAATTTGCTTGGTTGATAATAGTTTAATCTTTTACAATTGATCATCATATAATATTTGTTGCTGTATACATTGTTCTCCTGGTTCGGCTCACTTCACTTTGCATCAGTTCATAAAAGTCTTTCCAGGTTTTTCTGAACTCATCCTGTTTGTCATTTCTTATGAGTCGAGGAACTACAACTCTAATGATTAATGATTCAAAACTGAAAAGGGTAGAGAACCTTTGCTAACTTCAACCACATAGTTTATATCACTAACACTATATTTCTACCCTGAAATCCCTTCATTATATATAGGAAAACTGTAGTTATGCATTTCAGCTGAGAATGATATGGAAAGGGGGAGAAAGAGTACTATTGGGGGGGGGGGGATGTGAAGGAGTACTGAACTTATAGACTTGATCTTCAGAGAAGAAATCTTCCCCTTTTTCTTCTTGGGTACTGATTCTAGAAGATTTACCCAAGAGTGGAGAATTCTGCTTTAGGGTTTTCACTGGTATAAAATACCCAATTTTTTTAGCACAGTAATTAAGACTTCATTAATCAAGTTAAATGGAAGTTATTCTGCCCAAAAGTAGATTGCTCCTACTTCCAAAAAAGGGTAGGTACACAGAGTACTAAACTGGGAACCAGAAAGACCTGGGTTCCAATCTTGCCTCTTACTAGCCCTGTAATACCTAGTAAATCGCTTAATCCTTGAGCATCAGTTTCCTCATCTGTAAAATGAAATTATTGGACTAGGCATCTGCAGTACCTTTCTATTTTAAATCGATAATCCTATGATCATAGATAGTGATAATTCTTACCAACCAGTTTGGTAGGTCATGAATGGGAGAAATGTGCCTGATAAGCTAGTCCTTTTGCCTCTTTCTTCTTCTAAAGATAGATGCTAAGCAAAGGCCAATCCCTCTCAGATTTATTGATAAAAATGGATTTTTGTCTACAGGGTGCTGAACCAACCATTCAGGAAAACAATTTGAAAATATACCCAAAAATTATTAAACTGTACATACTCTGACCTGGTAATACCACTTCTGACCCAAAAACAAGAGGGAAAGAATCCATATATACAAAACATTTATAGCCTATCTACCATTTCGACATCATCACATATGGCACCTGTGTGATATAGTTTTAAAAGGAAATATTTATGTTGTTATAGCTCATTCATTTTTATTTATGCTTCCTCCAGCTGGAAGCTGGAGAGAGATCCAGTATGTGTTGGAAGAGATCAGAGAAGCTTACCCGTCTACCTAGCCAAGATGAAAAAATCCATTTGCCTTCTTTCTGCAAAGACTCGTTTCTCTGTGTTAGCCAGAGCCACCATCTGCCACGGCAACAAATAGGCTCTGTCAAAAAAAGCCAATTCGTCACTGTGTTACCTGACTGTTGGCAGAATACTAGAGGATTTTTAGGGGAAACCAGTCTTTTCCAATAAACCTCTGAAAGACTACCCAAAGATCTGGCTCAATCTACCTTGACCATTTTAACAAAATTCTCTCTGGCTCTTTTAATCTTCCTTTTCTTGATCTGTTTTCCCTATTAATTTTCTCCTTTGGAAAGATTATACTAAAAAATCAGGTTAGGTGGTTTCACATAGGTCAAAAATCAACTTATATTAAATTACAATTCTGACTTTAATCTGACCTGTCAGAAAGCCAGAGCCATTACTCCACACCGCCACTTACCCAGCTGAATTCCCTTATTAGAAGTCATAGCCTGGCCTTCACACTGCCAGTCTTCTCTCCACTCAACCCTGCCCACCCCCACCAACAACTCCTTTCTTATACTGTATCTGAATCAGTGCCACTGTCTTACCTGGCTCTGCTGTGCCTTCTTTAACTGCAAATAAAACTGGACTGACTCCAATTTTAATAATAATTAGCACAACTTTTAGAGAAATGATAATAATGTGGGTACATATGTATTTATGTGTGTGTCTATGAAAGCAGAAGCTAGAAAATATGCTATTTGCTTTATGTGATGGATTTATAGTGGTGCAGCCATATTAAAGATGCTAAATCCAATTCCTTTTTTAATATGGGAAGAAATGTCAAATGAGAAGCAGGTGCATTGCAGGGAACACTGGACTGGGAGTCAAGAGTCCTCTGTCATTAGCTATGTGACCTTAGTTAAAGGGCTTTATTTTTCTAGGTCTCAATTAGTCTCCATTTAATGCTTCTAGCGGTAAGCCTTTAAAAATCCTCTGAGTCATTCCAGAATGGAAGAAAATTTAATGAGGGAACTGAACAGCAGGGGAACAAGCAAAGAGTTAGAAATTGTGGTCCTAGAAATCTAAGCTCTGATTTCACAGCTTCTGCTTTCTTATTTACTCAAAGAATTTTAGGATCATAGATTTAGAGCTGGAAGGGACCTTGGGGACCTTTTAGGCCAGCCCCTTCATTTTACATATGAGAAAACAGAAGCCCAGAGAGATTATATTTGTTCAAGTTCACATGGAAAGTAGAAGAAAAGGTAAGATCTGATCCCAGATCATCTGCCTCCAAATTACTATTCTTTCCATTGTACCATACTCCCTCCTTGTGAATTGCTATCACTGGTGTCTATTTCTTTCCTCTTTTTAACTAAGTCAGAGAAAATGGATCTGATTCCCTACAATGCTGAGGTGTTGTTTCATAAATTAAAAGCTGGAAGGAACCCCAGAGATCATTAAATCCAGGGGTTCTTAATCTAGTATCTGTGACACCTCAGAGAATTTTCAAATGCATCAAACAAAATATATAGATCACAAAGGAAATGAATGATGTAGAAATACAGTTATCAAAATATTTTTAATAAGTTCTTGGGCCTTGGGTTAAGAAACCTTGATCTAATCCAGCCCTTTCATTTTACAGATAAAGAAACAAGTCCAAAGAGCTTAAAATAATTTTCCTAAGATTTACATAGTTATTTTATAATGGAGATGGAATTCAAACTAAGGTCTTCTGACTCCAAATTTATGCTATTTTTCATTATGCCATACAATTGTGATTTTGTTCTGAAATCAAAGCAGATTCCAATTTTTTTTATTATCAAAAGAAAAATCAGTGCAGTTGAATAAAACATCCATTGACATCAAAACAGTTCATACATATTAGAAGCTTAACAAATATGAATCACACACTTGCTCTGCCTAATTTTTTCTCCATTTTAAATTTGAGGCTGTCCTGTAGAAATAAATACTTCAAAATTCTTGCCCTCCCCCACCTATGAACTACTATCTAGGACCATCTATCCAAATGGAGCCCCCAAATAGTTATAAGGCCTGTAAAAATCAAGTAACTGGTGTGGAAAGGGAAATGATTTCCAACTGGACAGGTAGAGGTGGCAAGGTGATAAGATATATCTTGCCACATTCACAGCATATATAAGAATCGTTACTCCTTTATGTACCTAATTCACTTTGTGGAACTCAAGTGGTGGGGATAGGGAGGGAGAAGCAGTGAGCCATATTGGAAAGAGTCCTAGAGTTGACATAAGAGACCTGAGTTTGAATTTTAACTTTAACATTAGCTATGTGACCATGATATCACAACCTCTGACACTCAATTTCCACATCCGAAAAATGAGAATAATACCTCTCCTGATTACATCATAGAGCTATTACAAGGATCAAATGAGATAGGTTAGGTCAATTTTTATAGCATTTTATAGCATTCAAAATACTTCAAGGGATCATCATAATTATTATGGAAACAGTTGGGCAGTTTATATATCCCATGATAAATTCTGAAATCCCCTATTTCAATCTTCCCAACCAACTCTGCACTCAGTCATACAACTTCCGCTGATCAACCAACTCTTGCTCTCCAAATCCTTAAGCACAGGCAAAAGAAAAAATAATGTCCTGTTGGGACTGGAATAATTGAAGCATTAAAGGAAATGTATTTCTCACTCTATTTTGTGTCTGATTGAAAAGTACTTTGCAGTAATTTAGACTAGTCGCACCTCTTCTATAATCAGAGGCTAAAAACTGGGTCACCCCTTGGGATCTGGATCTTCCAGCTCTTGAAAGACAGAACACAAGAAGGATAGTATTACTTCTCTTTCTTTCTGCCCTTTGTCCTCTGAAAAACCAAAGGTGCATCTAGCTCCCTACAAACTCTGGCTCTGAATTGACCATCCCCTCCCTGAGACAGAGAAGAAAAGCAAGGAAAACTGGGTCACAAAAACCTAGAAAATGCCAAATGCAGAAGCATCAAAGGAAATGCAGTAGGGAAGATGAAATTTGGAACAATGGAAGGAAGGAGAAATTAAAGAAATATAAACATTTTTTAATGAAGAGAGAGGGATGGAATGCCTCAGAATTACAGTTAGGAATGTTTTATGAATACTTGGGTCTTCTTTAAACTATTTAAAGAGAGACTCAGAGAGAAAGAAAAAATGAGAAGAAAATGAGAAATGAACAGAAAGGAAATCTCATTAGGAAAATGAAAGGAAGGAGAAGGAGACAGGATTGATACAAAACTAAATGTTAAATGTGTGAAGGCGATCTTTGTAACTACCCAGCCAGGGCCAATCCTTACACTGGAAAGGAAAAATTCTCTTTTCTAAGAAAGCAGAGAACACTTAGAAAAATATAAAGAAGACTAGGACAGAGGATTTATAAAAGGAGAAAATAAGATACTGTAAAATGAAGAAGAGATGAAGAAGAGAAAAAGAAATATTTTAAAAGAATATAAGAAGGATGTAAAAAGAAGGAAAGTCATTAGAGAAGATAGACTATGGGAGGAACAAGAAAATTCAAAGGAGAAAAAGGAAAGCTTCTGAGGATATCATTCCAAAAGCCACACAAGTTTCAGATATTAGCTAGCCAATAAACTAAACCATTCAACAGATCCATAATCTCACCAGCATTATTCCATTCAATACCACACATACATGTTATCTCAGGTGTACTTTAAGATTGTGGAATTTTCCTCAGGGTAATCATTGCAAACCCATGCAAATATGAAAAAGATATTTTGGCACGGTGATAGAATTCTGACCTAACCTAGGAAGACCAAAGTTCAAGAATGCTAAGTGTGGATTTATATGACCTGGATTAAAATCTTAGCTCTGCTACTTACTAAGAAATCATTTAAACTTTCTGAGTCTTGGCTTCCTCAGCTATAAAAATTAGGGAATTGGACTATATTGTCTCTTGGGTCCTTGTGAGCTCTACACATATTTACTGTATGTTCCCAATGATAATGAAATCATAGATACTTCAAGTA
This sequence comes from Monodelphis domestica, assembly GCF_027887165.1. NCBI lineage: Eukaryota > Metazoa > Chordata > Mammalia > Didelphimorphia > Didelphidae > Monodelphis > Monodelphis domestica. The sequence goes on along the minus strand of NC_077227.1, from coordinate 128,160,224 downwards.
CCCATTACTATTTCCATGGTAATTCTTTGTTCTATTTCATACCCATAAAGTCTCAAAAAATACACTGTAAAAGAGAGGGAAAGGGAGGAAACAGTAACCCACAGTAGAAATGAAAATAAAGCAGGAAAACTAATTAGAAAGCTACTGCAATAATCAAGGGAAGTGGTAATGAAGGCCTGAATGAGAGGGTGACCATGTGAAGAGAAAATGGGAAAAATGACATAGAAGTCAAATTAGCATGATTTAGCACCTGACTAGATAGAGATGGTAAGGAAAACAGGAGAATCAAAGATGACACTGAGGTTATAAATCTAGGTGACTGGAAAAATGTTGGTGCGCTCAAAAGGAAGTTAAGAAGTGGGTTGGATTTAAGAGGAAAGATAATTAGTTTGGTTTTGGACATATTGAGTTTGAGATACCTTATAGGACCTCAAAGTAGAGACAACCAGCAGGACTGGAGCTCAAGAGAAAGATGAGGGCTGAGAATTGCAAAGAAATGATAGCTGAACCTATAAAAACTTAGGACATCCCAGAAGGAGAGTATAGAGAAGAGGGCTCAGGAAAACATACACATACCCATATACCTAAAGATTATGGTCCTGCAAAGGAGAATGAGGAGGAGACAGACGGATCAAAGAAAAACCAGAAATCATGTTAAGAAAATCCAGGAAGAATCACATTATCAAGGAATTTGGAGCACTGAAAGGGCCTTCAGCAGTCGTCTGATCCAATCTATACACAAAGGGAATTCCTACCATAATATCCCAAACATGCTGTCATCCAGGCTCTGAATGAAGATATTCAAGGAGGAAACTACCACCAGCCCATTCCACTTGGGACAGCTCCAATTGTTAGGAAGTTTCTCCCAACAAGATGTCTGAATTCCCTGCTTCCACCCACTGTTCCTTATTCTAACCTCTGGCCAAACACATCTGAAATTCTTTCATAAGAGTACCTTTCCTTGCTACTTGAACATACCCTTCCTAAGTAATCTCTGTGTCTTCTCCAGGATAAAACTCTGAATTCCTTCAACTGATCCTTCTATGACATGATCTTAAAGTCCTTCACCATTCTCGTTACCTTCCTTGGAAATCTCTCTAGATCAGCGGTTCTCAACCTCTCAATTTGTAGCAATGAGAATACATAATGCACATCAGGTATTTACATTCTGAATCATAACTGTAGCAAAATTGCAGTTTTGAAGTAGCCACCAAAATAATTTTTTGGTTTGGGGTCACCACAACATGAGGAACTGCATTGCGGGGTCATGGCATTAGAAAGGTTGAGAACCACTGCTCTAGATTATCCATTAGATGGTAAGCTCTTTGAGGCCAGTGACTCTATCTTTTGCCACTTGACACAATGTATGACACACAGTAGATGCTTAATAAGTGTTTATTGATTGGCTAATGTCAATGTTCTTAAATCATGGCGCCTACAACTGTTAGACTATTTTGATTGTCCACACATTTGGCAATGAAGATCTAGCTCTAAAGTGGAGGGAAAGAGCCTTGTGTGAATTAAATATCAGAGGGACCTCCAACCCAGTACAATCCCAGAAGACTCACCACAGTGGATCTCCATGGGAAAAACAGAGTTACATTTCTGGGTTTGCCAGTGTAGTGGTTCAGATTCCTGACCACAGAAGTCATGGAAGTCAGAGATGTGACATGTAAGAACTGAGGTGAAACCTTGGGCAAATTGAGGGTCCAGGGGAAAAACTTAGATTGAGCTTGACAAGCCAGCATATGCAGCTCACACATACTCTTTCTCTGCCATGTTTTTGAGCTTATAGAAAAAGCCCTCTCTCAACCTTCACAGGGTGCTTTATCTATGTAGCCATATCTGGGAAGCAGCATAAAGGGGACCACAATGGGCTGGAATCCAGGATCTGATCTTACTCTTTTAGAAAGGCTGGAAACCTTATTTCTACCTTTCTTTCTCTTTACTAATAAATACTTATAAATTTAGTATAAAGTCTTCAGGATTAATGTTTATTCATAATAGCCTAAAGATAAAAGCTGAATATCATTAGCACTGCATAGGTAGAATTGATAGGATATAGTGACTAATTAGATATGAGAACTGAAGGAAAGGAAAGAATTAAAGATAATCCCAAGGTTTTATGCTTTTATCCTACCTTCTTGCCCTCTGCCATCTAAAGATAAATCAATAGAGCAAAGAAGACTCAAGAGGAAAAATATTCCAACCACAGAATAGGAAACATCCTTCTGCAAGTTTCTACAACTGGAAAGAATAAACAAATCACTTTCAGAGGCCAGAAGGTGGGAGGACAAAAGATATGGATGAAGATTAGACTAAAGAAGGCAGTGAGGGGAAGAATACATAAGATCTCAGTTACCCCAAGTTTCTTAGGGACCTTTGCTCCAGACACTACCACCAGGGAAGTAAGAAAAGCAGAGATCCAATAGTAAACACTGCAAAGGTTCATGGTTTTTCCTGAGGTATATCTCTTTTGATATGAGAAACTGATGGAATTACCAATTATGGAATTTCAACAATCTTATTTATATTAATTATGGAAGAAATTATTTATTTGCTAAGTTCTATTTTCAAACTTTCTTTCACCATGGTGTTCTGGAATCCTCACTGAGATGGTATCTTGGATTGACTGATAGAATCAGAGTACCTGTCACAGATAACACTTTAAAAATACTCAAAAGACTCCTATCACTAGAATCTCTGTCAAAACTCTCCCATTTTGTAAGTATATTTCTAGTAGCATTCCAAGATTCTTCTGCAGATGATGTTTCAGGATCTAAAATTGCTTTCTGTATCATATTTGGGACCTCTCCTTAGGTAGATTTCCAGAATCCCTCTCTGCATATTTTATTATTTTGGAATTCTATTCACATGAAGGTTTCAAAAATATGACAGCAGAAGAGATCTAGAATATTAGGTGTATGAGCATTTAAAAAAATGCACAGAAAGGAGGTAGCTGGGTGGCTCAGTTGATGGAGAGCCAGGCCTAGAGACAGGAGGTCCTGGTTCAAATCTGGACTCAGACACTTCCTTGCTGTGTGACCCTGGGCACGTCACTTAACCCCCATTGCCTAGCCCTTACCACTCTTCTGCCTTAGAACCAATACACAATAATGATTCTAAGAGGGAAGTGGATTCATTGTGTATATCTGTTCCCCTTGGCTACAACTTCTGAGTAACTTGGCTTTGTATTTTCATAAAATCCAAGATTTGATTTTTTTTTGTTTGAGAAAGATCTTCAGGGAAGAAGCTTGCTAACTCCTAAAATCCAGAGAATGAACTGTTTGCAGAAAGATACCTAAACCTTTACACTATAGGAAGATCCAGAATGAACCTTGGGGTGCAGTTGATTGAACTGAAAGTTGATTAAACATTTATTTTGAATGTGCACTCTTATGCCAAAAGGGGACTGCCCCCTAATTGTTTTTTGTCAATGGCCCCAGCATTTTGCTGTCTCTCTTCTATTTCCCCCTTATCTCTAACTTCGTAGTTTTCCTCTTAGAGGGTAAAGTTTTGTATACACTCACAGTTAGAAATTTTTGGGGTGCAGGATACTTATATTTAGTGATAAATTGGGAAATCAGGTTCATAACTGGTTTCTTTATCTACCATAACTTTATTGTTACATATCACAATAACTATTGCTGTTAGTACAGTGAATGCCTCAGTGCCCTTATTCATGTCTGTGTTATCTGTAGCCATTTCCCTAGTCACTGTATCAGTCCCATTCCCTAGGGTTCCCTTTTTCTTCATTCTGTATTCTTAACATATCTCTGTTATTATAGGTATTTGAGAAAACAGTGTGTCTATTCTATTATCCATTAATTTATTCATAGCCTTCTTTCTCAAGATCATTTTGATTTCTTTTGTAACATATATGCCTGCCTTTCCCACAGCTACCAAGGTTACATATACTTGAGGTAAAATTTGCCACAGTGTAGATAAATCAAATGGCAGTTTCTGCTAGTATTTATTAAAGCTGAATATGGTATTTATGGTATCATTTATCATGCCCGTTATTGTATTATATATGAAACAATAGCCCCAGTAAGCTAGAATAGTTCCCAACAACATAGTCCAGAACAGTTTTTGGATCGTTGTTGTTCCTTATATGGCTGTCTCTTTCTTTGTTTCTTATGTGTTAATTCCCAGTATGCTGCCCCTTAAAATGGCCACCTTGCCCAGAGAGTTCCAACTGTCAAAGAATGGCAGTTGGTGCTGGATCCTTCTTTATCTGGGGTGCCACTTGTAATAGATGGTGAAAATGGGGAAGATTTGTGTTAAGGGGAAAAGGGTGATAAAGGAAATTATAGTTTTACCCCTTCTAAGGCTACCTTCAGCTTTGCTCTGCCGGGTTCTGAGAAGGATCTATTTGAAGAGATTATGGTGGTAAATTCTCTTCCTCTTGGGGAGAGAAAGTCACTTCTCCCCTCTCATTCTCAAGTTTCCCACTAGAAATACCTGAATCAGTTCTTGAATCTTTTCTTAACTAAAATTTATTGAAAGAGAAACAAAAAGGGTTCAGGGCAGATAGAGGACAAAGATTTAGTGTTCAGGAAGGAAGGAGGGAGAAGGGGTCCCTAACTAGCTAATATCTTTCCCTCCCACAAAAAAAATCAAGCAGATCAGGTTTAGTTCACCTGACCCACTTGGGGTCAGGATAATGAGGAATCAGGTTCTTGTCTGCACAATAAGTGTCTCAAGCTCAACTTAAAAGGAAGTAGATAGAAAGTATTCTTTGTTGGACAGTTTATTTCCCAAAGTCCTGTCCAATAGATTTATCTTCTGATGGGATCTGGTCATGAAATCACAAAGAGATCACTAGATCAAGAAGTCAGTTGGAGCTATTGGTCTGGCCTATCATGCCAGGCAGAAGTTCACTCCCAACCGTAGCTAGGTCAGCTCAGCTCTCTTCTCCCAAAGTTCTGAATTCCTTTTTCTCCCCATCCCCAGCTGCTGTAGGATTCTGCAGCTCTTTCCCAGTTCATTTCTCTCTAAGGTGACACACCTTCTCTCACAGAAGGTAAGGGCTTTAAAAAAAATTCACTGAGTCTGATTCTATGTAACTTCAATTATAGGCTAGCCTCTCATATAAATGGAAGAAAGCTGGGCTCTAGAGCAGTGATGGCAAACTCAAATAGAAAGGAGCCACTAAAATGCACATAAGGATCCCCGGTTGTCACATATTGACTAAGAAAACCACATATTAACATTATCTATGTTCTATTGTATTTTTATATATTTTGCTAAATATTTTCCAATTACATTTTTATCTGTTTTGGGCTATCACTCAGGGATGTTGCAGACCATATTGGCCTGCCAGTGCACATTGAACATTTCCATGGTAACTGTAGGCTTGGACTGTGAAATCACATTTTGACATTTTTTCTAAGGTAATAATGATAAAATTCAACTCTGAGATAGGTTAGAATCTACGTGTCACACTCCCTTGGGGCTAGTTTGTTGCTTCTAAAAAATATACTACAAATCCAAGCAATAGACACAAAGTGGTTGGTGACATCAGTTAGAGTAGCAAGTATCCAACAGGATTCATACCCAAGCATGAAAGCACTTAGAGGTAATAATGCATATGATAATGTAATAGTGCAAACTGTATCTATACAAATGCACAGATAAATATATTCATGCAAATATATAGACAAATGATAATATATCTATGCCCCAAAAATATATAAAAATAATAATACAAATCAATTAATTTATACTCTATAAGAGGAATATAAACATATCAAGCAAAATTTTAAATCATGGTCCTTAATTTTATTTGTTATCAATTGACGGCTAAATTTGGGCTTTTTGATTTCTGAAGAGATTTTTACTTAGTTCTACTATAGACTTTTCAAGCTTAAAAAAATGGTCCAAGTCGCTTGTAGCTTTGATTTTAGATGCCTTTACACAACTTTATTCATTTGCTTGCTCATCGAGTTAAACCTGAAACAGATGCTCCCTCTCTTAGCTCCGGGTTTCATTTCTCATAGCTCAGGATGGCTATTGACTCTAAGATATTTCCTTCTCCCTCCAGGGACCCCTCTTGATACAAGGTTGGGGGAGGGGGTAGGAATCCAAACCCTCTTAGTCAAGCAATGGCACTACCACATTTGGAGTAGAAAGTATCATGACAATTCCCATACATTCAGCATAGATTTTAATTGCCATTTCAAGCAAGGCCACAATCATTCACTCTCCTAGCCCCCCTACCTGTCTTTTTACATAAGAATAGCTCCAGGCAGCAGGGTTGCTCAGTGGTTAGTCAGGTCTGGATTTGGGAGGTCTTCGGTTCAAATTTGACCTCAGATACTTCCTAGTTGTGTGACCCTGGGAAAGTCACTTAGCCCCAATGGCCTAGTCCTTAGCACTCTTCTACCTTGGAACTGATACTTAGTAAAGATTCTAAGACAGAAGATAAGGGTTTATTTTAAACAGCACCACCAACAAAAGAATAGCTCCCAGCTGGTTGGCCCTGCAATGTAACAAATCTCAGTAACACATGAATTAAAAAGGGTTTGGGTTTTTTTTCTGCCTAACCCATCACTTTCTTCCTCTGCACTTTTAAGACTCCAAATACTGTATATGCAGAATATGCAAACCTTTATGTAATGTAACTTTTAATGCTTTCTTAAATTAAGGTCTGAAATAATCTTAGAATGTTATTATTCAGCACCTCCTATAAATTAAAGTTTCAAAACATCCCTTCATAACATACTCCATAATGGGTCCTTGGATAAATCACTTTACCTGTATCAACCTCAGTTTCCTTAAAATGAGGGAGCTAGACAAAATCTCGAAGATCCCTTCTTCTTACTCTAAATTCTGTGATCTGATAGTTAGACATTATTGTGTTTGAATAGCCACAGCCTAACAGCTATGGAACAAAATATACCCATGACTCTTTGCTATCTAGGAACTTGTATTCCATTACTCCTTTAGGAAGTCATCACTGAGTGGCTTTTTAAATTTGAATATTGTTATTCTTCAATTCTTACCCCAATAATATTCTAGAGCCCACTACAACGTGTTGCAAGGAGAAAGATTACAAAGTTCCTTTTACAAATACATATACACAGAATCACATTTTGGAATCCTATAAAGATTATGTTCAAATCAAGTGAACAAACATTTATGAAGTTTATACTATGTACCAGCATGCTAAGTATCAGGAATAAAAACACAAGCAAAAATACAGTCTTTGTCCTCAAGGAACTTACATTCTTTTTTAAATTTTATCTTCCATCTCAGATTCAATACTGTGTATTGGTTCCAAGGCAGAAAAGCAGTAAGGGTAACTTAAGTGACTTGCCCAGGGACATACAACTAGGAGGTGTCTGAGGTCACATTTGAACCCAGGACCTCCCGTCTCTAGGCCTGGCTTTCAATCCACTGAGCTACCTATTTGTCCCCAGAACTAATTTCTAATGGAGAAAGACAAAAACACAACTCATCAAAGGGAACTGAAAACCTCCACCAGTGGGGGATAAATACCCTTGGATGGTAGAATGTTCATGCAGAATAACTCTAGGTTTGGTCCCCAAAATCACATTTTGAATTTTTTTCAAGGTAATAATGTTATAAGTTAAAACTAGATAGGGTAAAGTCCAGATGTCACATAAGTTTGAGGCTAATCTGTTGCTTCTAAGAAATATGCTATAAATCCAAGCAGCCTTAGGAGGCATGGTAGAAAAAAAAATCTATAGAGCCTGAAGAGGTTGAATACATAGCTGGCATGAGCGTTTTCCTTAAAATGTAGGTACTCTAGGAGTAGAGTACATTTCTATGAAAAGTAGAGGAATAGAACAAATTTCCAGGGGGAGGAGATTTTTGTGGCATGGTAGAGAAAATCTGGAAAATGAGGAATGGAGTTAAAATCACAATCTCTTCATAGTTGTTTACTTTCAAAGTTGTCTTGAGTTGATGAATCATAGCTTCTACAAATTCCTCATCAATGTTGTAATTTCAGGCATCCAGTATTCCAGTTAGTGTTGATCTCAATTGCTGATCTCAAAAGAAAAAATTTCTGAATAGCATACGATGAAATCGGAGAAAGACCAATGGACTAAGGATCAGGAGACCTAAGATCTATCTATCACTGACTCTGCCACTAATCAGCTGTGTGATGTTAGAAGTCACTTCAATTCTCTAAGCCTGTTTTCTCATTTGTCAAATAAAAGAATTGGACTAGATAATCTCTAAGGTACCTTCTAGCTTTCATGGTTTTTGATTCCATGATTTTACTTAAGCCAAAAATCAGGAGAAAATGGTCTGCTGTGATTTGACTCTAAGTTAGATCATCTCTAATGCAGAAAGAATATCTTTAGGAAGTAAAAGCAGTTTCAAAGATGACCCAGAAATTAGCATGAGTCCATTTTGACTCTAAAGGTCTTGGACTAAATTGGACTCAATACAAACAGTATTTATTACATACCTGCTACATGCAAGGCACAGTGGGGATATAAAGACAAAATGAAAAAACCATCATTGCTCTCAAAAAGCTTACCTTTTACTTGTGAGAAAGGCTAACACATAAAAAGTCAAATGAACACTCCATCTACTCTGTATTTATCTTGTCTGTACACAGTTAGCTGAATTTTGTTTTCCTTAACCGAATATAAGATGAGAGCAAGGACTATGTTTACACCTTTCTTTGCACCCCCAGTGGTTCACACAGTGCCTGCAATAAATAAATGCTCTTGGGTGACTGACTAACTTATTATATTGCTTGGAATTTATTCCCCCCATAGCAGATCCTAGGGTCATGGATTCAGAACTGAAAGAGATATTTAGAGGTTGGCCATCTAATCCAATTGTCTTATTTTAGGGATGAAGAAATTTGAGACCAGAGAGATTTAATGATCAGAAGTTGAAGTAGCTGAAACTACATAGACCAGCATTGGTGAACCTTTTAGAAATAGAATGCTGAAACTGAACCTTCAAGCTGCCTGTGAGCAAACCTCTTCCCCCTCCCCCCCCATTGTCCCAGGCAGCAGAGGGAGCAAGTGCTGCTGGGCAGGGGGCGGGGCATGTGAAAAATGTCCTTGGGTAATGGGGAGAGGGGGAGAAGCAGCCCCCTCCAGCACACTAGGGCATGTGTGCCATGTCTTCACCAACATGAACCTAGACTTTTGATATGAATAGGTAACGTTACTTTAGCCAGAGAATTCACCTAAGCAGTGATTTTCCACCTTTTTTTATTGTTGTTGTCATGGACCTTTTTGGCAATCAGGTAAAGCCTATGGACTCCACTGCAAAATAATGCTTTTAAATGCATACAATATATAGAAGAAAACCAATCATACTGAAATAGTTATATAGAGATATGCTATATTGCTATATATGCTCTCTCTATGTGTATGTATATATATTTTTTTACTCATAGACCCCCTGAAATATATTCATGGAACTCTTGGGCATCCATGGATACCAGGTTAAGAACTCTTGACTGTAATACATTCACCAAATACCAAGGTTATTTAAAAAAAAAAACCAAAATGTAAGTGTACTCAGATCAAGGAGTTTAGAAAATAGAGAGTAAACAGGCATAGAAAGAACAAGGTCTGAGTACACTTTGTACTCTGAGGTACATCAGCCCCAAAAGCCATGTTGTTTCCATTCTTCTGGGTTTTATTCCTTTCTTTCTAGAAGTAAGAGTGCACATGAACCACTTGAAAGTTTAGGAAATTTCTGAGTTGTTTTTGAGTTTCTCAATTTCTTTTAACAAGAATGACATTTACAGTGATTACAGTCTGGCGACTAGCAGGAGGGAGATTCCATCGCCTTAGAGATGGCCCTGTCATCTCTGGTTGTCATGGTGATAGAGATTAGCAAAAGCTAAGAACCCCTGAGTCGAAGCAGCAGGGAGGCAGAGCCAGAGAGGCCCAGTATGCTACTTGACCAAATGGTAGGCAAGGTTGCTGGGTACACCTAATCCTGCTGTCATTGTGCCCTCTACCTGGGTGCATTGCCTGCATCCATCCTCTAAAAACAACAGCTGGGCTCAGACCAGGCTGGAGTGCTCCATCTGTTATTACTGGTCCATCATCCCTAGGGATGAGGCAGGTGTCTCTGAGATGGTCCTTATCCTTTAGTTCATCTTACACTGTCTCCTAGGGAACGTGGATCTGTAGCTTAGAGGAAAATTTTCCATCGCGACAGCAAGGTTTTTTGACTAACACTTGCTGGGTCCTAAATGAAGTATCTGCACATACTTATCACTTCTTGCTTCCCATGAGACACTTGCTCATAAGATACCACAAAATCAGGTACATCTCAAGCAATCGACATCTACCACCAGATGATATTTCAATATGACAAAGACTATATTTATAGCTGACTTTGCATAGCTTAATTCTATATGGGACATTTTTGATGGTGACTCAACTGAAACCAGGATAGTTGGATAGTTCTTGTGATAAGATGGATTTGCTCCCCTAAATTGACTGGGGATTTTTCTTTTAGGGAAGGCCATTATGCAGATTCTTCAAGATAAGTTTTCCAGGAATTGAGGATGTTCTTTGGATATGAGTTTAGGAGTGAGGTAGAGGCAAGAGCCAGCTGTCAGTGACCTCCCTCATGTATGAAATGGTGCCAACTAGCTCATTTGGTACCAGGAAATGGTCCCATTTCATGCAGGAATAATATAATGGCATACCAGAATGCCCTCTATTCCTCAGCCTACCCTACTGGGCAAGCTGGTACAATGAGGAAATGAGAGGGAACTTTTGAGAAGTGAGTATTTTTCAAGTAGTTCAGATATTATTAAGTATGAGTTGTCTTTCTAGGACTTTTTTTTTCTGCACTCAGCTTCCTCTGCTTCTGTGATCCTAGCAGCCTAAAAACGACACCTTCCCCTTTCCTATTTCCTAAATTCCCTCTTCCAAACATTTAGATAGATAATCTCTTGAACACCAACCTGTGTTTTCTTGGGAGAGACTTACTTAAGGAATAAGGTTTAAAAAATAATAAAGAACAGCTAGCACTTTAGATTTTCATGCTCCAAAGAGAAGTGGTAAAAAAGGAAATTTTAAAGATGACAGAATTTAGAGCTAAAATAAAGCAAATGGTTAGAATAACAAATTTGAGATTGGCCTTTTTAGAGTCTAAAAGGTGGATTTCAGATCTTCAGAACCACTAGCTGATACTCTTGTGGATACAGTCCAGGAATGACTTCTGAATCAAGCCTATTTATGTGGATACAAACATAACTAGTGGGTAAAAAATCTAGGAATTACAAATGAGCTCTAATGGCTAGATGTAGACATTTTTGGGGAAATGACCAGTATTTTCTATTTTTAAAAAATGTTAACAAGGAGGTCTTGCTATGGACAATTAGGCAACCTCAACCAAGGAAGCTAATTCTAATTTTGGGTGTGCTGGAGCAAAGTTCAGATATCCATTTCCTTAGTTGTTCCTTCATACCTAATGACTTTGGGAAGTGTCATAGGGAAGAAAGGGGTGGTTATCAACCAAAAGAAATAACATGGTAAATCAAACAAAGAACTGGTGGGGGCAGCTAGATGGCACAGTGAATAGAGAGCTAAGCCTGGAGTTGAGAGGACCTGGGTTCAAATTTGGCTTCAGATACTTCCTAGCTGTGTGACTCTGGGCAAGTCATTTAACCCTGTTTTCCTAGCCCTTTAACTCTCAATTGCCATGACAGAAAGTGAGGGTTAAAGAAAAGGAGCTAGTTTCAGAGTCAGAAAATCTGGGTTTAAATTCTGACTTGGATGAATTCTTTGTGTTGCTTGTTTGGACTTGTTTCCTCCTCTTCACCACAAGGAGGTTGGACTAGATAAAGTGTAAAGTTCCTTCCAACTCTAAATACTGTGATCTAGCCCAACACGTTTATTTCACAAAGAAGGAAACTGAAGCCCAGGTAAGTGAGTGATTTGCCCCAAAGAGTGTACTTTTAAAAACCTAAAGAAGGTTTTTCAGGGGAATACCTTTTGTTAAGGTTTTACACCAAGGGTAATTGGAGGGAACCAAGTAGAGGAGATCTGGGTACTTAATTCTTTTTTAAATGTTCTCTCTCTACTTCTAAAATAAGGAATTGAGAGGGAGTAACTCTCAATCCCTTCCTCCTTTCACTCATTTTTCTATTGATTTTAAGTTTAGATCATTTGAAGGGCAATTAGGTGACTCAGTGGATAGAACACCAGGCCTGGAGGCAGAAGAACCTGGGTTCAAATAGGACCTCAGATCATTTCTAGCTGTGTGACCCTGGGCAAGTCACTTAACTCTATTTACCTTGCCCTTCTGTCTTAGAGTGGTTACTAACACAGAAAGTAAAGGTTTAAAAAAAAGAAAGTTTAGATGACTTGAAACAAATACATTAACTGACAAGCCCAGAAAGTGTCTTCAGGCTAAGACAAGCCAACAGCAGCCAGAACAGCTGGAGCTCTGAAAGGTGCAGAATCTTTTTGTTTCCTTATTTTCACCCCATCGATAGGAAGCAGCTGAGAGTGAAACCCAAACAGAGCATGGCTATCTCCTAGTACCTCTCTAGCAAAGAAAATCTATTCTTTCTCACCAAAGATTAATTCATTAAAAACAAAACCCTAGGTTAACCCCTCAAATACTTGTCTGCACTACAATCAGGCATTGAGGAGAGATGAATCAGGTATCTCAGAAAACCAAATTATTATCTCTTCAGGCGTGTAGAAGTTCTGCTTAGCTATAGTTCTATAGCTATAGCTGTAGAACAGAAAACCAAATCCCCTTACTATGCATCTCACAGGTCAACTAGAAGTGGCTTTGGGCATTGGGTGGCTGGTGCTGCAAGCTGAAAGGAAACTCAAAGGCCATCCAGCCTCTTCATTTTACTGAAGGGAGGGTAGGTGACTCGCCCAAAATAAGGAGCAGTAAGGATTGAGCATCAGTTAGGATGCACACCTCAAATGATTCCCCACCCACTCTAGTAGTTTCCAAGGCCATTATTAGGAATGGAGGCACAGCCAGGGCAGTGCTTGCCTTCACTTTACTACATTGGCTTGCATTATTCTAGCTGCCTCACCTAGGTTTGGTATCAGGGCCTCCCTGCTAGCTCAGGCTCATGTTCAAAGAAGATATCAGGATACAAGGTATTACAGCTCGTGTCCATTCATGGAGGTCATGGGGCTATTTCCCCAGAGATGCTCATATCTCCAGATATTAGGGAGCATTTTCCAAAACCTATATATTATCTCCACTAATTATCCTTGTATCTACATTAATAGACTTGATGCAGAAGCCATCAGTAAGCAGAAGGGCAAGGCTCAACACTCAATCAGTCACTCAGTGGCTTTGAAGATCAGGAATCTTTAGACTCTAAAATAGGTACACTTAAATATTTTTATGTCATAGACACTTTGGCAGTCCTGTGAAACCAATCTATGTACTTGTCATCAGAATAATGATGTTAAAAGCATGAAGCAAAATACCTAAGATTACAAAGGAAACCAATGGTGTTTAAATAATTATCAAAGAAAAAAGTTCATAGGCCCCAGGTTAAGAACCATCTACTAAAGAAGCTATCTGAAACTTGTTGCTCTATTTGTGTATATTAAATGGTGGCATTCTCCCTATTTTTTAGTCTAAGATCATCAGGGTGACTTGACCAAAACCAAACTTGCTATTGATTTAAATATCAAAAGATTCTGTAAGATTAGGCCTTCAAGGCCTAGAGAGGTTCAGAACATTAGGGGTGTTGATGGAGTCTTTCAACCCTTATTTCTCTGCCCCAATCTGAAAATGGAGTCTGAATGATAACTGCCTTCCATGTCATGTTTGTAAACAGGCTGGAAACTCTTCTCACAGAAAGATGGGGCTTTTCAAGGGAGCGAACGCAGCATGTTGCTAAGGAGCAGCCAGCAACAGCTGGTTGAGAAATGAATCCGTGTCCTTGGAAGAGCTTGTTCCCAGTCAATAATTAAATGTTACTGCAGCATCCCTTCCATCAAGGAGATACAGAAATATGCTTATAATGAGGCAGGTGGGAGGGAGAGAGAAACCTGGTTTAAAGTGGCAAATAAAAGCCCTCCAAATCTATTCAGCTCACTAAACAAGCAAAAAAGCTCAGGGAGAAGGAATTCAATTTAACTTGCTTAAGAGATTGGTCTTTATGCTCTAGTCTCTCTGTGATGTAGTATGGTTGGGGGGGGAAGGTGAGAGGGAGATGGGAGCAGAGGGTTATAGGAAGCCTGAGTCAACCAGCCTCTGAAGTGAGCTTACAAAACTACCATGGTCTACTCTAGCATATGACCGATATCTGATGACCTTTCATTTTTAATCTCAAAATGTTTGAGACACGGAATAGCAATGTAGCATATCATCTCAACATTCCATTTCATTTAACTGTATGACCCCCCAAATATTTTGCATACCTTGGAATTAAAAAAAGGAACTAGATTGAGAATATTTCGTTGGGAATTGAATTCTTAGTTTCTTTCCACCCCCTCTTGTTCTTTGAATAACCCCAAATAAAAAAGTATACAAATAATCCACTCATTTTTGAAATAAGGGTTCAAAAGGTCAAATATGCCAGCTCCTTTTCAGTAGCCTAGCCTCTTCACAAATGAACCCGAAAGAGAATAGAATTAGCTTGACACCTATAAACTTCTAGTCCTAAGAGAAGGAAAATGATACCCTTGAACAACTCTCTCACATGCAGCCTGTAGAGTTTGGAACCCAACAGTAGGCCAAAGGAGCTAACTTTTACCATCAGCAAGCTTTGACTTTACCCTGCAGGAAAGGGGAGAGACTTCAGCCTCAATCAATGTATTTCCTTTCATTTATGCCGTTAATAAGTCCATCAGCTGCCCCTCTGCCTTTAGGGATCATTCTTATCCTGATGATGTAGCTTTTCTAGAACCATTCATTCGCAAGGAATACTTCTTCTCGGGGTATCTTTCTCCCCTCTCAACTGTATAAATGAAGATTTTGAACCTTTGACTACATTCCCCAGAAGTCCTTAGTATTTCTCAAAATTCCCTATAATCTCTCCTGCGTCTCCACATTGGTGAGATCACATTATTGGTATTTAACTGCTAGTAATGCTTCCCAGAGCCTCTTTTTTGCATGATGTAGCATCAGCAGTGATGGTGGTAAGGTGAGGAAAATTTGAAAATGGCTAACCAGCCATGGGCACGTGGTTTTTAATTTGTATCTTCTTTATTCCTTGATTTTTAATGATCTTTAATGAACCTCATAAAATATAATTTTTTTATTATTTGAGATATAAATTTAATTTTTACCCAACTTCATTTAGCACTGACCTAGTTTAGGCTAACCCAACCAGATCAGTGGGGTTTCCCCCATCCTTGGTTCTATTGAGAAGACTTGACCACAGCAGCCTCAGAGTACCATGTATATTAGGCTATCTTTTCACCCAAGGTTCCACTGCCTCCACATCGCCTTTCCTCAACTACAGTTATATGAATCAGGCTCCTTCTGATAGAGTTCTATTGACATTTCCAACTGTTATAAGCCAGGTCTGGCTCAGGCCTGTCTAGTATTTCAGTTTGAGATGGTTTGGTTTGTTGTAGTCTCTCGGTAACCAAGAATGACGATTGTCTTTGTGCATTTTCATCTATGGATAGATGAGTGTGCACAAAGACACTTGTGCGTGAAGGAGATTTAAGTGGAAGAGTCAATGCACAGAGATGGTCCCACTCTCTCGGCGTCAGAAGCCTGGGTCCAGTGGCACGAAAAGTCGTTACACCTGGAGACTTCCTCACCTGCATTGGATGGCCGTGTTGTCCTTTGTGCTTCAACATGCCCTAAGCACTCCACAGTGCTTTGCTGCGTTGCCATCTCAGCCGTTGAACCTTCTTATTGGTTTCTTCCGCCTGTTCCACCGAAGCAGTCTTCTCATGCTGGGTGAGCAAAGCCCTGGTTCACCAGGGGTCGAGGACCCGATGGCTACCCTCACAAGGTTTAGCCAGCCTGTCGAAGCCGTTGCCCGGGGTGTGGGCGCTGCCGCATGCTAGCAGCTACTGGGAGCCACAAGTGAGAGCTGGGTGTCAGGTGGGGGTCTGAGGCTGGAGAGCTGCCCTAAGAGGGCACGACAAGCCCTTCATACCAGAGATACTACCCCTCCCTGAGCACCCCATACATCCCTCAGTTTGAGATACTCATAGACTTACCTGAAAGTTGACAAAATAAGGTTTACTTAGCCATAGCACAAAAAGAATATTCAGCAAGTGTATCGTGTTGGTTCAGGGAGATACAGCAGCCTTTATCTACACACAAAGCCACATCTTTTCAGAAGAGTATGCTGACTCCAATAGCAGTGATGCATCTTTTAAAGCTAAAGGACTCTTAACTACTCATAGGCTACCTTTGCTTCCATGACCAAAGTCCTAGAAAATCTTCCACTTCAGCTCCTTGACTTTCTAACCTATTGCAATCTGGCTGATCACTCTTCTGAGACCCCAATGAAAATGTCCTCTAATGTTACAATCTGTTCATTGTCAAATCCAATGGTCTTTTCCAAGTCCTCATTCTTTTTGACTTCGCTGCTGCTTGTTGCCACTCCCTTCTCTTGGATATTCTTCACTTTACTCTTTCACTATGTTCTTGCCAGACTAGAGACCATACCCTCAAAGATTTACTTCTGTCATCTCTGGAATTCCCACCCAGGATTCACCTGGCCTGTGATATTGGGCCAAACTGACCCAAGTCACACTCCACTTCACTCCCTATTTCCTCACCACACATCTGCCTTATTGCCATAGGTGTTTATTCTTTGTACTGACATTCTTTCCACTTTATCTGAACCCTAACCCTAACCTTCTGCTTTGTCTCCTTTGGATCATCCTAATCCATGTCCAATCCCTTAAGCACTGAGGTACTCTAAGACTGTTTTATCTTGAACCCTCCTCTCTTCTTTCTACTCCTTATCTCTTACTGATACCTCATCAGTTCCTATTGACTTAGTGTTAGGTGGATAACTCTAAAACCTATATACCAAAATCTCCTTTCCCACGTCCAGGCAATCCAAATCAATCCATTCCAATTCCATTTAATTAGCCAAGTATTTATTAAGTTTCTACTATGAACCAGGCACTGTGCCAGGTGCTAGAGCTACAAATACAAAGAATTAAACAATTTATACTCACATGAAACTCATATGCAAATTCAATGTTCTAAATGACCTACCACCAGCCAAACATCCCCACCCGCATGTACTATAGCAACTTAAATACAGTTATGTCCACAATAGGACTCATGACCCTTAAGCGCATCCCTTCTCTGAATTCCCCTATTTTGTTCATGGGTTAAGGCACACAGGTTCACAAACTCCTTTTATTCATTCTTCCTTATACCTCATCATTCAGCTGCCATTCTCTCATTTGCACCCCTCTCTCCACCCACATAGACACTGCCCTAAGTTCAGGTCTTTATCATCTTTGGCAATGACTGCTGAACTAATTAAACTTCCTGTCCATTCTCTCCATCCTCCAATCCATCTTCTCCACACAAAAGCCAAACAGATATTCGTAAAGCATAGATATGACATGTCTCTCCTTTGTTCAAGTTTTAGCAGCTCCCTATTGCCTCTAGGATAACAACTAAACTCCTCTGCTGAGCACTTAAAACTCTTCATAATCTGGCTCTATCCTACTACTTATTTCATGGCAGACTACTCATCACTCCCCATATACAACCTTTCATATCCCGCCTATGTATCATCATTACATGTTTCCCATTCCTAGAATGCTCTTATTCCTCATCTCACCTTCAGAATCTTATTTCCTTCAAGGCTCAGTTCAGGTACTGCCTCTTCTATGAGGTCTTTCCTGATCAATTTAGTTTTTAGACCGTGCCCCTTCCCAAAATGACTTCCTGTGTACTATGTAATTGATTATCTATGGGAATGTTATATATCACTCACAGAATGTAAGTTCCTTAAAGGAAAAGATTATTTTGCTTTTTCTTTGTATCTTTAATCCCTAGAAAAGCACCTTGCACAAGGTAGGTGCTAAATGTTGGTTGAACTGAATTAAATGGTGTTATTTTGGAGCTAAGGTGAATACTGTGTTTTGTTAACAAGGAACTCTTGAAGGTGGCAGGTACTCATCATTCCCCAATGAGCTTAGCAGAGCTTACTGATATAATGCTTGCTTGTAGCCAAGATGCTATGAATTAGGCCCTTACTACCACAAACAACTAACAAAAGTTTCATGGTATAATGGAAAAGTCCTAGATCTGGAGTCAGGAGAGACCTGGACTCAACTCCTGCTCCCATCGTTTACTAAATGGCATATACTTAATTTATTTGAGCCTTACTTTTCTAATCTAAAAAATGGGGATAGCAAAACCAGAAGTGCCTAATATCACATGGTTTTTGGGAAGTTCAAATGAGATAATGTATGTAGAGTGTTTAACAAATCTTGACTTTTTTTTAGCAAATGACAAGTCCC
Organism: Monodelphis domestica; assembly: GCF_027887165.1. Lineage (NCBI taxonomy): Eukaryota > Metazoa > Chordata > Mammalia > Didelphimorphia > Didelphidae > Monodelphis > Monodelphis domestica. The sequence goes on along the minus strand of NC_077227.1, from coordinate 128,141,808 downwards.
TAATTCTCTTCTAAAAACTGAAAATGTGAAAAGCACAATAAGGAATTTGAAATAATTAAAACAAAAGAGAGTCTTCAAACCACAGATATATATATAAGTAAGAAAATATGTCTTTTATTTTTATTTAAAAAGACAGCCTTGGTTTTTGGCTAAATGAAAAGGAAGGAGCAAGGACTTAATCAGTTATCAGGTCTGGCCACAATGGCAACTAATTGCTCTGCTTCAGGCTGCATACCACTGTCAAGAAAAGAAGAAAGAGGGAAAAATAGTGGAAAACTCTCATCTACTCCTTGAAAAGATATGTACACACAGACCTCCCTCCACTAAAAATAATTAAAGGACTTCATTTTGGGCAATCCCTTATTGAAAAAGTAAGAGACATTAAAATTATAGGACAGTTAAGATCATGTTTTGTTTTGTTTTGTTTTTAAAAAAAAAAAAAGTAAGTTATCCGGGGTCCAACTCCTCTCTTCTGGCTCATGTTTGAGTGACTATATAGTCCAACCAAGGTTTACCAATACAGACCTTGGTTCCAAAGGAATGATGCTGGCACCTAAAATACTCTGCTTTCTGATCTGCAGAGATGGGAAGGGGGTGTAAGTCTTAGAAGGCAAGACAACTTGGCTTTGGTGGGTCCCCAGCCTTTAGGCAACATCCTATGTGCAACTGTGTCGCATGTGGAAGTTGACAACATACTCAGCATTAGTTCTTTGCACTGAGATGGCAAAGGGCTCAAAAGGGTGGAAGGTAAAGGCGACCAGGCGTCTAACTGTGTGGTTGATGGGGCGGCCCAGAAGGCCTGCCTGGATCTCAAACTTGAGCAGACCAGAATCCCGGGCATAGAACCTGAATGGAGGAAGAAAAGAAGAAAAAGAATAGTATTTATATTCTCCACCATTTTAGGGCTAACAAGTGATCAATATGCTTCATTGATTTCCCCACTATATCTATTCTAGGACAAGCTAGTGGCAGTAGAAAGCATGCCAGGCTTGGAGTCAGGATGATCCGAGTTCAAATCTGACCTCAGACATGGTCTATCTATGTGATCTTGGACAAGTCACTTAACCTCTGCCTTAGCTTCCTCGTAAGATAATGATAGCACCACCTCCGAAGGTTGTTGTGAGGATTAAAAGAGATAACATTTATGAGAGACCTGAAACATAGTAACCCTTATTTTTCTAAATTTTCAAAACAAAGAAGTCTAAACAGTCAACCATGAAATTACAGATTTAAATCACTTTTAAATTCCATTATCATTTGAGGGTCGTTTTCCTCCCATTGATGATCCCAGCAACATACTGTCCAATTACCTATCTTAAAACAGCTGGGTCCAAATCAAAGTAAACTGTTACTATGAAATGTTTCTTCTGATACACTCCACTCCATAAAAATAAAGGTAAGATACTATAGGTTTGTTTACCTTTTAATAAAAAACAATGAAACCAGAGACTTTTGTAATCATTCCAGCATGTTCAAGGAATGCACATGGAGAGAACAAGGACCCCTAGTGTCCTCAATAAAGAAGATGCAAGAATCTCAATGGTTTTAAGACCTTCTTATGTAGGGATAGGTTTTCATAAGTCAACATGGTATAGTAGAAAGAATACTGAATTGATCAGAAAATCTGCATTCTAGTCCTAGCTCTAGCCCCAAACAAGTTGAATGGCCATAAGTATGTTGGTAAACTTCTTTAGGTTTTATCTGTAAAATCAAAGTGTTTAATGAGTTCATGTCTTAGCTCTCCTTTCAGTTCTAAAATCTATGATTCTGTAAGTACTTAATTGTGTTCAACAGAATAGTAACAGTATCCAAGTATACATATGGACAGGGTAATTCCTAGCCTAAAATTTCCCCAAAATATTATTTTAAATATCTTGTCCATTCAACAAATTGCCCAATTCTCAAACTGTCTCTGCATTTGCAAACTTCCAGCTCAAAAGAGCTGCTCTGATGACTGGAAGTAGATAGATAAGACTATCTGTCTTGACAATACAAATTATAATTATGTAATTCATTACTTAAGTAATTATAGAATACCCTTTCCTGAATATCTTTAAAAAGAGAAGGCACACTATATAATCTTAAATAGTTCACCTGGTAAAATGAGAAAGGATTAGAATATTTGTGAATTTCCTTCTAGTAAAATGCTAGATCAAAGTAATAACCAAATTACAGAAATGACTGATAAAGGTGATTATGTATCCCATTATTTTATTCTTCCTATCTTTTCTAAAGAGCACATGAAGCTCTGGGAGACATGAAAAGTAGAAAGGACTGCAACATCAGGCAAACTAAATGACTTCTGGCACAACAAAACTGAATAAGGAGTCATAGCTTAATGTTTTAAGGTGGTGAGGGCTATGTTGCTCTGTACCTGATTGGGTGATCTCCACAAGTCTTGGGCCGCTCCATGACAGACACCCACTTATCGTCATAGCTGAAGAGAGACAGATCGAGGTAGGGACTGCCACTGTATGACTGGGCACTGATGGGGAGCTGACCAAGCAGCCGCCGTACTGCCTCTGTGTGGCCTCCATATTTTGCATTTACAATAGTGTCTTTAAACCTAAAAAAATCAATCAGTATAGCAGAAAATCAGGACAGAAAATTGTCAGAAAGCACATAATATGAGTTCAGAATTTAAATCTACAAACTTATGGGTTTGTAGATAAAATATTATTGAAAATAATATAACTCAGTCTATTTGTTTTCCAATATTACAGGAACTTCTACCTCCAGCTAAAATTATATTTCTAAAAATGTACTTTCACTTTCATTTACAGGCTTAGAAATAGGGAAATGTGAAATCACATTAAGGAAATCAACACAGGTTCCACAGAAGGACTATAGACAAGAGGTTGACACATAGACTGGAACCCCACAGCTGATCCTGACAAGTTGTGTGAGCATAGGCAAGTCATTTACCTCTCTGAACTCCAGTTCCCTCATCTGTAAAATGGAGATACCTGTCGTAAGTATCTCACAAAGCTGTTGGGACAGTTAAATGAGAAAAGATTATGTAATGCACTTTGCAAACCTTAAAATGCTATATAATTTTAACTATTATTGTTAAGTAAGGCTAGTATTTGTGACAATCGCTGCAGTCCAAGAACAAAAGGCAACTTGAGACACTCTCTTGAATCAATAGCTTTCAAACTCATTAAAGAAACAACTAGAGTTGGTAGAAAACTCAAAACTCTTGGGCTCTTCAAGTAGCACACGTTATAACATTACACTGCTAACTTGTTTATTTATAAAAGACAAAAAGTCAGGAATTTATAATGTCCAACACTTGAGTTGCTACTTCAGAGTTTGCATTTCTACAGTTACCAGCATCTAGGACAATAGACAGATATCTATGTACAGTACCTTGCACATAGAAGATACTCAATAAATACCATATTGGTCCAAAATTGGGCTACCTATCTAAGATAAGAGCTCTTGGAAATGGAAGGAAATATTTTATACACGCATTCACATGTATATATACATATACATGAATATGTATTAATATTAAATATTAAAATATACATATACTCATAAATCATTATAAAAACCACCACCTTAAAAATAGGTATGTTTTTTTCATTTCAAATAAAGATGTTTTTATTCATTTTCCTCATTGTTCAATGCCATTTTGTTGCTCTTTTTACATATTTTCTCACAGTCTTAGTGTTAAATATAAAACTAACCTTTGAATCAAAGACAACATTCCTGTGATCACTAGAAAAATTATAGACTGTACTCAGGTTTTACTAGGGGCAAGTTTGGGAAACAGTAAACCTTATGTTATGAACAATATGGTATTTGTTGAATGAACAAATGGCTCCTATATTTGTCTTCTTTTTGCTAAGAACAAGGGAGTGGCAGATTCCCAAAGGTTCAAAAAATATTTAACTGCTATCAGTATGTGGTTAGTATCTGATTCAAAAAAAATATTGTTGGTCTGAAAATCAAGGGAAAAACCTCATTATCATCCTGTTTCCCTGGGCTCATCACCTCTGGTTCGATTTCTGATTCTTGTTATTGCCTTGCTTATAGCTGTTATATACCAATTTGTAATGGCAGAATACAAATGCCAAATGCTCTCTTTTATTTCTGCTTGATATAGTCTTAGTATATAATGTAAAACTAAACTTTGGATTGAACACATTATCCTATTAACTTCTATAAGACTTTAGACAATATACCATATTCCTGGGGTTACTGGAATGGAGTCAGCTCTTTATTCAACAACACCTAATATAACTCCTAAGCAACGTGTCTCTCATGCCCTGTTAAATGACTTCAAGAAGAAATTAGATATGCTTGTTGATAGATTTCTGCAGGTCCTCAGACCAAGAAGCTTTGATATAATAAAAGAAAGTAGGCCATCTTAACACTATTCATACCTTGTGCTCAAAATACTCAATGAGTCTCCAAAGCCTATTAGATGAAATCAAATCTACTGCTTGCACTCAAGACCTTTTAACACTTGGCCCTTACCTCCCTTAAGTACTTTTACTCTCCTACAAGAATCCTCTACTCCAACTAAAATAGACAACTCATTATAAACCCTTATCTCTGCAGCTTTGCTCATGCTGTTACCCCAGTGTAGAATGTGGTATCCCAACACTTGCCCAAGTCTTATCTTTTCGTCAAGGCCTAACTTAAGTTTCATAGCATCCATGGTTTCTTAAACTGCCCGGGTCCTCAGTAATCATTCCCTCTTCTGATTTCTTATAGCACTCATTCGGCAATTACTGTCATATATTGTTATTAATCTTTTACATATAATATATATATATATACACATATATATGAGGTGCTACATAAATGTGTGTTGGAATGAATATACTGTTTCCAGACTAGAGTGTATACCTTTTTCTCCTATCTCTTTGTATTCCTAGCATGGTGCCCTATGGAGTAGAGAATATCAACTAACCACAGAATTTCAGAAAAGGAAGAGACTTTAAAGTATATAGAATTCCTCCCTCACCCCCACCTACTCCCACCCTTTCCTTCCCCACCAATATGGATGAAGAACCAGAGTCTAGATAGGATAAGTGCCTTGCCCACAGTCAAACAGTTATCGGCAAAGACAGTACTAGTACCTAAGTCTCCTGACCCTGGGTCTAGCACTCCTTCCACTAGACTCCAAATTTATAGGTATGAAATAAGTAACTGTTGTTGATGATGACATAGCTTGAAATATTGGTTTAGGGCCAATATTAATTTAGGGAAGGTCTACTTTTTAAAAGTCTGTCAGAAGCTCACCGGCGTTGAATCTGCCTTGCAAAATTGTTGCTAGAAGCTGAACAGGGAAACTGGACAGCCTCACTGTGCAGAGTGGCATTGCGGAAGAGGTCACAGAAATTCTCAAAGAGTTCCAGCAACTCATCTGAGGTGTTCTCAAACACTGCTATCACCTCTGTCGTCACCATATTGTACACAACAAAGAAGGAAGGCTGAAAAGGAAGAACAAATTGAACTGTTAGCCAGCTGAGTATAACCTATGGTTAGGGTGACCCTTCACATTGGGCTAAAAATTCAAGCTACTGAAGAGAAACAAGAAAACACTCCCACTGTATGGGTAAACGGGGAAACAGGTCCCATGTCTCTAGGTGCCTCAGGGAGCCTCCCCATGGGTTTTATCAATCAAATGCCTCTACCACACCACATTCCCCATTGTAATTGTGTTGCTGAAATTATCAAGTTGGCCAGTTTAAAAAAAAAAAAAGGTTTTCAATTTTTCATTTCAAACTGTGTGCTTCAATTTCCCTCTCCAACTGTTTATTCTTTCTTTGCTCGCCAAGTCACTCTGAGATAAAAATTAAAAAAAAAATACGTTTTTAAAGTGCCAGATTTAATTTTATTTCCTGCTGGGGAAATGATTTGTAGCCCAGTGTTGGATGCTGACAAATTGTTTTCTCCTGTGTATGTACAGTTGAAAGTTCATTTTTTGGCACCTATTTTTTCTCTTAACATTTCCAACATGCAGAGAGGCTCCTTAAGTGCATTGTGTTTTGAAGCTGCCTCAAAAAGTTACATCCCAGTGGCATCCTGCTGCTGGACAAATGAAAATCCAAAGAGGCATTTACTTTTTCTTTTTTGACAGATGCTCTTTTGGACAAAAGCATCTTTATTAACCAGGTGGGATTTGCAGCAATTAGAATGGGGAGTGGGGGTTGAAGGAGTAGGATAGAGTGATGGGAAGAAGCAAAAGGACCTAAAGCTTATGTAAATGATATAGGTGGAAATAGCCAGATATACATAAGAGTTTAGACTTTCTCAAAGTGGCCATCTAGATGCCAAGTTTTCTCAAATTGTTCCTCAGTTTGCTCTGGTCAGCCTGATGATAATAGTCTTGGGATTTTTTGAGGCTCAGTAAAATGCCAACTGGAAATACTCCTGTTACTTTTACACAGGAAAATGAAGCTACTAGACATAAAGTATTTTTATCTTCTGCTATGGTTTGGGCCTGAATCTCCATTACCTGTTCCAGAAGCAAATGGTTCATGCTAAAATATAGCAATTAGTATCATCTAGATAATGAATCTACCTGTAATATAAAGAAACTGGGTAGAAATCTGAAACCAATTTCCTAAGGCTTCATATTTAAATGTACTTTTTTACTATTTGTTTTCATCATACTCATAGAAAGTAATGGATTTTTACAGGAAGTCGGGCATAGAAAATTTCGGTTTGAAGCCACAATTATATAAGAATTGTATCCAAGTATCCTAATTTCTCAAGGCACAATTATTCTGTATCAGTCCAGAGAAAAAAGATAGGTCCAGTTTTAGCTAAGGATCAAAGGATAATTTTAATTGTAATGACAATGATTTGGTAATTTGCCAAAAAAATGATCACTCATATCTAAAATATTCAAATCTTGGCTTAGGTACTTTCTTTAGATGTGGGTAAGCTTTCTGATTTTATCAATGTTTTAAAAAGATATTACAGAAAAATGGAAGTTTAGCTATGCATCTTACATGATTTCATTACATGAATATGCAAACAGGTTTCTTTTCAGCTAAGGTCATCAGAAAAGGGACAAGAGGAGAAATAAGGAACTGTGTAGCAAATCTTAAATAATGCATTCCAAAAGATAGGTGTTCACTAATGATGATTCAATGGGTTCACAATTGAATAACTATGGGAAAGAAAATGGATTACTGAAACGTTCATGAATTTCAACTAAAAATTGAATCTTTTTTATAGAATCGTCACCCTCTCAGATGAAGCAGGTTGGAATAATTTTTCTATAAGCCAGCTAAGCTTCTGAGTCCTACAAAGGCTTTTGGAAACATGACCCAAAAGGAAATCTGGATCTAGCAGACCTAGAGGCTATGAACTTTTAAAATATTTTGATAGCTGTACCTTAACATAATTTATTTGCCTTAAAATCCTGTGTATCTTATTTTATGCATTTAAAAATAATTACTCTAAGGAGTCCATAGCCTTTACTTGCTTGCCAAAGGGTTCCAAAAACAAAAAAGTTAAGAACTTAAAACTCCAGATGACATAAAAATTGGATGTATGGTGTGCTACTTGCCACAAATAGATGAGTCTGAACTATTTATGAAAGCAAGCGATAGGACACTAGGAAGGCAAATAGCAAAGGCATCTCCCAACTTGATCTCTCCATCTGTCAAATTCAAAAAGGTAAGATTCCAAGAAGAAAGGCAGTCTGCTACATTTCAAAATAAAATTTCAAATAAATTGTCTTCTAGGTCCTTGGGTACTCTTAAAGTTTAATTGATCTTGTTGATCTTTGAAAGCTGTCTTTCTTCCCATAAGCAGTTTTAAATCAGTTAATAAACCAGTTTTCACCAAATCTAAATAGGCAGGAGCTGGACAGACATTTTACTTAACATGGGAAAGGGTTAGCCATGTGGCGACCCCTTCAGAGACATACAGTCCTGATTATCCAGAAGCTAGATAATAGAGCTTATGGATCAGTTAGTTCTTCATTACTCCTGTTTTGTTTTGATTTTTCTGCTGTTCAGTAGCTTCTCTTTTAGCTTGGGGAAAAAGTCAATAAGAAGAGGGATAACTCCAATCAGTCAAACTATGTTTATTAATTGCTTTATAGAAGTTTATTGAGGGAACTACCATTTTAATTACTGAATTATCAAAATGAGATTTTCAATTATTAGAACATTTCATTTTACCTTGATGTTTGTCCCCCATTAGCAGAGCTAAATCAGTCAAGGTGGACATATCATCCATGGGTAAGAAAAGTTTAACTTCTAATGTATTTTTGGCTTTTCTCTAGAGAGAGCCCTAAAAATGCAATCCCTCCAAGGCTTCAAAATGAAATTAGACACATATCCCCCAAAATTTCAAAAGGATAAAAATTTCAGCACCTATCTACATTATATAGATCTCCCAGAATCTTTAGAAAAGAAAGGAATTCCTAGAGATCATCCAGTCCATTAAATAAATATAGCAAGAGAAAAATAAATTTGACTTTGGCTTTTATAAAACTAAAGGTGAACAAAACTTAAGACTGAAAACTGAACACAACTCCAGGCCCCTTGAGCTACTAGTACAAAAAGTGGGCAATGAATGATACCAATGTAGACATAATGGAAAGAATATATTCTGGAGTCTGAGGACCTAGATTCAAATCCCACCTCTGATGCTCATCATCCACATGACCTTGGGCAAATCACTTAATTTCCTTGACTTAAATTTCTTCATTTGTAAAGTAAGAGATTGAACTAGATCGTTTCTATAGTTTCCAGTTCTAGAGCTAGAATCCTATGATCCCATAGAAAATATGTATGATCCCTTATTCTACATCTTTCAATGAGGCTGAATGTCATCCAATACCTGTGATGGGTCTGTGACCCGTAGTGTCACTACATCCTCACTAGTGTACTTGATAAACAGGTGATTTTCATCTAGAAGCTGCATCTTCCACATGCGCAACTGTCGTAGCTGGTCAAAATATTGGAAGAAGCGCCTCTTGGCCATGGCACTACCATCCTGCTCTGCTCGGCGCCACAAATATACCAACAGTCGGTGCTTTAGGGAATTAATGAAAGGCTCCTTGTAAGGGTTAGCCATGCCTGTTTGGCTGTCTCGCTGTACCTCAGGGTAGACAGCTGACAGAGTGAGCAGGTCATCCTCATAGCAGAATCGACCAATGGTACGCACATCAATAAAGGTGCCCTCAGGAGTGACCTGGAAGACATGAATGGTCTGCTGCTGTACTGAAAGAATAGCTAGTATGTTCTTATATAAGTATAGCCCTTGATTGTGGGACAAGATCACTTTATCACATTTAAATGTTCGGGTGTCACATAACCTGCCAGTGTGAAGATCAATGATATGAAGGGAATAGTCCTCCAAAGGGGAGCGGGGATTTGGTGTCACTGACTCACTGTTGCGATATACTTCATAAAAAGGAGGGTGAGGCTCTTCAGGGAGGTAGGCAGCAGAACCCACAATGACACAACGGCAGTCATCTGTGAAGAGGCTACATTCACGATTTAGGTGTTCACCATTTGCAGCAACATTGGTAATATGCAGCAAGACAAAGAAGCGTTCAAAGAGTCGGCCTCGAATGTTGACTGACCGTTGGTCATTGCCATTGGCCAAAATTTCACCCTCATAACCCTGCAGTAGGTCTTCTGCTGCCTGGCAGCCCTGGTACTCATAAATCTCCAGTGATGTCTGATCTGAAGAAAAGGCAATAAAGTAGCGCCCATCAGGTGAAAATTTTCGCAGGAAGCAAGGTGGTTTTTCCACATTAACCACAGTAAAGTTGGGGAAGACATTCTGGTGGAATACTCGAACCTGGTGCCAGTGGGTACCAGCCTTGCCTGAGCTGATGCGCCGACGCTCTAAGCGGTGGATAACATTTTGGTTCTGGATTCTTCGAGGTTTGATTGTTGGGACATCATGATCCATCATCACAGCATCTTATTTCTGGATGATTAAGAGCAGAGGTTCATACATTAAAAGAAAAAACAACAACAACAAAAATCCCATTTCCCTTTCCACAGACACACATCATGTCAGTTTACCTAAAATCTTATACCTTAGGGTCACAAAGAAACAGTAAACTTCAAGTCTATCTTCAACATGAGAACAATGGAAAAAGTTTAACACTGCAGAAATATCTCAAGAATGCTTAGCTATAAGGTTTTTACATGGAAAAAAAATCTATGAATCATTGGAGTAGCTGAATTCACAGTAAAAATTAAATCACTTCCTTAGAACATTTTACATCATTTGAAAATACTGCTATCACTTTACCATTATAAGTAGCCTCAATAGACCATGTATGAAGATTTAATTCAAATTAACTTAAATTGGATCAACATTCAATTAAAATTAAACTTAATTTGATCAACTCTGAAACAGAATAAATGCTTAATAAAGGAGCTACAGTGAAACTTACCATGTACAAAACACTATTTTAGTTAAGGACAAGAAGTTTCTTTTCCCTCCAATTCTATACTCTCTTCTACTTTTAAGAGAATCACTAAAAATTAAGCTAATAGTAAAGTTCAGAATCATAGTTTCATAAGCATTTATTTTCAGAATATGCCTCTTTCATCTTTTCTGCCAGTTTTCTAATCCCCCATCCCTTCCACCTTCCATAATAACATTCAACCCCACTGAAAGGATATTGGATTGGTGGGGCCCCTGTCTTCTGATTAACTCTCCCACCTATGCTGGTTTTCTAAATTACTTAGCCTCTCTAGAACTCAAGTTTCATTGGATCATGGGATTCAGAGATGATTTAAAAAAAAACAAACCTCAGAAATTATCTAAACTCTGGGTTTTAAACTTTTTTTCAATCTTGACATCTTTTGGTTTTAAGTAAATCTATTTTAACACAAAAGGAAATACATTCTCCAGTTGCCATGCAAAAATTTATAAGAAATAATGAGACTAGTTTTTCATAAATACTTTATTCAGCAGTAGAATTTTTAGTTTCATAAAGTAATCACTAACACTACCACTTTGGCAATATTTCAATAGGATAATGCAGTTATTTATCAATTATTCTCTCAAACCTCTCAACAAGCTCTATCCCAGATTGGGGAACTCTGATCTAAATAAACCCCTTTCCTTTCAGGGATGAAAAAACAAAACAAAACAAAAAAACACAAATAACTCCCAATATCTTGGAGTTAAGGAGAAGCTTCCCAGGGAGATGAATCTAGACTTCTGCCTCCAAACTCGTTTCTCTTTCCAGGACATCCCACTGCCTCTCTAATATCTGACGGGGTTGGAGTAGCTAATTTCTAAGGCCTTTTCCAGATCTAACTATCTAGGAGTTTGATTGGGAAGGGGCGGTCTGGGAAGGGTTTGGAAGATCTCTCCCAGGGGTCTGACAGTTCCTCCTCACTTCCCTCAAGAAAAGAGAAGGAAGAAGAGTAAGATCCAGAGGAACAGAAGTTATGGAAAGCGAGGATGGGGTGCGGTACAGTGCAAAAAGCGGTGAAAGGCATGCGGTGGGCCATGAGCCTCGCCACTTGCTGCCTGAGTGACCTCTAAGGCCCCTTCAAGCTCTAAGGTCTAAGCCTCCGACAAGAAGGTAGGAGGGACACGGGGCGCACGAATTTCAGGAAAAAGTGGGTCGGGGCTCTGTTAAACCTCGGGGTGCGAGGGCACGGAGATGAAGTGGGGAAAGGAGCCCTGTGTACAATCGGCCCGCGGCTGGGAGAGAACCAGAGAGGCCACAAAAGCGGGGGAAGGGGAGTGTCCTCACCCGTCCGTCCCGCGCCCCCCGTCGCGCCGGGCTCATGGGGCCGGGGCGAGGGGATCCCCGGGCTGCGCTGGACGCGCCCCGATGGCCGCCACAGCCGCCGCAGCCACCGCCATGTTGCCACTGACGCCGGCACCCGGCGACAACGGCCGGGATAACCCCGTTTCCCCCCAGCCCCCCCTCCCTTTTTCTGCCAGCCGACGGAAGTGCGGACCATAGAGATAGAAACGTGCGGAGAGAGCGAGGCGTCTGGGATTCAGCGCGCCACCGCCCGGCCGGAAAGGATAGACAGCGTCCCTTAGTGTCCGGAGGTGAAATGAGGCCACCTAGACCCTAAGCGATCAGGCCTGTTGAAACTGACTCAACAAAGCTGCCCGTCTCTTTTCCTGTTTGCTAGGGACTATGGGGGCAGATATGGGACACTCCTCATTTTGCAGATGAGAAAGTTCCAAAGAAGTAAAGTCACACTTCTAACAGAGTTAGAGTTCCAACCCTAATCCCCCTCTCCTATACTGTAGTAGTACATTCTGCTCACAAGCCACCATTTCACACTGTGTTAATTGCTGATTCTTCAGTGCCTGTTGAATTCCATGCTTGTACCGAAAGGATCAAATGTGTGGAGGAAAGGAAGGTGGGAAGGAGATAATTTGGAATTGAAAATAAAATAAAATTATAATAATAAACAAAATAAATATGTATAAATTTTAATTTTAAAAAAATACATATTTATGTTTAAATTTTAAAATAAAGGATGGTCATTGGCTTTCATGGGAAGTTTGAGATGACTGAAGTAGCTTTGTAGTTTCCTGAAGAAAACCAGCCCATTTTCCTCCTGTTCAACTTTGTGTCCAATTTGTTAATCATTATGGTATACATATTATTATAGGTTGTGCCGTAAATAACATCTGGGTGTTACTGTGTGGCTATTAGACTTGAAACATAGTAACTTTTTTCTTGTAACATTTTTCTCCGATGAATTAAAAATTAAAGTAACAAAGGGAAATGGGGAGCATAGCAGCTGAAGACAAGCTATAATATATTCCCAATAATGAACTTGGAAGAAGGCCAAAGTAAAGATTTCAGAAAAAATTCAGTTGTATTGATCGTGTATTCATATAGGGAATGGTGGTGGTGTGAGATAATGGCTATATCTAGAGTGGTCCACTGTAACCCTCTCAAAGTCAAAATAAAGGAAGACTTCGAATATACTAACTGGGTGGGTAGATCCTCTATGTTGAATTTCTTATAGGGCATTGAAGAACACTCATATAAATGGACAAGCATGAATGGGTTATAATCTGAGTCATGTAAAGGAATTTCCAAATCAATGAGATCAGAGATCCATTTGAGCAAAAGAGGCCAGACTGATCTTAAAATACTATTTGAAGTTGACCATCACCTGCTGCCTACTTGGGTAAAGTTTAAACTGCAGACTCCTTCCTAACCTCCAGCCTTTTCAATCCTATATTCCACTGATCTCATGGATAAAAGAACCTTCAGATTTAACATGGCTGCTCTAGTAATTAGCTCCTAAACAGTGATCATGGAACAAATTTCAAGTCTTTGCTTTCAATTAAATAAACATTTATTAAGTGCTTACTATATTCAAATCAGTTTACTTTGTGCTATGTGTCTAAGATAAATATGTAACAAACAGTCCCTTCTACTAAAAATGCTGGAGCAAAGCTCCAAAAGGGGAAATGAGATGTTCATTCAGTCATAGAATTTTAAAGCAGAAAAAGCCTAGATGGAGAAACTGAAATCAGAAACAGTTAAGTGATTTAATCTAAAGTCAGATGGATAGTAAAATCTGAGATTTGAACCTAAGACTTGTGATTTCAAATTCAGTGCCCTTTCTACAACACCATAAAGCCTGTTGATGATATATGCAATGATGGTGAACCTTTTAGAGACTGAGTACCCATACTAGAACCCTCATACTGCATGTGAACCCCCCTCTTTACCCCAAACAGGGGAGGGAGGTAGTACTCCCATTGGGCTGCTGGGCAGAAGGGCAGGTGATGTGAGAAATGCCCTCAGACATGGTGGAGGGGGGAGAAGAGCAGTCCCCCTTTGGCAGGCTCCAGTTTGCATGCCATAGGTTTGCCAAATGGATATATAGGGATATGTGCTAGGTGTCATGTTTTTCTCCAGATCTGGGGGACTTCAGCTCCCCAGACCTTTCAGTCTGATAAGAAAAGGGATGTGTTGCCTTTACCTCTTTCTGGACCTAGTAGTATGTTGCCAATTCCTAGGTGACTGGGTCATAGGAGCTTGTGAAAGTACAATCTTCTACTTTAAGTAGATCTATTTTCCCCCACCTTTTTTGTTTTGTTTTATTAATGTGTTTTGGTTTGGCCATGGCAAACACTTACAGATTATTTCTACTTCACAGAGGTCTTGAGTAACAAAATAAAACAGTTAAACCAAACTGAAAATATAGTGGCCTCATCTGAAGCATATGTAAAGTAAATGGGATGGCTAAAGGTGGAGTGAGTGGATATTTGGGATAATGATGATGATGTCAGAAACAGAAAACATCCATAAAAACTTGTTTAAAATTGCATGCAGTAGTGAATTTCTATAACAGCCCCATCCCACCTCTATTTTATTTTTAAACCCTTACCTTCTGTCTTAGAATTGACATAAAGTATCAGTTCCCAGGCAGAAGACTGGTAAGGGATATGCAATTGGGGTTAAATGACTTCCTCAGGGTCACATGGCTAGGAAATGTCTGAGACCATATTTGAACCCAGTGAAATAAGTGAAATGTGGCCTTAATAACTGGGGCAAACTAACCAGGGCAATCAAGTCTTATTGGACACAGGCCAGATATACCATAAATTGGGAGGATGGACCTTCCTTTGTATATCTTATCCTGCACCTGGTTTATTCTGTCCTAGAGGGGGCATCCCTTAAATCCCCTGACCATCTGTTGTTACAGCCTGGGAAATTACATTTCTTAAGCTTGCTTTCTATAACAGAAAGTATACTTTATTGATTACTACCTTTACCAATTGATCAGGGTTTTTTTTTTTACTCTATTTCACTTTCTTTTCTTTTCTTTTGTTCAGACCTATCAGTAATATAACTGAGTAAACAGGATATATACAATTTACTGACTTTGTCAATAATTCCAACTTGCTTTCCAGAATCATTAGACTATACACATCTCCACCAACAATATGTTAATATGTCCATTTTAGTGTAGCCCCTCCAACATGTCACTTTATTTTTTTACTATATTTGCAGCCTAATTAGAGTGAGTTCTTTTAATTTGTATTTATCTCATTATAAGTAATTTGTAGAATTTTTAAATGACTATGTATAGTTTCAGTCTCTTCCCTGGAGAATTACCTATTGATATGTGGAAGTGAGAAATTGGGAATGGTTTGTAGCGGAGCTGGATTAGCGGGGACTGCTGACCTGTCATTCAAATGAGAACATTCTTTTTGGAATGTGACCAGGAGAGATTGTTGGAAAAAGAGATCTGACCAACTGAAATCTGAAGTCTCTTTGGTCTCTGCTTTGGAGACAGAAAGGAGAAGAGTCTCTTTGGGCTGTTGAGACAGAAAGGAGTCTGAGGTCTCTTGGCTTTTGAGACAGAAGGAAAGAAGGACAAAGTCCAGTTCTCTCTCATTTCTCTGGTGTGATATAGTGACTGAACTTTGAGACTCATCAGTGCTGGGAGCCATCAGGCCACGACTCTTTGACAGAGTCATGCGTGGTAGCTAAGGAGGCCACAGAGTGGCCCTTGGCAACATGTGATTGCCCACTCAGTCCCCCTTGCATGACCTCTCTCATCAATGTCCCTTACCAATGGAATTGACATGACTATTATTCCCCCTAACCTCAGAAGGAATAATGCAAGAGCAAAATACCTGTACCCTGATTCTCCAAAACATCACCAAAAGATCAGACCCTCAAATCCAACCCCAAAAGACTACCATGGGTTAACTTTTACTTAGGTACATAATTCCCAGCAAAACTCCAGCTACAAGCCAAGCCCAGAACTTTCCCACTCACAGAAACTTATTCTTATGAAGCCAACACACAAATCAATCATAAAGGCCCGTACGAAACGTACAGGTATACCAAGCTTCAATATGCCTCAGTGATTCAACTTCACAAACCAGTAACTCGCCAGTGGAAAACTCCTTAGTAAACCCTGAAAAATAATCAGTCTAAATTTGAATTGTGTCCCCAGTACCCCTCAATCTCAATGATATGATTGTTGAATTGCCCTTTAAGAACTGTTGATTAATTATTCCATTTTATTAAAAGTAATAAGTAATTTTCCTTGAGTATTTATAAACTCAAAACTTCTCACAGGGTAACGAGAAAATTAAGCCACCTATGACGAAATCATTTATCTTGTGTGAAACCTTTATGCTGTCTGTAATCACAATACAAGCTTATAGAATGTTAATCAAATGATTTGTTAAAAGTTAATGTATCACTTTCCAATTATCTCTCTTTGGACATGTGTGTTGGGTAATGTATCTGTGTGCCAAGAAAATGGGCATAAAAATAAACACCAAGGCTGGGGATGATGGAGCAGCTATCAGATGCAAAGCAGTCCCATGGCCATAATGATTAAGCTGTCTTCTGTTTGTTATTTTTTTGACTGATCATTCGCCACCTGTTGGGAACCCCTGAGTTGTGAGTGAGGGTGGACCTCTCCCATGGCATTTCAGCCCATTTTCCCAATCTGAACTATATTCCACCATCCTTCAACCTAGGAAATATTCTAGTATTAGGGAAACCCCAAACCCTCTTTCCTTCCATTTCCCTATCTTTCCCTTCTTCCCCAATAAATCCCTTACTTAATCTTAGAGAAGAGAAAGAGTATTTTATTTGAGACATCATAAAACTCACCCTGAGTTGATTTAGAAAGACTAACAGAAGAAACAATTAAAAGGGGAGGGAGGAAGGGAAGAGGAAGGGAGGAAAGGGAGAGTAAAGGGAGGAAGGGGGGACAGGAGAAGCTCTGATCTTTAGTTATCATTTATCATTCAAATAATCCCTTATTACAGTTATCCCTAGGCTATGAATTCAGAAATGGCTCCTATTTTTAAAAGTTTTAATAAGTTCCATATATGTCTTAAAAAAATAAGACCTTTATCAGAGAAACTTGCTCCCCCAAATTTTCCCCAGTTAATTGTTTCCCCTTTAATCTGAATTTTCCTGCATTTGCTTGTACTCAGATTTTTAACATTTTTATATAACTAAAATTATCCATTTAATCTTCTGTGATCCTCTGTATTTCTTATTTGGATGACAACTTTTCTTCTCTGCATAGAGCTTTTATGTAGTTTTTCCATATTTCTTTAATCCATGTTTATGTAAACTTTAATATCTAAGTGAATACTCATTTGGAGCTTATCTTTGTATAAGGTATAAGATTTTGGTTTAAATCTAATTTCTTCCATCCTGTTGTCCAATTTTTTCCTAGCAATTTTGTCAAATAGCCAGTCTTTATCCCAATAATTGGGTGCTTTGTGTTTATTGAATTCTGGAGTATTAGATATATTTGCTTCTATCCCTTATAAAAACTAAGTTTTGTCCCTTGTCCTTTAGGAACTTGCCTTGGGAGAAGCCCCTGACTGACCTAAGTGACTTGACTGACCCTATCTCTAAACTGAACAATATAGACTTTGAGGTACTTAATGATCCCAGTTTAGATAAGATTAGTAGTCAATCAAACCTTAGGTATCCTCATTTAGTTTTAAAAGTTTAGGAGTAACTGGGTAGCTCAGTGAATTGAGAGCCAGGCCTAGAGAAGGGAGGTCCTAGTTTCAAATCTGGCCTCAGATATTTCCCAGCTGTGTGACCCTGGGCAAGTCACTTGACCCCCATTGCCTAACCCTTACCATTTTTCTGCCTTGGAACCAATACACAGTATTGATTCCAAGATGGAAGGTAAGGTAAGGGTTTAAAAAAAAAAAGTTTAAAAACATTAACCCCATAGTCAAGCTTCTTGCTGGAAAGATCTTTTAGCAGCTACTCCAAAGCATCAGCCTCTTCCTGTCAGTCAAGCCCTGGATTCCTCCCTTCCTTGTATCCAGTGTAGAGCTAGTCAATCATTCTTCCCTGCCCTTGTTCCCCCAAAAGGTATATAAGACGCCCAAGTTCTGTTCTCTTTGGAAAATCACCTTTGGTGGCGCATTCTCTCAGAGACACTGTTCCCAGAGGCTCAAAGTCCTTGGCTTTCTGTGGTTTTTAAGCATTTGACTCTGTGTGACACCCGAATATTATGAACTTGTTTCACCTGATTTTTCTGACCATTTTAGTGGTTCTGTGTTTTTCCTAGTTAACACTTCTGTGACCTATTTTGAAAATATTACCATCTTCTCCTCTTCAATCACTCTCTACCATTGACCTAGCCCTTGGGAGGCTAGACCCCTCTCCCATTCCTTGGATAGCTTTGTCAAATAGAACTTTGTTTTGGGAGAATTAATTAAGTTCTCACTATAGCTGAAAAAGATTCTTGCTGAAATCTGTTCCATTCCATCCTTCTTATAACACCCCCTTTCTTACCAACCCAAGTCCACTCTGAGGATCGTACAGGTTGATAAGAGTTCTGGACACAAAATTCTATAACAAATAGCATGCTGTTCCCGTTGCCAGGTGTGATAGAATCTAGCAACCTCTTCCCCTCTCCCTTTGACACGAGTTACTCTGATTTTCCCAAGAATATGATAAAACTATTCCAGAGACCTAATTTGTCCCCTTCACCTCCCTTAATACAGTTTTCTGATTGCCTCTGATCTTAATGATATGGTTACCAGAGCCCGTATGGAATCCTGACCCTTCAGACTTGGTGGTTACTCTGAAGCCATGAGAATCACCATATCTGGCCAGGCTGACCAGACCTGTTTCTACCATAAACAGGCCAGGGGAACTGCCTCTCATCATCTGCTGTATCCTTATTATACACAAAGCTACATAACCTCTTTGTGTTAATTGTAAACAGACCTATTAACGCTGAATATTCCAACGAAATATTGAACCTGAACTACCAGGGGGTCAGAGTAAGCCAGGCCTGCCCCTAATACATTGTATCCCTACTTTTGGCCTCCAGCCTTTGGTACTACAGGCTGACTGCACTGTATCTGGTACGTGGTAGAAACTCGATCATTTTAATAATTGATTGACTGTTTGGGATTCTCTTCCTTGGAGGTCTTCAAGCAGAGAGGCTGATGACCATTTTCCAGGTAGGTTATGGTAGAGATTCCTTGGACTAAATGACCACTGAGGTCCCTTCCAACTCTCAAATCCTGTGATTATGATTCCTCAGCTGCTACTAGATGAAAGAAAATCCATCTTGTGACTTTGTGACTTGATTTTTGGAACTGATTTGGGAGGTTTTGCTGATAATGTTTAGAGACAGTAAAGTGGACAGAACACTGAATTAAGAGTTAGAAACTTAGATCTTAATCCTCCTTCCTCCATTTAGGATCATAGGCTCATAAATTTAGACCTAGGAGAGAACTTAGATATGATCTAATCCAACCTCTTCATTTTACAGAGGAGCAAAATGGGGCATAAAGAGGTTAAGTCATTTGCCCTGGGTCAAACAGCTAATAAGGGTCTGAAAAAGGATTTGAACCTATGTCTTCCTAACTTTAGGCATCTAGATGGCTCAGTGATAAAGTGTTGGGTCTAGAGTCAGGAAGATCTGAATTCCTATTGTAGTAGATACCACTATTAGGAGAATTATGGTAATAGGAAATGCTAGAACCTTAACACCAGGAAGCCAACTAAAGGAAAGACTGGATCTTGCAATCCTCCCACCTACCCTACTTCCTATTCCCTTTTCTACTGTCTTGAAGTTCTTCTCAGAAATGGTAAGTTTGAAGGTTTCCTCTAATAACTAACTCCCACAATCTAATCTTTTAACTAAGAGGTCTTTTATTCATTTGGGTGGAGGAGGTAGGGAGAGGGTAGGGGTGAGAGGAAAATGGGGTCTCCCTATGTTTTCTAAGTTATCCCTGTTGATTGAAGAGTTCAAGATATATTCAAATCCAGGAAATAACGTTATCTTTCCCTATGGGGAGATGGTGACAGCAAACGCTGATGGGTTTCTTCTGAGCAAAACCCAAAAGTCTTCTCAGCACTCAGTCATGTAGATAATCAATGACCAAAGAGAGAAATTTTCTCCCACCTTCTCTTTCCAACAATCAGAGAAGGAAGTGAAGTTTAGGCAGCTGGATTTCCTGGACTGCTCTCTTCAAGATTCATTGGAACTCTGTCTCCATCTCAGTTGATTGGCATTTTACCAAGTTCCAAGCCTCTTGCTTTTCTACAGATCCATTTTGTCACTCCTCAAAATTTTCTATCTTGCCTCAGACACTTAATAGCTGTGTGACCCTGGACAAGTCTTTGATTTCTATTTGTCTTGATCCACCGAAGAAGGAAATGGCAAAGCACTCCAGTATATTTGCTAAGAAAACCTCATTGTCAATGGGATCATGAAGAGTTGAACACAACTAAACAGCAACAATTGCTTTCTACCCCAAGTCAAGTGCCCTATCTATTACACCTCTGCTTTTATGGTTTAGCATGACCCTGGGCAAGCCACTTTGAGTGTATCATTGAGTCTGTTTCCTCATTTGAAATGGGAAGATAATCATATTAAATGTACCTCACAGGACTTATCAAAAGAATTAGTGAGATCTGGAAGGCATATTATAGAGATCGTAATTTATAGGATTACTGTTATGTTCCATGTGTTTAAAAAACTAAAATGTGCTTCATCAAGGTAAAGTATGATTGTCATCACAAACAGTCACACAGCCAGGGAGTCTACTGGGGCACCAGAGCCAGAGCAGTCATAGCTGTTAGCAAAATGTTCTCATTAGGAGGGTCTGGCTACTGATATCTTGGCACCATGCTTGCCTGGGGCGCAAGGCTCTGTCAGCACCAGAAGGTGATTAATGCATAGGACTGTATCATTCCTGTGGGGTGCCAGGGCCTAGGGACTCAGCTTTCTCCAGCAACAGATAGGAACTATCTCTATAAGAGGCTGTTGAGATCCGAGTGTTCCCCTAGCCTTCTGACTGTGGGGTGCTCCAGGGAAGAAGCCAATACTAACTCAGTGGTTAGGGGTTTGAAGTTTAAGGTATGTTTTTTCTGTCTAGATCCTCTACAGACGAAAGGCAACACATACCAGTCTTGGAAAGTATGCTGGGCTTTCGCAAAAGAAATTTGACTTTAAATTCAGTAACTAGTTGTATGGCTCTAGGAACACCTACTAACTTCTCTGAGGCTTGATTTTCTTATCTGAAAAATATTTGTAATTATTAAGATCAGAAATTTAGAGTTGGAAGAGCTAATCATCTAGTCCAACCTTGTCATTTTACTGATGGGGAAGATCAAGCCCAGAGAGGTTGTCCATAGTTTCCCCAAGGTCACATAAGTAATAAGCAGTAAAGTTAAAATTTGAATATAGATTCTGATTCCAAATACAGTTAGTTCTTGTTCCATTGCTCTGCCCTTCCTAGAAAATGAGTCGAGATATCCCCATGGCCTAATCCCTGAATTATTACTGAGCCTCCCCCCATTCTCCCAAGACTAAGACCAATCAATGTCAGCCTAAAACCATGTGGCGAACCTATGGCACATGTGCCAGAGTGTGCCAGAGGGGGCTGCTCCCTTCCCTCTCTCCACTATGCCTGAGGATACTTCTCACTTTATCACCCCTCTGTCCAGCAGCCTAATGGGAGCACTTCCTCCCTCCCCTGTCTGGGGTAAGAAGTGGGGTTCACATGCAGCATGAGGGTTGCAGTTTAGACAATCTCTAAAAAGTTCACCATCACTACCCTAGAACCTCAACAAGAGATCATGGGTTACATACAATGATGGCACTAATTTAGGTAACACCCTAAAATGGAAATTTTTAGAAGGAAAATAAGTATATCTAGTTACATAGAGAAATAAATATATTTAGATGTTCATTGAAAAATACCACCAATTGTGGGTCACTGAAATTTTATATAAACTAGGCCTGAAAAAAAAGTTTAACCTGGATTTCTTTTTCCCCAGTGGGATTATAAACTCCTTGAAGGCAAGAACTAGACTTTTTTTTTTAATCCCTCAGAGATCTAACTTAATGGCAAGCCCTACAATAGGCACTACAATACACACAGTAAATTCTTGTGGAATTGAATTAAACTAAACTGAATTGAATTCAGTAAGGAAACTGCAGCTATCTTCTTGGATTCCTACCATTAAATTGTAAAGTGGTCTTCAAAGAAATTGTTTAACTTTTCCAGGCTTTTCCCCCTATTTCTAAAATGGGATTAATGACTTCTGCTAAAGAGTGAATGACTGTACACATGTCAATAATATCCTGAAGGATCATGGTGTCTTAGATGTAATTTCAAAGGTTGGGACTAGCTCTCGGCTTTCTGACAGCTCTGATTAGAGAGCTCTTCGAATGGTGTGCTCAGAGCAAACATGCTGCTTTGGAAGGCAAAATTGGGATCCAGGAAAACAAATTAAACAATCACAGCAACATTGTAGAGACAAGTAACTTTGAAGGACTGAAGAACTTTGATCAATGAAGGAACCAAGAATGATCCCAGAGGACTAGTGATAAAGCCATGTAACCCACTTCCTGGCAGATAGAGGGTAGATGCCATGCAGATTGAAACTTATACTTTTTGAGTTGGACAGTGTGAAAATTTGTTTTATTGAATAATGTCAGATCCAGCTGACAGGAGGTTCAACCAGAGGCTAATGAGACAGAGTGAAAGAATAATGCAGCAAGGCTTTTTTGTGGGAAAGGAAGGGGGTTAGGAAGGAGGAAGGGAGAGCAAGGGGGGAGCCCACAACTTGTAGATGGTTAAGGGTCTCCATCTGGGTGGAGAAGGGGGCAATCTTTTGTAGGGTAGTGGTCTGGGATGAGGTAACCTGTCTCTGTTAGGCAAAGTTGGGGTACTTGTGTCCAGATGATTGGATAGCCCTAAGGGGTTTGGGAACCTCCATCTCTGGGGGTGGGAAGTTCTCCTGTTGGTCAGTGATGCAGGAGGTCATTTGTCTAGGCCTGACAGGAATATCTTGGTGTCCTGCTAGGTTTTACTATTGTGGAAGTTTCTGTCCCAGGCTTGAGCAGGTGCTGGGGAAGGGAAGGTGAGGACTTTGGACTCAGTAGGGATTCAGGAGAGTGGGGTGCTTTGGTCCCAAGATCTATCAAATAAAACATTGTTATAAGAGGTTTTTTTCTTTTTTTCTCAATAGGGAAAATTCATTATTCATTGAAAAAATGAAATTTAACAAAAAAAAGGCAAAGTTCTATTCTGAGCTGTGTGGCAGAGGAAGACATGGAATCCTCTTCTACAACTTTAGAAAAGATTTCTATTTCATTAATTATTACCATTGATATTATGCAAGGCTTTGAATTAAGTGGCAATCCTGGAATCAGGAAAATCTAAAACCAAATTTAGCCTCAGATACTAGCTGTGTGACCCTGAGCAAGTTATTTAACCCTGTTTGCTTCAGTTTCTTCATCTCTAAAATGAGGTGGAGAAATGGCAAATCATTCCAGTATTTTTGCAAAGAAAACCCCAACTCAGGTCAGGAAGAGTCAGACATGCCTGAAATGACTCAACAAAGATTGTTATTATGGTTGAATAGAGCTGAGAGTTAAGAAAGTCAAAATCATAGGCTGACATCTTATAATTGTGGAATTTAGAACTTGAAGGGACCTTAGCAATCATTTAGTCAAAGCTCACTCTTCCCAATCATCCTCCATTTGAAAAAATCTTTTTGTCTTTGTAATTCTGTACTTTAAAAAATATCATTCAATATTAAAATTTCTGCCTCCTCCTTCATTTTACAGTTGAAGAAAATGAGGTCCCTAGAAGCTGCAGGACTTGTTCAATGTTCTCCAAGTAGAACATAGCAGACTTCACATTTGAACCCAAGTCCTCTGATTGCGAATTCAGGACAGTACTTTTCCAATATGTTAATATGAGAGAGAGAGAGAGAGAGAGAGAGAGAGAGAGAGAGAGAGAGAGAGAGAGAGAGAGAGAGAGAGAGAGTTTACTTTTTTAAAAAACAATTCTGGTCCCTAGGCTATACCTTGACTCCATTTAGATGAACTGAAAATAATAAAAGCTTATTGAATTGAATAGAATTGTTCATATGTGCTTCTATTTATAAAATAATCCCAAGTAAGACTGGATACATTCCTAATGGACAACAAAATAATACTCAGTCTTTGTGCTAGACAGTGAACCAGTAAGATCTTAAAATCATAGAATGTTAGAGGTGAGGAGGGGAACATAGAAATTGTCAACTTTGACTCCCTTAAATATACAGATGGGGAAACTGAGGCCAAAAGAAGCTTGCCTAGTGGCTCTGAAAATCAATTGCTGCTAAAGCTAGAATTCAGGTTTACTACCATCTAGTTCGGTGATTTTTCTAAGCTGCAATAATGAAATCATACTCCCTCTTCACACACAAAAAGCCCATTTTTATTTCCATGGTGAAGAGTGGAGTAGGAGGGAGACTCTATTAACCTCCCTGACCTGGGCTTTTCAGCCTACAGTACTCTGCAGGTCTTGTCCCTCCTTTCTTAGGCCTTGGCAATCCCATTCTGGGCAAAGTGCCAAATCTCAATATGCAGGTGGGCAGGATGTGCCATCCTTGCCTCCCCCTTCTCCATCCCCACACACTCCAGTACTTAGACAGTCTCAGGGTCACTAGGTGAGTGGAGGGTTTGGCTAATGGAGAGGATCTGAAGGACTTGAAAGCTTTCTGTTCCATTCTCTGCAGCCTTCCCACAAGCCTCTCTTTGCCTGGGCTTTTAGCAGCAATCTCTCTCTCTCTCTCTCTCTCTCTCTCTCTCTCTCTCTCTCTCTCTCTCTCTCTCTCTCTCTCTCTCCCTCCCTCCCTCCATTAGTTAGATGAAGAGAAAGCCTGAGTAGAGAGCAAAAGCACAAGAAGGAAACCATTTACCTTTTTTTCCTTTTCTCCTCCCTAGACTATCAGGCTGTCGGGCCCCTTCCTGACTCCACTTTCAAGTAACTGACCTGACCAGTTTCCCCTGGTTGGGAGTATCAATAAGAAGACATTATATAAAAAAAGGAGTTAGCAGAAAGGACCAGCATTTCAGAAGCTCAGGAATTGATCAGGAGACCTGGATTCTAATTTAGGCTCTTTCATTTGCTTAAAGACCCTCAGTACTTTAATGTATTTGAAGATACACTTTCTCTCAAATAAGATTTTTGTCTTCATTTGTGCCAAGATAACTCATATCATAGCTTTAGAGCTGGAAGTGATCTCAAAGGTCACCTCTCATTTTGTAGATGAACAAAATGAGGCTCAGAGAGATTAAGTAGCCTTTCCATGGTCACATAGGTAGTGGTAGAACTGGGATTCAATCCTAGGTCTTTTCATTGTACCATGATCCCTTCTTAGTCATCTTTGGCTCTGTTTTCTATAAAATTAAACTTTACTTCTATCATCTTACCAGTTCTTGCCTCATCTTCTTGGACCCTGAGGAATCAAGGGCTTTTTTTCTCTGAGCCCTGAATTTCACAGTAGTTCCAGGTCAAAACTGTGCTTTGTGCATCTACCTGATGCCCAACTTAGTTGTTTCCCAGACTCACCACCTCTTAAAGCCAGTATTTTCCCTTCTCTGGTAGCACAGCCCCAGACAAATGCAGAGAGAATTCTCAACCATCCTTGGCTTTATTTACTTTTTACCATCTGTTTTCAAACCTTTGTAGCATTCCTGTCTCAGAAAATCCAGGAAGCATGGTCAGTAGACAGAGGGTAGTCAAAAGTAGTAATATACTGCTCAAGAGTTCTTATAACTGAGATCTGAATGTTAAATTTTCAATGTGAGCATTTATGCCTCAGAAGTAGGCTAATGCCACACATCAGGGCTTGATTTATTGTTTTATTGATTGTCTATACTTAAGTGATGGAAAAATGTTAATGTAAATGAAACTTAAAAGTGCATTATGTATATGTATATAACACACATATTTTGTATATGTGTACATTTTATATATTTATATATATATCCAAAGAGCCAGATATACAATGTAAGAGAGAGAAATCTGGAAACTATGGGAATAAGCCTGGAGGAGCTGCAAAAATCCTGCAAGCAGTGAAGAGGGGATGGACAGAAAGGAACTTGGAACCTTGGAGGGAGAGCAAAAAGCTGATCCAGGCAGCTGAAACAAACTTCTGGTGGAGAGTACCTGAGCAGAGGGTTGTTTGGGTTTTTTTTAACTCTGACTGAATCTCAAAGTCAGTGATTTTTCTCTCCCTGAATTCCTGATCCCAGATCCTCCCAAACCCCAGCCAGTGGACAAGGACTTTGAGAGACAAGCAGTCCACAAAGACGATCTCTACAACTCCCTTTGAACCTTGAACTTGGGGACATTTGCTGTGCCAGCCAAGAAACCAGGGTTCCTCTACTCCGAACCCCTCAGGGGTTCAGGTTTTCAGATCTGAGCTGTATAACTTTGGGAGGGAAGAGGGTTAATTAGATAGGGACCCCCTCTCCCTCTTTCCCTCCTGAATCTCAATCCTTACCCTTCATCAGCCTGTCCCTTTCCTGCTTCCCTTGAACAAACTCAGCTATTAGGACCCAGAACTGACTCCAGCTTTATTAAAAGACAGCCTGAATTGAGGGGGTAAAGAAGTGCTCTCTCTCTCTCTCTCTCTCTCTCTCTCTCTCTCTCTCTCTCTCTCTCTCTCTCTCTCTCTCTCTCTCTCTCTCTCTCTCTCTCTCTCTCTCTGTCTCTCTGTCTCTGTCTGTCTGTCTGTCTGTCCGTCCATCCGTCTCTCTCTCTCTCTCTCTCTCTCTCTCTCTCTCTCTCTCTCTCTCTCTCTCTCTCTCTCTCTCTCTCTCTCTCTCTCTGTCTCTCTGTCTCTGTCTGTCTGTCTGTCTGTCCGTCCATCCGTCTCTCTCTCTCTCTCTCTCTCTCTCTCTCTCTCTCTCTCTCTCTCTCTCTCTCTCTCTCTCTCTCTCTCTCTCTCTCTCCTCTCCTCTCCTCTCCCTCTTTCAACAAAGATCCCAGAGAGTCTGACAGTAGGAGTTGAAGGCAGCCATAGTGAGGGGGTCTAGTCAGAGAGGGCTGAGGGGGGAAAAGACAAAATCCATCCTCTTCTCCTCTGGCTAACCAACACCACCTCCTCTCACTCTGTCCTTGCCTAGAAGAAAGAAGACTACATTCCATTTTCACCCTTTCTTCCCTCATTATAAATCTCTCCCTTCCCCCCCTTTATATTACAATTACCACACCCCTCATCAGAGGTCACTATATATGTATATATGTATATATACACATAATATACACATACATACTTATCTTTTAGAACCAGTATCCTTTAGTTAAAACATACATTAAATATAATTTATAATGTATTTATTTCCATCCTAGATAATTAGAAAATGTTCAGTCTATATAGAATTTGCCTGAGATGCCATCACAAAAGGATTTATGCTGAATAAAGTCAAAGTGGATAAGGTTCATAGGTCAATCAATCAATCAGTAATTATTAAATGCCTCCTATGTACCTATGTACTTGCCATTATACTAAGCTCTCACTAAAGGGCAGCTGCGAAACAAGGGGATTGCATAGATTATCTTTAAGATTTCTTCTAGCTCCATATCTTATAATGCCATAAAATGTTCTTTGAAGGTTGTTGGAGATTGCTGCAGTCAGATGAATTAGTCAACAAGCAATTATTAAATTTTTGTTATGAGTCAGGCACATGCTATATGCTGGGAATACAATGACAAAAATGAAGAAGTCTCTGACCCCAAGGAACTTACATTCTCTCAAAGACTAAGCTCAGGATTTGTGGGCCTTCTTATATACTAGAATCTCATGGATTCTTTTATCTGGATGTGCCTGAAGAACAGGGTTAGAGAGAAAATCACTAAAGACAGCATATCACATAATTGTTTTTGTTATTCTTTTTTTAAACCCTTACCTTCTGTCTTAGAATCAATACTATGTATTTGGTTCCAAGGCAGAAGAGTGATGAGGGCTAGGCAATGGGGGTAAAGTGACTTACCCAGGGTCACACAACTAGGAAGTATCTGAGGTCATATTTGAACCCAAGACCTCCTATCTTTGGGCCTGGCTCTCAGTCCACTTATCTACCCAGCTGCCCCTATTATTGTTTTTCAATAGAATGGATAGCACCCCTCACAACTGATCATTGACTTAATCTCTAGTGATGGAGAATTTATATCCCAAATCAACTTCTTCCTCTCTCAGATAGCTGTGACTATTAAAAAGTCTTTCCTTTTATTAAGGCAAAAAATACATTTTTCTTCTTTTTCTTTGTTCCTTTCTCTGCCTTTGGGGCCAAATATTTAAAGACAGGAATTGAATTTCTTAAAGTTCTTTTTAAATCTGAGTTTTGCTCTCCCTACCACCATGTCTTTTTTTTCCCAAGATGAATAAGCGGCCTGGACTTAAAATAAAGAGAACTGCTTTACCTGCTTGGTGAGGAAACTGGGCAAATTCTCCAAACTAGGTGAGCCCTATTCAGAGAGTCTAGAGGGAAAGAAGCACTTCAGGACCACTGGTAGCACCTTTCTTTTCCCTAGATAAAAAATTGGGAGAATAGTTGAGGAGAGAGGGTAGAGTTGTATGAATGCTAGATTCAAGCTGAACCCCATTTTAGAGACCAATTGTTCATCACACTGCCTGTGAATGGAAGAAAGAGGCCAGAGAGGGAGGCAGAGAGAACATAAAAGCATCTTAGCTGCAGAGAAAAGTGCTTTCCTTCCAAGGAGGACAATGAAATTAGAGGTAATTGTGAGGAGCAAAGATTCAATAAAACCCAGGGAGGATGTCAGGTAAGAGGGGCTGTGGGGCTGGCTGGGGAAATTGAACAGCTGTTCCCTGCCAGGGCCCATAATCGCTTGCTGATGCTGCAATTAAATAAACAGGGTCTGGACTGCTACCAGTGCTGCAGGGCTAATGGGGACATCTGGTCCTGCCACCTTTGAACTCCTCCATGACTGGAGGAGCCCTGGGCATCATTACTCACATTGCAGCTTCGCCCTGGATCATTGGGTCATGGATCATCAGTGTCATCACCGCCATGAGAGTGATTAGGGAAAGGTGTGTGAGGCCGAGAAGTAGATTTAGGGAGCTGGTATTTAATGTGATTATTTGAGTCAATAGAATGATATAGAGCAGTGATGGTGAACCTTTTGGAAACTATGTGCTGTGCCCCCCAAGTACCACCACTCCCCCCGACTGCCTTACCCAAAACAGGGAAAGGAAAAAGGGAAAGGAGTGGTCCAGGCTCTTGGCTTAGGAAAGGGAGTAAGCACTTCCATTGGGCTACTGGGCAGAGAGGCAGAGAGGTATGATGGAGAGAGGGAAGGAAGCAGCCTTACCTGAGTCCCTCTGCCTTTCTAGTAACTAACTCTGGCAGGCAACAGTGTGCATGCCCACAGAGAGGTCTCCACATGCCATCTTTGGTACATGTGTCATAGGTTCACCATCATGGATATAGGAGTTCTATTTTAATTTGTTTTAATCTTTTTTTTGGTTAATTAAAATTTTTTTTCAGTTATATGTAAAAACAAATTTTTCAGACATTTTAGAATTCAGATTTTTCTTCCCTGCCCCATTTCCCCAAGACAGTAAATAGTCTGATAGAGATTATACCCATATTTTCATATAATACATTCTTCCATATTGCTTATGATGTGATAGAAGACACATATCATACAATAAAATACAGTAAAAATCTCATGAATGAAGTGGAAGATGGCATGCTTTGATCTGAACTCAGACTCCAAACAGTTCCTTCCTTGATTGTGGATAGCATTTTCATCATGCATCCCATATGGCTATCTCAAAGACTTGCTTTGCTGAGAATAGTTTAGTCTTTCACAGTTGATCATTGTATATTTCTGTTATATCGCTTTCCTGGTTGTGCTCATTTCACTTTGCATCAGTTCATATAAGTCCAGGTTTTTCTGAACTCATCTTGTTCATCATTTCTTATGTTGCAATAGAACTCCATTACAACCATATACCACAACTTGTTCATCCATTTCCAAATGATGGACAACCACTCACTTTCTAATTCTTTGCTACTACAAAAAGGACTGCTAAAATATTTTTGTGCAAGTAGGTTCTTTTCACTTATTGCTGATCTCTTTGGGTATTGCTGGGTCAAAGAATGTGCATAGTTTTATGGCCTTGTGAACTTGGTTCCATATTGTTCTCAATAATGATTATGTCAGTTTACATTTCCATTAATAGTATATTAGTGTCCCAATTTTTCTACATCCT
This sequence comes from Monodelphis domestica, assembly GCF_027887165.1. Classification (NCBI taxonomy): domain Eukaryota; kingdom Metazoa; phylum Chordata; class Mammalia; order Didelphimorphia; family Didelphidae; genus Monodelphis; species Monodelphis domestica. The sequence goes on along the minus strand of NC_077227.1, from coordinate 128,111,798 downwards.
CTCCAACATTTGTCATTTTCCTTTTTGATCATATTTGCCAATCTGATAGATGTGAGATATATCTCAAAGTTGTTTAAATTGCATTTCTCTAATGAATAGTAGTTATAGAATTTTTATATGACTATGAATAAATTTAATATCTTCCTCTGAGAACTGTCTGTTCATATCCTGTGACCATTTTTTTCACATGGAGAATGCTTTGTATTCTTATAAATTTGACTCAGTATTCTATACATTTGAAACATGAGGTTTTTGTCAGAGACAATTACTATAAAAATTTCCCCCAATTTGTTGTTTCCCATCTAATCTTGGTTGCATTGGTTTTGTTTGTACAACCCCTTTTTAATTTAATGTAATCAAAAGTATTTGTCTCATTTCTCATAATGTTATCTATGCCCTGTTTGGTTGGGGCTCTGTTTTCAGAACCAAATATTAGGTCATATGATCTAACAAGGCATATTTTGTTGTTGTTGTTCATTTGGTTTTATGGAAAGAAGAGGACAGAATTCTGGAAAAGTAGAATCTAGCATCTCTATCTCCTGTACATATAAGATCATAATCTCAGTAATAGTTCATGGTCTGAGATGTATTTTTATATGACTAGTGATTTAATTTGCTTCTTTTGACTATGAATATCTGTTATGAGTTTTCTTTTTTTTGCATTTTATTTGGTAGGGGGAGAGGGAAGGGAAGGGAAAAAAGTTTGTTGATTAAAAAAATAATCAAATAAACAAATTTCAATAATAGTACATGCTGTTTATAATCCACCTCTCTCCTAAAAATTCTCATTAAGAACATTTTATGTTATTCTCATTATATAGAGAATACATTATATAGGAGAAACTGAAATGTGGAGCTTTGACAGATCCTCACCTCAACAAGTGTTTCAAAAGAATCAGAAATAAAAACTACAGCCCCTAACTCATAGTCAAAGAGATGCACTTTTCGAAGGAATCTTCCTAAGACTTATAAGGGCTATGTACACTAAGTGATGCTACTTGTCTCCCTCACAAACTTCTTTGGGAAGGAAATGTGACCCTGGGATTATTTGTCCCCTCCAGTCATTATAGCAAAATTATGAGTTTGGCAAGGGATGATATAGTAGAGGAAGAAGACTGAATTTAAGGAGTTTGATATAGGGTCATGGGAAAACTGGAATAGAGCTTCCATTGATCAGTAGATGGCCAGTCAACATTGGTGGCATCTGGAATTATAAAATTATGAAATAAAATATAAATATAAATAAAAAAGAAATATAAAAAAGAAAATAAAAAAGAAATATAAAAAAGAAAGGATGTTTTATTTTATAGATAAGGGAACTTAGGACCCGGATCACACAGCTAGCAAGTGGTACATCCAGAAAGAGAATTCAGGCTTTCTGACTGCTGGGTCATTTTTTGAAGTAATTAAGATTGACTGTAGACAGACACTGAATTCAGCCACAGCATTTTCCCCTAAGTGTGTGCCTCCGCTCAGTAATTACACTCCCTCCCCTACTTCATCATGTGATAAGAACTGAGGAACCAAATGATATGTCCACTAAGAGCTCTTTATGCTCAAGGATGATAAAATCTTGAGTCCTCCAGTTTGTTCACAGAACCAGGAACACTATAACCCTTATCATTTTGAGTCCCCTAAAACTGTCATCCAGAGAGAGAGATGCCATGGCTCATTTCCCTTCCTGTCTGTAAGGGGCAAGCTTGAGAAACAGCCAATACCCTTCAAGAGTGCCAGCTCTTAATCTATGCCAGAGATCTGACTGTTGTTAGCTAAGATATGAATGCATAAAAACATAACAACAGCTGTAAGAGATGTCTAAGAGCAGTTAGGAGCCATTGACCACATCTCCTCTAAGGCTTCTAAAGGGCCCATTTGGGAACTGAGTGCTTTTTTTTTTTTAACATCTTCACAACCTACCACTAGCAAATTCAATGTGATCAGCCATGCAGTGAATCTGATAAGGTCATTAAGAAAGCCATAAACACCTGTTCAGCCATCTGGTGCTTTTCCTCACGTGGACAGGGCTACTTGGATGTTCCTCTTTTTCAGGTGAGCTGTTGGGACCCCTAGAGACTTCCTGGAGAGTGCCAACTACTTTTGGGCCAAAGACTCCGAGAATATAAAGTTATACATTTCAGTAATGTCTTCTCCCTTTTCCTATATCTATGTTCCCATTCCCTTGACTCAGCACCTCTCCTCCAGGAAATATTTCAAGATCATAGTTTTAAATTGAAAGCTAGAGGGGAACTTAGATATGATGTACCCCAACCTCTTCATTTTACAGATAAAGAAACCAAGACTCCAAGAGGTAGATCTAAGATCACACACATAGTCTTCTGACTGCCATCATCATGAATAAAGATGGGAAATAATCAAACGAAAGCTAGGGGAGGAAAATAGTCTGGATTTTCTGGAATATAGACTACTTGAAATGTCATGCTGTGAGATAAAGCTAGAAAGGAATATTGACCCCAGGTTTAGAGTCAAGCTCTAGATCCATCAGTTTTTCAATAAAGGTTTGATTTGATCAGAGCAAAGTATGAGATTACTCAGGCAAAGTATGAATTAAAGAGGAGAGAGACTGAATAAACCTAATAAGAGGGTATCAGAAGCATGTACCCAAGAAGATGGGGGCATGGAAAAGGGAGGGAGCAGTATGAGTGATAAGAAAGGTCAGAGGTAAGAAAAATTGAAGTAGAATCAACAGGACTTTTCAACTGATGTGGGTCAGGATTGAGGGAAGGTAAAGTTAAAACTACTGTAGAGCTTAAACACCAGGAGCTTGTGTGTTACTAAATGTATATGACATTGTATATACATGTAGAAATAGTAGTTTAGAATATTTAGCTTAGTATTTTTTTCATTTTTTCCCAAATATTTTATTTGATCTTCAAAACAACCTTGTGAGGTAGTCAGAGTATGGCCGTTCTACTTTATCTTTACCAATGCGAAACACACATAGAGAGGTTAGGTGTCTCTTTTTCTTTTATATAAACAGATCCCAACTTGCAAAAAAGTTTTATTGATGCACTTGTTTTTACATTGCAAACATATATAGATTATGCCCACTTTGTGAGAAACCTCTTGTAACAAAGTAAAATGTTTAAATTAAACTAATAGAGAATAGAGGAGAATAAACATTATCTACATGATTGTGCCTACTATGAGCTAAAGGCTTATGAATAATGTCTCATTTCATCTTCACAATGACCCTGAGATGTAGTATTATCATCCTCATTTTACAGTTGAGGAAACTGAGGTGAACAAAGGTTAATGACTTGCTTGGGGTCACACTGCTAGGGTCTAAAGCTAGATTTGAATCTAGTTTTTCCTGACTTGAGGCTTAACACTCTATCCATGGAGCCAATTAGCTACTTCTAACAAGACAGTGATGTCATCTGAAAGTGCACATCTATTTCACATCTGTAGCATCCTTCCATTTCTCTTTTTGTTTAAAGATCTGTTTTCTTTCTAGCACCACTGTGGTGGGGGAGGAAGGGAAGAAAAGCAAATTACTTGTAACAAATATTCAGTCAAGGAAAACTAATTCCCTCCAAGTCTATCTACTTTATATACATTTACATACATACATATATACATAGACATAAATGTACATATATACATATGTGTGAGTATGTGTGTATGTGTATAATATGTTTCATTCTGTATTCTCAATCACCTTTATGTTATAAATGGCATACTTCATCCTCAGTTCTCTGGAATCATGATTACTGTATAGATCAGTCTTACTATGTTCAAAGTTGTTCGTTTTCAAAATGTTGCCATTAGTGTATAAATTGTTCTCCTCATTTCATTTATCAATAATATTGATATTTATAAATAAGTTGTTCTGGTTCTGCTTACTGTTCTCAGCCTCAGTTCATATACATCTTTTACGTCTTTTTGAAATTATCAATTTCTTCTTTTCTTATAGCACCCATCTTATTATAATATTCTGTCATATTCACATTTTAAAACTTATTCAACCATTTTTCAATTGATAGAAATTCCCTTAGTTTTCAGTTTACTGACACAGAAAGATGATGTTTCCTTGCTCTTTATAGAAATATGCCATGGTCTCGGATCCAGCCAAGCCCATGGTTTCAGGAGGTCCTCAGCAGGTGGAGTGGCTAGGTAGAAATGAAAGATGAAAGACAACTGTGTGTATGTGTATATCTACCTGGGGCCAGGCTCTGCAAGGAATGGCTGCTTTACCATGCCAAGGTTTAGCCTTTATTTTTATACACATTTTCTTGGCACACAGCTACATTATTCAACAAAATGTTCAAGTAAAGATAATTGGATAAATGATACATTAACTTTTAATAAATCATGTGATTATCATTCTGAGATCATTCTATACTCTTATATTGTAACTATTGATTCTGACAGGATACACAAAGGTTTTATACAAGATAAATGATTTCACCACAGGTGGCTTTAATTTTTTCATTAGCCTGTGAGGAGCTTTGAGACAGACAATCAAGGAAAATAATCAGAAATCCTAAAGACAATTAACAATCATAGCAATGAAATTGAGAGATCAAAGGGGTACTGAAAACACAATTCAGATTTAATATTAGGCTGATCATTTTTCAGGGTTTGTTAGGGAGTTTTTCAAGGAGGGTCTTGGTTGGTAAAATCAAGTCACTGAGGCATGATGAAGCATGGTGTACCAAAGCATTTTGTACAGGTCTCTCCTTATGAATGATTTATATACTGGCTTATGTATTAGGAGATTATTTTAAGTGGGACATGATAATTTCAAGATCAGATCTGCCAGTCTCCCCCCCTCCTCCCTCTTTCCTCCCTTCACCCTCCCTGTCCTACCTCCCTCTTCTCCCTCCACCCCCTTCCCCCAGGTTAATTCTTCTTTTGGTAGCACTGAAGTCAGCTCAAAGTGAGTATCTTGGTATATCAAACAAAGCACTCTCTCTTTTCTAAGTTTAAGTGAGGAGGTTTATTTGGGAGAAGGGGAAAGGTAAAGTGGTTGAAGGGAGAGAGGGTTTGGGGTTTCCCTAATACTAAAACAATTCCTAAGTTGGAGGATGGTGGAATAGAGTTCAGATTTGAGAAAATGGCCAACAGGTTTGAAGATTCAGTCACTATAGTATAGTAGAGAGAAACCAGAGAGCAGGACTTTCTGTCCCAAGCGCAAGAGACCAAGTATTTTCAGTTTGGCTCTCCTTCTTCAACTGTCCTTCCCTGGTCCTCATTCCAAATAGAATGTCCATCTTGATTGATAGATTCTGCAGTCCTGGCTTCTCCAGCTCTGCTGCAGACTTTTCCCATTTTCTCTCCTCCACAACATTACACTTAGGAGAATAAGTTTTGGAGCATGGCAATAAGGGATATCGGGGTAGGTCTCATGGATACAGCTTTTGCTGGGAATTATATACCTAAGCAAAAGTTAACCCATGATGGTCTTTTGGGTTTGGTTTTGAGAGTCTGATCTTTTGGTAATATTTTTTGGGGAAGTGTGCAAGCGCTTATTTTGCTCTTATATTGCTTTTTCAGAAACTAGGGGAGAGGAAAATAGTCATGTCAATTACATTAGTAAGGGATGTTGATGAAAGAGGTCATAAAAAGGGGACTGAGTGAGCAATTCCATCTTGCCAAGGAGTCACTTGGTGATCTCCTGGTTTCCATGAGTGACTGTGTCAAGACATCCTGGCTCCTGGCAGAAATAGACCTTTAGTCAACAAGCCTTCTTTTTTTGTGCCCTCTTCATTTTATAAATGGGGAAGCATTTGAGTCACATGTATTCTTATTTCTGCAAGGTAAGGCCAGTCTAGGGCTGATTTCAGACTGACTGAATTCACTTATAGAAGCATTAGAGTAGGAGGTTTTAATCTTTATTGTGTCATAGATCCCCTCAGCAATCCAGTGAGATCTATTGTAAGAGAGGAAACAGACTCAATCTGCCAGAGGAACAAAACAAGTGGGGGAAGGGCAAGAGGAACAGCGATTTCCAGAGAAAGAACTAAGAAGAGCTGAGAAGATCCAGGAAGTTAACTTCACTTCTCTTTGGGAAGTCCTTCAGGAAGGGCTCTGAAAGCACCTCTGAGTCCTGGTCATCCTTTTGGAAATCCAGAACCCCTGAATCCAGCAGAAGATAAAAGGAGTGGATAGGACTTTGGATATAAAACTATCCATTCCAGGAAGATTTCCTCTACATCCCTCCAGAGAAGTTTGAACTTCAAATTATAACTAGGACAGTTAGAAGTCAAGACAGCTCTCACACGTGGCCCCAGAGGGACAGGCAGGCACAGCCTGACCCTGCAGGATTTGGGGAGAAGGGCTTCAATTGTTAGGTTCTAGGGACTTCCTATTTCCCATTTTCCCAATATCTTATCCCTCAATCTCACTTACCCTTTGTGCGTTCCTCAAATAAATAGCTGTTCTATAGATCAAGTGCCTGCCCATAATATTCAGAGAGAGGGACCAGGAGTTTTGGTGAGGAGAACTATATTTCTTCCTGTAATGTTGTGGAGGAGAGAAAATAAATGAACAAGTCTGCAAAAGGGTGGAAAAGCAAGGACTCCGGAACTGTCAGTCAAGATGAACATTCTATTTGGAATGAGGACTGGGGAAAGACAGTTACGAAGGAGAAGGCAAACTGAAAATCTTGGTCTCTTTGCCTTGGGACAGAAACAAGGAAAGACAAAAGTCTTATTTTCTGGTTTCTCTCTGCTATACTACAGTGAACCTGAATCTTCAAGACCTGTTGACCATTTTCCTATATCTGAACTATATTCCACCATCCTCCAACTTGGGAATTGTTTAGTATTAGGGAAACCCCAAACCCTCTCTTTCCTCAACTTCTTTTCCTTTCCCCTTCTTTTAAATAAACCCCTTTCTTAAATCTTAGAGAAGAAAAATAATGGTTTATCTGATCTACCAAAAGACTCACTGAGCTGATGTCAGTGAGACCAACAGAAGAACCAAATAGGGAGGAGAAGGAAGGAGGAGGGACAAAGAGGGAGGAAAAGGGAAGGGAAGGGAGGAAGGAGGGGATTGGCAGATCTGATCTTAAAATCATCATCTCTCACCTAAATAATCCCCTAATACACTCCCCAAGGAAGAAGCTATTTAGTTCTGGATTTACTTCAGCCCTGCCTCTGAAGAAAGTAGTCAGTAACCCCGAAGACAGCTAGTGTGGTTTTATTGAGGAAGGAGAGGGGAGAAACTATCTATCCTTTCTCTCCACCCTTTAGCTCCATTTCATCTCTATCATACTCTGGTCCTGAACTCAGTGGTGGGGGACTCCATCCTTTTTCTCCCTCTAGTACACTATACACTTCTTACTAGAATGTTTTTAAAAATCCAAAATAAAATACATAAGCTCAAAGGGCCAATTGCAGGGGACTCTCCCTTCATTGGTAGGGATTGATTACTTAATGTCCTGTGACTATGTGAGAGGCAGGTAGAGTTGGTAAGAGTTGAAGAGAAGAAAGATTTTGGTCTATTGACTTTCAGCTTCAAGAGAAAAGAAGCACAATTCCAACCTGTTTTGAGAGAGCTTGTCATCTCTCCCCGTCCTCATCCCCAGCTTGCTACACTTACAGACTTCAATGAATTTCCCCTTAAGTGAAATCTAGGATTCTCTCTTGGTTAAGCTAAGCTATTTAATTCTAGAGGAATCACTTCATATCTCATGGCCTTAGTTTCCTACATGTAAAAAGAGGAAAATAATGAATTCTAATGTCTCTTCCATCTCTAACCTAACCATAACAATTACGATTCTTAATTTCAATAGTCTCATTTTAAGATCTATTTGGAGGGAGAGAGCAAAGGTCTCCCTCCCACTGCTTCACAGCTCCTATCTAAACAACAGTCTGGGAACCACCAGAGATTTCACACACTAAACCTCTGAGTCTCATTAATAGCATAATTACCTTATTCTATTTCCTATATGATCTCTGAAATTTATAGGATGAAAAAATCTCTTATCACATTTGGATTAAAGTTAATGAAAAATTAAAAACAAATATGATGTTTAAATGTGTTGAATTTTGCTTATTCATGCAAATATATGCAGGCACCTCAGAAGAGGTCGCTGCATCATGTTTATTTAACTGTTTTACTTTGTTTATGAAAGTTCTTCCAAAGTAGAAGTAATCTTCAATTATATGAAAATAAAATACATTATTAAAACTTCTTAATAGTATGTGTTTATTTCACTGGAACTGGAAAGGAGCCCACAAAACTCTGTCATATGCCACAGCCCTTATAGGTAGACATAGAGTCTACATACTGCTCTAGTCAGCTCAGTTTGGGGTATATTTGCAATGTACAGTTAGCTGCAATAGATTATATTTTAGGGTGTATTTGATGGATACTAGATAATTAATGGATCAGGTAGTTATCTTCTTTTGCCTACTCTCCTCCTTCTCTATCTCCCATTTTCCTCCCTCTTCAGAAGCCTTTCAGCCTCTCCTCCCCGCTTCTTCAGTCTCCCTCAAGTCACTCAGTGTGAGCTGTGAGATTTCAATGAAATAGTTCTTAATCTTTGTCAAACAAGGGGCTTATTTGGGGAAGATAGGACAAGGGTGAAGGATAAGGTAAGAGGAGTGGGATATCCCTATTCACTACAGTGAGAGTTGGATTGGAGGATATTGAGAGAAATGGCAATTCAGTCACTGGTATGAAACAGAGCCAGTCAGAGACAGATATGAGGACTACTGTCTTTCTTCTTCTTTCAAATCAGCCAGATCACCTCCAACTTGATTATCTCAAGTCCCAGGGATAAACAACCAGCTTTTTCCTTCACCTCAGCCAGCAAGCCAAAAGCCCTTCAGCTTCAGTCACCACCATCAGCCAAAGACCCAAAGACCTCAAATCCAGTCCAGCAGTTGGCTCATCTCCAACTGTTTTCCAGTCACATTCCAAATGGAATGTTCATTTGACTGACAGATGATCAATCTCCAGCTTCTTGTCTTGCTGCATGCCTTGTAAAATCTCTCTTCCACATAGCCTAATATTGTTGTCATTTCCCTTTAAGGGTTTTATTGGCAAAAATAGTGGAATAGTTTGCCATTTCCTTCTCCAACTCATTTTTCAGATGAGGAAACAGAGGCAAATAGGGTTAAGTGATTTTCCCAGGGTCACATAGCCAGATTTGAACTCGGCAAGGAACCTTCTTAGCATTGTAGGCATTGTAGGTATTTCATCACCTATTAAGGAAACTCAAATGAACATGAAAAGACGTAGGTTCTCACACCCAATGTCTATATCCCAGCAGAAATCAAGGAAAAAGGAAAAGGATGTATATTTACAAAAATATTTATAGCTCTTTTTTTGTAGTGGCAAAGAATTGGAAACTGAGGGAATGTCCATCAATTGGGGAATGGCTGAATACGTATATGGTTGTAATGGAATACTACTTTGCCATAAGAAATAATGAACAGGATGATTTCTGGAAAGACATGAACTCATGCAAGATGAAGTGAGTAGAACCAGGAAAATATTGTATATAGTAACAGAAACATTGGGAAGGACTTAACTATTGTCAGCAATTCAAGGATCCAAGATAACCTAAGAGACTCACAATGAAAAATGCTATCCACAGCCATAGAAGGAACTGCTGGAGTCTGAATGCCAAATGAAACATATTATTTTTCACTTTATTTCTCTCGTGAGTTTTTTCTTGAATATGGGATAGATATTTTCTTTCATGACATGGGAAATATAGAAACATGTTTTGTATGACAACACTGGTATAAACTATATCAGATAATTTACCATCTCAGGGAGTAGAGAAGGGAAGGAAGAAGGAAGGGAGGAAAGAAGGAAGACAGGGAGAGAATTTGGATCACAAAATGCATGAAAATAATTTTTGAAAATTGTTTCTATAAACAATTTTAAAAAGAAATAGACCTTTAAAAAAGACCTATGTCCCAATCTCATCCATCTACTAATTGATCTGGCAATTAGTATAAATTACTTAGTCTCTTTGTGGTACAACATTCTCCTTTGTAAACGGTGCAGATTCATAAAAGGACTTTGGATGAAGTGACTGGTTGACCTATGGTCCTCTGTGAAGAAAAGACCAACACAAAGATGATCAATATTTTTCTTTAATATCTGACATGGTAATAGCACACCAAGATTTGCAAAGGGCTTTATCTTATTTGATCCTTCCATCAGCCCTGTTGGTTAGGTACTACAGGCATTGTTAATCCTATTTTCAGAGAAAGGAACTAAATCTTAGAGGGGTGAAGTGACTTGCCCCAAATAAATTTGTATCAATAATGGAATTAACCACCCCCCCCAAAAAAAAAACCCAAACTTGAGTTCTTTTGAGCTCAAATCTAGTAACCTTTCCACTATGCCATACTACTCTCCTCTAAGGAAGAAGTGAGCTGATGTATCACTAAGTTGAATGATAAAAGATGTGACAAGACATCACAGACAGGCATTAAGAATCCTGCAGCATTAGCAAGGACAGATCTCTCTCACCAAATAGAAGGAATTTCAGAAGGCTATATAATGTTTCAGTGTGATCTGCAAGCAAATGTGGCCAAGTATCTCATTCTCTACCACAACAGCTTTTTTGCTTTTATGTGCAAACTTTTTTATTTCTTAACAGCCAAAATAAATTAATATGAGAGATTGAAAGTGGGAAAGGTCTAAGGACACAATTAAATTTAGTCCAATCTTTCATTTGACAGGTAATGAAACTAAGCCCTGGAAAGGTTAAGTGACACTTCCAGGATGACATAGATTAGTTAACATCAGAATCAGCATTTAAACTGAAGCCACATAGTTTCCACTCATGTCTTTTCTACCAAGTACCACGTTTAACTGAATGTCAGTTAGGTTTGAGGAAGATTGAAGGTGAGGTATGGGATTGGGAATATCTTGTTTAAACATGTTGCCAGTGCAATGAATTATTTACAATGGCATTTTCTCTTTTCTCTTTTTTTTCATGGATCACTAATGCCAAAGACTTCCCTGGGCACCATTCTGCTGGTGATATACCTCTCTGAGCTTCCTTAGACTGGTCCTTAGACAGCTGAAAGTCTCTTAACTGCACATAGGCTCATGTTCCAAGCTTTTCCAACTCAGTAGAATCTGCCAGAATTAGTGCTCCTCTAGCATAAACTTTATGAGTGCATCAGAGTGGTATATATAAAAAAATATATAATTATAATCACACTTTATATTTTTGTAGTTTTTAAGTTTCTAAAATACCATTAGCTCTCAGTCCTTTCTTTCTCTAGAAGTGCATAGTATTCTTTGTCATAATCCTTCAGAACTGCCCTGGATCATTGTATTGTTGAATGTAGCTATGTTCTTTCTCTCCCCTCCTCCCTCCCCCCTCCTGTAGCCAATAAGCAATTCCACTGGATTTTACATGTATCATTGATCAAGACCTATTTCCATATTATTGATATTTTCACTAGGGTGATAATTTAGAGTCTACATCCCCAATTATATCCACATCGAACCATGTGATCAAGCAGTTGTTTTTCTTCTATGTTTCTACTCCCACAATTCTTCCTCTGGATATGGATAGCATACTTTCTGTTAAGTCCCTCAGAATTGTCTTGGATCATTGCATTGCTACTAGTAGAGAAGTCCATTACAACCGATTGTACCACAGTGTATCAGTCTCTGTGTATAAGGTTCTCCTGGTTCTGCTCCTTTCACTCATCATCAATTCCTGGAGGTCATTCCAGTTTTTATGGGATTCTTCCAGTTCATTGTTCCTTTGGGCACAAGGGTATTCTATTACCAACAAATACCACAAATACCAAATGAGGGAGAATGTGAATTTTTTGAGAATAGGGACTATATTGATTTTCTATTTGTATCTCTGGTATATAGCATATGCTTTACATATAAGCATTTTATAACTACTCTTCCTTCCTTTCTTCCTCCCTTCCTTCCTTTTTTCTTTCAATAGTGCCACTGCTGGAACCAGAACAGTAGACAGAAAGTAAAGCATTGTGGAACAATCCAGTGTAATGGACTTTGCTACCAGTAACAATGCAACAAGCAAGGACACTCCTGAAGGACTTATGGGAAAGAATGCCAGTCACATTGAGAGAAAGAACTATGGAAGTATAAATGCAAAAGTAAAACATATGACATCACTTATCACATGTATATAGGGGTATGTGATTTGGGGTTTAGGCTTTTAAAAAATCACTCTAGAGCAAAAATAAACAACATGGAAATAGGTATCAAATGATAACATTTGTACAACCCAGTGGATCTGTTTGTTGACTCCAGGATTGGGGAGGGAAGAGGGGAGGGAAAGAAAATGAATCATGTAAACAGGAAAAATATTTTTAAATTTTTTTTAAATTATTGCCACTGCTGCTAGATAATTTTCTTCTATGAGGCCAGAATGATACTTACATTGCCTACTTCAAAGGATTATAAAGAGGAAAGCACTTCATAAATCCTAAAGAACTATAAACATGTGATCTGTTTTATTATTAATTTATTCAAGAAGCATATTAGCCATGCACTTAGAACTGCACTAAGACTTTTGGGACAGCCTGTATATTATTATATATTATAATATATATTACTGCATATCATAGAACTCTTTATAAGACAGGTTTTCTCATTAAATCATAGTTTCTCCAGAATTAAAATGGAGCCCTCTATGCGTGGCTTCCTTTTATCTCTCTAGTCTAAATAAGGATAATATTTTTCAGAGATTCTCAGAGACAAACACTAGGGAAAAAATATTGCTGTTATTGCCCTAGCGCCCAAGTGCTCATTCAAACCTTTCTCTCAGCTCCTCGTACATTTCTCACCATCTCCCCCTTTCCCTGTACCCATTGTGATCGATTCCCTAGCTCACATTAATTGGAACTTGCTTGAACTGAAATGGGGATGAGCGATTTAGTATTTTCTTTCAGGAAACAGTGTGAAGCTGACCTGCTGTTGGTTGCCAGGCAACCATGATGATTGAACAGGAAAGACAAACTTCAGGGAAGAGGTGGGTGTGAAAGCCTTGTTAGCGGCTATTGGATGTGAGGTTCTTCTCTCCCCTTAAGGTGCAAGAACTGTCTGGATAGCCTAGTCTTCTGATTATTCTGGCCATCTCTGTGAACAGTAGATGCATCTGTCTGTATTAAAGGAAGCTGTAGGTACTCACAGGTGGAACAAAAAGCCTTTGAGGAAGAAATAAGTGCTAGAAAATCAGAGAGCTGGAAGCCCCCTGGAGACATCACTTAGCCAAGTGCCATATCATCATTCATTTCCTTAGCCCTTGGTTTCTCTTACATACCCAGGAAGGTTTTGCCACCTATCCTTCAGACCTTATCAGACAATTACACTATGTTCTCATTTATCATCTTCCTAAGGATGTTCACTCTCCTTTCCCACTCAGTAGAGCCTTGTTTGTGTATCTATGTGGCTAAGAGGGCAAATCTTTCCTTAATCTTCCATATGGCTATTATTTAATAATAACAAAATTCCTTAATAGTTTGTCAGATATTCTATTTTTTGGTATTGCTTGGACATCATTAGTATTCAATAACAGTTAAAATTATTGTGGTTGTTTTCATTTCTCTTCTTAAAAAAATAACTCTTACTGTCTGTCTTAGAATACATAATAAGTATTTATTCCAAGGAAGAAAAGAGGTAAGGGCTAAGTAATTGAGGGTAAGTGACTTGCCTAGGGTCACACAGCTAGGTAGTATCAGAGGCCAGATTTTAACCCAGGTCCTCATGGCTCTGTATCCACTATGCTACCTAGTTGCCTATGTTTTAATTTCTTTTTTTGTAAAATCCAAACTTAAGCATCAAAACAGAACAATTGCATATGCATAGTAGAACACAAAAAAAGATTCCTTTTTTCACATCAGTGTGTTTTGGGGTTTATTTTGAGGTTTGGTTACATATGAATTTGTTCTTACAACAATGATCAATATGGAAATGTACTTTGCACAACAATAAAAATTTTTAAATGAAATAAAAATTTTAAAAAGAAATCCTTAAAACTCCCACTAAAGCAGAAATCTTCACCCCACAATCCTAATCTTTCTTTAGCTTCTTTTTTGTTTCTTTTTTCAAAAACAAACAAAAAAAGGATTCTATATGAACTGTGAATCCCCATTTCACATCACTTGCTTAAAAAAAAGTAATAGATTCCATATTTTACTTTCCAAACTGCCCCAATTGTTTACTTCCTTCTGAACTTCTTTTCATTTTCTTTGCATTTTTTAAAAATGGCACAATGACCCTCTTTTTTTCTGTCATTACTAAAGAACTCCCTTTTATTCTAATGCTTTTCTTTTTTTTCCTTTGTATGATCGGGAAGTTAATTTTGTTTGTAACTCTTCCTTTCCTGTTATCACCCTCTTCTTGCCCTCATTCCTTTCCTATTCAACTGTGTTTCCCTATTAAATTTGATATATTTCTTCACCAAACTGTGTATGTGTATAGATAATCCTTCTTTATATATTCAGATAAAAGTGAATTCATATTATTCCCTCTCCCTCCCATTCCTTCCCCATGTTTATGTATTCTTCTCATGTATTCCAGTAATGAAAAACAGCAAGTTCTACACTTTCTTCTTGCTTTCTACCTGAGTATATTTCTCCATTTAGCCTCCCTTCTATTTCCCTTCTTTAAACCCTCACAATAAAATCAATATCCTGTACCATCCCATTTTTCCTTTTTTGACTATTCATATATTTTGAAGATATTAGGGTCCATAAGGTACATTTCTTTCTCATTATTAGAATGTCATCAAGATTTGCTTTTGGTCTCTATGGTGCTAGAGAGCCACTGGAACACACTGATAATCATTCTAGAGAACCTTCTAATTATTCAAATAAATGTACCTTTTTAGGTTTCACTAGACTTGTGTTATATTCCAAAGTTCCCACTCAGCTATGATCATATGATCAGAAATGTTTGAACATCTTCTATTCTCCTAAATGCTTTTATGCTGTTTTGCAAGATTAGTTATCACTTGTAAGCCTTTATCTTTTGACTTTTATAATAGTGTATTCTAAGTTCTCTTTCATTTAAAAAAGAATCTGTCAGTTCACGTAAGAGGTTCCTTGGTAGAATTTTGCTTATTGGATTCCTTATAGAATTTCTTGCTTAACCTGGAAGTTCCTGATTTTGGCTATGAAACTCCTGGAACTTTTCCTTAAGGATTTTCTTTTAGAACCTTACTCTCTAAGAGTATCTTTCATCATATATGTATGCATACATATATACAAACATATATATGTTTATATGTATGTATCTATCTACCTATAATAGCTCTCTCCCCCTTTCTCCCCCACCCCAACCCACCCCCGTCTAATTATCTACATGTTGTCTCCACTATTATAGAATGTTAGCTCCTTGAGGACAAGGATGGTTTTTGCCCTCCATCATTTAGCATGGTACTTATAACTAGCCTAAAGTCTCCATTTTGTTGTTGGAGAAACTGAGGCTCATAGAAGAAACTGATTCTTAAAATATTGGGCATTTATAGATGAATAAATGCTTCTTGTTGGCTATTTGAAGGAGGCAACTCCACATATGCTATATTAATTCCTATATATTATGGAGAATTACTGATTATGCCCATGTCTGGAATGTGTATCTAGTCTGCTGCTTTTTGGATTTCCTTTGTTCTTGGGAATCCCAAAGAATGTCTTCCTTTTTAACAGAATTTGGTTAATAAATGAAGAAGACAAGGGTTCTTTTCTTATGGATGTGACTACCATCTGTCAGTTTGGGGAAGAGCTGAAGGTCTGATGGAGCACCTCTTGATTAGCTGTTACCAGTTAAAGATGTCTTGGGATGGTCAAGAGAGGGGAGTGAATAACAAGCTCCTAAAAATCAGGCTGCCTGACCCAATTCAAGTAGTACATGATATGAGAGACAATCATGGAAACCTATATCACTTTATCAGTTATGAGGCTGGCCTACCTAAAAAAAAAAACTAATGTAATCAATACTTGTATTCCTATTAAAAATCAGCCTCTTGTGATCATTTTAATCATAACAATTGGATGTATAGAAGGGAGTAAAGTATAGGAAGAATAGAAAGGTAGAAAGTGGCAAGGTTATAATGATCCTTAAATGCCAAATAGAAAACTTTATATTTGAAAAAGTGATAGAAATCCACTAGAACGTACTAATAAAACTTGCTTTAGGAAGGTCACTTTAGCAGATGAGACTTGAGGCAAAGAGACCAATTAGAAAGCTATCACTAGCAGCAGCTAGGTAGGTCAGTGGATAGAGAACAAGGACTGGAGACAGGAAGTCCTGGGTTCAAATCTAGCCTTAGATACTTCCTAGCTGTGTCATTTAACAAGTCCTGAGTAAGTCACTTAATCCTAATTGTCCTAAAAAAGTCCTTACTGCTCTTCTGGAATCAATACTAAGACAGAAGGTAAAGATTTAAAGAAGGCTATTATTTCTGCCATGTCCAAAAATATGTTTCATTCTGCATCTTGAACCCATCACTTCCTTGTCAGGATGTGGGTAGAATGCATCATCATTGGTCCCTTGGAATCATTACTGGTCATGTCATTGATTACATTTCTTTTTTTTTTTTAATTTTCAATGCTATGTATTAGTTCCAAGGCAGAAGAGTGTTAAGGGCTAGGCAATGGAAGTTGATTGACTTGCCCAGGGTCACACAGCTAGGAAGTGTCTAAGGTCACATTTGAACCCAAGACCTCCAGTCTCTAGGCCATTGAGCTACTCAGCTTCCCTTCATTAATTACCTTTTTTAAGTCTTTTAAAGGTTTCTTTATAATGTTGTTACTGTATAACTTATTCTTCTGATTTTTCTCATTTCACTCTTCATCAGTTCCTACAAGGCTTTCTGGGTTTCTCTGAAATCATCCTTTTTCTATTTTTTGATACAATAGTATCCCATTATATTCATACTCTATAAATTGTTCAGCCATTCCCCAACTGATGAACACCTCCTTCATTTCTAGTGCTTTCAGACTTAAAAAAAAGAGCTACAATAAATATTTTTGTCCATATGTGTCATTTTCCTCTTTCTAACTCTACGTCCAAGAGTATTGCTAGCTAAAAGAGAATGGTGTGCACAGTTCAGTAAATTTAGGGACATATTTCCCAATTGCTTTCCAGAGTGACTCTACCAATTTAACTGAACTACTAATACATTAATATTCCTGTTTTCCCTTAGCCTCTCCAATACTTGTTATTTTAATTTTTTGACAACTCTTCCAATCTGATGGATGTGAAGACTCTCTAACTTGATTTAATTTGCATTTCTCTCATTATTAAGATTTGGAGCACTGTTTCACATAGCTGTTATTTAATTTCTTCCTTTGTTTGCAAATTTGTCAAAATAATTTCATTTTTATTTTCTCAAATCTTGGAGGAAGTGTTTGGAGGGAGAGAAAGTGTTCAATGAAATTGCAAGTTGCTAAAAAATTATTCATTTTGTTCATTAAGAAAAATTGTTTAAAACCAAAACAACCACAAAAAAGCTGTTTATATTAGCCCATTTGGTAGGTGATGAGAGCCTGAACTAGAATTGTAGTTATGTGAATAGAAAGAAGACATATATGAGATGCTGTGAAACAAGATTTGACAGCAGATTGGATATGTGAGGTGAATGAGAATGAGGAATTGAGACTGTCACAAGGCTGCAGACTCAAGAGACTAGGAAAATGATGGTGCCATTAACAGTAATAGGGAAGTTGTATAGAGAGGATATTTTGGGGGAAATATAATGAGTTCTCTTTTGGATGTATTCCCAAGTTTAAGATGCATAAGAGACATCCAGTTCAAATTGTCTAAAAGTCAGCAGCTGACTAGGATTGTAATCAGTAAAGAGACTAGAGATAGACATACAGATATAGGAATCATCAGGATAGTAAGAATAACTGAACCCGTGGGACTGATGAAACAATCAAGAGAGATAGCAGACAGCAAAGGTTCTTTACTTTTTCAGTGCCAGAGACCCCACTGGCCGGGAGCCTAGTGACATTTTGAGACCCTTTTTCAGAATAAATGTTTAAATGCATAAAATGAAATACATAAGATTACAAAGGAAATCACTTACATTTAAATACAGTTATCAAAAGTGCTAAAAAAAACAAGCTCATGGAGCTCAGGTTAAGAGCACTTGAAAAAGAAAGAAGAGAATCTGGGACAGAATCTTTGTGGACATCCGTCCCAGGTCCCTTATGTATAAATGAAGGGAGAGGGTTATGTTATATATATATTTATTTATTTAGATATAGATATAATTATCAGAACTTTAGCTAAATCTTGAGATTTTACCTATTAAAGATTCCAGATGCCATGTTTGACCTGGAAATCAAAAAAATATTAGTTTGAATCCTGCCTCTAACCTTTTCTCTTTAGGTAGCTAGCTAGAAAGAGAGGGATAGTGTTTGCTCTCCCTTTGAGTGCAAAAAAGAATGGAAGATTTGTAAGGAAGTTCTCTATGTAGATATAACTTGGTATTAGAACAGAGGAGAGGACAATGCAGATGGTAGTATCTTGGGAGAAGGTTTACATTTTCAAGTGAGAAGTGAGGTGACTGAGAAGAGACATGGGCATAAAGTTAAGGTTATGTCCTCTTATGATCCAACTAGTTACCCTGTGGTGGACTTGATGATTTTATTTTGCTAACCAAATATGGTAGCTATAAACCTTGCTGCTAGGGGAAGCAAAGGCTGGTACATGCTTGAGTTCTGAAGTTCTAAACTGAAGTGAATAGTTTCCACTTGGAGATGTAGCTTGAGAGACAACTTCCTGAGGCAGCCTATTTCACTGTTGGATAGCTCTGATTATTAGGAAGTTTTTTGTTTTATTTAATTTTTTTACATATATCAAGCCTCAATTACCTTCTTTCATCTCACATACATACTTTGGTCTTCAGGTCTCGAATCCTCATTAACCACAGACGATTAAGTCACTATCTTTCTTCCTTGGACCATTAGTTTTCTAAAACTCTGGGCCTCATGGCCTTCCTACCCAGAGATCTCTGATTGAATGCCTTTCCTTCTAACTTCTATAATCAAAGGATTACTTGGAGATTTAAATTCACAGCTTCCACTTCGAGACAATTTGTAGAGATTTAGTCTCCCAAGTAATCTTCTCTAGGGCCCAAAGCCACCATGTTCTGGAGTAAACAAAACTGATTATAGAAGTCTTCAGAATATCCAAGAAACGGATTTTTCATCTTATCTCTAGTAAAGAACAAGAAGCTAATAGATTGAATCTAAAGTAGGGAAATATGTGAATGTAGATAAACAAGCAGGTAAATAAATAGATCTATATACATTTATCAGCACCTATTGATCATAAACCATCAGTCTATCAGAGGGATGCTACAGTGAAGAAGTCATGAAGATGACTTAACCACATGGTCTGGAGAAGCTGTTTTATGTTTTTATTTGGGGACAGGGAGTTGGGGAGGAATGCTTTTGTTTTAGGAAGAAAACTTTATTTTAGAATGAAATTCCAGGTAAGACTTCCATGGGGATGCAGAACAGCAAAGAGCCCTATGGCATATGTAATATGATTTCTAGCTGGAGATTAGAGAAAAGGTAGTTTTCTTGTGAGTTGCCTAGGAAACCAAAGCTGTAGAAATACTGAGATCACCTCAAACAGAAACTGCAGGGCTTAGAGTCGACTTCATTTTATCTTCTCCAGGACAGGATTTCCTGAGTATGCTAATTATCTCATTAATTATCTTTCCAGCAGGGACATTCACTCCTGCCAGCCCAGGGTGCTAAAGTTTAGCTGCCTAGTAATCTCCCAGGTCCCAGGAAAAGCACCTGTCTGCTAAAAGTCAGGGTCTCAGGTCTTGCATATATCAAATCATTTGCCAAAATGACAAATTAGCAGATGGCTGCCATAAGCTACTTTCTGACTCTGCCATTTTGCATTAAAAGCTTCTTTGATGGATAGGACAGTAAACTTTCATAGTCATGATTTATATTCAACATCAAGAACCAAAACTTTTCCACCAAGTATCCCTGGGCAGAAACCTTTATTCTTATTGCTGAAAAGACCCTTGACCCATGATGGTGAACCTATGGCATGTGTGCCAAAAAGGACATGCAAAGCCCTCTCTGTGGGTATGTGAGCCATTGCCCACCAGAGTTCATTACTAGAAAGGCAGAGGGACTAAGGGAAGCTGCTCCCTTCCCCCTCTCTACCATGTTGAGGACATTTTTTCATTCTACCCACCCCTCTGCCAAGCAGCCCAATGGGAGTGCTTCCTCCCCTGTCTGGGGTATGGTAGTGGTGGTGGTTTGCAGCATGAGGTGGGAGGGAGGGTGGCAGGGCAGGGCATGAGATCTCTAAAAGGTTCACCATCACTGTCCTAGATCAAGGAAAGATGAATTATCTTCTTTTGTCTTCTTATACTCAATCAAATAATCTATTCAGAATTATAATTCATACTCATCTTTCTCAAATTAATCTACTTTTAACTCACTCTGAATTCTCCTTTATAACCATTACATTTTGTGTAACACTATTAATGTCTGAAATTAGAATAGTATATTGTATTTTTAAGTGCTTTTCAATACATAACTGCATTTGATCCTCTTAACAACTCTATTAAATTGGTAGGGCTGGGTTTTTTCTCCATTTGATATATGAAAAACGTAAATGAGAGAAAGTTTATGAATTGGTAAATACTATATGGTGAATTAATGGCAGATTTGGGATAAAAAAAGGCTTGTGTTCCTTTTTCTTAGTCCTATATATGTTTCACCACGACAGGTAGGCCCTCATTGCCATGGACAACAATTTGAGCATTAGATAAGAATATGAGAATACTAGACTAATTAAAAAGAAATATCTCTATATAGTTCATAAATATTCCAAATTGCATCAATATCTGATGAATTCCCATTATTCTGTATTTCTCAAGATATATTTACCTGGACCAATTAGTAGCTTACAATAATGAAGGGGCCTGCTTTAGTAGTGGAAAAGCATATAGTTTTCTGAGGAAAGGTAGCCTTCAGGATATATAACTCCTTATGACAGAGAAGTGTTTTGTTATGGACTCCTGAAAGGCACTAACCCTTGAAGCCTAATGGAGAACTATACCCACCATGGAACTCCACTGAAAATCTACAAAGTAAAAACAAAAGGCATAATTGATCAATAGATATCTATCAAGTACCAATTATGTGTCAAACACTGTGCTAAGTGCTAGGGATACAAAAAATGGGGAAAGTCTTCAAATAGCCTTATAATCAAATTTATAAATTACCTTTCAAAGAACATAATCTAATGGGAGAGACAACATGCAAACAAATATATTCAGAGAGCTATATAAAGGAGAAATGGGAAATAATTAAAAGAGAAAAGGCACTAAAATTAAAAGGAGGTGAAGAAAGTTTCTTATGGAAGGTGGTATTTTAGTTGGGACTTAAAGGAAACCAGAAAGGCCCATAATAAGAGCAGAGGGGGGAAATCATTCCTGGCATGAGGGACTCAGACAAAATGATTGAAATTCAGAAATGAGGTATCTTTTTGTGGAAAAGTCAAGAGGCCAGAATCATTGTATTGAAGAGTAGGCATTAGGAAGTAAGGTGTAAGAAGCCTAGAAAAATAAAAGGCTAGGTTATGAAGGATCTTGTTTGCCAAAAAGAGCATCTTGTATTTGCTCTTGGAGTAGGGGGTATGACATGATCAGACCTGATTTTAGGAAAATCACTTCAGTGGCTGTATGGAGGATGGATTAGAGTGTTAATGAGGTCATATGAGTGACAGATGAGCTGCTATTAGAATCCTGATAATGGACCTTCTGAAGACCTCAATCCACAGGTTTGAATATGAGTTGGGTATGTCCCCAGAGGAGTCTATTAGAATAAAAGGAGTGGTATGATGATGGTGATGGTGACAATGATGATGATGATAGCTAGTATTTATATAGTACTTTAAGGCTTTCAAAGCACTTTAAATTAGGATTGAATGTTTCCTGGGAATCTGAAAGCCTGGAATTGGCATCTGACTACCAATAATTTATTATGTGGCTATGGGCATCTTTCTGGGACTTAGTTTAACCATTTGTAAAATATGAGTTGGACTAGATCTCTAAGATTTCTTCTAGTTTTAATATTCAATGGTTCTGTGAAATAATTTCCCACAAATCTACCATGAGAAAATATGATAGTTGCCTTAAGTATTTGAGGCTTATCAGGTGGAAGAGGGATTACAAAAATTTTAATTGGAGTCAGAGAGCAGAACAAAGAGTATTGAATGGTCAAAAGACTCCAAGAAGTAAATATGTTTGCTATAAAGAAAAACTTCCTAACAGTTTTCCAAAAGAATAATGGATTGCTTCTGAAGGCTGTGGACTTCTCCTTACTAAATATCCTCAAGGAAAGGATCTGTGCACACTTGTCATGGTTACTATAGTACAAAGTCCTATTCAAATACATGATGATCTCCATGGTTCCTTACACCTTTTAGAATATATGCTTTTCAGTTAATTGGCACAAAACAAAGTTATTCCCTTTCATGCTCATTTCATTGAGAGCCCAAAACTCTATGGATCAATACTGAAATATGCCCTAAAGAATGTGTCAAAAGTTGGCCAGATGAAAGGTAGTTGAGGGATCCACCAAGAATAACCATATTAACTAGAAACTTTTTTATACTGGAGTCAGAGAACAGGACTTGGAGGGAGATGAATGTTGAGTGCTTTATATGGAGGATGGGTGGTATTATGGTGAGAACACTGGAGACCCAGGGTTTTGTTTCAGCTCTGTCACTTTGACTACACCTCTGTGTAACCTTGACTCTTTTATTTTCCCTCCCAGGATCTCAGTTTCCTTATTTGTAAAATGACAAAGTTGAACTAAGGTCCTTTCCACCTTTGATTATTATAGGCACTAGCTTCACTTTTCATAAATTTCTGAAAATTCACATTAGATGCAGTCAGCAAAATAAAGAAGACAAGTATAAAATGAGTAGGTCATCCAGGATAGTAAAAGACTTTGAGTTGTGAAATATGAGGACCAATTTTAGGAACTGGAATGTTTAGCATGACATAAAGAAAAATTCATATGGGTCATGATAACTGTCTTCAGGTATTTATAAGGTCTTCATGAACAAGAAAGAATAAGATATATTATTTCATTTTTGACCCCAGAGGACAGAACCAGGAATAATGAGTGGAAGTCACAAAGAAGAAAATTAAGGTTGATGTGAGGGAAAACTTTCTAATGGTTCAGGTCATTTTCAAGTGGAAAAGGCTGTCTTTAGAAATGTTTGATTAACTTATATGAACTCATGAAAAATGAAGGGAACAGAACCAGGAGAACAATGAATACAGTAACAAATACTATATGATGATCAACTATGAAGGACTAAACCATTATCAATAAAGCAAATTTCCAAGATAACCACAAGAGACTGATGAAGGAAAATGGTATCCATAGCCAAAGAAAGAACTGTTGGAGTCTGATTGTAGATCAAAGCATGCCATATTCCACTATATTTCCTTCATGAGTTTTTTGTTGTATGTGTGATATATATTCTATCACGATGAGCAATATGGAAATATGTATTGCATGAAAGTTCTGGTATAACCTATATTAGACTGTTTACCTCCTGGAGGTGGGAGAAAGGAGGGAGGGAGAAAAATCTGTATCCTATAATGCCAGAAAACAATTGTCAAAATTTGTTTCTATATGTAATTGAAAAAGTAAATAAATATTTTTCTAAAAAATAGAAATGATTGATTACCTTCCTTCAAAGAAGAGGCTAGAAGACTACTTATCTAATGCTACAGAAGGGGTTTGTTTTGTGTATTGGAAGAAAAGTGGTTTGCTGCTCTGTTCTCTTCCAAATCTCAAGTTTGGTTACTCTGGGATTCTATGAGTTTTAACCAATAAAAGTTAGTAGACTTGTGTATTAGAAAGAATACTGAATTTGGATATTGAAGATCTGGGTACAAATCCTATTTCTGCTGGTGTGATCTTAGATAAATCATTTTATCTCCTTGGGCCTGTTTGGAATATAAAAGAGTTAGAGTAGAGGGTCTCCAAGGACCTTTTTATTTCTAAATCCCAAGATAGTTTTTGCTGTCATTGAGAAATTATCAGGTAAGTCATCAGGCTCTAAAAGTTAAAGGAGTGATGAAAATTATTAACAATGTTATTTAAGTGTACACATAAGTAGAACATACTGGCTTGTGAGAAAGTGAAAAAAAGTTTCTCTTAAGAAAGCATATATATATATATATACATATATATTTGTGGATGTGAATATGTGAGAAGTCATTTGTATGCATAACTGTACAATTTGTTTCTGCTGGTATCTAGTCATATGAATAACTGTGATAAACAGAGACAGCAACATATACTTTCATAAATGCACTAAAGTAGATACCCCCTCTTATAACTGACATAACAACCATGTACATATATTCTCTTAAATTCTCACACCAAAATACACATAGAAGCAGGGATTTTAATTGTCAGATGTGTGTGTGTGTGTGTGTGTGTGTGTGTATACAAGACACTAAACAGAGATGAAAGTGAAAAAACTATTTTCTTTAATGTTTTGAGATGTTTTAAGATGCCAGATATTTGACTAAAAGCTTTTCCTTCATATACAAAGTGTTCTAAAAATCTCAGTGCAGTTTTAATCGCTTAAAATAGTTTAATACTTGTATTAATATAACTACTTTTAATAGCTTAAAACTGAACTGAAACATTTTGGATATCCTACATCTTATAGCTTTTTGTTTCCATTTAGGCATCCTGACAGTCTGAGTCTAAGAAGAAGACTATATCTTTAAAACACCAGGAAACAGATCCTAAACTGAAAAAGTAACTGTGTGGTCCAAGTGGTGTCAGTTGAGTTCGTAAGTGCTGTCAGTGTAGGTCATATCTTATGCTTGTATTTTCTACTGATCTTTACCAGGTATTCAATAGAGGGACAGCATAGATAATGTATAGCAAATTCTGAATTTGACAGATGAGTGTGAGTTCAAATCCCACCCGGTAAACTTAATAATTATGTCAATATGAGAAGGTCACTTGATCTCTGAGTCTGAGTTTCTTCATCTATAAAATGGAAATAATATCTTTAAAAAACCCTTACTTTCCATCTTAGTGTTTTAGTTCCAGGGCAGGAGTGGTAAGGGCTAGGCAATGGAGATTAAGTGACTTGCCCAGGGTCACACATTGAGGAAGTATCTGAGACCAGATTTGAACCTAGGACCTCCCATCTCTAGGCCTGGCTCTCAATTCACTGAGCTACCCAGCTGCCCCACAGATAATATTTTTTAACAAGGTTTTTATGAGACTATGAGGAGATAATATAGACTCAGTAATTTTACACTTTTAAAGCCCTATGTAGACATGTTATTGGTTAATGCTATTAGAACAACTGTGTGAGTGTAGTTTTCCACCAATGGCCATTTTTTGAATCACCTGTTTCAGCATCTACAGAAACCTATGCCTGTATGTCCCTGCTGCTTTGGACTTTTGTGAATCATGCCTGCCTGCCTTTTTCTTTATTTGCCAGGTTCTCCTTCAGTATGTTTGTGAAAGTGCATGAATCAGTGTCACCTTTCATGTTTCTTTGTGAGAGAACATGTCTGTGGGGGGATATGGAAATATGGTAAATCAGACATCCAGAAAGGGAAGGAGAAGGAACTAGGAAGTGCTATTTTTGTCCCTTTGTAAAAAGCAGCTTTATAAATCTATTCCTCTTTTTGCCCCAGCAGCTGCCACCAGCCCTTCTTGAGCTTCTCTTATTCTCAATCCATTAGATGTCTAACTGAATATGGTACTTGATAATGTTTGTTTTCTCTCAAAGCTAGGATAGAAGTCTTTCTCTGTCAAAATTTTTAAGGAGCAGAAGGTGTGTGGAGGGGAGGGGGAGTGCAGGTCAAAGGTCTATTGGAGGGAACCACATTGCTAGTTCCTACTACACTTTCTAATCCTTTAAAGCCCGTAACCCTAATGCCTAGGCCTTTCGGAGGAGTCTGATCTCACCGTTTTAATTGCTGGAGATCTACTCGTAATCTCTGGCAAAGAGCTGTTGGGGAAGGGGAGGGGGAGAAAAAAACCAACTAGATGGGTGGCTGTGGTGTGTGCAACTGACATTTGCAATCGGTTGCCATAGTACCTTGGGGACTTTTGTTTTGAAGTGAGATTTTTGTCTCCTCCCTCTCTTCCCGATTACGTCATGCAAGTCCCTGGCATTGACAGGCCACCTGTAGGTTGATAGGGGTTTAAAGAGACTTCTCCAGTTGCCACGGGTTCTATTGTCTCTCCACTGGCTAGACGTTCCCGCAGGCTAGACTCCTATAACCCACACATCCCTAACCCCCTCGTCTAGGGGTGGCCTGTGGGGATGGGGAGGGAGAGGAGAGGGTATTCAGATTTAAGTCCCTACACATATAGCTTCTCCTAACGCAAATCCCTGACCCTATTCTTCGTACTTTGCACCCATTCATTTTGGAGGAAAGGAGAAGCAAATAAGTAGAATATGTGTTCGAGATATCTTTACATACACATCCCGAAGATATGAGAAGGAAAACACCCCTTCTTTCATCTCCAGGACAGGAGCCAGGTAAGGTTCTAGCTGGGAAATCTATCTGACCCTGCAATATGCGGGAAGTGGCCAGATGCTTCCTGGATTGGGAGTGGGAGGAGGTGAATCTGGGGTTGGAGAATTGGGGTCTAATATCCACCTTTCAGAGTTGCGACGAGGTGGACTCTAGAACTGCAACAGGTGAACCGCATCGCTGAGCTCCTCGGCCAAGTTAACGGAAGGTGTAGGAGAGGAGGAAAAAGGAACCGAAACATGAGAGATCTCTCACTGATCAGGGTAATCCGAAGTGAGACACCGAGATTCCAGCTCCAGTCTGTTCTGAGTGCCTACGCTCAGCTCTTGAAAGGGGTTCGGTTCAGCTTGGTAATAGTATCTAATGTCCTAACCTGGAAAAAGGTTCCCTAGAGATGGTCAGAATCTTACATACCCTTCCATAGCAAGAACTCATCCCTTGTCTTATTTCAATCAGACATCCGTTTTAAATTTACAGGTTCTAAAGACCTAGCTATGGGCGTCTCTCCTTTTCTGTACTTTGGCTGTTTGAGAAGACAAGAATCTGATCTGAACCCTAAATGAAGAAAAAGAAACAAGACAAAGGGGACAAGGTTAAGTCGCACCCCTCTAAATCTGGCAATTTCGGCTCCTCCCTGAGCTCATAATTGCTCTAGATTTCAAAGGGGTCGCCCTTTGCACAGTCTTGTTTCATGATGAAAATAGGGCTTTGGGGGGGGGGGTTCAAAACTCAGTTTCATTCTCCAGGTCACTTCTGCTCAAAATCTCTTTTAAAGACTCACATGGGGGTGTTGCCCGAGATCTGAGGTACCTCTTCAGAACTAAGGTTTCAGGAGCCAGTTGAGGGAAGCTGCAGAAACCTGGCGATATCCTGTACTGTACCCCAAAGGTCCTGAGAGCTATTCTGTCAGATGCTTGGCTGTCATTTATACTATTAAAAGGGAGTTGGGAGAGAAGGGTAAGTTTCTGCTGGGGTTAACTCTAGACAAAAGACTCCTGCTCTCATCTCCCACCATATCCTACTGCCCCACCTTATTAACTCAAGAAATGATTTCTGGTGTGTGTGTGTGTGTCTGTGTGTGTGTGTTATCTTTTTGCTGAGCCTTCCCACATCTCTTGCTGGATTGTGGGAATCACTTGTTTCACTTTTATGTTGGTTTCTTTCAGACTAAGGTTGAATATTCTGGGCTACCTGTTTTCTGATGTCCCTGAGCTCACTTACCACCTTTGTTAATAATTCACTAAGCGGTAATAACTTGTCTTTGTGGTGCTCCGGAGGCTGACAATCTGAGCCTATCCTCAAGCTGAGCAACAGAGCCTCTACCTTCTGCTCTCCCCTCCCCTTTGCACTTACTCCTAACGACACCGCCCCTCCCTTCCCCCCATTGCCTGCCTCCGCGCTTGTCATCTCACGACACCACAGTTCCAGGAAAAATCGACCCCTTGCTGACAATAACTCTGCTCCTGGAATATTCTGGTTAACAGGTTTCAGCACTAGAAGCCCGGACAGCGCCTTGGTAATACGTAACTGAAAGGAGTCCCCGCCCCCTTCTGCCTATCTGATCTTCCTATTTCCAAGGGGTAATAGTCTTTGTCAGAACCTGATTGAGAAATCCGGTAGGTGAGAAGAAAATTGGAAAAGGACTGGGATTCTCCCCTCATTCCCTAGGGCTACCTTCAAAACCAGCCCTTCTCTTCCCTATTTCTATTCCAAACCACATATGGATTGTGAATTTGGGCTGAATTTTCAAACAAAAGCTCAACAGAGAACACAAGAAAGGAGCTGGGGGAAAGAAAGGATGAGAGAAGGGCTATAGGGGTTCCTAATCCTGTTAAAGATAAACTGAAAACAGTTTTGTTTCTCTGGAAAATATCCCAATCACCCTCCTATTCATTCATTTCCCTCCTGTGTTTAACACAGAGCATTTGAAATCTCCCACCCTCTCTTTCCCCAATGACCCCTGTGGAGTGGGACAGAGTCAGGAGATGAATTGTTAGTGTAAGATATGGGAATGGACACTGGAGAACTCTTTGGACTGTGAGAATAACAGGGAAGATCCTCAAATGCCTGTAGAACTAATTTAGAAAAAAGGCAGACAGTTGTCTCCTGCCAGTCGCTGGAGATGGAAAACTCCACTTCTTTTCCAATACAGGTAAGGAATTTTAAAATTCTGTCTCAGATGGTAAGAGACTATTTGTTTTTATTTTCAACCTCATTTCGAAATGTATGATTGAGGTTATACAATTGTAGATTTGTGTTTTGTGTACTGCAGTCATCCTTTTGGGGATGGAGATCATACATCTTTATACAAATGTAATTTTTTAAAAAGGAATATCAAGCTAAACCTTAAATTAATGGAATATGAAGGACAAAAGTAGGAAGAATAATAGATTATTGGGGAAAATAATCTGTCAAAAGGGAGACGTCAAAATAGGCAGAGTGGTATACTGTACATGTAAGGAGGAAAGAAATTGTTACCTAGCAACCAACTTCAATAACATCTCTTGTTGCCTGGTCACTGGGTGGGTCACTTGGAAGTCCTTTTTGTAGTATGAGGTAGAGGTGTTTTGGACTTCCATCTCCAAAAAGCTATTCCTCAGAGACATTTCTGAGCGAAACTCCTCTACCTTCTGATCTCTACTGCAGGTAGGGGACCTTTTCCCCACAAAGAGAATCATCACATCAGTTTCCTGGACTTTACAACCAGGGAATATAGGGTTAAGTAATCTAGAGAAAATAAAATAAAAGTGTTGTTTCCATTTGATGGTTTTGGCATAGTACACTCTACTTTGGGCTAAGAATTACATGCAACCCACCCTACTCTGAGGACTGGAATGAAATATTTTACTCTTTTAAGTTCTAGTCCTTTAGTGACAAGAGTAATCTTTTCTCTCCTTCAAAAAGCATTCCCTGCAGAACAAAAGAGAGAAGAAAAAGAAAGACATTTTTCTCTCTCAATCATAAAGGGAGGTGGATACAATATTTAGAAAAAGATAAAATGAAATAGGATATTCTTTTAGGATCATAGAAATATAAAGCTGGAAGTTGGATTATTGGTATAACCCAATCCCCTTCTCATTTTAATGATGAGTCACATTGCACCCCCACACACACTTAGTTAAGACCTACATCACTCAAAGTAAATTCCTCCACCCCCTTTGATCCAAGAAAGGAACTGGTGGTAGAATTGAAGAATTATATTGCCAGTAGGCAGGGGTAGACTCCATGTGAATTGCTACTTTCAACTTCCATACATTATAAACCTTTGTTATACCCTTGATAGAACAGTAACTGAATAAAGCTCAGAATTTTAGGAAATAAAGATCCTGCATCTCTCATAATATAGGATTATCAACATATTGGAGGTAGAAAGATAGAGTACTAGATTTGTCAAAGAACTTATATTTAAATTTTGACTCTATAATACCTTTAACCTTAAATTATTTAACCTTTTTCAGCCTCACTTTTCCTCATATAAAAATTAATAGTTGGGCCAGATATCTTCTTAGGGTACCTTACAAACAAGAAATACTTGATCCTATGAAAACATTTCTCTCTTTCATTGTACTTCACTCATCTTCCTTTATCCTAACACAGTTAAAAGTAAACCCCCTGTCTGATCCAAACCTAAATTTAAAGCTAAAGATTTTCTCTTAGCCAACAATGTTAGTAAAGGGAAAAATACTTACAGGGGAACAATCCTTTTCTCTCCATAATTGTATAAAATGCTATCAGTTACTTGTATAAAGTAGGGTTGACTCAGTCTCTCCTATTTCCTTTATTTATTTTGGTTCCCAGACAAGAAAGACTGCCATAGCTTATCTCTCGCCCTAGTAAGGATTTATGAAATTTTCTTAGACATCAGTCTACATCCGCATAAATATTGCCACAAAGAAATATTAGCTTAGTTGGGTTTTTTTTTTTCAGTCTTCCTCCATTTGTTTTTATGAACAAAAGATTCTATTTTCCTTTCAAGAAGAAACTTGGGACTTTCATTGGCCTAGTGGAGAGGAGTATCCTGTTATGGGTTATCCTGTACTGCCTTCTCAACCAATTAGAGGATGCCATTTATCCTTCTCTGACTAGTGGAGTGAAAACAGTATCCTAATGCTATCAAATATGGCCTGATTCTTGTCCTTCTATAGAACAGAACAATCTGAGCTCTGGGATCTAGGGTGTGAGGCTTTGATTTAGATTAATGCAGATTGTGATGAATTTGTATGGAAACTTTTGTTTACATCCTTTTCTCCATTTTAAAGACCAGGCAGCAACCTTGGTATGTTTTCAATCATTTTATCAACAATTCAACAAATACTTAACTGAGCTTTAACTTGTGCTAGATGTTTAAAAACAAAATTTGTAAAATTTCCATTTATGGGCAACTTGTCCAGAAAAAATTTTATCCTATAAAGTGAGATATTTATTATTAACAGTAAGGTATAGTGTTGCACACTGTATTGAGAGCCATCCTTGAAGTCAGAAAAACTTAAAATGTGAGAACTGTCTCTGATATGTACTGACTGTGACTGAGCAAATCACTTATCTCTCAGTGTCTCATGACTTAAAACTATTATAGAAAAGGGTGCTTATTTTACTGGGAACTCCATTAATGAAATTATAGACAGCTCAGGGACTTAAAAAAACCCAAAGAAACAAAACTATACATAAGCTTTAAGAAACTCAATGATACAGCATAGTTTTCACCTTCCTTAAAACATCCTGAAAGGACTTTCATCTTAAATTATAAGATAGGCAAGAAGCTTCAACTTACCCTTCTGCAGACTGGGTAAAAAGACCTAGGGCCTGTCCCTTTTGGGGGGCAAATCCAGGTCTCTTTCTTTCTTTTTCTTTCTTTCTTTCTTTCTTTCTTTCTTTCTTTCTTTCTTTCTTTCTTTCTTTCTTTCTTTCTTTCTTTCTTTCTTTCTTTCTTTCTTTCTTTCTTTCTTTCTTTCCTTCTTTCTTTCTTTCTTTCTTTCTTTCTTTCTTTCTTTCTTTCTTCCTTCCTTTCTTCCTTTCTTTCTTCCTTCCTTTCTTTCTCTCTTTCTCTCTTTCTTTCTTTCTTTCTTTCTTTCTTTCTTTCTTTCTTTCTTTCTTTCTTTCTTTCTTTCTAGGGGAGGTTGCCAAAAAAGAAGCTTGATTATTTTTCCTTTTGTGCCTTAGGAATTGAGGAGATGGTTTTAGATATAATTTATGACCCCCTGCTGCAAGATATAAGTATCTGAGGCAGACATCTTGGAGGCCCATGGTATTTTGGACCTAGAAATTCCTGAGTAGGCTCTACCAATGGGCTTTTGGAAGGTGCTTGGCTTTCCAGGAAGAGAGAAAAGGGAAGGGAGAAGAGAAAGGCAGAAACAGAGACAGAAATAGCTACTGTGATAACACCAGGGTACTTAGTAATGACATTCCCTTTGTGAGTTAGGCTAATATACAGAAAAGATCTTTGTCATTTCTTCCTTCTCCCAAACTGATTTCTAAAATCAGGTCCTCCATGACATTTTAGGTTTGTACAACATGCCTAATATTTGACCAAACCCTTTAACTCAATCTCTTTGGGTGTGGGAACCTCCCCTAGGAATAAAACTGAATCAGTAGCTCCAACTACTCATGGCTCTTTATTGCAAAGAAAAAAATTAAATGATAATTATTGCTGTAGTTACATTGAGTGATCGCACTGAGAAATCCATGTCACCTACTGCTGTCACAACAGGAGGAAGTGTTAAAGAGAATGTTGTCATGGAGGAAACCATGGTAACCAACTTCCTAAGAACACAGCAGTGAATTGAGAGCCAGAAACAAGAAGGAGGTGTGGGGTTCATGGACCCAATAGGCAGGTCAGTTTTCTTTCTGTCAAACCATCACCTCTGGGACTATATATAGCAGTCTCTTCAGCCCCTGGTAACACCTGAAGGATTCCTTAAATAGGAAACATAAGAACCTGAGGCCCAAGAGCAAATCCATCTACAACCACACAATGATCTTAAAAAGCATGTTTCTTGTTATCCATCTGTATTGACTAGATTGTATCTTAAATTCAAATGAGTGAAGAGAGTACCTGAGACTATACAAACCTATTCACTGAAATGAAGTGAATCCCACATAATGGTTAGAGGAGTCAAAATAAGACACGGGCTAAAGGAATTTCTCATGGTCTCTGTTGTCTTTCTGAACCCCAAGATTTTGTTTCCCAAATTTTCAAGAATGAAATCTTAGTAGTGAATTTAACCAGGGGCTAATCAAGCTCAAGAAAAATTGATTTACACAGTGACAATTCTTAAAAGAATTGGTGATTTGATTTTTTTAAAAAATGAATTGCTTGCAGTTTGAACCATCATCCAATACAAGGATATTATGGGGAGGGATAGATTAAGATTAGGTTACTTGGTAAGTAAAAGGATTATAAGCAGGAAGAAAAGGGGACATTGGTTTTTTTCTTCCTATATGAATAGAATAGTATTGAATGAGTATCATAAGAGTTTAAATTTTTTTTTCAATCTTAGTGTTGGATTTGTCCATTCCCCTTGTTAGCAAAAGTAATGAATTAGTGCAGAGGCTCTTTTTAAAGTATCTTAATAACTGTGCTTCAGTATAATTGGTGTTCTTTGTAATCCTGGTTATTTTATGCATTTTAAAACATTCTGATAATGGAGTCCCTGGTACAAAACAGGATAAGAACCAACTATGTTAGGGAGACAGACAGGTATGTGTGATCATGAGATTGAATGAATGAATTTTAAAAAGTATTAAGTTGCCAAGCACTACAGATACAAATAGAAAAACAAGACAATTCCTACTCTCAAGAAGTTCATATAATGAAGGAAACTAAGCCACCAGCTCGGAAAGGGATACGAATCATTACCTTGGTATTATTAGCATTATGACAAATGAAATAAATGGATAAATATGGTGGTACCAATAATAATGAATTGGAAACTTTGAAGACAAAATTATTTCCCTGAGGATGTTTAAAATCACCTCCAAAGATGTTCTAGCTTCATCTCTACACCTTTATCTTTTAACGTCAAATAAGATTTCATACTAGCCCTACAGGCAGATGACTGTATCATCATTGTCCTTTCTCAAGGGAGCACAAGGATGTCAGAAGAATTCCTTGATCAAATGAAATATTTGTCAAGAGTTTAGCACTGGGTCTAGCATATAAGTAATGGCTTACTAAATGCTCATCCTTCCACTATTCCCCTTTTCTTTTAAAGTCTACCACTCATTGTCCCCTTTGTCTTCTTTGCCTTCACAGGAAATCCTTGATTTAGAGACTGGTTCCCAGAGGTGGTACTAATCTGAGTGAAAACCCAGTAAGTATGGGACATGAGAACCTTTGGAAAACAAACAACACTGTTGTTCAGTCTGCTTATTTGGATCCCATCTTGTATGTATCCTTTATCTTCTTCAGCCCCCATCACTCCACAGAATGCTACATGTGGAAGGGACCTTAGATATGATCTAGTCCACCCTCACCTTTTTTTTTTTTTACAGATGAAGAAGCTGAGGTTCTAGGAAGTAAAGATTTGCCTTATACAGCTAATGTGATAGAGGCAGAATTGAACTCAATGCCTGTTTTTGTGATTCAGAAACTCATGTTTTTCCTACTCTCCTGAGCTGTTCCTTAGGCTTCCTAACCACATCTAACTAAAGATAAGACTCAACTTATCAATCCTTTCAAATGTGGTGATAGGGTTATACAACCTGCAGAAGCTTTTAGGAATTGCAGAGAAAAAAAGAAAACTACCAAGATAGAAGAAAAAAGAAAAATAGATCCTAGATGAAAAAGCTAATAGAATAGAATATTTATCTAGAAAAAGGGTAATAAAATTACTTAATCACATCTCTGCATATATGAAGAGCTATTGGATGAAAGAGTATGAACACTTTACATATACAAGAGTGGGTTTAAATTACTACATAGTTGGATAATGGTTAGCTATAAAAAGGAGAACCATGACAGCATATATCCAAGGAGACTAGAACCTCTCAGTGATTTGTAAGACAAAGGCTCATCAAATTTAGTGGGAAGGAACCTTAGAGACAATAATGAGGCAACTCTCATTTTACAGATGAGTTACCTGAAGTATAGTGAGTGTAATCGATTTGAGGGAGGCAAGTAGCAGAACTGGTATTTGAAACTGGGTCCTCTGATGCCTTATCTCACCAATGATTTTGCCATTATACCATAGCCAGGTGGTTATCAACCTGATTTACCTCAGAGCTGAAGTTTTTGCCTGGACTCCACAAGGTATTTTCCATATCTGTACTTTATAATTTCATTCTTCCATTATGGGAATTCATCTGCATTATCTTTACACTAGTAAAATGTCTCTAATGGACAGGAAAATAGAATATTTCCTCTTCTGCAAGCTGGCTGTCTCTCATTTAACAATCACCCTATCACAGAGGTCCCTAACTATTTTCAGAGAGGAATTAATTTCATCTCTCAGAAGCCTTGAGACCAGGAATGGGTTTGGATTTCAGACTACTATCTCTAAGGGAAATTAGAGCAGGTATTGCTTCTCCCTTTGTCCTCTGAGAAACTGAAGAAGAGATCATAGTGGAGACAAGTGGCTCCCAATCTACCATCTAAAGCTCTGAATTCTACTGGTAAAGCTCAGTGTCCTAGGCATTCTGCCTTTCACTCCTTTCAGAAAACAGAGAAGGAGCAAAATTCATTGAGTGAAGGCACTTCATCTCCCTGGGCTTCAGTTTATTGATCTATTTGTTGAGATAATTGCAGTAGACGATCTAAGGTTCCTTTCAGTTCTGATGTTCTCTGATTCTAAATCCTTCCCTGCAAAGAAGCCACCAATGTGGCCATAGCTACAATTAACTGTCAAATAGAATAGCCCCTAAGAGATAAGGGGGACTTATAAAACACATATAACCCTTCTCCCTAATCTCCCCAAGATCTTAAATCACTTTCTTAATTTCTGGCAGAGTATGAAATGTAGGAGAATAAATAATAGAGATACCAGAGCCAGTTGTCCTACTTAAGTACTGTTGAGCTTCCAGCACCAGATGTGCAGTTCCTCTTTCTTTTTATCTTTTCTTCTTTCTTCCTTCCTTTCTTTTACTCTTTTTCTGAGCAGAAGAACAGGGTTAGGAGAATAGGAACAAGTGGGAGTTGGGGGGAAAAGAGGAAAAAATCAAAATTTAAAAGATGAATTAAAAGTAACAACTAACTATACGGAAGGGTAATTATCCCTCAGCTAGGCAGAAATGCAATTAAGGCTTTGCTCTCTGAGTCTCCAGGATATTGTAGCTTTTGCTAATTAGGGAGCGGATATGCCTTGAGCCCAGTCCAGGCCATTGGAGGCCAGCCCAGGCAGCTAGAACCTTAATCACATTCAGGCTGCACCATGCTGCTGTGGAAAATAACAAAAGAAATGGAACAAACCTGATTAGTAGCTCCCAGGACTGCTCTCTCTTACCTGACCTAAACCTCATCCTTTCTGGCTGGCTCTTTACTTCCCCTTTTTTTCATACTGGGGCTAGGAGAACTAAAAGATTCACTGGATAAAGGATAAGGGAAAGGAGGGAATTCTCATGCATGTTTGGAAGGCTTTGAATGTGGTCCTAACAATAGGCTTGGTCTAGTATACAGCCTAAGTAAGTATGGAGAGGTTTATCATCAGAAGATTGGCTGCTGGGTGGTGAAATCTGTGGCTACAGTGAAACATGAAATGTATTTTTTAAAGCTCCCTAAGACTTACCCTCATTTTGAATACGGACTGCTTGATAACAGCTATGACCGCATTAGTTGCAATGGCTTCCCTCTTCAGCCCTACTCCTCTCATTCTGGAAACTGGAAATTTTTCTTCAGTCAATTACTACAGATCCAGGGTTAAGGCTGAGCAGGTGTGTTTCCTCAGGTCATACAGCAAATAGCAGAAGTAGGACTACCACCCAGGTTTACTGATTCCTAGAGATACTGTAGTCGTAAGAACAATTGTCTACCTAG
Source organism: Monodelphis domestica (assembly GCF_027887165.1). NCBI lineage: Eukaryota > Metazoa > Chordata > Mammalia > Didelphimorphia > Didelphidae > Monodelphis > Monodelphis domestica. The sequence continues at coordinate 128,075,310 of NC_077227.1, read as the reverse complement.
CTAGGGGTAGAAAATGGAAATCAACATCTCTTCCAATCCTAAAAGGCAACTAATATCAATTTTTCTCTCCTAGATCTTCCCGCCTAGACCCTTTCCTTTAGTCAGCAGAAAGTCACTGCTTTTTATGAAAGAGTGTCTTGCAAGCTTAGACAATAAACCTGAGAAAGGAAATAATGGTACACTCCTGCTAACTATTTGAATATAATTACTCATAAAACATCATGTCAGGGAGAAAGCAGGAAAGAAAGGAATTGGAATTAGGAAGTTCTTTGCCAGGTGTTAGGGAGAAAAAGAATACCCAACAACTGCTTTCTGAAACATAAACCTCAAAGAGAACAAGGGAATAGGAGAGATTCTCAGATAAGAAAACAGGGAATCATCTAGATAGGGAGATAGTTTCTACTGAATAGTCTGGAATTTTCATTCATACAATCATTCTCTTACTGGGAGTAACCTTAGCCAGATTGTTTCTCTTCTCCTTCCTGTCAGTTTCTTCCCTTCAAGAAAGCAAGACAACTTTTTTTAATGGAAAAGGTCCAGGGACTTTAATTTTTTGAAAGCAGAGACAATTTTGTAAAGAAAAAAAAGACAAGTCAAAAGACAGATAGACCTATCGATGACACAGAAGAACAATAGGAAAAGATCCTGAGACATAAAGGACACTCAACCCAGAGCCATCTTGAAGGTATCTCAACAATTCTGTGGTCTAATGCCATCTAAATAAATAGTATTGCCCTCTTGAGCCATTCTCATTTGGGGTAACACCTGCCTTGGACTATCCTCTTCAGCTATTATAGAGTCTGCATCGTCTTGAAGAGCTGGGATTATAAATCACGTGAATGAAAGGCATAGAATCCAGGAGCACTGAGGAGAAGGAAGAGAAGAGAATTGTGAGTGGGTGGAGGAAGAATACTAAAATGTTGGGGAAAAGTGGGTGTGATGAGCTGGGGACAAGAGAAGTCTAGGTTATCTCCTCCTCACCACACACACACTCTGAGACTCCCTACCCTGAGGTACCATGCTCAGTCCAGCAGTCTTGACATATTGTACATGGCACTTGGGGCAGTGGGGATCATCCGTGTGAACACTGGCCTGGCCCCATCTGGAAGACTAGTGATTTTGTTGTTCTCTAACGTAAAGATTGACAACAAATCCCAGTCTGCCTTATGGTGCTTGGCCATGTCAGCAGGAATGGAATCTGGGGGAACATGGCTATAATCTCCTCCCTCCTACTCATAGGCTGCCTCCTGGAACACTGTTTGATCTTCTCAAGGTATTTCTTTGTTTCCTGGAAAACAGCAAAGAAGTCTACCCCGACAGCCCCGAAAAGCCTCTGGGAACTATCTGCCACAACCCCAGCACATTCTAGAAACAAGACAATCAATAATGTATATGAAGAAGGGACTCACTCCTAAAACAGTCTGGCCTTCCTGAGTGTATGTAGGCAGCTTGACAAACTACTGACTGACATAGGGAGTGAGGAGTAGAATCCCCTATGGTCGTTCATTCAGAAAATATATTAAATGTTTAATATGTATTCATGTTACGGTCTTCCTTGCCTCCTTCCCCAGGGCCTGGCATGAGAGAAGTATGTGAAAGTATACAGAGAACTTGCATCCTAGATTCTGCCCAAGGATTGAGTATTTGTTGTCTGTATGTCTTGTGTATTTAGAAGCCATATCTGTGCTAGGTGTGCCTGTGACTCATTGATACAGCTATGTCACTACTTAAGAGCAGTATGTTATATAAATCAACAAGCTTTAATAAATTATTAGTGCCTACCCTGTGCCAGGCACCACACTAGGTGCTTTTTCAAATATGATTCATTTGGTCTTCCACAACTGGGATTTGCCATTATTCTCCTCACATTATAGTTGGAAAGACTGTAATGAATATAATAATAAATACAACAAAAATAATAAATGCCTGCATAATGTATAAATATGCAATAAATATATCATAAAAATAAAACAGTAAAAACATAATAAACTGAATTTTGTAAAAATGCCAAGTAAAACATTCTTTGTCATCAAAGAATTTGGGTTGGGGTTTTTTTTTTTTTTTGGTGAAGATAAGAATCATAAGTATCTACAAAATAAGAGTAGTGCAGTGGATAGAGCATCAGACTTGGAGTTGGGAGGTCCTGTGTTCAAATCTGATCTCAGAAACTTTCTAGCTGTGTGACCATGGTCAAGTCTCTTTAACCCTAATTGCCTAACCCTTGCTGTGCTTCTGCATTAAACTTGATACTAAAACAGAAGGTAAGATTATTTTAAGTAGATACAAAATAGATAAAATTATTGGGGGATGGAGTACACTAGCAGCTGAAGGGGTGGGAAGGAACAGTAAAGGTAGAGGGAATTCTGGATGCTAAGGTGACAGTGAAGAGGGAGTGTAGTATAGACATAGAGATGGGAGATGGTTAGTTATGGTAAACATGCAGAAAGGAAAATGGAGTTCTGGGCACAAGGAAAAATGGGTCTCATGGTATAATGAATTGTGTTAGAAGACTCCAGTCCAAATCCCATTTCTGACACTTGGCATATCATTTAATCTCTTATGTCTCAGGCAATTCCATAGGATCTCTCAAGTCATAGATAGACTGCAACCCATTTTGGGGGTAAGCCCCAAGACTCCTAGGAGCTCATTACAACCCAGTTAATATTCCTCTGTTTTGGGGAATGCATAGTCCTGGCATTCTTGAAGCATACCTTGTAATTTGCCTGTGGTCTTTGGTCTTCCTGTACCCAGATAAAATACAAAACTATAAAATACGGGGTGGAAATAGTGCTGAATTTGTGGAGTCAAAGGACCTGTGTTCAAATCTTGACTACCCCTTATTCCCTCTAACTTTGGGGCAAATCTTTTTTTTTCCCTTTTGAGACCTTAATTTCAAAAAAATATGTTTGTGGGAGTGGATTATAGGACTTTTCAGTTCCCTTATTAGCTCTAAATCTATTGTCCTGTGTCTTTGTCAGTCACCTGTTGGACACTCCTAGCCCCAACTCCTTTATTCTCAGCAGACTGGTATGCAAATTAAAATAATCCAGGAAGAATTTTTTTTTAATCTTTACCTCCTTTCTTAGAATCAATACTATGTATTGGTTCTAAGGCAGAAGAGTGGTATGGGCTAGGCAATGGGAGGGTTAAGTGACTTGTCCAGGGTCACACAGCTAGGAAGGGTATGAGGCCAAATTTCAACCCAGGACTCGTTGACCCTGACGCTCAATTCTCTGAGCCACCTAGCCACCCACCTAGCAAGAAATTTTCACCTAGACATGCACAAAATTTCTACAATGCTTTCTGAGAAGAAAACAATGACTGGCAAACTTTTACCCTGTCCATCCCCCAATCACTCCAGGGACACACTCTTTTCTCTAAATCCTCACATCTTAATTAAAGGCAGAGCCTGAGATCTGACAGTTGCCATGGTTATGGATACCATAGCAACAAAGTACTCCATGGGTAGTAAATTTTAAAGAAAATGCTTCTGTACATATACACTCTAATATACATGTTTATATATAACCCCTTCCTCCACATAGATGGGTGTTCACGGAATCCAATGCATACCCCCCCCCCAGTCTACCTTTTTGCCTTAAACTATTCACTAGGGCTCTGTGATAACCTATAGTGCTAGGAAGAGCACCTCCCCTTTCTAAGCATATCACTGATGCCCTCTTTCAGATGGCTTAGACCAGATGAGGCAGAAGACATTAAAAGGCCAATCCATACGGGTGGGATCATGGGAAGACCCCCGATAGAGGGTCACTTTGGACAAATGTCTGATCAATGGGTCAATCTGAGTGACCCCAAGGACCCTTGTTACTTTTCCCAAATTGGTTAACTCCCAAGAAAGTCACTTCAGCAAGCCAGTGACTCTAGAAGAACATGCTACTCTCTTGGGTTCAGCCAATTTCTGTGAGCTATATTTGGTCAGAACTTAGTGCTGAATTCCAAGAAACCAAGAACTAGCACTTTGCACATTCTGACAACACACTAGTGATAAGGAGCAAAATATGAACTGACTGAGGAAACAAAGGTTCCATCTTTAAGATCATATTGATTTATTAAACATCACATGCCAATTACCAACAAATCAGGACTAGACCCTTTCTTCAGCTTAGGAGTGTACCTCAAATACAGGGGGAGACAAACTTTTATATAGTAAAAACAAATCAAACAAGACAAATTAAATTAGGTAATCTGACTTCTAAATGGATGAAAGATTATAGAGACTTTCAAACTTGGGAGGGAACAATTCAGATACAATTTCCTGAATTCAGGAAAAGAGGCATCCTACTTCTCCCAAATCTCTTTATAAACAAAGGAACATGATAACAACTATTTGAGTATGAGGTCAGTTTTCAGATAGGAGATGGGGGTTGCTTGAGACATACAATTATGAGAAAACACATCATCTCAAGATCTGATTGCATTTCTGGTCAACATAACCTAGGTCCTTGATTAAGGGTCTTTGAAACGACAGATATAAGTGGTTCAGTTTTCCTGTCTAGCAGGGCTGGGTTCAAACAGATTAATTTTTTCTCAGTTCCCAGAACTGAATAAACTTTTCTCACAAGATAGAATTTGGATGAAGCCCATAATGAATAGAAAGGAAACTGAGCTAGCACCAGAAACACAAGATGGAGTCAATGTGATTCACTCACTTCCCAAAATTAACCACTTGCTGTCCTAATCCCTTCAATTTCTCATACACTTTTGAGAAGAAAGAGCTAGCTACTTAACCAAAGGAGGCTATATCTCTGTCAAGGAACAGAAGAAGACATGATATCCCATCATTCCCATCCAGGAAATGTCTGTTTCTAAAATACTCCCAGTCCCCTAGTTTTAGTATGGGCTCAAATCCCTTTTTAGTTTCTGTTCAGCCCTGAGACAGCACCCAGACCTCCTTTCAACCCTGACTTGCTCAGCTTATTCCATCCCAACTTTTCATGCAATCAGCAGGCAGTCAGTCTTATTAGAAATCTTATTCACACTGGCGAGGGCTGCAAATTGGTGTCACTCTGTGGGTGTCCTCTCTCCAGTGAGAGCGTGCTGGTCAAGATGGAAGGGCCAGGAACTACAGATTCATTCAGAACTAAGCTGCCAGGACAGCATCTTCCCTCTCTCCCTCCCACCACTCTGAACTGAAAGGAAGAACCCTGGGCCGTAGCAGAATGGATGGTGGCCATTGTTAACTCTGCAGTGGTCACCCTCAAGTTTGAGCATCTTCCTACTGAAGCAGGACCCAGATTTACTGGCTAGCCTTCTGACCCAGGAGATAGAAATAAATGTGAGCTGAGGGCTGTGGTAAACATCAGGACAGAGATGTTTCTAGGGGGAAAGAGAATTAGTAGAGGGCTTGGGAAATTGAGGACAAATGACCCTCATTCATGGGAGTCAGAGGCGATACAGGGTTCTCACTTAGAAATGTAGATCCTGGGGGAAGCACATGTATAGGTCTCTGGGAATGAGCCCTGAATGTTCAGCATCCTGATGGGTGGCCCCAGGGTTAATCATGTTATCCCCACTAAATGGTGAGTTTCTCTTTTTTTTTTTTTTGTAGCAGTTTAATGTCAAACTCAAATAGAAATGGAGCTACCAATAAGCCCATGAGGATATATATATAGGGCTGCTTATTGACTTAGAAAACCACAGATTAATTACATTTTATTGTATATTTATCCTGCTAAATATTTCCCATTTACATTTTTTAAAAACTTACTTTCAGTCTTAGTGTCAATTCTAAGAAAAAGAAAAGTAAGGGCCAGGCACCTAGGGTCTTGGCTTGCCCAGGGTCACACAGCTAAGTGTCTGGGGCTAAATTTGAATCCAGGTCCTTCTGACACCAGAACTGGGGATTTATCCATTGTGCTATCTGGCTGCCCCTTCCCAATTACATTTTAATGTAGTTTGGCCTGCATTTGAGACTGTCATGGGCCCCATCGGAACAAGTTGACAAGTCTTGCCTATAGGATAAACTAAAATTCCTTATTCTAGCATTTAAGGAGCTCCATAATCTCTCTTCACCCTACCTTTTCATCATTATTTCACACACTGTCTTCCAGCCAGATTGAAAGCCTCATTGTTCCCTGGCACTTTCCTGTCTCTATGTACATTCACACATGTCTGAAATTACTGACTCCTTATCTCTACCTCTTAAAATCTCTTTCAAGGTCCCAATCAGTTTCTCCATCTGCAAAGTGTTCCCTTGTCCTTCCAAACTGAATATAACCTTTCCTCCTACAGTTTTCCTGTAGCACTTTTTTCTAGATTTCTTCTTTGCCTCTATCACATTCTATCTTATATTACAATTATTTGTGTACATGTCACATCCCTCCTTCTGAAGGCAAGGAATGTATCTTTTTACATGTTTACATCTCTAGTGTCTAGTACAATGCAAAGCATGACAAAGACAATAACTAAATGTATGTTGAATTGATTTTAATATATTTTATTTTTCCCAAATTACATGTAAAAACAATTTTTAACATTTGTTTTCTGAAATTTTGAGTTCTAAATTCTCTCTTTCATTCCCTCCTCACCCCTTCACTGAGACAGTAAGCAGTTTGATATAGGTTATACATATGTGATCATGTCATATCTATCATGTTGTGGAAGAAGCTATATCTTTAAAGAATAAAAACACAAAGTAAATAAAGTAAAAAAATAGTATGCTTCTATCTGCTGAATTGAATTAATTCGACTGGGCTTTCACTTTACTAAGCAATAGTAGTCAGGGCATACAAAAAATCTTTAAAAGAATAATGAAATCTATAATCAACTGGCTACCAAGATTGGAAAACCTGAAAAGGCCAGGCAATGAGAAGGCTTGACAAGGGATGTCAATCTGGAAAAACACAGAACCACCAAAGCAGTTACAAAAGAATATGTCTTTAATCTGAACAAGGGAGACAGTGCTTGTATAGCCATTAAACAGAGTCATGCAACACATAACACCACACAGAGCCAAGCTCTGAGGCTCTGGGAACAACCTCTTTTGGAAAAAAAAAAACACAAGAGAATTTCCATTTATCTAAAGAATTTGTGGTTCTATGTATATCTTGGGAAATATAACCAAAGAGAAACAACTGCCGGTTACATAGGAGCTTGGGAAAGAAATTGTAGCCCAAACCTAGGGTACCAAAGAGAGATCTAAATACAATAAGAGAAATTTAGAAGAAAATAAGAGAACTTAGGACTTGACTACCTTTTTCCCACTCCTCTCCAGGGTGGTTGATAGCCTTTTGTTCAATCTGGGACAAGGATCAATCTGGAAGTATTTGTTACATCAAAATATACAGTAAATTCCCTCCTCTCAGGAGACATCATTTGACAAAAAAAAAATATATATATATATATATATATGTATATATGCAAAACTATGTCACTTATTTCTATCAGTTCTTTCTATGGAGATGGAAATAACACATCATTCTTCAAACAATATTTTTGTTGCTATATATAATGTTCTCTTCGTTTTTCTCATATCACTTCATAATTTCATGTAGTTCTTACCATGATTTCCCAAAATTAATCTATTCTTCATTTCTATTCCATCACAATCATATACCACAACTTGTTTAGTTGTTTCCCATTTGATAAGTGTCCCTTCAATTTCCAGTCCTTTACCACCACAAAAAGAGCTACTATAAGTATTTTAGAACATATATGTTCTTTTCCTATTCTCCTGATCACTTTAGGAAATAAATTTAATAATGATAATAAAAAGGTATACACCATTTTATAACTATCTAAGCATAATCCCAGATTGTTCTACAAAATGGTTGGATCATTTCATAGTGTTATCAACAGTGTATTTGTGTCCCCATTTTTCCACACCCCTTCCAACATTTGCGATTTTGCCCTTTTATTCTTTTAGCCACTCTGATAAGTGTGGGATGATATCTTAGAGTTTTGATGTACATTTCTCAATAATGATTTAGAGCATTTTTCATATAGTTATATATATGTGTATATGTATATACACACAAACACACACACACACACATATATCTATATCTTGATTTCTTTATCTAAAAACTGCCTGTCCATATCTTTTGACCATTTATTTTTGGGGGAATAACTTATATTCTCATATTTGACAAAGTTCTCTATATAATTTAGATATGAGACCTCTTTCCAAGAAGCTGACTATAAAAATTTCCCAACTTACTGCATTCCTTCTAATCTTGGCTATGTTGAATTTATTTGTACAAAACCTTTTCAGTTTAATGTATTCAAAATCATCCATTTTACATCTCACAATACTTTCTATCTCTTATTTATTTGTAAATTCTTCTTCTATCCATAAATCTGATAGGTGATATGTTCCCTGTTCTAATACGCTTATAATATCTCCCCTTTGTACCTATGGCATATATCCATTTTGATCTTATCTTGGTAAATGGTGTTAGATATTGGCCTATATTTAGTTTTTTGAGAATAATTTCCAGCTTGTTAGATGATTAACAGTAGGAGTATCTCAATGGGATCTACTAGAATCATGAATTTTCAGAAGTGTAAGAGATCTCAGAGATCCTGTAGTCTAACCTCTTCATTTTATAGGTAAGAAAACTGAGGTTTAGAGAAGTGGATTAGCATTCTGAAAGCAAACAGAATCTGATATGGGCTTAATTCATAATTGATCTGAACTGATTATGAACTTCAGATCTTTACTAAAATCCTCCTTTGTTGTCACATCAAAAAATAGTGGTGACTCGGCATTCCTAAGGACTGTTTCAATAGCTTTGGCAGTCAACCACTCAATTACAGACCTAGAAATAGGCTGTATACATGCCATTCAAAGCCCAATCTAGCACCAGAAAAAAAGGGGGGGAGAATAATAATGGTTTTTAATAGCAAATCACTACTAACAATGAACTAAGTGATTATAATCAGCCTTAGTGGGAGGAGTCCCAAAATCACAGATCTTTTAAATGATTGAAATAAGTAAGAATCTCAATGCACAGAAAGACTTTGAGGTTCTACTAGCATACTAGCAGGGGAGTTCTTTGATCTCAGGTATGTGTTATGATGCCTCCTATCGTCTTTACTTCCACCAGCTTCTTTCTGTGTACTCTGCCAGGCTTGAGTTATAAAGTGAAACTGACCAGCCCAATGGATAGCTGGCTTTTTTTTTTTTTTGGCCATCTGGTTATTTGTAATTTTCTGAGATGGGCAGAAAAAAAAACCATAATCTTGCCACTCATGGAAATTTAAACCAGAAACAATATGATGTAATTCAATGATTGTGGACTTAAAAGAGCAAGAGACTTAGGAATAGAAAGCCTGATTTCAAATCTCTTGATAGGTAACTAAATAGTTATGTGACTCTGGGTCATTTAACCTCTTGAAACCTCAGTTTCTTCAAAATGACCATAATAATAACCATATTATTTACCTCTTAGAGTTGTTAGTTTTTAAACATAAAATCATTCTGCAAATGTGAATTATCATTATAAATTCTACTTCATAGAGGAGGCAGCAGGGTAAAGTAGATAGAACACTGGATTTGGAGTCAAATTACCTGTGTTAAAATCCTAACTTTGTTGCTTACTTATTGTTCTTTTCAGTTCCCTTATCTGTAAATTAAGGAATTGCATAGACTAGATGATGTCTGGAGCTCCTTCTAGCCCTAGATCCTATGACTGACATCATGGGATTTTCCTCTAGTTTATGTTGCTCAGATTAGCAGAAATTATGGTCACTCATTATGAGAACAATATGGGGATAGGTGGGATTGCAATTGTAGACCCCCCCCCCCCACCTCCCCAGGGTGGGGGAGAGGAATGATGACAAATTCTAAAACCCTAAAGGTCTTCAGAAAACATGGGAAAAAAATATTTGACAGAGTGGTAGGGCAATGCCCTCTACTGGATGAAATAAGATAGCTATACCAAAGGGAAGAGAGATGGAGAAAAACCACTGGCCAGAATGATTAGAATTTATCTGGCCTAAAGTCATCTGGAATATCATTGGCAAATATCCACGCCAAGTATTCCTGACCCCAAGATCTATGGGTTAACGGGGGCAGATTAATCCAAAGATAAATTCACAGGATTTTTGTGGAGTTGGGTAAGTCAAGGCAATTGGCTTGGGATAACTATCATCACCACCACCTCAACTTAAAAAAAAATACACACATTCAGGACATTGCCCGTCTGGTAACAGGTCTTTTACTATTAGAACTCTAGGTGCTCACCAAGTGGTAGGCAAGTGGAAATCCAAGTCGCCATAAATAATCCACCAAGTAAATCTTCCATATAATAAAGACTGTGGCTATCCTTGTATAAAAATCAAATCAAAAGTTATTTGTTAAACATCATTAGCATGAAACAATGTGCCATTGTACTTTGTCCATTTGGTCTGTGCAGTTATACTTTGGCGGCTCTGGATACTCATCAGTAGGTCAGTGGCTTTGTGATGTGATCATCATGACCACTCCTTCCAGTGGTGCAGATTATAAACTTTCTCTGCACTCTCATCTTGGGTCATTCTTGTCTATGACTTTCTATCTCATCCATGGAGGATACAGGCAATGTGCTAGAAGCCTTCCTTGAATTCCTTGTATGTTTCAAGGATACAGGAGAGCAGTTGATGGGTTCAGTGGATAGAGAGTCAGGTTTTGAGACAGGAGTTCCTAGATTCAAACCTAGCCTCAGATGCTTCTTAGCTATGTGACCCTGGGAAAGTCACTTAATCCCAGTTTCCTAGCCTTAGCCCTCTTCTGCCCTGGAACTGATACTCAGTTTCGATTCTAAGACAGTAGGCAAGAGTTTAGAGGGAAAAAAGATACAATGACTTTACATGACTGTCTTTCTCTTATCATCCCTCACTGTCACAGCAAGACTAGCTTATTTCCTTTCCCAGTTATAATGAGTACAAGCAATTAAAACAGAAAGCCACTTGTAGACTGTTGTCAAAAAGTATAAGTATTGAGATTCATCCATAGCTTTTGGTAATTCTTTTTTTGTTCCCACCTTTAGGAGCACAAAGGATCACAGCAGGAGTACTTATATCTTCTGTCTCTGAATTTCCTATTCTGAGAAAATGGGACACTTTCTATTAGAAATCTAGAATTGAAGGTCTGCTAACTTTTAAGAACTACAAGAAAGAATATTCCAAATCACTAATAAGAGAAATGTACATCAAAATAGATTTTAGATTTCACTTCATATCCATCAAATTACAAAAGATGGGAAAAGTCAATGCTGGAAGGATTATGGAAAGATGGGCACATTGATAAACTATTTATTGATCTATATACTAGGCAAATCATTCTGGAAAGCAACTTGGAATTATGAGAAGGAAGTTATTTTAAAATATCCATGCCATGTAGACTCTAAACAATCACTGTATTGCAGACATTAATAATATAGAAATAGGTCTCTATAGATGATACACATAAAACCCAGGGGAATTGCTCATTGGCTATAAGAGGAGGCTGGGAGGAGTGGAGGGAAAGAACATGAATCATGTAACCATGGAAAAAGATTCTAATTAATTAAATAAAATTTTTAAGAAGAAGCCTAAATGACTAAGTGAAGCATACTAGTTATCTCCTGACTGATTACAGTTATTGAGAAATAAATAGAAATTAGCCCTCAAAAAAAAATCCATACCCTTTTATCCTTAGATCTCAATACTAAGTATATACTCCAAAGAGGTCAATAACCAATACAAAAAAAATCACACACGTACACACAAATTTTTTAAAATGCTCAATAAATATTTATAATTGCATAGTCATTTGTTTAATTAGAAAAATGATGGCATCTTATTTAGTAGGTATGACAGTACAGGTAGCAAAATGTAGAGATCCTTGTTATATAAACATTCTGTGAGATATAAAATTGCTTTTTAAAAACTTTTTTTTAAGTATTTTAAAGTAGATTCCCCACTGACTGGGAAATAGCTAAGTAAATTGTGCTATAGGAATGTAAATAATAAATTATTATAAATAAGTTTATAAATAATTATAAATAAGAAAGGAACAGCTAGGTGGCTCAGTAGAGAGAAATTCAGGTCTGGAGATGGGAGGCCCTGAGTTCAATTCTGGCTTCAGACACTTCCTAGTTGTGTGACCCTGGACAAGTCACATATCTCCAATTGCCTAGCCCTTACCATGCTTCTAGCCTAGAAATATCAATTCTAAGACATTGGATAAGGGTTAAAAAAAAAAAGAAATGGTGAATACAAAGAAGCATGAGAAGGCTTAGATAAAATGATACAAAGTGAAGTAGAATGAGGAAAATAAGACTACACAAAGACTATATTGAAAATGGAAAAAACAGCAAATAAAACTGAATGTTGTGAAATTACAATGCTCAAGCTTGAGCCCTACAAGAGTTATGAAAAGTTATTTTCCCCTACTTTGCAAAGGTGGGGAATGTGGTTATGGAAAACTTCATGAAATGTCATGTGGTTTTGTTTGTTTTTAATGTCTGTTAGTTTTTTACTAAACTGTTTTAAAATTCCTTTTGAAATATTTTTTTTATCTTAGAGATAGAGATATGTTGGTAAATGGAAGTGATGTAAAAGCAAATAATAATAGCTTTTAAAAACTCTTACCTTCTGTCTTAGAATATATAACAATTATCCATTCCAAGGCAGAAGGAGGTCTAAGGGCTAAGCAATTGGGGTTAAGTGACTTGCCCAGGGTCACACAGCTAGAAAATGTCTGTGGTCAAATTTGAACTCAGGATCCACCATCCAGGCCACTGAGGCATCTAGCTTCCCCACCAATGTGTTTAAAAAAAACAAACCTTACCTTCCACCCTAGAATCAATACTGTGTTTTGGTTCTAAGGCAGAAGAACAATAAGGGCAAGGCAATGGGGGTGAAGTGACTTGCCCAGGGTCACACAGCTAGGAAGTATCTGAGGTCAGATTTGAACCTAAGACCTCTTATCTCTAGGCCTGGCTCTCAATCCACTGAGCTACCCCCCTCCACCAAACTATTTAAAAAAAGAAATATGGACTCATCTTTCAAGATGCAACTAGTCAATGTGTCCTGGCTCTTTGTTTCTGTCATATTCCTGCCTTGTTGTTATTTATGAAGTCCAAGTTCCCTATGACAAACAAGTGGTATAGATAACATCTTCCTTGTAGGGTTCCCACCATCTTCTGGAATGACTTTTTATATACTTGGGAACTGCATAGTCTCTCAAGAATATAGTATCAAACTGCTTCCTTGTGGGTTTTTTTTTTCAGACATAATAAGATTTGAGGGACAGGACAGGACTATATTCCCTGGCTAGAGTTTCTGAAAGCAACTCAATTATTATATTGCTGCTTTTTTCTTTTGTACTCTACTGGGTTGTAACTACAGTTCAGTGATTCACCTTCTTAATTAGGACCTTGATGCTCATCAATATATAGATCTCCTCCATCCTCTGAAATTCCAAAGGGTCAGTCAATGGGCAGTCATAACTCATTTAAATATCAACATGTATTGAATAAAGCCTATGGCATCATGTCTGGTAATATGTTGGGAGGTCCGAAAATACCACATCCTACCTCCACTGTGGCTTCTGTTTGGGCTCTAGTGTTTCCAGCATGTGGAGCAGAATGCAATTAAAATATTATGGTCCCAGCTGTATTGAGGATGTTAATAGTCTATTGTAGATATTCTTCTTCCTTCCATGATGAGTTCAGCGTGGCTCACAAGTCTTTCTCTTTTTGCCATCTCCTGACCTCATCCGAGGGGACTTCTACATACTTATTCATACCTTCTCAAAAACTCACATCCCAGCTCTTCAATCTGCACATTTCCTATGGTTTAGTCCTCCACTCTACATGAGCTACATTCAACAATCACAACTTCCACCCATTACCTATAAGCATTCCCATTTCCATGTCCAATAACTCCTCAATTCTTTTAACCAATCACAACCTTTTAGCATTCTGTTTTCTCCTATTATTTATGATTCTGAACCCTGGTTTTCACCCTCAATGTACACTAAATTCCCTGAACCCCTTAATTTCTTTCCAGACCATCAACCCTGCATTGGTTGTCTTCTCTTCCTTTCCTTTATCTCCATTCCTTCCTGAACCAATTCAACTCTACACTATCCTCATCAGGTCTTGCCATGCCCCAACAGCATTTTCCCTCTTTGTTCTTTCCATGCCATTGAATGGAACTGAAGGAAATCATGAAACCATGCTGACTAGGTCCACTATAAATTTGGTTATCTAATCTCAACTGGGCCCTCACTGCAAGAAGGTTAGCATTCTATTCCTCCCAATTGATTCACAATCCCACTCTCCACAATGGCTGTTCTAAATCTTCTTGTCTCCTCAATTCTCTCCCAGTATCCATCCCTCCCTTCCCCATCTACTAGTAGCATATGCCTCAGTGAAAAAACTGAGATCATTTACAAGTACCTCTTTTTCAACTCACCTTAGTCAGACATTTTCCTCCACTACCATTCTTCGCTTTGGTCCCAGATGAAGAGGTAGCTTTTCTCCTTGCCAAGGCAAACTCCTTAACCTACATCCTTGATTCTATCTTCTCCTGAGTTGGTCAATAATTTCCTTCCACCATCATTCTTAATCTCTTCCATTTTCAGTCTCTTCCTATCTACAGACTTTTCCTGCTGCCTACAAGCACTGTCTTTAAGAAACTCTCACTTGATCTGAAGATACCTACTAGTTATTATACCTTTTTTCCCCTTTATGGCTAATCTTGAGAAAATAGTCAGTGCACCCACTTCTTTTCCATTCTCTCTCCTAAGCTCTGCAAGCAGGCTCCTAACCTCATCATTTAATTGAAACTATCCTTTCTAAAGATACCAACAATCTCTTATTTTCACTAAGGATGACTTCAATACTTGTGTGGACCATGTCCATTTAGATTTGGTAAGGCCAAGAAAGTAAGCATATGAGTTGTTAGTCATTGATATCTTTTTGATCTTCCCTCAGTGAAGAAATTCTGGAAATCCTGGCTTATGACTGAACCCATCAGAGGATCCTACCTTTTGCTGATGTCCAGGACCTTCCTGGGAAACTGATTCAAGCTAAAAGAGAATTTAGAAGTCATTTGGTCCAACTCAGTCTTTTTACAAATTCTTTTTACTACTAATTTATTAAGGAAACTGATATACAGAGAGGGAAAATTATTTGATCTACGTCATTTGACTTGTCAATAGCAAAGTGAAGTTTTGAATTCAGTTTCATTGTCTCCAAATCTAGCTCCTTTTCTAGCACCCCATGCCATATGCTAACTTTGGGGGGGGGTGGCTACAAAATAATTGTGATACTGTTTGTCCTTTTGACTAAACCAACAGAGGTTTGGTCTTCTAAGGGGATATAAAAGAATGAATCTCAGATTGTCTTTATAAATGATTTAAATATAGTAATTACATCTGAGCCACTATCTAACCCAATCATTGCTCACTTTATCTTTGATACTCATTGTCAATACTGCATGGAATCCTATGAGTTCAGATGGAACAAACCTAAGGAAACTCACTGAGACAGGACCTGTGGAGATCCCTGTCTTTTTTCCCATATCTATATCTTGACAACACTTTCTGACCAAAAGATCATGATGAAGGAAAATTTACCATTTTGACACAACAGTGGACAAGATTAGGGTTACACTTGGAAGCAGAATCTGTTGTTGGTATTTCAAAAAATGAGTGCCACAGGACAGGTATAAGATTTGGCTGAAAATGGTTTTCCTTCCTTGTCTCTGGCAAGGGCAGATACAAATAATGTGATAAAAAATAACTGACATTTATTTCATAGTCTGCAAAGGACTTTATATATAATACCAAAAATGAAGTGCCAAAACTTCTGTGATTAAAAATAATGAAAGCCTGGGTTCTAGGTAAGACATTATTGATCAAGCTAGCAATAACCAATAAATTAGTTGGTATTGGATCTCTCTCAGTGATCACAGATGAAGACATTCAGTATTTTGTGTCATTAAATGTTATTTTGGAAACTTATTATTCAGCCCTCCCCTAGAGAGCTCCAGACATCTCTAACTGGTGAATACCTAGTAAGCAAGTGGGCTTAATAAGTTCTAGCCCTTTCCCTACTTCCTTCACCATGATTGAAAATCACATGCCTGATCCAAGGATTCCTATGTTTAGATGAAGAAATCAGGTTATACTTGGTTAAGAGTGACCTTCTCCATTTATCCCAATGCCCATCTAAGGATTCTGCGATACTGAACCCTTTTCCCCCACATACTTGGCTTAAACTAATTTTTATTTACTGGACAAGATGGGATTCGCATTCTCAATCTCAATCAGCCCAATTTTAGAAGCTGCTCTGAACTGAAATGTAAAAGAATATGAGGACAAAGGAATGAGGGAAAAGGCTTAAAAAATACTGAGCCCTATTAAAAATAATTATAATAGAGAGTATTACTTAGAAATTAATAATAATACAGCATTATCAATAAATCTCAGTCCTAAGGACTGCTCACATTCCTATCCCATTTTACAGATGAAAAAACCAGTACTCAGAGAGGATATGTAATTTGCCCAAGATCAAGAGCTAGATAATATCTGAGACTGAATTGGAATAGCAGAAATTCCTTGCTCTTGATAATGAGAGATTATTTTTCATTTCATCAGTACCTTGACATCACTGGGATGGAATGCTTCTTGACTTGACCAAATCCAGGAAAAGGCTACTCCTGTATATTGTGTTTTCTTCCTTAGTGAAAATCCTGACACACCTCCAGAAAGGAATGAATGGCTCTGACTACCAGTTAGTTTCCCATATAAGATTTACAAACAAATCTCAATTGATGGGTTAGAAAGCCTTGTAATAAAATGAGGGAGATATCACATAAACACAGACCAGTAAGTCATTTAATTTACAAGCATTTATTAAGTACCTACACTGTTCTGAGTAGGGTGTACAGAAAGGATATAAAGCAGTCCCTGCTCACAAGGAGTTTACAGTCTAATGTGGGAGACCACATGAAAACAACTACTTATAGACAAACTATATATAAGATAAACAATTGTATAAGGTCTACACATTCAGGTAGAAGCTACAATGAAGTTAATTTTGACAGAAATAATATTCCCTAAATAGCATCCCTATGTGTACTGCAGATCATGTTACACTGGATTTTGGTTTGGGACTGGGTTTGGATTCACAGGATGACAGATCTTAGAGACTATCTCGTTTGTCTCATTTTACAGATGAACAAACTGAGGCTCAGAGTTGTGAGCTACATATCCAAGGTTGATGGGTCTTTTACCTATCCCATTTCAGTACCGCATCACCTTTCTTTTGTGATACTCACCCCCCCCCCCCCATTCCCACTCTCCCTGACTCTACTTCAGTCCATCCTTCACTAAGCTGTCAAACTGATCTTTCTTAAGCATGGGTTTGATCATGTCACTACCAATTCCTTCCACTAATATACAGTGGATCCCTCTTACCTCCAGGATCAAATAAATCCTCTATTTTGCTTTTCAAGCCCTTCATAACCTGTTCCTTTCCAAATTTTCCTAGTCTTCTTACAGTACTCTTCAGTCCATTGACACTGACTTCTTTGCTTTTCTCACATGTGACCCTCCATCTTCAAGCTCTGATCATTTTCACTGACTGTTCCCCCATGCCTGGAAACTTTTCTTTCTCATCTCCCCCTCCTGGCTTCCTTCAAATCTTAGCTAAATGTCCACCTTCTGCACAGAAACCTTTTCCAATGTTCCATGTTAGTGCCTTCCCTCTGAGACTAACCTCATTTTTCCTTGCATTTATCTTGTTTACATACAATTGTTTGCATGTTGTCTTTCCCTTTAGATTGTGAATTCCTGGGGAGCAGACTGTTTTTTATATCTTCCTTTGTATTCCGGGCACTTTCAGAAAGAGGAGAACCCCTTATCCTAGAGATGCCAGGGGCCTCCCCAATGTGCTGGCTTAGGTGTCCAGCTCTCTGAACTTCCACCGTCCAGGCAAGAGGTCAGAAAGTTTGGTTTTCCTGGCAAGCTAAATAACCTTTAGACTGAACTTTACTCTTAGCAACACTTTCCAGAACTGGATTGGGTCAGTGCACTGAGATACATTACCATAACTTAGGCTGAGTACCCAGTACACTTCTCAAATCTTTGTATCTGAAGGCTAGGCTATAACCAAGCAATGGCTTCTTACCCAATAATCAGCACACAACTTTGGAGTTCGGAATTTTATCATTTTTAAAAGTTCTTATGTCTCCCCACGTTAGTTCATGAATAAATGAAAAAAGCATTAATGTGCTATGTGCCAAGCATTAAGTATGTGTCAAGTACTAAGTGATGGGAATGAAATATAGAATCAAATCAGTCCCTTCCATGACATAGTTTGCTTTCTGATAGTGACAGACAACATATCAAAGAGAAGTGTTCTGGTTTGGAAAGTTACATGGATGGTGAATAGAGCCAGAGGGGAGTAGACTGACCCACTTTTCTAGGAACAAATCTCATGGTTTGATCATAGTTTCTTTCTAAGGTAAGAGGTAGAAGGTAAACCATTGTTCCTCCATTTTTTTAAACCCTTACTCTCCATTTTAGAATTAATACGAAGTATTGGTTCCAAGGCAGAAGAGTGGCCAGAACTAGACAATTATAGGTAAGTGACTTGTCCAGGGCCACATGGTTAGGATCCTACTTCATTTTTTGAAGAAGATAAATGACATTACTCATGTGATGTCTTGATTTTTGAGTGAATTAGATTTTTAGTGAGCCAGAGCTGCACAGAATCATCAGCCTCACTCTTTCTTCTTGTGGAAGGATGTGGGACTCCTGAGAAATCTTAGAGACCCTCAAACCCTAAATCAATGATGGAAAACCTTTTAGAGACAGAGTGCTGCTCCACCCCTGAGACTATATTCCAAGCTCCATCCCCCACCCCCCATGACTCCATACAGGGGAGGCAGAAAGAGCTCCCATTGGGGTGCTAAGTGGAGGGGTAGGTGAAATGAGGAATGTTCTCAGTGAGTGTAGAGAGGGAGAAGGGAGTGATCCAAGAGCTCCTGTATGTGAGCCACCCACCTTAGCCCCATGTGCTCCCATTGGGCTGTTAGGCATAGGGGTGGGTGATGTGAAGAAATGTTGTCAGGTGCAGTGGAGAGGGGGGAGGGGAGCAGCTCCATCTGAGTCCCTCTGCCTTTCTAGTAACAAACTTTAGGGGATGGGGAGGGCGGCCACTAGCCCACAGAGAGCTCTCTGTGCCATCTTTGGCACCCATGCCATAGGTTTTCCATCACTGCCCTAGGGGAAAGCTCCTTAGCTCTGATAGGCATACTGGGCTTTCCTTGCCTTTTTTTTTTTAAATAAACCTTTACTTTCCATCTTAGAATCAATACTGTGTATTGGTTCCAAGGCAGAAGAGTGGTAAGGGCTAGGCAATGGGGGTTAAGTGACTTCCCCAGGATCACACAGCTGGAAAGTATCTGAGGCTATATTTGAACCCAGGACCTTCTATCTCTGGGCCTGGATCTCAATCCATTGAGCCACTCAGCTGCCCCCTTTCCTTGCCTTTTAAAATGCAAACAAGCTGTCTTAAAGTCTCTCTTCTAAGGTATACTAGTTTACTCAGTTTTACTGCCTTCATGGGATACAGAATCATCTTCACTGATCTGTAAAGGGTCCTCCCTCTTAAAGGTATAAACGCTGTCCAAATGGGATACATCCTTATACCTTATTGTCTTGGTTATCTGTCCCTTATATTTTATGAATTTAACAAGTCTGAGGCACTTCCTTACAGTATTTGAGTTAATGTTGATACTATCTGATGAGATAACCAATTGTGAGCTTTAATTATAATTTAGTAAAGGTAATTTAACCTGTTAATAACAGAAACAAAGCATCCTTTTCCCAGATGCTCTGCTGTTTGCTTCAAGGATCAGATCACATCTGTAGTTCATTGTGTTCATTGCTGAGTACCACATTGGGGAGGGGGGATGCTTTCTCCTTGTTGATCATTTCTAAGGTATTTTGTATATATCTTATTTGCATTACAGTAAAATCTGCTTTTCTGCTTGTTTTGAAAATGCAAATTTGTCCCAATGCATTTGATATGTTAGGAAACAATTTGGGTATAACTCAAATTTCACAATCCTGCTGAACTGAGCATAAAAGGTACACAACTGAAACATCTACAAAACATCTACAGCTCTCTGTTTACCATGTGTGTTACTTTGTGAGGCTAATAATTCACAAGCTGTGGCTTTTTCCCATCCACTTCCATAGGCATACTCAAGGTAAACTGCCATATTTATCATACATTTTTGGTGCAGCAGGAGCTGTGGGCAGTGAGACAGCAACTGCCATTATTTATTAGAGCATTTATGGATTTCTTAACCATTTAACATATATAACAATATATATATAAACATATATAATCATATAACATATATATATATATAACTGTGCTACTATTTTAAGTAAGTTTCTACCTTTTTGTGTGTGTCCCTTACAAAGTTTTTGAATATAGTACCCTTAACCCTTTTTCCCCCCCACAAACCCTGTGGTTTTCACCATGTGATTTTTCATAACAGTGAATTTTAGGAACATATATATGGTGTCAAAAATAATAGTTAACATTTATATAGCACTTACTATATGCCAGCAGAAAGGATCTTATTTGATCCTTACCACACCCTGGGAAGTAGGTGCTATTATTATACCCATTTTACTAATGGAGTAACTGAGGCAAACAAAGGTGAAGTCACTTGTCCAGGATTACTCAGCTAGTAAGTGTCTGAAACAGAATTTGTACCCAGGACCGCTAGACTCCAGGTGCAAAATCCTATCCACTTATACTATCTAACTCCTGGGAAATAGCATAATTGACTATATATAATTGTTGGTATACTGTCTCCCCCATCAGACTGTGAGCTCCTTGAGGGCAGGGGCTATCTTTTGCCTTTTTTAAAACCCCATTATATAGCATAATGCCTGGCACATAGTAGGTGCTTAATAAATGTTTATTGGCTGTATGATAATTGAAGAAATAGTCAGGTATTTGGTCTGAAGATGAGAAGATGGACTGCTTACAGATGTTTTCAAATAAGTACAAAGTTGTTAAATGGGAAACACCTTCACAGAATTACACATTTAGAACTAGAATGAAACTTAAATGTCATCTTGTACAATCTGCTTATTTCACAGGCAACCAGGTCTGGCATATACACAGACCTCCATAGACTTGCTCAGATGGTGGAACTTTTCTACAAGATGGGAAGCCTGCTTGAACCAATTTTGGGCCAACTACTTGGCATTCCATTTGTGACTACCTTGCTCACAACATGAGAAGGAGAGAGGTCATGGAGCCTTCTTCTCTCTGAAATCATGTTCCTTCCCCAAGAATCGGATCTCTGTTCCTGTCCTCTGCATTTGTTCTCCCTTTTAGGTGAAAGAGATCAGAGCTTCTCTTGTAAATTTAAAAGGTCTGGAGGCTTTCAGGGCTCAAGTTTATAGTGGTGTTGTTTCCTGGGTCTTATCTATCAGTCATGCTATATATGGACATGGATTTGATGAGACTAATGGGATGTAGGAACTGAGCTAAGTTGAACCTGCTCTCCCCAGAGACTGAAGCAGTACAGGAAAAATGTATGCTCCTGAGGTACTGAAGGAAATATTTGTAAGTTTGTTCTAAATTTCTCTCTCTGAAGAGAATACACATTTTTCTATTACCTATTATGTGCTAAGCACTTTTCAAAAATATTATCTCATTTGATTCTTACGACAACTCTACAAGATAGATTTGAGGCAATTGGAGGTTAAGTGACTTGCTTGCAGTGACACTGCTCTTAATTGTCTAAGGTAAGATTTGGACTCAAGTCTTCCTGACTCCAAGTCCAGTGCTTTATCCGCTGTGCTACCATTCTGAATAATTATAGTTATTTCTGCCTCTGAAGAAAATATCCTCTGCAAAAGCTAATTGATGTTAAGTGGTTAAATGGAATTTGAGAATGCTAGTAACTGACACCTAACTGTGTTGGGGGAATAGTAATGAGAACAAGGTAAGTAGGGGCTCAAGCCAATGGCTTTAGAAAGAACACCCTTTCACCACCCGGTTACCTAGCTTTCCAATGGGATGATATAACCAGAAAGGCTCTGGGAGAGGGATCCAAAGCATAGATGCTACACAAGGATGAAGAAAGAAGCTTAGTGAAGTGACTTGTCCAAAGTCACAAAGAGAATAAGTAGCAGAATGAAGGACTTAAGATATTCAGTAAGTCTCCAATGGATGGAAATGTTAGAAATGGATTTCACTTCAATATAAGAAAGAACATTCTAACAAAGATTGCCTTGGATTATTATATTGCTGGGAAGAGCAAGATCAATCACAGTTGTTCATCATATAATAGTAGTATTGCTGTTACTGTGCACAATCAGTTAAAGTATTTTTAAATGCTCTTAATACTTCTGAAAGGATTGGATTTTTAATATTTAAATTTAATAATAAAGGCTCATATTTTTATATGTCATAAAATTTAACTCTCTATATAGTACATAGTATGAATCCAGGTCCCATAAGTCACAATGAAGACTCAAAGCATCAGGTAAAAAGGGGACAGATTTAAAAATCCTGCCTAGCATTCAAAAAGGTTCTGCCTGGGGGTTGCCATCATGGAGCCCGAAGTGAGAAATAGGAGGATTTGGAGAAGAGCATCTGTGATTCATTCCTTCTTTCAACAAATATTTAATGAGTATAGATAGTGGGTGCACTGCTGGGCTTTGTCTGATGCTAGAAATACAAATAAATGTGAAGGGGTCTAGGAATCTATGAACCACACATCCCAGAAGCCTGTGTGTTCAGTTTGAAGGTGGGATAGAAATCTCATGAGGATATGAATCTGATAGAATGTAAACTCTTTGACAGCAAGAACTATTTCATTCTGTTGTCTTTGAATACAGTGATGTACTGGTAAATGTTTAACAACCAGCTGGGGAAACTGTTAAGTTTAATTATTAACATTTTCTCCAACACCTTTTTTAAGACTAGGCTAGAGGTCAGGAAACTATGGCCAAATCGATCCAACCTCTTGTTATTGTAGGATCTGCAAGCTAAGAATTATTTTTACATTTAAAAATTATTTTTACATTTAAAAAATGTGATGGGATGCCCATCCACTGAGGAATGACTGAACAAGTTGTGGCATATCATAGTGAAGGAATATTACTGTGCTGTAAGACATGATGAGCAAGTTCATTTAAAAAAAAAAAAACATGGAAAGGAGGGCAGTGAACTGAGAGTCAGGTCTAGAGACAGGAGGTCCTAGATTCAAATTTGGCCTCAATTACTTCCTAGCCATGTGACTTTGGGCAAGTCACTTAACCCCCATTTCCTAGCCCTTACCATTCTTTGGCCTTGGAACCAATACATATTGATTCTAAGAGGGAAGCTAAGGGTTTAAAAAAAAAAACCAAAAACATGGAAAGACCTTCATGAAATTATGAAAAGTCAAATGAATAGAGCCACAGAAACATTATAAACAGACACAGAATTAATGTTTGAGAAAAAACTGATAAATAGAAACAGGAATATAGTTTATCAAAACTTTAGCTTAATATATAGTATAAATATATAGAAAATATAGTTTAAGTAGGCTTTTTTGGGTCAAATGATACCTTCTCTAGTACAGGAAAGGTAGAGAATTTTAATTTAACTATCAATCAATAGTTTGTGGTCTCTCATTTGGAAACAAAGGAATGAATTCTTGATTTATTTTGGATTTTCAAGGTGAAAATGTTCACACTGAAATTTTAATGATCAGTTCTCTTTTCCTTAATAGCTGGCTCCACATCCTGTTTATATTCCCTGAACTTTGTTCTGTTCCTGGCAAGTGAAGAGTACTAAATACCTCTTGATTAATTGATTGATTCAGATTGGATCCATTTTTAAAAATCTACACCATGCTAGTGCTAATGCTCCTAGTAGAAAGGTGTTTCTCCAGTTCTGGCTCCTAAAAGAGTAAACATCAAGGTCTCTGGAATGTTTCTGGTGTGTCCATTCATCAAGGTTTCATTGTTGCTTTGATGGGGGAACCTCTGACACCCATTTTCCCTTGTACTGTATGATTATCCACTCTGGAAGCTGTAACAAGTGGACTCATAGCTTCCAGTTCCTAGAACTGTGGGAGGTAGTAGCCTTGGGAAATGGGGGTGACATTGCTTGCTGTTGTTAACCTTGCTTTCTATTTTAAGAAAATGTCATTTGCATTATTATACTTTATCAAAATTATTCTGGCTTCTGCTGGGGAGATTCAATCAAAATGGGTTCTCCTTAACAGTTGATTAACACAGATGGTTATCCCTGGAATATACCAAGGGGAGCTAACAAGGGGCAAGAGAAAACAGAGGGCTTGTATTATACAGTCTCTGACCTTTAGGAAGCTAATTGGAGAAGAAAAGTCAATAATGAAAAAATTTTAAAACACTTAATTAAGATTCTAAGTTGTATCAACATGGAATCTAGAAATCCCAAACTTGTGGCCTAGTGGGATCTGATGAACCCCAAGTTTCACGATTAGTTTATAGGTTGGAGACCCCAACATTTGTACTTGTTCCCTGTTCCCATGGGAATCTACCCTGAGGGGAATTCCAGGCTAGCCATTTCAGACTGAGTGGGGGGTCCTCAGGGAATGACAATCCACTTCAGGTGGGAGCTAAGCCCAAATCATCTCCAGAAGCCTTTCCCAGTATATCACATCCTCCTTTGGAGGATGGAAATTGGGACCTTCAGCTTGCGACTATTAAGTTTATACTATGCTATAGTCTATTAAATGTGTAATAGTATCATGTCTAAAAAGAGTACCTACCTTCATTAACAAATACTTTATTGCTAAAAAAAAAAAGGCTAACCTTCATCTGAGCCTTCAGAGTCATAATCTTTTTGCTGGTAGAGGGTCTTGATTTTATGTTGATGGCTGCTGACCGATAGGGGTAGTGGCTGTGGTAAATTTTTTTTAAGTCCTTACTTTCTGTCTTAGTAACAACTTTAGGACAGAAGGGCTTAAGGGATTAGACAATGGTTAACACTGGTAGGAAATGTTTGAGGTCACATTTGAACTGGGTCCTCTCCATTGCAGGCCTGGTACTCTGGTTGCCCAAGTTCTTAAAACAAGACAATGAAATTTGCTGCATCACCAACTCTTTCACTTGAACAGTTAGAGGCTATTGTCAGGTTATTTGGCCCGTTTTCAATATTGTTATGTCCCAGGGGATAGGGAACCCAGAGAGGCTGGTTGGGGTAGCAATCAGACAAAACACACATTATTTATGATTTAAGTTCCCTCTCTTAAATGGGCCAAGATTCCTGGTTCCCCAAACAATTACAACAGTAACATCAAAGATCATTCACCGATCACAGACCACCACGACAGAACAATGAAAGTTTGAAATATTGTGAAAATTGCCAAAATGTGACCCAAAGACACGATGTGAGCACCTGCTATTGGGAAAAGGGCATCAGTAGACTTAATTGATATAAAATGGTCACAAACCTTTAATTTGTTAAAAACCCACCCACTCACACCGTACCTACAAAGCTTTATAAAGAAAAGTGCAATAAAACAAGGTATGCCTGTACTTGGGACCACATAAGCCTTTAAAGATTAAAGAGAATTTAGAGATTACCTAGTTCGAACTATACATTTAGAGCTGCAAGGGATCTTGGAGGTCATCTAATCCAGTCTCTTTTTCTGAGGAAATGGAGGCAACAGCAAGAAAAGCAACTTGGGCACAACCCCATGTTTTCTACTGTACTTGCTCCCTCCTTAGATAACATTAGTTAGGGATAAAAGTTCCATAATTGAATTGAGGAGGGGCAAGAAGGACAGAATATCGAACACAAAAATATCTCATTTAGCCCATGAGATCTCAGGAGAGATGTTACAAAGGAGAAATTAACAAGCCTTGGCAACTGATTGGCTATGGGGATGTGTGTGGGGGAGACAGAAAGACAGAGGGGGGTGAAAGAGAGGAGAGAGAACAGGGGAGAGGGAGAGGGAGAGAAGGGGGAGGAGAGGAGAGAGGGAGGGGAAAAGAGGGGGAGAGATGGAGGGGGGGGGAGACACCTAAAGTTTGAGTCTCAGTAACTAGAGGTGGTATCCTCAGCAGTAACAGGGAAGTTAAGAGAGAAAATCTATATTGGACATCTGGTTTGATATGTCCAATAAACAGGTGGAGGTTAGGGCTAGATAAATACATTTGAGAATCATCACATAGTCATATAGATGGACCAAGTGAGGGGGTTTTGAGGCTAGAGGAGACATGAATGTGTTTGTAGGCTATAGGAAAGCAGCAGATAGATAAGGAGAGATTTCAGATCATTGATAGAGGAGGCCATCTGCTTGAAGAGCTAGGAAGAAACAGCATCATGTATTCAGGTAGAAGAGTTTGTCTTGGAAAGCAGAAAAGCCAAGTCATTATGTGAGAGACAGGTGATGGGGGAAGACTGTCGGTAGAAAACATCTGGGTGATGTGAGTTTAGTAGGAGAGAAGCAGCTCTCAATGAATGATGATGCCAAGTTCTTAGTTAAGTGCAGGGCAAAGGGAACCATGGTAGGTTTGAGGAGAGATGGAAAGGTTGCTGTGTTGAGTGGGAAAGTGAATTTGTCAGAGAGGTGCAAAAGGCTTGTTGCTGCATTGAGAGTCCAATGGAGATTACAGAATGTTGGGGGGGGGGCTTGAGGTGAACCCCCAGGGCTCAAGAAGGGTACTTTTTGGAAGAATGTAAAACTGGAACTTAGCTTAAAAATGAAAAGATAAATTTATTTAGAAGGTAATGTTGAATCTGGCTAGGAAGACTGCCTCCTAGGGGAACAGCATGGGTAGAAAAGCTGTTCTCCCAGACATGATTTCTGGGGTCTTTATACTCTTTATAACAGTGGAAGCCTACTATCAAACTGAACTCCTTTTCCTTGATTGAAGAGTGGTTTTTCTGACTATTACTTCTGTGTTTTTTTTTTCCAAGTCAACAGGAATCACAAGGATAGAAGGGAGCAAAGGAGTTTCCCTGCTTATAGTTTACCTGAAACACTTCTATGGTTTTTTTTGGGGGGGGTACAATGCTCATGCCAATAACAGAATATGATTTCTAGTGGGTCCAATCAGTGTGGCTTAATGAATTTCTCCCACTTCATATAGTAGTACCTGAGTGAAGACACTGGATGGTAGGAGTAATCCAGGACTGAGATTTGGCAGGGTAAAATCTGTGACAGGACAAGGGGACAAGGGATTCAAAAGAAAATAGTGTGAAAAGACTGATTCACCAAGAGATCAAGACAGGAAAGGAGAGAAATGTTGCCATTGCAGGAGTGATGGCCTGGGAAAGAACTGTGGGGAAAGGAATTAGAGGTCGGGGAGGACAAAGAACAGGGTTTGGATTTACAAGAAAGGGTGAGAGGTGAAATGACAACAGATTGTGACTGGATAAGGGTATTTCAGAGTTCATAAACTTGGAAGTGGACCATTTGTATTTGATGGCAAGATCAAGAGTATTAGTATCTCAGTGTAGTTGTGATGGGGTATAGGAGGAAGTAATGGAAAATTAATAAATTGAGGAACTAGGAGGACTGGGAGGTTAGGGTATTTGAAGGAAAAAATAGATATGTGTATTCAAGTATAAGGGCAGAAGTTGATGAGGAGAAAAGACTAAGCTAGGAACTGAACTCATTGAGGAGAGAAGGACCACGTCCTGGGGGAGAGTAGACAATAAGCCATCAGAATTTTGATTAAATGGTAGTTAAGAATTGGGTGAAATGCAAAGAAGTTACCCAGTGAAGGAGGTTACTGAGTAAGAGTATTCTACCTCTTCCACCTGGATCAGAATCAGGGTTTTGAGTGAAATGTCCAACCAGCATTGAAAAGGAATTCTGAGGAGGTTGGGTAAAGGATCCAGGGACTAGTAAGTACGAGCCAGAAGATGAAAAAAAAATGGGAAAGGAAAAGCTTTAAGATGAAAGTGTTTGTTGCCTAGTGTCTATTCCAGATAGCACAATGGAAGAGGAGAATAGCTTTAGAGTGGGACTTGAGAGTCTGGGTTGAGGGGTAAGGGAATGGTTAATAGCAGGATAGTAAATAGATTTTGTATAATGAAGGAGAGGCAGTTCAGAATTATTTGGACAGGCAGAGTCCAGGGGGGTGAGTGTTTAAAAATCATTGTCAAATGAGTTCTGGAGGGTTATTAACATATTATGTTCAGCCTCAGTGATGTCCTCAGATTGTTGTTAGGCCACTCAGGCAAGGAACTAGTTTAGGGACCTGATGGAATATTAACTCTTGTGGCAGGTCAGGCGATAAACAAAAGAAAAAAGGAATGGCATCTGTCTGTTCCCTGAAGGTAGGAAGAATCTCTAGGAGACTTGAGCAGATGAAATAGTACTGCAGTTTTGCTTTTGTTTTTGAATAACCCTTACCTTCCATTTTAGAATCAATATTGTGTACTGCCCCCCCTCCCTCTGGTTTTACAGTGTTGTGGTTACTGTATAATTTGTTCTCTTGGTTCTGCTCATATAATTCTACAGTAGAGTACAAGTCTCCCCAGATTTTTGAAACCATCCCTTTCATCATTTTACTAACCCATTCTTAACATTCTCTACACTACTCTAGTTTATACTCCGGAAAAAAAAGGAAGGTGTTAGATTAGAGTATAGGTTCTCAAGGTATGATCTCTATGAACTCTCCATATCTCTTAGGCCCTTTTTATCCCCTGAAACTTTAAAAGGGTTGATGTTGATGAGGTCAAAACTATTTTTTTTTTAAATAAAAATTCTTACCTTCTTCTTGGAGTCAATACTGTGTACTGGCTCCAAGGCAGAAGGGTGTGGTAAGTAAGAGCTAGGCAATGGGGGTCAAGTGACTTGCCCAGGGTCACACAGCTGGGAAGTTTCTGAGGCCATATTTTAATCTAGGACCTCCCATTTCTGGGCCTGGCTCTCAATCCACTAAGCCAACCAGCTGCCCCCCAAAATGATTTTTATAATAATACTAAGATGCCATTTCTCTATTAAAATACCTTTTTCTTTTCTAACTACATGTCTGTAAAGGACAGATCATCTTTATTTTCTTTAACCACAATGGCATATCACAGCAGATTGAATGCAGAAGCAGATAAGAAAATCCATCCAATCTATCAAGCCAGACATGAAAGCAAAAATACATAAAACAATGCTACTCTTCTCACTAATTTTTTTTTAGGAAATGTTTTTCATAAATACATGTCAACAAGTAATCAATTTTAAATGAATTAATATTTTTTAAGGTTACCAATTAAAATTTTTAATATTGTAAATATAAAGAGATACAATAAAAAACTTTGGGAGTCTTCAATAATTGTTAAGAGTGTAAAGGGATCTTGAGATCAAAAAGTTTGAGAACTGCTAGGTTAAAGCAAAGGTAATTGCACAGAAACATATGATAGGTTGGATCAGAAAGAGGAAACTGAGATGTATTCTGAAATTTTCATATTTCAAAACATTTTATTTTTTTATTCCTTATATTTCCCAGATTATCTCCCTACCCCACAAATAATTCTTTTCTTGACATAGTCAAGCCAAAAAATTAATATGCTGGCCCAGACTAAAAATATATGTCCCTTTCTGCACCTGCAGTCCACTGTCTTTCTTCAGGAGAGGAGTCCCTTTCGGTACCCACAACCCACCATCTCTCTTCAGGGGAGGAGCCCCTTTCTGTACCCACAATCCACCATCTTTCTTCAGGAGAGATGCTCCCTTTTGTTGATAGAGTCCAACACCTTTCTTCAGGAGAAGAGTCCCTTTCTGTATCTATGTTCCACCACCTTTCTTCAGGAGAAACACCCCTTTCTGTACATAGAGTACAATACCTTTCTCCAGGAGAGTCATCCCTTTCTGTACCTAGAGTCCAACACCTTTCTTCAGGAGAAGAGACCCTCTCTGTACCTATGGTCTGCCACCTTTCTTCAGGAGAAGTACCCCTTTCTGTACATAGAGTACAATACCTTTCTCCCGGAGAATTATCCCTTTCATTACCTAAAGTCCACCACCTTTCTCCAGGAGAGGAGCCCCTTTCTGCCCTTATGCTCCAACACCTTTCTTCAGGTGAGTCACCCCTTTCTGCACTTAGAATCCACCACCTTTCTTCAGGTGAGTCACCCCTTTCTGCATTTAGAATCCACCATCTTTCTTCAGGTGAGTCACTCCTTTCTGTACCTATGGTCCACCACCTTTCTTCCAGCGAGTCAATCCTTTCTGTATCTATGGTCGACCACCTTTCTTCAGGAGAGGAGTCTCTTTCCTCACCTATAGCCCACCATCTTTCTTCAGGTGAGTCACTCCTTTCTGTACTTATGATCCGCCACCTTTCTTCAGGTGAGTCACCCCTTTCGGTACCTATCCAGGACCTTTCTCCAGGAGAGGCGAAAGACATACTTCACTGTCAGTACCGTTAAGTCAAGATCAGAATTTTGAAGTTTTTTCCCTGTTTTCCTTTATTAATGTGCTAAGGGTGTCCATCCTTATCTTGGTTCAGTTTACTTTGTTCCGTCCCCGTAGTCTTTACCTTTAAATACACTCCACAGGTAAGCCTGAGGATCCTGGAAAACCCCGCCCCTTCCTCTAAGCCACGCCTCCCGGGGCTTCGGCCGGTTCGCGAATGTCAATCCCGTAACCAATCAGAGGAGCCTGGGGGAGGGTAGTACAGTTGCAGGAGCCAATAGCCTGAGAGCAGAAGCCGGGCTTGCCCGGGCATGTGGGAGCCGCAGCCTTCCGTGCGACCATGTGGAGGCCGGAAGAGTGACTTGCGGGCGTCCGGTAAGTTGTGCCGCGTGGGGCTCGGGGCCGTAATGCTGGGCCGCCAGAGAGGGGACTCGGAACTCCCAGCGAGGAGAGAGACCCCGAGAAGTCGCTGGCTTTTGGAGGGGGGCTGGGAGATGAAGCCGGACTGGGGATGCGGGGTTGGGCTGGCGTGGGGGGCGGAGAGAGCTAAGGTAGCGCCCGGGGCAGGGCAGGCTCCCTCGACTCAGGGCCCCGGCTTTGCCCCCTTTATGACCTCGCCATGCGTAGCTGGGCTGGCAGAGAGACCCCCGTCCGGGAGAGGTTCCAGCCACCCCCCAACCCCCCTCCCAGGGGCGGGACCGTAGGGTTTGGGGGTAAGGTTGAAAAAGGGGTATTTGGGGCATCTCGGCCTGTCCCTTAATATTACAGATGAGAAAGTGGAGGCTCCCCTCACCCCACTCCCCATCTTAGCTGACTTGCCCAAGGTCAGGGCTGGAGTCAGGTTTTGAACTCAAGCCCCCTGACTCGTGATATAACGGAAAAACATGGGCTCATGGAATCAGAGGATCAGGTTTTCAAATGTCACCCCTGCTGCTTGCTACTTGTGTGACCTTAGTCAAGTCAGGTAACCCCTTTGGGTCTTTTGGTTTCTTCCTCTCTAAAATAAGGGGCTGGTCCCCTAAATCCCTCCAGCCTGACCTTTTGACTCCCAAGTTCAGTGTTCTTTCCATAGAACCACACTGTCTCTGGACCACCATGCTCCTTTCTCTAAAGTAGGGAGTGAGACTAGATGTACTTTACTAGTCTTTTGGAGCTTAAAATTTTTTTTTCCCTCTTGGATATCTTTAAGTGAATTATTCAGACCCACCCTGTAGTGTGTGGCTCTTTGAAATTTGGTTTCTCTTGAGGGCAGCACTTGGAGCCCATCCCACTCACTGATTGCTATTTACTTTCCCTGAAAGCCTAGCTCTTGGAGACTCAGACTTCATTTTCCTTCATATTTTTTGGTAGGTTATATAAGTTGAAGAAAATGTTAAGCATTCAGAGCAGTAGGTGGCTCAGTGAATAGAGAGCCAGGTTTGGAGATGGGAAGTTCTGGGTTCCAATATAGCACCTGGGCAAGTCACTTAACTCCAGGGCCGTGGCCCTTACAGTTCTTCTGCCTTAGAAGACAGAAGGAATGGGTTTTTAAAATAAATATAAATGTTAAAAATTGAAAGAGACCTTAGATACCATTTAACCAACCTCCTAATTTCACAGAGGAGGAAACTGAGGCCAAGAAGGGCAGAGTGACTTGACCAAGATCATGTAGCTGTTACTAACAGAATCAAGATTTAAGCCTCAGCATTACAAAACCTTACTACAAAGAATAGTGACTCCTGTCATTTTACCTATTTTACCATGATAATGCTTCTCATTCAAGAATCTGCAGATGCTCTGGAATTGTGGAGGAGTGGTAGCTGTGAAGTGAGTCCAGAAGTGTTGGTGCTTTGGAAGAGGAAAGAGGCTGGCTCCAGGACTCTTCTCTAATGAGGTCCCTCAGTGTTCCTGACTGGAGTGTTCCGAGTCTAGGCTATGTGTCAGAGCTTTAGTCACTCAAAAGCTTTGTCAGCACTAATCATAACTTACTCTGAATCTTGAGAGCCTATCCTTTGATGAGGTCATTCTTATTATGTTCTTACTATTCAGCCTCACCCCTTCCCCGTGGGGTGAAAAGAGTTCCTGGAGACTTCTCATTTATCACATAGAAACCTGAAGTCTAGAGAGCTTAAGTATTTTAATAGAAAATGAAATTTTAGACATTAGGCTTTAGGACCTTAGAGGTCCTGTAGGGGAAAGAGAAAGATCTTGACAGTGGGAATTAAAGAATATGGGTTGTGTGGCTGCTTCTGCCACTGCTACCTATGTAGTCCTGGGCAAATCAGTGACTCTGAGCCTCAGTTTCCTCCTCTGTTAAACAAAGGGACTGAAATAGCTAACCTCTCCAAGGTGTCTTCCAGTTACAAATCTATGTATATGCCTATGTATATTACCAGCCTCCTCATTTAGCAGGTAAAGAACATGTTCAGAATGGTTGGTGGCCAAGGCTGGTAGTCTTCTGACTTTCTCCCCCAACCTAGTCTTTTTCATGTTATTTAGCAAATAAGTAGCAGAAAACCTAGCATCTTGATTTCCTGGCTCCTTGCAAACTTGATCCCCAGAAATGAAATTCTCTTATACAGTGTTAATGATTTGTTTTCTGGAGCTTTGACTAAACTTGGATTCCCAAAGCTCTGGAACCTACCCACCACATTTACCTTATTTTTGTCTGTGTCTTTGTGGCTCCCTGGGCTTGTGGAAGTGATCCTACTGAAACAGTTTTAGGTAGAACTCATTCACTTCCCTACTTACAGACCTCCCAACTCCCAAAGGCCTTAAAGAGGGTCAAGTGGCTCATGTTTATTTTCTAGGTGACCAGATAATAATCATGTTTTTTCTGGGTGAGGAATACATAAGGAAATTAGTGTTTTGTGTCTAAAAGTAAAGAGAAAGAGAACCTGTTAAGAGGGCATTGATTCTCTTGTGGCCTTCAGGTAGTGTTTTCCAGGAGGCCAGTTGTGATGACCAACTGTCATTCTAGTGGGGACGAGGGGGCCTTCAGTCATTTTATTTCTCAGTGCCCTTTCTCCATTTACGTAATAAAAAGGAAGAACAAGTATTGTTATCAAACTCTAAATTAGTATCTTTGCTGTTTTGTGATGAAGAAACCAAGGCCTACAAATGCTAAATGACTTGACCAGAATGACAAAACTAGAATGGCAAAGCCAGAAATAAAACCCAAGTGCCTGACTCCTGTACTAGGGTTTTTATATCTTATCTGCTCTGTAAATAACATTCAAATAAGGTCAGCCTATCCACAGGAAAAATGACTCCTGGTGAAATTGTGAATCAAGTCTGACTGCTTCAAGGTGGGAATGTGTAAAACTAACTACCCACAAATTAAAGTAACTCAAGTGTTCCAGGGGCCGGCCTTATCCTACCTTATTGTTCCTCATCCCTGTTCTAGAAGAAAAACTTGGTCCAGCTCAGGCTTAGTATCATCAGTTACTTGCAAGCACCAGGTAGGACAGAGAGGATCTGAGTAGAGATGATAAGAAGTTTCTAATTAGTGTTTCAGCTTTTTCTATAAAAGATGGAGTAAGGACCCCTAATTCTGTCAGGTAATGGTCTTTTAAGAGAAATGTTAGAGATTTGGTTTGAGTCAGGGAAAGTAACAAATCTCAGCTCCAATTCTATTCTCTGCTTTGGGGCAAATCATTTTTAGAGCTTCATTTTTCTCAACTGTAAGATGAGAAAACTGTCCCAAAGAGATTGATGATACATGTACTAAGGACAGGAAGTGGGACTCAAAATCAGGTCTTTTGACCTTCTGTACATGTGAAAACATATAAACTATCAAAAAGGCAAAAATATGGATTGGAATATATATCACAAGGATGTGATATAGATTGAGTTAATTAAGGAAGACACCATAAGAAGTGCATTTTGTCTTTAGTTTATAAACGAGGGATCCTTAAAATCTAGAGATGATAGAGAGGAAGTGTAAGCCAATGAGAATTAAAATGTTGTTTAAAAAAAAAAAGATTATGTTGGCCTGATTCTAGATGACAATACTACTGATTCACCTTTGATCTTAGGGTTTATTCAAAACATTCAAACCACTGGGAGAAATTCCACCAAATAATTCAAAGGTTCACATGCTCTTGCCTCACTGACAGCTTTGAATCTCAGTCATAGCTTTGGGGAAGCAAAATGGTATAAATAACTGTAATCCAGACAATCTGGTACTCTTGTTGGAACCTTTTGTAAGTGAATCATTTTGGGTAAGGAAGATCCAGATACTTTTGAACATAATCATGCGTGAAAAATCTTGGCCTGTGACTCCCACTGTCTTTTTTTTTAGCCTTCTGTTTTTTAATCTAGATGCTAAATATCAATAGAAGAATGATAAGAGGTAGGCAATTGGTGTTAAGTGACTTGACCAGGCTTACACAGCTAGGTAGTATCTAAGGTAAAATTTCAACCTAGGCCCTTCCAGGCCTGGTTCTCTCCACTGAGCCTACCTAGCTGCTTCCTCTCATTGTGTGGCACTCACTTGCCCTACCTGGCTCACTATTTCAAGTAGGCTTCAGACCATGTTTCCTCTTACTGGCTTTCCTCTTGCTGTCTTGTCTTTTCTTCTCTTGACCTCTCCTCCATTTCCAAATCCATAATCAAATGCACTGTGTCCTTGTTTCTGGAAAGAGGGCATGTGTTTATCTTGCTCTGTTCACTATCTGTCCTTTTTCAAACCCTCCCCTAACCACCACTCCCTTACCATTCCCTCCTATTAGAATCGAAACTCCTTGATGGTAGAGACTATTTTATTCTTAGACCCAGAGCTTAGCACTGGCACTGGAATGCTTTTTCATTCACTTGGAGATTCATAGAATTCCTTTGCTGTCCCAGATCTTTACTAGTTGGCTCTTCAGTCTTCCTAGCTATTTCTGCCTATTCCCTGCTCGTCTCTCTGTAGGAAGGGGCTGATCTAATCCACCTGCAGCCACTAACAAGTGGGGGGGGGGGGGTTGTTCAGTAACAGTGAAGGGGAGGAGTTGGCAAGCAAGTAAAAAAGTAAGAAGGTATGTGTTTAAAGAATCAGCCATACAGCATTCCCCTTGTATCTGGGAAAACCTGGCATCTAAGACTGGAGTCTTGGTTCTGACATTTCCTATTTGTGCAACCCTGTTTGTGTACATTTCTCTTACTACCAGGCAGTTCTGTGTTTCAGCTGATGCATCTGTGAAATGGGTGGGGAAGGGTAGATGGAATCCTTTCCCACTATTATGATCTACTCTGATGTGACTTCCTTGTACGTTGACCTTTTCTCAGGTGCCGAGCAGGAGTGGATCACAGCCAGGTAGAGAGATGGCCACGCACGGTCCCCTTGCTGAGCTGGCAGGAATGACATCAAAAGAGAGCTCCAAGTCCTTCCAGGGCTCAAGCGCACCTTTAACTAACTCCACAGGCAAGGATACCCCTCGGTGGTGGTACAAGAGGAGGAGCCGGCGGCACCAAAGGTTCATGGTCCACAAAGCCCTTCTAGAGAAGCGAGGGGTGCTAAGTGTACCCCCGGAGTCCGAGAATCCCCTCCAGGTGACCAGACCTGAGGGCCTGGAGGACACAGAGGCCAGCAAGTATGGTGTGCAGCAGGATGCCCTTGGCTCACCTGGCCCCCAGCCCAGAAGAAAGCAGCTTCAGAAGATGGAGCCCAACAAGGGGACTGCCTCTGGCCATGCTATGCCCAACAAGTGTGTGGCTATTGACTGTGAGATGGTGGGCACCGGCCCTGGGGGGCGGGTGAGCGAGCTGGCCCGCTGCTCTGTAGTGAGTTACCACGGGGACGTTCTGTATGACAAATACATCCGCCCCGAGACTCCCATTGTGGATTACCGCACCCGTTGGAGCGGCATCACCCGACAGCATATGCAGAATGCCATCCCCTTCAGGGTGGCCCAGAAAGAGGTACGGGCATGGCTAGGGAAAGCTATGCTGATGTTGTGCTAAGTGTCAGGATTCCTACCTTTCTCCTAAGGATTGGGGGCAATTTACAGACAAAGATGGAACAGGGAAGCAGGCACTCAAGTCACTTTATCTGGCCCTGCTTCCATCTTCTTCATAGACCTGGTCTTTGCTTTAAAATAAGTACAAAACCCTTACCTTCTTGTCTTTGATTGATAATAAGTATCAGTTCCAAGGCAGAAGAGCCTTAAGGGCTAGGCAATGGCAGTTAAGTGACTTGCCCCAGGGTCACACAGCTAGGACTTGTCGGCCTAGATTTGAACCCAAGACTTCCTATCTAGACCTGGCTCTTCATCCACTCTGTACAACTTTTAATAACAGCAAAGCCTGATCCCCCTGCTCCAGGTGACCTAAGCCTAGGGCAAAGAGTAGTACAGATACCTGATAATTATCTTGTTTCCTCACCTAGACTTTAAGTTCCTTTAGGGCAAGAAATGGCCTGAGACTCTTGTGTTATTTATACACCCAGCAGTAGAGGCCACATAATGTCCTATGGCACAGAGTGAGCTAACCTCAAAGTCAGGAAAACCTGGACTGTCTAATAGGAACACACTGGCTTTCAGTTCAGGCCGACCTGGTTCTCTAGGTAGCCTTCCCAGAATAGAGACTGTAGAGCAGGGCCGGATTGCATGGGGAGGGGGAGATAACCAGTGACAGGACAGGGTTAGGAGAATTCCTTTTACCACCCTCTTGGGTACAGGGGGCTCAGTCACTCACTTTTGAAAATTAATGAATTCAGGATGAGGAGAAACCTTCCACTTGAGGAAGTTGTTCTAGAAGGAGATACTTTGGGAAAAGGTAGATTAGATCAGGAGGGAGGGAAGGAATCCAAATCTGTTCTTAGAGCAGCTAAGTGACTCAGTGGACAGCCAGCCAGGCCTGGAGCTGGGTATGTGTGTTCTGGGTTCAAATCTAGCCCCAGACCCATCTTAGTTGCATGACACTAGGCAAGTCACTCAACCTCCATTTCCTAACCCTTAACTGCTCTTCTGATTTGGAACCAATACTTACTATCAATTCTAAGATGGAAGGTAAGAGGTTTAAAAAAAATCTCAAAAGCTAAAAAATTAGGACCAGGGGAGGAGTAACATTAGTTTTAAAGCGTTGCTACTAAAATTGTCATTTTTATTTGAAATTAAAAGAATCTTTAATTCAAAATTACCAATAAATATTTAAGCTCTCAAAAAAAAATAGTGCCAGACAGTGGACTAGGGTGGTTGGAGTAGGTGTGGGGTCAAGTCCTAGAGTTGGAATCCAGGAATGGCGGTGATTCTGGATTGTGTTCCAAGTCCATTTTCTCTAAGGGACCCACTTTGAACCCTTGAAAGACTTTGTCCACATGCTACAGTTGTTCGCAGGTACAGTAGGAAGAATTTCACTGATGTCTCTCATGTTTCTTAGATCCTTAAGCTGCTGAAGGGCAAGTTGGTGGTGGGCCACGCGCTCCATAACGACTTCCGGGCCCTCAAGTACTTCCATCCCCGGAGACAAACTCGGGACACTCTTTCTGTCCCGAGCCTGATCAACCAGACAGGTTTCCCTGTCCGAGCTCAGTCCTCTTCTCTCAAGAACTTGGCCCTCCAGCTTCTGAACAAAAGAATCCAGGTATGTGGATTGGGAGGGGAAGGAGTAGACATAAAGTGATGAAGAGGGAGTTCACCCTAGAGAGGGAGCCAGAACCTCTATCTAGTCTAGTATATGTGTATAGTATATAGTGTATGTGTGCTCATCCTTGGCTGCTTACCCATCCTCAATGCAGGCAAGGCCTATGAAAGCAATAGTGCCTTTCCTACCAAATCTTATAGATAAAGAAACCATTTTATAGATAAAGAAACTTTGAGATGGGAAATGATAAGTCCTAAGTAAGCAGTAGATGGCATATTTGGGATTTGAACCCCAGCCTTCTAACTTCAGGTCATCATTCAGTTCCCTAACTTTTGTGGGTTTAATCTTATCCCAACTCAAGACCTGGATACTTTAGGTAAAGATTTCTTCTTTTCACAGATCTGACTACCGCCATATTCTGTGACTCTCTTCCCTCCCTGCCTCTCTCCTTATTTATGCCTTGAGAGATAAAGTGTCTGCCCCTTGGTGGTGCTGGACAGAAGCTACCAGGGCAGCCTGTATGTGTTTTCTGGGATCTCACAACCTTCCCCAGGCCTCAAGGACATTGATTCCTTTTTCCTTTCCAGGTTGGCCAGCATGGGCATTCATCTGTGGAAGATGCCACCACTGCTATGGAGCTCTACCGACTGGTCGAGGCACAGTGGGAACAAAAGGAGGCCAGCAGCCACCCCTCCAGCCTTGAGGACAACCTTCAGGACAGCGGCACAGACACTGAGCACTACATGGAAGACCAGTACTGGCTAGAAGATCAGACTGAAGGCTGTAAATGATCTCCAAGGGTGGGAAGAGCATGAGCTTCTGTGGGTAACCCAGTAAAAATCGGCCTTGTGATGCGTGTGGAAAGAGTGGATCTCATACCCCCGTCCTCAGGCCTTTTCATGCCAATAAGGCAACGGGTTGATGGAAGAGAGCCCCCATTTAGCATCCTTTGTCAGGTTGGTAGCATGACAGTACTTTGGCTTCCAGGCTTCTAGGGTGATGGGGATTGGGTGGCTTCCCCTCTTTCTCCCACCCTCTGGGCATTAAGGGTGCCAGTGTCCTCTAATTTCAGCCACATTACTTTGAAGACACTAGTAATAAACTGTCATGCCATCCTGCTGAGGAGGAAAGCTGGTGAGGAGGTCACATCTTTTGATGTATTGTAGTGAACAGTGTTTTGTGGCTTTCACAAGACATTCCAAGAGTTTGTGTGTTCTTTAGGCCAGTGGTACAGTGCTTCTGTGCCACCTCCCTGCCCCTAACTTACTCTGGATTTTAAAAATACACACTGCACCAGGTGAGTTTTCACCCTGATCTCTAAAATGGAGGTACAAGTACTCCATTTTAGGGGGGTACTTGTGTCATTACCACCTAGGGGTAGGCTATGGATAGAGGGAATGAACACTGGATTTAGTCAGTGGACCTAAGTTTACATCCTCTTGTCATCTACCTCTATGACCTTGGGCAAGTCATTTAATTAATATGAGCCTCAGTTTCCTCATCTGTAAAATGAGGGACTTAGACTAGATGGCCTCTGAAAGACCCTTCCAGCTCCAATCTGTGATCTCAGGGAGTATAAAGGAATTATAATTGGTTTTTGAGCTTAGGTTAAAGGTGCTATAATAGGCCAAAAGTCTGAAATTCTCCACTCTAACCAAGCTTACAATAAATAGAGCAAAGAACAGGAGTTTGAACTCCAATCTTTCTATAGTCCTACAGTCTTCTCTGCAGGCCCAGTTTGGATCCTGCAGGGTTTCTGCTGCTTTTTTTCTGTGACCTTGTTTAAGTCTTTGACCTCTCTTTGCCTTGGTTTCCCTCTCTGTGAGAGAGTTGGACAGATGCCTTAAGGACTATTCCAGCTCTGAAGCCTCCTGTTATCCTATCATGGTTCCTGACTTGGTTCCTCAGAACACTCTCTTTTGTGGTGAATTGACTGAAGAAGGAAGAGGAGAAAGTCGCTTATCTTTCAGTATTCCTAATTGACACATATTGGATCAGGAATTCTTCCCTAACCACCAGTGCTGAATTCTTATAAGAGGTGGCCCATTTCCACATTCAGGGTTCCCTAGCAAAACATTGATTGGAGAATATGGATTTACTCTCTGCTTAGAGTTGTTTGAACAGTATTTAATCCTAGGCAAAGATCTTCCCCTTTGATTTACATTTATTGTTAGTATTGGTTTACATTGATTTGACACTAATTTACTTCATTTTTAAGAATGTCTCCTTTCCCTGCATTTTTTCCCTTATTTCTTCTTGCCTTTCCCTCCTTTCACATCCTTCCCTGAAATTCTTCTAACTCCTTCCCTGTGTGGTATTTAGCTTTCTCAAGTGCCATTATACCCTTCTTCAGAAGAGCACTTTTTAGATGTGTCTAAGCGCAATAGGGTTCCCAAGAAATGGGTTGAGAGTCCTTGGCTTAGGCAGAGCTATATATTGTTTAGACTTGAATGTTCTAGCAGGTGCCATTCATGACCCATACTTAGATGTGGGCACTACCTGGTGGGCTTATTTATTCTCAATTCAGGCACTAAGCACTTGTCTCATAATTAATTAGTAGAACATTAGCCTAGATTGTTGGCGGTTGGGAGACTTGGTATCCGGTCCTGGCTCTCTTTAGTTATCTGAGACCCCCTCCTCTCCTTATCATCCCCTGCCCCCAGCCAGCAAGTCTGCTTTATTCAGCTGGTATAGGAGAGTGCATAAAAGATTTCTTAGCTGTAGGGAGGGACAATAGGGGACATTCTTTGTTTTGTATCCCCACATTCCACAGTACCTGATACATAGTAGGCACTTAATAAATGCTTGTTTATTGATTGACTAGTGAGAGGTTCTATAGTCAACTCTTTAATTATCTGCTTTGTCCTGCATCTCTAGGGACCTTACTCTGAGGTTTTCTTCTCCTTAGTACCCTCCTGATGTGTCCAGGGGTTGAAAATAGATATTCATATATATGAGCATCGAAGGGTAACTTTGGATACAGATGTAGCTTAGGACAAAATCACATCATGCAATCCAAGGTCAATCAATTGTTTTGGGGGTTATCTTCTTATTTTTACCATTTACATTATTGTGGATGATCTAGGGTTGCCTATAACTTTTAGACAACATCATAATTATTTCCTTTTCCAGAGGAGGTTCTAGAATACAGAAAGCTGATCTTCTATGAGTTTGTAGCAGGCCGGCTCTGGCCCGCAAAGACCAACTTTCTAGCATTTAATACTGGAACAGCAGAATCTTGCAGCTTTCTGGGGCTGGTTTCCTCTTGGACCCTTCTAGATTGGCTAGGAATTATGGTAGTAGAGTCACTGATTCCAGGTCTGACCTGCGGGGAGGCAGAAAGCAGGTTGAAAAGCCTTGGATTTCTGTCTGCACAAAACAGGGTGTTTACTTATTGTCCACCATTACTGTGGTTGGTGGGAAAGGGGTGGGACTGGGAGAGATTTAGGCTATATTTGAAACCATTTATAGGAAGTAGTTCCCTGGACTGAATAAAGCTCATTTAAAAATACCTGTGTCTGTGTATACTTTATTTAACATGACAGCCTTGTTTTATGAAACCCGAAATTGACCCTTTTGTTATGGGAATT
This sequence comes from Monodelphis domestica, assembly GCF_027887165.1. Taxonomy (NCBI): domain Eukaryota; kingdom Metazoa; phylum Chordata; class Mammalia; order Didelphimorphia; family Didelphidae; genus Monodelphis; species Monodelphis domestica. The sequence continues at coordinate 128,033,794 of NC_077227.1, read as the reverse complement.
TGCCTTCAAGAAAAAACCCCCAAACTGACACTTGTCCCAAACTGAACAAATAAGCCACCAGGCACCCATTGAGCACCCTGGATTAAGAGCAGTGGATGTATTCAAATCTCAAGTACTCTTTTTTTCCTTCTTAGTTTATTTTATTGTATTTAGGCCTTTCCCAGCTACCGAGGCCAGTATGCAACCTGTCAGTTGTCCTTCCTTTCATATATTCCCTAAGGTATAAATATAACCCCAAGTTCTTTAGTTTGACAGAAATTGCCTTTCTTGGTATTTTTCCTGTAAACTGTTCTGTCAACTTGAAAAATCACAGACCCACCAAAGCAGTTACAAAAGAACACGTCTTTAATCTGAACAAGGGATACAGTGCTCAAATGGCCATTACACAGAGCCACCCAGCTCTGGAAAAAACACCAAGAATGGGAATTTCCATTAAACTGTAGAATTTGGGGTTCTATTTGTACCTTATGAAGTATAACCAAAGAGAAACATACCTGATAGGTTACATAGGGGTATTGGGAAATTGGGACTCAGGAAAGAGGTTGTAGCCCAAAGCTCTAGGGTACCTTGGAAAGAAAAGAGAAACTAGGACAATTACATCTCCAATTCAAGTTGCTCTATAGATGCTTGATGGTCTATTGTCCGGGACTAGGTTTAGTCAGGGAATTTCTCCAAGGCAAGTTTCCATAAGACCACAGTAAATTTGGCATTTCATAAAACTAGGTTGTCCATTCCCAGAGTCTCAGAGCTGGATGGCTCTTGTAAAGATTAAATTAACTCTCCCCTGATTGTATAAATGAAATTAATTAACTCCCCTGCCCATGTTTTAGATTTAATCACCAAAAGTGTAAACATCTCACTTAGTCATTGAGTGGGAGAGGTCTGTAACCCACATGTAGTGGGTCAGAATCAAACTGTCCTCTGGGCAGTCCTAAGCAAAGCTTCGACTATAATTGGTAGATGGAAAAGAGGGAGGCACAGGAAGTGTGCAAAAGAAAGTGTCTTTAAAAGGGAGTTACAACTTACTGTGGAGAACTTGAGGGAGATCTTCAGAAAAACTAGGACTTCTGGAGTTCTGAGTTTGAGTTGGAGGCTGGTGAAGAATCTGCTGACTGGACCTGAGACCTTTCTTGGTGAGACTCCTTGAATCTCTCCCTTTAGACTGACACATGGTGAGTGAAAAGAAATGACTCCTTTCCTGGATTTTTCTGAAGAGACCATCCTCAGGAGAGACCTATCCTGGTGAGAGAGGCTCCCTGCATCCCCAGGTCATCAGCTCAAGGCTGAGGTCTCTCCAGCTAAGAACTAAAACTCCCTGGCCTGGGTTGAGCCAGGGACGGGGGCAAAATACTTAGTGGGTAGTCTAGATATCTTAACCTATCCTCTCTGATTTCCTACTTCACTCTTTTTATGCTTCATAAATAAAGTGTAAATAAAATCTCTTTGGAATTAATTAAATTCCTGGTGACCCTATTCATAAATAATCCAGTCCAACCTTTTATAAAAACCCCTTATTTCCCCCTTACATTCTATGTGATGTAAGTGTTGGCTGGCCATAAGAGCATTGTCTCCCTTGTCCTGATTAAAGACGTGTTCTTTTGTACCTGCTTTGTGGTTCTACGTTTTTTTCAGGTTGTCAAATATCTTCCAGCTTTTATCCACTCTGCTTAGCTTCCCCTCAAGAGATGGCATTTAAACCCAGGCCCTCCTAACTCCCAAGTGGAGCAAGATCTCCAGCATTCATTTATCTGTTGGATAGCTATGGTTCCTCTAAAGATGGGCTACTACCAGGAAACAAGGGTATATACTCTGGCTTTGAAAAGATACTATCAACCCACTAGCTTCCAGAATGTCCAACTCCACTGAACTGGAGTTGAACTATATGAAAGATATTGGAAACTGAGGAAGACGCAAAAAGTATTTGAATGTATTATCAGCAGAAGGAGCATGGATGGGGAACCCCTCACCTAAATTGAGGAGCCTGTTAGATACAGAAGTTAGCCAGCTTTCTTTTGGTGGGGAGAGAAGAGGAAGAGAAAAAAATAGCTTATGGTTTGAGGGACAGAGTATATCAGCTAATTCTTGACTGTAGTTCCTTGGAGTGACTTGGGGTCTCAAGGAGATAAGCTGATAGTTACCTGGAAGTCTCTGGAGCCCCTTCTCTTGAGATCTTATCAGGTAAGGTTCCTAGTGACAACCTTATTTTATGAAACCCCCAAGGTTTACCTTGGTCTCTGGGGAACTTGCTTTCTAGGAATTCACTGACTAATCCTTATCTCAGACAATATGTCATCAAGCACCCATTAAGCACCCTGAAAAGGAGTGTTAGAAATAATTAAATCTTAAGTACCAATTTTGTCTTAGAGGTTTCTCTCATTGTATCTAGGCCTCCCCTGTGGGCTGGACTCCTTCCTTAGCCTCCCTTTTAGCTAATGAGTTGTCCTTCCTTTATCCCCCAAAGTGTTCTTCAGTTCCTTGGAAGTTCCCATTAGAGGTCATTTTTCCTAGAGGCTTTGTTTCAGGAGTCCCAGAGCTTGGCTTTGTGTGGTGCATGTTTATGACTGGGGTGGCCCTATTGTCTCCCTTATCCTGATTAAAGACTTGCTCTTTATAACTGTTTCAGTGACTGGTTTTCCAGTTTGACACTAGGATTGTTCTCAGTCCTGGCCCAGTTGGTGCATTTAGGCCAAGGTTCAGTTGATAGGTTCCCCTTTCTCTCCCCTTTCTACAAAGCTTAGTTTGTAGTTGCCAAAGATTGTTGTTACATATCTGAAACCCCTGGAAAAATGGAGGCTTGAGCAAATCCAACCAGTTATTATGCTCAGGATTCTTTTCAGTTTCTCACTTCTCATGCAACTTTGTAGGGCCTGAGCTTTTGTTCCTGTGCTGATGTTTTTATGCTTCACAGGCCTCACCTGACATAATTCCTGCATGTCAGGGTCAGCCTTCAGCCTGCTGGTCTTTAGATTTAATAGGCTTTGGATCAGTGAAGACTCAAGGACAGGCCTCACCTAGCTACTTGCTTCCCTGCCTTATGGCTGCGATTTTATGATACTTGAGCCTTTCAATTATTATGATCCTTAGTCAGTTATTGATCCTTCCTCATCTGTGCTGGATGGACAAAGTTTATCCCTCACTTAGAGACTAAATTCCCAGTATAATGTAAGCTTCAGTCAACCAACAGGCACTTAAGGACATCCCCAGGGAGAATTGGGCGACAGGTAGACACCAAAGATGGATGATGAGCAGCCCTGAAAAGGGCTCAGCAAAGTGAAAGAAGCAGAACTGGGAGAACATTGTACACAATAATGGCAACATTGCATGATGATCAAGGGCGAAAGCCTTAGCTACTCTCAGCAAGGCAATGACCCAGGACAATTCTGAGGGACCTGTGACAAAGAATGCTATCTGTCCACTTCCAGAGAAAGAACTGTTGAAAAAAATCCATGCAGATCAAAACATATGGCTTTTAACAGTTCCATTTATGACTACTATTTGGGGATTTGGGGTTTATATGAGTATTCTCTTGCAAGAATGACCAACAGGGAAGTAATAACCCAGATCAAATTGCTTATTTTCTGGGAGGGAGAGAAAAGGGAAGGAGAAAGACAGTTTGGATCTTATAATATGGGAAAACATGTTGAAATTTGTTATTACATGTCACTGAGGATGTCAACCTGGAAAAACAGAACCACTAAAGTAGTCAGAAAGACCAAGTCTTTAATCAGATCTAGAGACAGTGCTCAGTGGCAGCCACACAGTCAGCGCTTAATACTCCATTGAGCCAAAATTCTGGTACTCTGGACACAGTGTCTCTGGGAAAACACACCTCCAAAGATGATTTTCCAAGGAACAATAATAGAAGAGGGTCAAATACATTTGGGGGAATTAAGCACAGCAAACATACACTGACTGGCCACTACAGGCTAGGGAAAGAGGCTAGGGTATCAAGGAGTGGCCTAACTAAAAAGGATAGAAAAGAATGGTTCCAGCCAGGTGCTGGTCTTCCTGGGAATGGATCTCTGATGGGGGGGGGGGGGCTTCTAAGACAAAAAGGTACTTAATTCTTGATTATGTCTCCTAATTCTACCTAAACTGAGATCCTGAGGTACTTTAAGGTTTTTCCTTCAGTCTGAGAGGAGGTCAGTTTGAGACTTCCCTTAAGGTAAGTTGCCAAGGGACGGGGCAAACTTGGGGTTTCCAGAAATACAGTTGACAAGGAAATAAAATAACTTTGATTTTTAAAAAAGCTCTCCCCTACTCCCTCCCAAAGCCTTCACACTGGAGGAGCTATACCTACACTGCCCATAAACCGTGGGTACCCACATTAAAAGACAAATATTAATGCAATTGACAGATATGGAGTATTGCAGATATTGGGCTTAACGATGTAATAATACAGCAATGCAAAAAACTTGAATTTGTATTATGAAAATGATACCAATGACTTTTTCATTTAAGGAAATACACATGCAGTAGCATTTAGACTTTAAGAAATAAAAGTGAATTGGGGCACCTAGGGGGTTCAGTGGATAGAGAGCTGGGTTCAAATGTGGCCTCACACACTTCCTATCTGTGTGACTGGGCAAGTCCCTTATCCCCAATTGCCTAGCACTTACCAGTCTTCTCCCTTGGAACTGATACTTGATAAGACTGAAGGGAAGGGTTTAAAAAAAAGATAAAAAAGAGTATATCAATAAATGCAGCAATTGAGTAACAGTAGGATGAAGTCAAGCCATAATAAGCTTGCTACACCTCCAAAAAAACCCAATAAAACAAAATAAAGATTACATTGAAAAAATCCAGGATATAAACAGGACAGGGAGAAAAACATTTCTACTTGTTTTTGAGAGAAAACTGGCTAGGGGAAAATGCCCCAAACTTTCAAAATCAAGGACCATTCCACTCCCCCTCTCCAAAGTTTGCTTGCCTGAAGTAAAATGCCCAGTCACTAAGGGATAGGCTCAAATTGAGATAATTTAGGATTGACAATCACAACTACTACTAATAATAATAACAGTAATAATAATAGTCTAGGAACAGAAGATCCTCTGAAGTTTTTCAGTACATATTACTAGCTTACAATATAAAATGTAAAACAAACAGATTGGCAGAAAATAACCAACTTCAAGGCTTCAGAGTGTAAAATGAGTTTCATAAGACTTGAATCTGTCAACATGGAACCTAGAAATCCCAAACTTGTATCCTAGTAAGATCTGATGAACCCCAGGTTTTAGGACTAGCTTCTAAGTTGAAGACTCAAAGTTTGTACTTGTTTCCCAGTTTCTGTGAGAATCCACCCTGAAGGGAATCTCAGGTTAGCAGTTTCAGACTGAATAATGGACCCTAAGGTGAATGACAGTCCTAGTTTGGGGGGACTGAGCATATGCTAAGGACCCTCTTTGTTTTGGGTAGTCTCCCCTATTGTATCAGAGACCCTTCCCCAAGATCTACTCCAGGGCAGGGACCATCCTTTAGTATCCATTGTAAGCAGCCCCTTTCCTTAGACCCTCTCCTCTAGCTATGATTGTTTTCCCAGGCTTGATTGTATATTGTCAGTTATAGTTTGAACACTTATTTTCTTTGTAGCTATAGTGATGCCAATCATCTTTCCCTGCCCCAGGATTTCCCCCAAATGCTATATAGGTTCCCCAAATTCTTTTTGTTTTTTCCAAGTCAACAAATCCAAGGCTTTTAATCGCCATTTAATAAAAACCCGAGGCAATTTAGGCTTAAAGGTATAAAGGTCAAGTGGCTTCATTTAAATAAAATGGGTTGATCTTTGAGAAAAAGAAATGGTGGAGGAATGTAGGACCGAAAGAAAGAAGATCACATTTGCTTTTGGGGGAAGAAAAGAACTCTTCTGTGGTTCTTGGAAGGTAGGAATTTGTTTCTATTTTGTCTCACAGATCTTTGAAAGTTTCCTTGGCAATCTACTGATTGGATTGGCTCACTTCTCAGTCTCTTTAACACTCTACCACCTTCTCTAGTCAGTGTGGGTCTCCTTTTAAGCCAGAGGAATTACAGCAGGAAGAGATCTTAGAAATCTACTCCCATTCCATGATTATATGATTGAGAAAACTGAGATTGTACTTGGTCACTAGTGGTGGAACAGACCCATCATTTGAACCTGGATCTTCTTAACTCCTTATTGTTTGTTCTACTATACACCAGTCTGAGCCCTTTTCCTCTGCCTTAATCCTGTCAACTAGAAAAAACGCAGAACTATTAAATAGTCAAAATCACTCTTTAATCAAGGGAAAAGGGGTTAGCGCTACTAGGTTACGACAACAGAGCTTCTGCAGAGTCTGGGTGCCCTGGTCACTAACCCCTGGGAGTGCCACCGACTCAGGATGGACTCCAGGGAACAAAAGAACTTGGGGAACCTATATACCATTTGGGAAATCCAGGGGCAGGGAAAGATGATTGACATCACTATGGCTACAAGGAAATGGGAGTGTTCAAACTACTTTGACAGGATACAATCCAGCTTGGGAAAAGAATCCTAGTTAGAGACCAGGGTGGAAGAGAAGGGGCTGCTTACAATGGATACTAAAGGATGGTTCCTGCCCAGGTGTGGGTCTTCTTGGGAAAGGGTCTGAAAAAATAAGGGAGACTACCTAAAACAAAGAGGGTCCTTAGCATATGCTTATCTCACCCAACAAGGATTGTCATTTCCCTGAGGGTCCCCCACTCAGTCTGAAATTGCTAGCCTGGAATTCCCTTCAGGGTAGATTCCCCTGGGAACAGGGAACAAGTACAAGCTTTGGGGTCTCCAATCTACAAGCTAGCCCTGAAAATTGGGGTTCATCAGATCTCACTAGGTAACAAGTTTGGGATTCCTAAATTCCATGTTGACAATCCCAAATCAATAACAACAATGATCTAGATACTTCTTTTACTTTTGCCAAATAAATTTCCCCAGTTCTTCTGCAAATGAAGCCTAGTTTCAGACTGGTAGGAGTAGTCTGACTTTGTGGGATATTCTTTAGGCTCCAAACTTCACTACATTTATTCTAGAGGACTAATGTAGGGAGGAGGAGACTGATTGTAGAAAGGAAGATGTTGCAATAGGATCAGTCAATTCAGATGACTCATTCAGAATGACAGAGCTGAGGACTTTCCTGTTTGTTGTGGTGGAGGGGGAGCAAGTGGGCAAATGGGGCATTGGAGGAAAGCATAGCCTAGTACACCGTGAAGAAACAGACATCAGGAGAGAGAATCGATACAGAAACTTAAAAGATGACCTCCAGAAGCCTCTGACTCCATTTAATAACTACAAGGAAACTGAAACCAAGATTTCTGGGTTCTTACGTGAGAGATGAGTCATTTGTGATACCAGCTGCAGAAGCTTAAAAAGTGGAGGGAGGGCCAGTAGTAAGCTATTTTTGAGGACTGACAGCACTTTTGGTGGCTGCCTGAGTGGGGTCCTGCTTGAAGAGAGAGAAGGTGAGAGCACACTGATGTGGGTCTCTCCAAAGAAGAATGTTTAGTGGCTAAACTTAACTTGTATTGATAGCATCTGGTTTGGAGGCCAGCCAGGGTCTATTCTTGATCTTGATCTTAACTGGATGGTTGGGGAGGACCTGGGACCTTTTTCCTCTCCATCTGTCTCTGTCTCTCTTTTCTCTTTCCCCTCTCCACTCCCTTCCTGTTGGTCTCCCTCTATCACTGCCTCTTTCTCTGTGCCTCTGTCTCTGTGTCTCTGTCTCTCTCCCACTCAAAGCTTAGTATAAGGAAACTGGTTGGTTGGTTTGTCAGGGTGCCAGCTCCTACTGTTGCCAGGTGGCATTAGTAACAAAGGGCAAAGACTATTTAACCTGACTGCTAAGCTTCATAGAGCTCAGTTCAGAGCCAGTTCCTTTGAATTAGGCTGGGCACCATTGAATTCTGATCATACTTGAATCAGCCCAAGACTGGGCAGTCACTGCTCTCTACTCTCCCCTCCCAGTGCACCTGAGTGCCTGCTCACCATGGGAGACCATCCCAGCGAGGACCAGATCGTCGCCATGGACTGTGAGATGGTAGGAGTGGGGCTTCTACGGGAGAGCGGTCTGGCCCGGTGCAGTATCGTGGACTATGATGGCCTTGTGGTGTACGACGAATTCATCCGGCCGGAAGGGGAGATCACAGACTACCGAACCCACGTCAGTGGGATAGAGCCTTTTCACATGTCGATGGCCGTACCTTTCCAGAGTGCCAGGGAAGAGGTAAGTGAGGGGATGGACTAGACTGGTAAGAGACTGGGCAGGTGAAGGACGTCTCTAGTTCCATGGTTTGGGGAAACAGGATTTATGGTAGGAATGCTGTAACTGGAAACTAATGATGAATCCCTAGAAAGCTAGTTGGCACAGCTGGTAGATGAGGTCCTACAGGAGCTGAGAAAGTCCCAGGGACTAGAGCCAGTCCCTCTGATCTCAGGCACCTGGAAGGGACCTCAGTCATCACAACCCTTGAAGTTTGCAAATGAGTAAATTGGGGCACCAAGAGAGAAATAAACTGGTTTGCATTTGCTGCCAAAGCTAGGACTAAATCTTCCTGTTCTTGGTCTAAAAGCACTTCCCATTACACCATGACCGAGCTCCCTGGGATGGCCATGATCGGGATGCTCTGGCATTCTTTTCAGAAGACTCTCTGGTGCATGTCTTCATGGCTTTGGGACATGGCTGGAAGGAGGGATTGATGAGGAGGTCCCTGATCCATTAGGAAATACAGAATAGCATTTTTGGCCAGAGGGTGGCATATTCTTCAGATAGGAATTAACCAAGCTTTTTACCTCTCCGATTATAGACAGCAGGAGGTAAAGACTGGATTTCTGAAGCAGGTTTGAGGGGCTTTTGCCCATAATATTCCCATATAGGATAAAGAGGCTTAATAGGGCAAGAGGCCCTGTCTTTGTTTTAGAGCAATTCTATGGACACCAAAGTTCTCCTTTGGATTCCATCTTTAATAACTCCTGGAACCCCGTAGGTCATGTTCTCCAATTCTAAACTGGCAGTTTTGTACTGACCAGTCACTCATTTCCCACGACTACCCTCAGGATCAGTGACCCTGTTAAAGTCGAGGCAGTTCAGCTCTCAGTTTTCAATGGTTATCCAGTTTGGAAGAGGATGAGGGAATCATAGTTAACCAAAGTATCACACTGGGTTCCCCATCACTGGAAGAATTCTAATGGTGTTTGGGTGGCCACTTGTTAGTCAATTTATTAGGCACCTACTCTAAGCCAGGCACTGTGCTAAACACTGGACATACCAAAATCAAAGGCAAAAGACTGTCCCTGCTCTCAAGGAGTTCACAGTCTAATAAGTGAGATAATGGGTAAAATAACTATATATATGAATATATATGTAATATATAAATATATAATAAATATAAGACAAATTGGAGTTAATCAAAAGAGGAAAAGTTTTAGAGTTTTTAGAATTTAGAATTAAGGAAGGAGGATCAGAAAAAGCTTCCTGTGGAAGGTAGAATTTTAGCTGGGACTTTTGAAGGAAGCTAGGGAAAGCCAGGAGGCAGAGAGATAGGGAGGGAGAGGATTCCAGACATGAGAGTATACCAGCCAGCTGTAGACAGGATTCCTGCCAGATGACGCCTTGAGGAGGGTCCCTTCTATTCTTAGAATCTGGTCATTCAAAACCTCATTTTGGCAGCAAACCAAAGCAAAGGTGGACATGGGGAGATTCTAGTTTTCTTCCTTCTCAGGGCATGTAATAGGGGATCTAAGAAGCAGTGAATCCTTAGCCAGCAAAAAAGCAAAAGGAAGGGCAGCCAATAGGCAGAAGAAATCAAGAAAATGGCCATAGCAAAACAGCAGTAAGAAGCATTTGGCTTTTGTGTTGAAACACTGGACGAGATCTATCAGTCAACAAGTATTTCTTCAGTGCCAGATGCCAGCACTGGGTTGGGTGCTAGGGATACAAATAAAAGAATGAAACAATTCCTGCTCTCAAAGGAATCAAATAAGCATTTGGTTGACCCAGCAAGGAAGGGTGGCTCTTTATTCTGGAAAGTCTGCCTTGGGATGATGGGAAGTTATATATATATATCAGAGCATTAAGACTCCCAGAGGTCAAGAACTCAAGACGGTCCTGACTCCATTCCTCATTGAGTCATTTTCATCCCATTTGCTAGTATTCTTCCTTAGTCTGAAATGATTTGGGATTTATTTTGTAGTTACTTATCTGGATGCATGTTGGTGAATTCCTTCTTTTTTCCCCAATTCTGCCCTCTATAATCCTTAGCTAGGTGGCAAATAGAATAGACAACTGGTCCTGAAATCAGAAAGACTTGGGTTCAATTCCAGCCTCAAACATTTACTAGCTGTGAGACTGGGCGAGTGACTCACCTTTCTCTTCCTCAGTGACCTCAATTATAAAATGGGGTTCATAAGAGCATCTCCCTCCTAGGGGCCGTTGAGAAGATCAAATGGTAAGGAGCTTAGCAGAGTGTAGGTGCTAACTAAATGCTTCTTTCTCCCTCTCCCCCAGAAATAAGCTAAGGAGTTCATGTTCTGGGCAAGAACTTTTACTTTGGTTTTTGCATCTCTAGGGTCTACCTCTGTACCAGGCACAGAGTAGGCCCTTGATAAATTGTCAAAGGAATGAATAAATAGATCAATGAACCTCTTGGTTTCTTTTGCTGTCGTGTAAGGGAGGAAAAAAGCGGTTTTAGCCATATGATCTCTTAGGCCCCTTCCAGGCCTATCATTCAAAGATTCTGAGTAAGAAAGGGTCTGAGAGGCCTAACTTGAGTGGACAAATTCTGAAGCCTTTGGAAATGATGAAGATACACCCCCTCCTGAAAGAAAAACTCACCTGGAAACAGCAAGTATATTGTTTTGTTGATTGTTAACAAGCATAGACCACTCAGTCCAATCAAGGCCAGAAATCTATTCTAGCAGAGACACCTTAGAATATCTCAACAGGCCTAGAGAAGAAAATCCTCCTGCATCCTCCCTGCAGCTTTCTCCAGGTCTGCTCCAAAAGCTTCTGCCCTCTGGCTCATTGTTACTCTCACATTAATCAGTGAGAAAATCCTGGTGAAAGTTTGCCCGGATTGATAACCTCTGAGATGGGTCTTTTTAAAGAGCTGATTCCTTTTTAATAGGAATGATTGTGTTCCTGCTGGCTGCTGACATTAACCAAGTGCTAAATTATCCAGCAGCCCATGGCTCGGCTTGTTGGGGCATAATTCAATTTTCAATCAAGTGCATAGTGCTCTTTCCCCATGTCCATCCTGAGTCTGGTTGGGGAAGACCGTAATAACTAGAAATGGAACAGCTGTCTCTGTGATGCACTAAATGGAAAGAAAGATGATCCCTTCAGGGGGTAATTGTGCTTATCAGACTGATATATTTTTAAAATTCTCCTTTTAAAGTGTTTTCCTTTTCTTGGCTAAGCCTCAGCCCCCAGATGAAGTAGCACTTTCACTTCCTCTTAATATTTACTTCAAAGGGGACAAAATCCTCCTTAGGATTCTTTAGGATCATGTTTGCCTTGGTTTACACATATATGAATCTTGGTAGGAGAAAGAAGCTCAGGATCATGGGTTGAGGGCCAGAAGGTGTCTTAGAGGTTAATCATCCGAGTGTGGATTTAGAAGTGTAAGGCACTTTAGAGGCTATCTAGTCTAACTCACTTTAATTTCCAGATAAATAAATTGAGGCCCAGAAAACATTAAAGACTTACCTAAGGCCACACAGGTACTTAGGATCAGAGATGGAGATGTGAACCCAGGGCTTCTGACTCCAGAAACATAATCATTCTCTCCATTTTAATCCCTACCCCTATCTTCATTTTATAGATGACAATACTGAGGTTTAAAGGGACTTGCTTGAGTCCCCACAGGTAGGAGGTGGTAAAGCCAGGATTCCCATCTGAGTTCTCTGAATCCAAACTCAGCACTCTCTGCTATTCCACATGGTTTCTGTTGGCTATAGATTTCAGGGCTTTTACTCATATTCCATTTTAGAGAAAGAAACTAATGTTCAAGAAGCATAATTATAGTAACCTATGATCATCAATTTATTCATTCTTCTATTCATTTATTTTTATTCATCCATTTATTTATCTATCCACCCATTCATTCATTTATTTATCCCTTTATTTATTTAGTAACTACTGCCATGGAAAATTTACTTGTTTTTTTGCTTATCTTTCCATCCACTTATCTACCCACCCCTCCATCCATTTATTTACCCTTTTTATTTATTTATTCTGAACTTGTGATTTTATTGGAACTGTTGCCATGAAAACTTTATTTCCTTATCTATTCATTCATTTATTTATCTATTAATCTATTTGTATATTTGGAAGTTGTAATTTTATTGGAATTATTGTGTAGAAATGTTACTTATTTATTTACTTATCTATCTCATTCCTTTTTTGAATTTTTCCTAAACCTGGGATTTTACTAGAAGTTCTGCCATGAAAATCTATTCATTCATTCATTCATCATTTACCTACCTTTCTATCTATTTTTATTCTGAAACTGAGATTTTATTAGAATTCCTGCCATGGAAACTTCCCAATTTAGTTATTTATCCATTCATTTGGCCATTTATTTGTCTATTGATCTTATTTATTTATTCTGAACCACCTGTGCCTTATTGGAATTCTTGCCATGAGAACTTTTAAAATTTACTTACCTATTCATTTATTCATCTATCTTTCTAGCCTGAATCTATGATTTTATTGGAACTCTTGCCATGGAAACTCCTTCTACCAATGAAGATCAACAATTCATCTGTAATTTTTACTATTAGAGATTCTCAAGATCATGTAGCTAGGAAGGACTTAAACTTAGATCTTCTTGACTACAGAGGTAGCCTCTATCCACTATCCCACACTGCCTTTCAGTAATTGACACTTGTAGGATTTTGCATTTTCAAAGTGCATTCATAACCATTCTTTCATTTTAACCTGGTATCGCCTCTGTGAAATGGAAAATCCAAGTATCATTATCATCACTAATTAGTTAGGAAACTAGGATACAGAGAGATTAAGTGCCCAAGGTAACACAAGTATGAAGTGATTGAGCTGGAGTCAGAACCCAAGTCTTCAAAATAATCCAGTGTTTTTCCCATTACATTATACAAGCTCATGCTATGGAGCAGAGAATAAGACTGAGGCAGTGGGCACTCAAGAAATAGGAAGTGATTCTAGAGGCAATCAGCCCAACAGTGGTTGAATGGAGCAATGGTGCAATCACACCACAGCATCTAGAATTCCTGTTTCGAGATCAGTCAGGGTGATGGTTATTTCATCACTAAATTTCCTTTGGTGTAACAGCTTTTTTTTTTTCCCAACTAAGGGCAAGAAATGGACTTTGAGTAGAAAACAAGAGGAGTGAAGGGAACTGGCTTTGGGTTTACACAAAGGGGTGGGAATTATCTAGGGGTTCCCGAGACTTTGTCAGTACTTTAACCCCAGAACTGATCTAAAAGCCTAGGGTTGCTAGGGTTGCTGTTCTTTCACTCTGATTCTTATAAGAGATAGAAAAAGACTGCCCTCAGCACTTAAGAGTGGCAAAGTCTGTGTTGGCCACACCTTCTGCATGATCCTGACTTAGAGTCCTAAAGCAAAGGGTGATTTAGTCCTTTCCTGTGATAGCCTCACTCTGACTGTCTCATGCACACTCCCCTGGCCCCAATTAAACTTGAACCTGCAACATAGAGGTGTTGGGAGAAGCCTTGGGTTTAAAAAATGTCTTAAATAGTATTTGCAGCCTTGAATAGCCTCCCATTTCAAATACCAAGGAGGGAGGTACAGATGAGTAAATTTTTTTCTTCTTCTAAACTCTTACCTACTATCTTAGAATTGATACTAAATCTCTGTTTCAAGGCAGAAGAAAGGTACAGCCTAGGTAATTTATGTTAGGTGACATGCCCAGGGTCACACAACTAGGCAGGGTCAGAAGCCAGATACATAAGTTTTTAATATCAGAAAATTTCTTTTTTTAATTTAATATCAGAATAATATCTCTACTTGGTTCAGTAATATTTGTTTTGTGATATCAAATCACAGTTGTCATGATGATGGCCCAAGACCTTGAGTAAATAGTAATATGGAGGGGGAGATGGCAGTGGTATATTTTTTCCTTTTCTTTCTTATTTTTTTTAAAGCCCGTACCTTCCATCTTGGAGTTAATCATGTATATTGGTTCCAAGGCTAGGATAACCCAGCAAAGCAGTATCTGAAGTCATATTTGAAACCTGGACCTCCCATTATCTTGGTATGACTCTCCATCCACTAAGCCATCCAGCTACCCCCACAACTTTTCAAATAACGTACTGTCTGATTCTGCTTCTACATCCTATCACCAGTGGGTTTTTTTTTTTCCCTTTAGCCAGATCCTGCCCAGTGGGGCTCCTGCAATGACCAGGGAACATGTGCTCCTTCCCCCTTTGCCCAAGCCACAGGAATAGTGACGGGAGTCTTTAGTCTTTCATGCTTTGGACCTGATCTAAGGTGTTACATGTGGCTTGTGTCTCCTGGTCTAGATCTTAAAGCTCCTTCGAGACAAGCTGGTGGTAGGCCACGACCTCCGATTTGACTTTAAGGCCTTGAAAGAAGATATGTCAAAGTACAATCTCTATGATACCGCCAAGGACAGACTGCTTTGGCAGTCAGGAGGCCTGGGGGGCTGTCGGCGGGTGTCCCTCAAGGTTCTCTGTGAGAGGATCCTCAAGAGAAAAATTCAGGTGAGGCTGGGATCCGGGTGGGATGTTATCTCTTTTTTAATGACGCCTTTGGAAAGCCAAGGTCACTCAGGACCCTATTATGATGCTCAAGCACTGAATGACAGCATTTTCCATCTGTTTCATCCCAGAACTATTACTAGAAGAAGGCAATTAGGATGTTCATCCCAAGCAAACTCTGCGCCCTTGGGGAGTCTCTTGGCTTCCATGCTGCTACTGGTGCAAGTGCAAATTATTCAGAGACAGGTTGATTGCTCGTCAATGTTAAAGAATCAACCCACTTACAGTAAAGTGAGAAGATTACTAGAAATGGAACTAGAAGATGGAGTCATTCTAGTCATAACATCACAGGATCTAGGGATCATGGTTTGGACCAGATGGCCACTGAGATCCTTTCCCACTTTGAAATTCTCAAGTTCTTCCTTGTTGTTTCACCAGATGGCCTCTGAAAGAAGTAAATGGCTTTAGTTTCCTGTGATAAACATAGGTATTGTGATATAAAAAGTGTTGGTGCATCTGACTCAAAAAAAAGGAAGTCCAATGCTATTTTTGTGGCTATTTGTTTTAAGTTATTTCTTTAATCAGCATAGAATTCATCGACCCTTTACCTCATAGATTTAGAACTGGAAGGGATCGTAGAGGTCCATTTTAGAAAAGAGAAAACGGAGGACCAGGAAATGAAGTGACTTACCCAAGACTTGCCCACATGAGTAATAAGTGGCGGCTAGGATTTGAGCCCCAGTCCTCTGACTTCAGTACATGGGACTGTGCTCTATACCATGAGGAGCCCAAAGAAACTTGACTTCCAGAGTTGCTTATAAGCAGTCACATTATCAAGTGTACATTTTCTATATAGTGTTGCAGATCCTCCTCTTCAGAAATCTAGTCTTTGGGGATGGTGTGAATCAGACCATCTTCACCAAGACTGCTGAGTGCATGAGGACCCCCAGGCAATGAGATGCCTTTTTTGGAAAATAACAGTTACAGGAGCCCAAGAAATCACCAGCCAAGGACTGATTCATGTTGCACATCTCAGGACACAATTTGAGATTGGCGTGGTGGAGATAAGCTGATTAGGGCTGATGGAAAAGGGATCATGATGAGAACTAAGAAGACATTTAAAAAAAACATTATTATTATTTGAAGCTCTATTGAACCCTGGGAGTTCCTGAGAGAGTTTAAGGGAATATCTTCTTTGAGGGCCTTTAGGAATGAGATGGACAATTGATCTTGGAAGGTTTTAAAATAGTAACCGTAGAAACCCAGTTGCTAAACAACTTGAGATCATAGAATTTGAAGGCTAGAAGGGACTTTTAATTCATCAAGTCCAGGCCTCTCAATTCATAGATCCAGAGAGATTATGTGATTTATTCAAGCAGAATTGGTGTTCAGATCCAGGTCCTTAGACTCCAAATTCAATGCTCTTCTGTTAGAAGTAGAGAAATCTCTGGGCTATAATTCTGAGCTGAAGATCTAAACTTTAATCATGGAAAATTAAAGCTGGACATCTTACCATACCCCATTATGATAAGACCTCATATTCAACAGTACATTTTATGGGGGTTTGATAGCTAATTAGCAGAAGTCAGTAACAGCAGAAGGAGGATGTTAAGAAAATTCAATGGTGCTGATAAGGGTTTGATTTGCTCAAAAAGTTTGGTACAAGGTTAACCACCATATTACTCAGGTCAGAATAACCTTTCTTGGACACTTACTCTGGGAACTTATTGTGGCATAAATCTTTAAAGGCATAAATCTGAAGAAAACAAGGTAATTATCATACTGTTTTATCAGGCCACTGTCCACTGTCCACTCACAATGAACCCAGCTCCTTCTGCATGGGTTCCAGCTTTCCTAGATAACTATATAGACCTAAAGTTTTATTCCTCCAGAAGCTCTTAATATAGTAATATATCTTATATATGATATTTACATAACATTAATATATCTTCATATATTTTGTTGCCATAATATTTGGATATACCAAACTATATCCTTTCTAATATTGTGGTTAATATTCTATTATTATAATTGATATCTTGTATGCAGTTTATTAATTGGATCTAACTCTAAAATTTATAATTACGATTACTTATCTAAGGGATTATATGTGATCACTGTTCCTAATATAAAGGCAATAGAACAATTTTCCTTTCATTTCTTACTATAGCACTTCTGCCTTTGGGGAAGCCCAGCTAGTCCTTCAGGAAGACATAAGTTCAACTTTGACCTCAGATACTTACTAGATATGTGATTGTAGGCAAGTCACTTAACCTTCATTTGCCTCAGTTTTCTCCACAGTAAAATGGCAATCATAACATCAGCTGCCTCCCAGGTTTGTTGTAAGGATCAAATGGAGTAATATTTGTAAAGTGCTTAACACAGTACCTGGCACATAGTAGGCACTCTATCAACACTATCATCATCATCATTATTATTCCTATTATTATTTGTTATTTCATAGCCATGAATGATTTCTTGACTCTTAAATTACTTTTGTATGAATTTAGGAATATATTTCCAATTCAAGAGCTACTTATTAAGTAAGAACAAAGACTTTCTGAGCCTTGGCATTATTCTATAATTCTAAACAACAGAAATGTCCCCATCTCTTGTAGCAAAACTTGCTGAAAACCTTTCTGGAAGCTCCCTGTAGTATGTGCAGTGATGATTAGGTGGTTAGACAATCACATTCTGGCTTGCATCTCTTTTTGGCCCTATCATCTTTGCCAGTGTAGACCTTATGATGCTATTGGCTCTTTGTTTTCCAGACACACTGTGAGGGAAGCCAGATCAATAAAACATTTCATTGGGCTCTTTTCAGCCAGAACTATTCCTTCCCAGTCTGGGGCTCCTTAATTAACAAAAGAGCTGCCAAGCAGTTTTGATCAGCCAGCACAATCGTGTTGAAGTGTACTCCTGGCTACATTGTCACTGGGGTTCTTTCCAAGAGTCTTCTTATGGGAGAGGAAAAAGACTTCTGCATTATTGTAACAATGTATTATAATGATGAGTTTTATGGGAGCATTTTTTTCCATGAACAAAGAAGACCGTGGACATTTCACATCCCCAGACATGATATGTGGGTTCTGCCAATGGCCACGATGATGGCAGTGGTGGATTTCAGGTTCATCACCATTTCCCATAGTCCTTGGCTTTCCCTCTAAGATACGGTTGCCATTTTTGCCTGGGTAGAGCTCATCAACTGCACCTGCTGCAGCACAGGAAGCTGAAGCTCAGTCTCAGTTCTCTCATTGTTTTCCACCTCCCATGATGCTAAAGGGTCTCATCTAAATGTCTTGGGGATTCCTTAGCTGTTTGGCAAACGTTAGCCGAAGCTTGGTAGGTGATACAGTAGATAGAGTGCTGGAATTAAAATTGGGAAGACCAATTTAAATCCTGATTTAGATACTTACTAGCCATGTGACACAGGACAAGTCACTTACTGTCTTTCAGTTTCAGCTTCCAAAGATGAAATATGGGGATGATGTTGAAGTATTGCTATGACAGAAACATATGCAAAATGCTTTGCGAACCTTAAAGCACCATATAAATTTGATCATACCACCAACAAGGTGTTGAGCATCCAAAGTGCTCTAGGTTTGGTAAAAACACAACTTTCCTTGTCCTATTCCTTTTATTCACCAAGAATGAATTTTTGGAAGAATTAGCATTTCAAAGCAGATAGAGGCATTTTAGTAGCAATAAGAGAACAGTGCAGACGTAAGGAGCTTCCTAGAAGAAAAGACTGAGGAAGGATATAATCGGGAGCAATACTCAGACAGTCACTAGCTGTGTGATCCTGGGCAAGTCACTTAGTCCTGTTTGCCTTGGTTTCTTCATCTTCAAAATGAGCCAGAGAAGGAAATGGCAAACCACTCCAATATCCTTGCCAAAAAAAAAAGCCAAATGGGTTCACAAAGATTCAGACATGACTGAAACAACTCAACAGTAACAACATGAATACTGCTTGATCCAGAGGAGAAGTCTCCCAGGTCTAGATCAAACAGCCTAGACCTTTCCTTAAGCAGAGCCCCTGCTCTTCTTCTGGGGTCTTTCAAGACTGGTCCTCAAATGGGAGCCAGGATAAAGTAAGTCTGTGGTTTCAGT
Organism: Monodelphis domestica; assembly: GCF_027887165.1. Taxonomy (NCBI): domain Eukaryota; kingdom Metazoa; phylum Chordata; class Mammalia; order Didelphimorphia; family Didelphidae; genus Monodelphis; species Monodelphis domestica. The sequence continues at coordinate 128,014,983 of NC_077227.1, read as the reverse complement.
CTTAAGAAGTAGCACTAATTGTAAAAATTCACATTTATAGGTCACTTTACAATTTATCAATCTTTCTCCTCTTAATAGTCTAATGAAATTTGTAATGAAAGAATTATTGTTCCATTTTTCAGATGGGCAAATTAGAAGGGAATAAGCCTGTAGAGAACACTTATTATATACCAAGCATTGTGTTCTATTAATCACCATCATTGATATTTTTAGGGTCTCCAATTAATTATACAAAGTATATGACACCATAGTAACAAAGTGCCTAGCTTGTGTTGTGAACAGTGTGTTGTTGTGATTTAGTAGAAAGAAGTTTTCCCCCAATTTCTCGGGGAGCTATGGCATGTGACCTAACTGCTTTTTCCTTCTTTCTTTGCTTTTACAAATCACTCATTTGATCCTCACAATAACCTGTGAGGCAGGTGCTGTTTTTATTCCCACTTGACAGTTGAGGAAACTGAGGCAGACAGGTTAAATGATGTGCCCAAGGTCACACAGCCAGTGTCTGAAGTCAGACTTGAACTGGAGTCTTCCTGACTCCAAGCTCAACACTATTCAGTGTCACCAGCTAACCTAAACAGATGTGTAAACAATCTGAATGTCACTTAATTTCTTGCAATCCCAATTCATTCAGTTTCCAAATCCAAGTTTCTTTTCACAATAGCATTCTGCATATCAAATCTTGGTGGTTTCTATAACTCGTGAGTCTTGGCTCCAGAGAATAAAGATGAGGGTTAAGCATGCAGAGCCTTTAGTGCTGGAGAAAGGGATGAAAACAGCACCAGCCTGAGCTCGGACCCCAGTTGTAGTGGACTTTTCCCAAATATTTTTAGTTTAACCTCTTCATTCTAGGATTTTCTCTCTGTCTTTACAGAATAGCAAATTTGGACACTCCTCCGTGGAAGATGCCAGAGCTACTATGGAACTCTATAAGAGATCCAGACTTCTACGGGACAATGAAAGGAGGTAATGCAAGCAAGATTGGCCCTTGACTAGGAGGAATGAAAGCCACAAGCCTCCAGGAATATATTTTTCCCCCTTCAGAAGAATTTCCCCCAAATGTCCACTTTCTTGCTTTTATGATAATAAAATGAATCTATTTTCTGTATTCAGGTTTCATTTTTCTAATTCCTATGAGCTGGGGTAGAGGATGTTTGAAAAACATATGTTTATTATGTGTAAAGGGAACCCCTTCCTTCCAGGATTGTGAACTTTCTGCTCATCCAAGCGTGGCTGGAACGCTCCAGAGATCGCAGGTTAAGAGCCCATTGAACATGACCCAGAACTAAGGGTTATGGGTCTGAGTCAGAGAGACTTTGATTGGTTCCTGAGATGTGATAGACCAGCGCACAGGGAAAGGAAGTGACATGAAGAAAGAGGACTTATAAAATAAAAATTAAAAAAATGAGGAGATGGGGTTCTTCTCTGGAGGTCTTTGGCTGGGGGTCTTTCTGTGATTAGGCATTGGTGGCTCAGGTGGAAGACATTGTGGGCTGGTAAGATTAGGGTGGTAGGCTAGGAAAAAAAATTATTTCCTTTCCTCCTTATTTCTTAGACTATTTATATTAAAATTAAATTGTTAAAAGCTTGACTTTAAGGGTTAATTATTTTATAAACGGCAACCACAACAAACTTTTTTAAACTAACATTTCCAAACCAATTTCTAAATATTAGATCTAGCATATTACATTTGGCAAAAATATGAATTTTCAATAATTATGTGGTACAGTGGATAGAGCGCTGGTCCTGCAGACAGGAAGACGGGTTTGAATCCATCCTCAGATACTAGCTGTGTGACCTTGAGCAAGTCTCAAATTCTGCCTGCTTTGGTTTTCTCATTTGTAAAACTGGGATAATCATGGTGCCTACCATGACCCCCAACCCACAAAATGCATATAGAGTAAGGCTTGACCATAGAAACCAGGTATTCTCCCCCACACCCTTGACTCCCCATCCCCAGCCTCTTGCTGGTTGTGACATAATTGGAGTTAAAGTCCCCTCTGTCCCTGCCCATCATTCCTACTTCTTATGCAACTTAGAAAATACCTTTATTTTAGAAATCCCCCTGCCTTGCCCCATTGATGATGAAGCATTCTATTAGTGTCATGTCAATTGTAAAGCTACACATTTGAACCCTGAGCAGTTTGGGGGTGATTGTGAGAATATTTATAAAATGCTTTGCAAATCCCAAAACACTTTTTAAATGTTAGCTGCTGTCATCATCATCATCATCATCATATTTTTATGAGCCCCAGGACAGAGGACATTTAATTGTGCAAAGTATTTGTTATTACAGTAACAAAGAACCCAGGTTATGTTGGGGACAGTGTGCTGGTGTGACAGTAGGAAGAGGTTTTCCCAATATCTTGGGAGCTACGGCATAGGCCCTAATTACTTATTTCTTCTTTCTTTATCTTTTTTTCACATTGAATTTGTCTTGTGTAAAAATACCAATGAAGGAAGTTGACAACTTGCTTACTTCCTGACCATCATTTCTGCTTCCTGCCTTCCAGAGAAGGGTGTGATATGTATCTATAAACAATGCAAAGAAAAAAGTTTGGGTTCTCTTGCCTGTGCAAGCCAATACTAGCCTCTCCTGAACTTGGGTTCACATTTATAAGGGCTCTCTTCTGGAAAGTGCACCTCAGTGACCAAGTCCTCATCCCCAGCACAATGTGCTGAGCTCACAAGTCAACGGGAAATCAAGATAATCAGTTAATGCTGTGCTAACAGAAACCCAAGGATTCAATAGTGCTGAATCAATAAAAGACATTTAATTGGAATAGAAAGGCAAGCATAAGATGTTAGAAACATTTTCAGCACCCATTCCCCAAATGATATTATTGTACTACAGTCTCACATATTGGTGGATGAGGTTTTACACTTTAATGAACACCTTGTTTCACAATTTGAAAACCTCTCTGTCTCTCTCTCTCCCTCTCTGTCTCTGTGTCTACCTCTTTCTCTGGGTCTCTTGTCTCTGTCTCTGTCTCTGTCTCCCTCCTTCCTTACCCCTTACCTCCATCTCTCTCTCTCTGTCTCTCTCTCTGTCTCTCTCTCTCTCTCTCTCTCTCTCTCTCTCTCTCTCTCTCTCTCTCTCTCTCTCTCTCTCTCTCTCTCGTCTGTCTTTGTCTTCTCTCTGTCTCTATCTGTCCCTCTCTGTCTCTGTCTCTCTGCCTGTCTGTCTGTCTGTCTCACACTCAACTCTTTCCTCCCTCCCCTTGTACACCTCTCTCAATATCTCTCCCTTCTATTCTCCATGGTCTTTTCTTTCCATCTTCCTCCCTTATCCACTTTAATTCCTCCCTATGATTCCTTCCTTCTCTTTCTTGGCAGATGACACGAGGTCTTCTATGCATGTACTTTGTAAATTTTTGTCTTGACATGCTCCATGGGTCATCAGTATTCCACCAAGACTCCTGCTTTGGGGATTAACATTAGAGCCTCAGCTCACCCCCTTTATCATGCCGAATCTCCACACACTGCTCTGTTGCTTTGTAAATGTTAGAATCTACGAAGACTTGTACTTTTTAGAGTTCTCTCATTGTGACATAATTACCTTGTGCCCAGTCACAGTCTCAAGAGATATGATGCAGAATATTAAGAATCCCCCCAATGAATGAGAATGAAGGGAAATGGAGTTCTGAGGACTTCTTCTTTTAGCTTTGTTTATTATAATTCTATATTACTTTTTTATAAATTTATATTACCCTTATCTTCCATCTTGGAATCAATACTGTGTATTGGCTCCAAGGCAGAAGAGTGGTAAGGGCTAGGCAATGGGGGTTAAGTGACTTGCCCAGGGTCACACAGCTGGGAAGTGTCTGAGGCCAGATTTGAACCTAGGACCTCCCATCTCTAGGCATGGCTCTCAATCCACTGAGCCACCCAGCTGCCCCCTATAATTTTATGTTACTTTTTGCTAATTTTGATTTTCCCTCCTTTTAGTCCCTTTGGAAAGTTATTAATTCTGATCCAGGCTTCCTGTATATATGATAGATATATTTCAAGTAGTCCATGGGCCCAGCCCACTAAAGTTATTTTTATGTTCTTTTTGGGAAGGTGGGCACTAAGGAAATATTTATAAATATGTGGTGGGGTTTTTTTCTGATTTAGTAATTAACAAATGATGAGAATTCAGGTGAAGGAATTTGGCACCAGATGCAAGCATGAAACCAATACCAGCCAGTACTTCAATCATTAAGTCAACTGGTCCCCCCTAGCTGGTGTTGACTAAATCTTCACCTTATCTTAATCTGAAGACCTAAATTAAAATCCTAGGATCTTACTACCTTTCTCATTTTTGGTAGATAATTTCTTAGGACCTCAGTTTCTTTATTTGTAAAATGAAGAGATTGAACTAGGTGATCTTTAAGATCCATTTAAACTCAGCCTTATGACCCACGTATAATGAAGTCAGGACTTGCTCTGATTGGAGAGTGGAAGCCTTTAGGTTCCAAATCTATCAATCTACCATGAAGAAGTCCCATGGTAAAATCAATGGAGCCCTCCTGGGCATCTCCCATGAAAAGCCATCCCAGAGAGCAAAGTCCAGTCCCCATTTAATTGATTTTGCCAAAAACTGTGGTGGTTCATTAATAATAATTGAGGAAAGAATCCAAGCAAAAGTAACTTATTAGCTAGGTGGTCATAATAGATGGGTGAGTGGACTCCCCAGTGCATCCAAAGACTTTGAATACAGAGTGAAACAGATTTTTATGCATAAACAACCAAATAGGAAGAAATACAATTGGGATACAAAATTAGGTTCATACAGCTATTAAGTGTCTGAGGTCCGATCTGAACTCAGGTCTTCTTGACTCTAGCCCAACACTATCCACTGAGCCACCCAGCTACCCTACTTGCCTATTACCTAGTCTATAAAATGAGATTATAAAATATATTACTTAGCAGGGGGGAATGGCACCCTCATAAACCTTAAAGTTAATATTTTTTATTGCTAATCTAAAATTACAGAAAGTCAAAAAGTCAACAAGCTGTCCATAAGAGGGAGGGTTCATTAAGAAGCCCTATTTCTCTGACTTTATTAGACCTCTATCTTGCCAGGACCTTGGCTAGAAACCTTCCTTGGACTTGTTGTAGAGGCAGGGCAAGGAGAGGAGAGGAGAGGAACAGGAAGGAGTCAAGAGAGATTTCTTAATTGCTTCCTGCCATCTCCAGTGCAGCTAGGGACGAGAGAACCTTTGGACTGTGACCAATGGCCATCTCTTCCTGTTCTGTGTCTATTGAAAGCTTTTAAGTGTGTCTTGGATGTGGATGTGTGTGTGTGTGTGTGTGTGTGTGTGTGTGTATGTCTTTTTTGGCTGAACATTAGGTGGTGCTCTTGGGCTGTCTGTTCACATAACAAGATTATTAGGCATAGGTAGGACCTGGTCATCTACGAGAGAATCGATTGAGATGGAGTAGAAACTGGCTTCACCCTAGGATACTTAAAATGTTAGAGCTGAAAGGAGACTTGGAGATCGCATAGTCCATTTTATTTTAATTAATTGGTTTATTTATTTATTTATTTCACATAGTCTATTTTAGAGGTAAGACCTAGAGAGGTGAGTGACTTGCATAATAATAATAATACTAATTAACATTTACATAGCACTTTAAGATTGGCAAAGCACTTTACAGGTATTATCTCATTTTATTCTACCAATAACTCTGTGAGGTAGATTTCCTATCATTATCCCTATTTTACAGATGAAGAAACTGAGAAAGAGATCATATGACTTTCCTAAGGTCAAACAGCTAATGAGTTTCTGAGGTATGATTTGCATTCAAGTTTTCTTGAGTGTAGGTCCAGGGTTCTATCAGCTGTGCCACCTAGTAACCTCAAGGTTAGTGCCATATCCTGGAATAGGGAGGCACTGTGGTTTGTAGGAAGAACATTAAACTCTCTGTGAGATTAAAAATGAATAAATACTCAAAGTATTTATTATATAGAATTTAATAATAATAATAAAGCAAGTAAGAAAGGGGTTAATTCAGCCAAGTGAGCAGAGCACAGAGTCAGAGAGACCCACACCTGCCACACTTTACCAAAAAAACTCAAGCTCCAAAAGAACCACAGCGTGAGTCTCAGCCAAATTGATCTCCAAAGTCTCCGTACATAAAATGAGGATGTAACTTAAAAGGATGCTGGGATGTAGCTCAGGTGTGGCAAATTTTCCACCTGCACAATCTCAAGTTCTTTGAATTCAAATTTCAGCCCTGCTTCTTAAAACCTGTGTGACCTGGGTAAGACAAGTCACTTAACATCTCTAGACTCTAGTTTCCTTGTGTATAAAATGAGGGAATTTGACTAGATGACTCCTTCGGTCCCTTCCAGCTTGAGTTCTATGACTTTTATTACTTTAGGACCCAGGACTCTTTAGAACCAATCTTTTATAACCAACCCAACCACACTTCCTGGAAAAGACAGATAGCCATGGATCGGGCTATCTAAAAAGTTCTAAAAAGGAATTTTTCATCATGACTTCACTCTATGTAAATATCACTGCCCAGGTTGGAAAATGGAAAAGTTCATCTTAGGGTTAGTGGTCTTGTATTGGGTACCAGCTAATAGACTTGGCCAACTAGGAGAGGAATGAAAGGAAGTTGAGAAGGATGAGCTTGGGTCTAAGTACTGGGATGCATGGTGCTACCTATCAAGGGTGCTCAAAGCTCTGCAAACATCTCTTTGTTCTCAGTTCCACTGAGTTGCTTTGTTTGTTTAAAAAAAAAAACCCTTACCTTCCATCTTAGAATCAATACTATATATTGGTTCCAAGGCAGAAGAGTGGGAAGGGCTGGACAATGGAGTTTAAGTGACTTAACCAGGGTCACACAGCTAGGAAGTGTCTGAAGTCAGATTTGAGCCTCCCATCTCTCAATGCACCGAGCCACCCAGCAGCCCCCAATACCACTGAGTTCTAATTTTCCTTGGGATTTAGGAGGAACATTTCTAATCTGGGTCTTCAGCCTTCCCATAACAGTCAGCTCATCAGTCTGCTTTTGCAGCAGGTCACCAGCATAGTTAGGTTTCTCAGTGAAGTTTACAAGATCCTAGATTTCTGACTAGAAGGGAGCTTAAGGATCACTTAGTCCAACCTTATACAGGTAAAGAAACTTTGGCCCAGAGTGGTTAAGTGATTGTCCCAAGATACGTAGAGCTGAGAAGAAAGTCCTGGTCCTCTGATTCCACGCTAGTGCCTTTCCACCGTATCACATTGCTCTTCCCCTTATCAACGTCTTAGGTAACACGATAAACAATCAGCTGCTTCTACTGGTTCAGATATTAAAACGAACTTGCTATATATGTCCCTGGTCCAGTTGTGCCCCAACACTGCTTGAAATCATTTTTGGCATTTATTGATCTTATTCAATTCAAATCAAGGAGCATTTGTTAGCCACCTATTAATTGCCAGGTCCTGCCCTAAAAGAGTTTTAAACAACTGCTTAGAACTTTGATATGATCTTTCTAGACTAGTAGAAGCTACTCCATTAGATTGGAAAGGAAGAGAGGAGCCCCCTTTCCAGAAAAGCTAATTTGAGAGAACAGAAAAGAACACACAAATGAACGTGTGACTGGTGTCAGTTAGGGACAATCATCTACTGTCACTTAAAATGGGATGAGGAGAAGGGGGAGATAAAAAGCCCTGCTGCACAAAGAAGGACCTGTAAGGTTTTAAAGGTTACTGGAGAGTATGGTCAAAGAAGGGGTTCTAAAAATGGCCCTGTGGTCCTGAAAGTACCTGAATAAACTCTGACTCAGGCCTGTTTGCTGACAGACCCACCTTCCCAGCAGTCAGCCTGTCAAGAGCCAACGAAGCCAAGGGATTGAAAAGCCACAGGCGGGCTCTCCAATCAGAGCTCCTAGGTCCTGCTGCCCAAGAGCTGGGAGCTTCTGGAGCCAAGGGGCCTGTGGAGGGGAAGAAGTGAACCCTTGCTCTGGGAGTCAGCTCAGGGGCTTTAAAGCATCGGTGCCTCCAAGAGGAAGACAGCTGGCATTCTGTTCTCACCCCCACACTGGATTCATTGTCTGACCTTGGATGGTCACACTTCCCTTTCCTACCTTCTTGCCTCAAACATGGTGCAGAGGGCTGAAGCCTGAATTTGGAGTTTAAAAGAACTGGATTCCTATCCCAGCTGTCACTTTCTAACTGTGTGTTTGGACAGTTCATCTGTGTTGGTCTCAGATTCCTCATTTATAAAATGGAGGAATAGAACTAGATGACCTCAAAGACCTTTTCCAACTTTTGAGCTATGATCCTATGATGATACTTGAACAAACTCATATTCTGGGCTTCCAGTCAACTGTCCCATGCTAGGCAAATTTGCTCTTCTTGAAGCCACTTGAACTATCCTCTTTGGATTTTGTTCTCCAAATTTTCCTGAATTTAGGATCTCCTTCCTAGCACAGAATGCTCTGGTCAGTCCCCCTGAGCTGTCACCTGCTGAAAAACAAAGAACAAACAAAATCCCCTAATTTTCAGCCTTTCTCAGTCCTTTCCTTCTAAAATCTTTCCTCTAGCTCCAAAAATTCTTCACTCTTTCCCAGGAAAGTTTCCTCTGCCCTTCTGAACACACCGTTGTCCCCCATCCCCAAAGTCTGAAGATTCTTCATAACTCACCCAGGATACTCCAAAGCTAGGATCACCTTCTTCACTGTAGTGTACCCCAACAGAAGGCTACCTCTGCCAGTTAATATTGAGTAAAAGGTTGTTTTTCTTGTTTGGTTGTGTTCAGTATGTGTGTGTGTGAGCACATATACACATGTGTGAAGTGAGTGCTATATTTATTTTGTGGTAATTAGCAAGGTCTATGGGAATAGAGAGGGCAGTAAAGGTGGCCCAGTGGATAGAGCACTGGGCTTAGAATCGGGAAGACTCATCTTCATGAGTTCAAATCCAGCCTCAGGCACATATTAGCTATGTGATCCTGGGCAAGTGACTTAACCATGTTTCCCTCAATTCCTCATTTGTAAAATAAAAAGGAAATAGCAACCAGTTCAATCTTTTTTCCAAGAAAACACAAATGGAGTCACAAAGAACTGAACACAATGGAAATGACTCAATAACAAATGGGAACAAATGGAGTCCAAATGCAAAATGAAATATACCATATACTTTATTTCTTCTAAATAACAAATGGCAATAGGTATTAGGCTTTGTATCCCACCTAGAACAGTGTTTTGTGGACTGTAGGCATTTAATGCATGTTTTAAAAATTGAATTAGAAGATCACAGGATCATAGACTTTGAGCTGGGAGAGAATTTATAGACCATTTAGTTCAAGCTTCTTTTTTATATGAACATCCTTCTAGGTAAGCACTAGGAGCTGATTGAGAGGAACTGGTAAGAAGAAAGTTTCTCCTCGTTCCTGGGTCTCATGAGTTAGTATTAGCTGTCATCTCTTCAGTAGTCCCAGAGGAGTGTTTCTTGACACTAGAATTTACTCTGGAAACAGTTTTAAGTCTTAGGATATGCCTCTGCTTCAACTGGACCTCTGGGAATTGCTATCTGGCCTGCAGCTAGACCCCTCCTGTATCAATCATTTCCTCTATTAGAGAGGAAGCTCATTGAAGGCAGGAACCACCTTCCTTTTTCTATTTGTATCTCCAGTCCTTAGCCCAGTTTGTCACATAAACACAAAATCAATGCTTTCATTCAATTTCATTTTTCACTTCATTTAAATAGAACTATTTTTTAATTAAAAAATATTAAAACTCTTACTTTCTATCTTAGAATCAACACTAAGGCTCTTGGAGTTAAGTGACTTGCCCAAGGTCACAGAGCTAGTAAGTATCTGGGGTCAAATCTGAACCTAAGACCTCCTGCCTCTGGGCCTGGCTCTCTTTCTACTGAGCTACCTAGCTGCCCCTCAAATAGACCCTTCTTCCACATTTTTCTGGTCTCCACCCAGAATTGTGGATTCTGAGAGTAGAATCAGAGAGTTGATAGGTACCTGGAACTCAGAACTGATGAGGCATTACACATAAAGTGTGTGTTGAGTGCAATGCTTTAAAAAAAATCAGACTAATTTGCTTTCTAGGGGCCACTAAGAGTCAAGAGGGAACACTGAAAGACAGCTAAGACTTCTAGAGTTGATTGCTTCATGGGAGAAAGAGTTATTTTGAATAGTGGTGGATTCACTATCCATCCTTCAGGCAAAGAAATGGTCCTTGCTGCTCTGGGTAGAGGAGAGAGATCTGCTTGAGAACAGCCACAGGAGAAAGAGAGGATGCTGGCGTGGGAATATGGAGTGTGTAAGGGATGTTGGGTATGGGAATGAGACAGATGTGAATGGGACAATTTTTCCTCCTCTTCCTGTGATTTTGAAGTTGGCACAGAGAGTGTGGGGGCTCACCTGATTTCTTGGGAGCAGGGATTAGAGGAGCCCAAACAATGGTTTCCTTGGGAAGAATAAATGTGAAGTCCAGCCATTTACAGGGCCAGCACTATAAGAACTGTAGAGGACGTGGCCAATATTTACCCAATTACTGAGCAGCCATTTGGGGAATCTATGCCATGTTTTAGCATCTTTCTATTTCTTACAATGAATGCAGCTAAACTATGAAAGTATTTTCTTTTTGGACCGTGCCATGCTGGGATAGAGATAAGAATCCTAATGAGAAATGACTTTTCTTTGGAAACTTTCCTTGAATATATTTTCAAGTGTGTGTGTGTGTGGGGGGGGGTAGGTGGGTAATAACAAGCTGAATCTGTGATAGAATTGGGCAACATTTTGACTCTTAAACCCTAGACCGAGCTGAGAGGAATTTTGGCCACAGCAGAGTTTACAGAAATTCCAGGGATAAACTTTCTGTATTTGGCAGCATCTGCTAAGCTGCCTTTGCATATGGCGACTGAACCTATGCTACATACAGATGAGGAAACTGAGACCCAGATTGGTTATCCAGGTAGTATGTCAGAGCTGGGGCTGTCTCCAAGTTGGCATACTTCTACAATATTGTGCCCCCTTCCTGGGTCACATGCTGGGCAGAAGAAATAAAAGGGTTGATACCTTCCATCTCTCCACCTGGCTCTCTATCCACTGAGCTGCCCCTGTGAATACACTTTTTTTTTTAACCCTTTCCTTTCATCTTGGAATCAATACTGTGTATTGGTTCCAAGGCAGAAGAGTGGTAAAGGCTGGGCAATATGGGCCAAGTGACTTGCCCAGGGTCACACAGCTGGAAAGTGTCTGAAGCCAGATTTGAACCTAGGACCTCCCGTCTCTAGGCCTGGCTCTCTATCCACTGAGCTACCCAGCTGCCCCCATGAATACACTCTTGATAGGAAATTGGTGCCATGTTTCAGACTTAGTCCAAAAGAAGCACTAAATTAACACTCAAGGATTAAAGACTTTGAAACCTGGCTACAATCAGTTAGTCATAGCTGATGACAGAAGGAGCCAGAATCCCATTATATTTCCTGCCATAATGTTCTTTCTGGGAAATCACCTGGTAAAATGTTCTTGAATGGAGAAAAATATCCATATCTAGAGGAAAAGGGTCTGAAATTCTTCTTTTCTCTTCCCTCCTCTCCTCCCACTCTTAACATTTTCTAACTTTTACATAATAGGGAAGTATAATTTGATCCATCATATAATGATCCATTTCCCCCCCACCCTTCATCCCCTTCCCCACCCAAACCCCATCTTCGACACTATTGTCTCAGAAATATATTTTACATCTGGGCCTCTGTTTTCAATACCAGGAACACTGGCTAATTTCCTGCATAGCATTCTGGAGGACTGGGATGTGATTGGAAGCCAAATGGTTTACTCATACGTGGCACAAATTCTTCTCTGAATGGAAAGAATGTATGTTTTTCCTGCTGCTAGAGAAAGGGTTTCCCTCTGCATCTCCATAAATCTGCTAGAACTTCAAAATCTTTAAGAAAACAAATGTTAGATATTGTTTTTACATGGAAATAGGGGGAAATTGTTGAATATTTTCATTTAAAAAGAACGTTCAAATCTGACCTCTATCCACTCTCCTAATTCCATGCCTTGTGGTATATGCTTTTCTCTTCACCTTTGCTCTACAGTACCAAGAAAGACCTGTCCTTGACTTGTGGCTATGAAGTTGTGTCAGCGCCCTTTCTATGGCTTCAGATGCCCTGGGTGCCTAGTTCCTTGGATTCTATTTTTATGGGCTCACAGCCAGAGGTTAAGGATGGGAGTGAAGTGGTAAAACAAAACAAAACAAAACACAAACACTCCATTCTTCTGGCTAACCTGGATTTCTCTTTCAATATTTAGATGTTTGGAGCGTACATTTGGGCAATGGAATAAGTCTGAAATATGGCGACAATTTCCTATCAAGAATGTACTCACAGTGGTAGCCTAGTGGCCTTGAGATGAATGGGGAGGCTGGGTTCAAATTTAGCCTCAGATACTTCTTAGATGTGTGACCCTGGGCAAGTCACTTAACCTCCATTGCCTAGTCCTTACCATTCTTCTGCCTTAGAACCAATACACAGTATTGATTCTAAGATATAAGGTAAGGGTTAAAAAAAGAACCTATTTAGGTTCTTACCTCTAGGCACAATTCAAGAGAGTTCTATGGGAAATGATGAAGGCCTACCAGGGTCTGTTTACATTTTGTTAATGTTGGAGAAATTTTTTTGAAAAAAAAATGGAGAACTAGAACATGTCAATTTAAATCCTAGTTCCATTGCTTGTCATTGCTGTTCGGTTGTTTTTCAGTAGCATCTGACTCTTCATGACCCCATATTGGGTTTTCTCAGGAGATACTAAAATGCTTTCCCATGTCCTTTTCCAGCTCATTCTATAGATGAGAAAACTGAGGCCAACTGGCCTACTTCGTTGGTTTGTTATGAGAATTTAAAATGGTTTCAGTAATTTATATATTATTGAAATTCTTATCTTCCATCTTGAAATTGATACTAAGTATAAGTTCCGATTCAGAAAAGTGGTAAGGGCGAGGCAATTGTGGTTCAGTGATTTTCCCAGGGGTCACATGTCTGAGGACAGATTTGAACCCAGGAACTCCCATGTGTAGGCCTGACTCTTAATCCACTGAGCCACCTAGCTGCCCTATTATATTTTAACCCTACTATGTCCCCACTCCCAAACTCTTGTCCTTTCTCATGGAGAATACAGAGAATTGTTTTTTGGTTGTTTAAAAAATATATTTTTAAAATAGATAACTTTTATTTTAATATCACCCATTTTTTTTTGGTGCATCTTTCCCAGATTTTATTCCTCCTCTCTGAGAAAATAATGTCTTTAACAAAGAATAAAAAAAGGAGGAAAAATAGTCTGGCAAAACTAACTAATCCTTAAGAAAATCTGATATCTATGGTATTCCACAACCATAATCCTCTTACCTTAGCAAAAAGAGAGAGAGAGAGAGAGAGAGAGAGAGAGAGAGAGAGAGAGAGAGAGAGAGAGAGAGAGAGAGAGAGAGGAGTATCTTCTAATATTTCTTTTCCTGGGCTTGGGAACTATTAATTTTACACATTCTATTTGAATTGAGATTTTTGTGTTATTATTTCCATTTCTATTTTACTCATTTTTTACTTATTTAATTTTGTCTTATTTCATATGTTTTCTTATAGTTGTCTATATCCTCCATTTCCTAGAGCACAGTGATATCCTATTATATTCCTATATCACAATTTATTTAATCATTATCCAGTTGATGGATATCTACTTTGTTTCTAATTCTTTGCTATGACAAAAATTGCTGCTGCAAATGTTTTATGTATATTGCACTTTTCTTTTTATCATTGATTGCCATGGGGCAAATACCTGGCAGTGGAATCTGAGTCAAAAGGTATAGACAATCTAATCCCTTTCTCTGAATAATTCCCAATTGCTTTCCAGATTGCCTTGACTAATTCATATCTCTACCAACAGTGCATTGGTATGACCCTCTTTCCATAATCATTTGAACATTTATTATTCCCATTTTTGGTCAGCTTTGCCAATTTGCAGGGTGTGAATTGAATTTTAAGGTTTTTTTTTTAATGGGCATTTCTTGTATTATTAGTGATATGGAACATTTTTTTCATATGGTTATGAATAGTTTGAAATTTTTCTTTTAAGAATTATTTGCTTTTTTCCATGTCCATTGACCAATAATCTCTTGGAAAACAGCTTTTGTTATTTATATATTTCTGGTAGTTGCATATATATATTATCTTAGAGATTTTTTTAAAATGAGGATCTAGGCTAATTTTCATAAAATGGATTTAGCTAGAACATGGGCTGCCCACCAAATAGGAAACTTTTAGCCTTAAAGTCCATCAATGAACCCCACAAATTCTGGTCAGGAAGTTCTTGGCATATCTAATACTAGGACAAAGAGAGGAGTCAGTCAGGTAAATTTTGGAGCAAAATAGAGAAAATTAAAGTAATTTTCATACCAAAATATTGCCCTACATAATAATTATATATAATCTATATCACATGTAATATTGTTACATATTATATGTGGTATATATGTACATATGTGCATATATTCACACACAAAATATATACACATTGATATATACATATATATATATGACTATTTTATTTCTCCAACAGAGACCTCTTCTGTTCTGGCTTCAAGGTGTGGAAGTAACTAGGGATAATCAAGGACTATAACAAGCAGAGCCTAAGATTTGATAGATCCAGTGGTAGACTGGTAAATGTATAACAGCTGTATCACATTTTTTCTCTGAGGAAAAAATGTCCTGACTATATACTTTTAAATTTAATCTACATTATTGGTATTTTCTACATTATTTTTAGGTCTGTACAATCAACAGAGCATTAAATCAAGCCTTGATCTGCAGTGATTCCAACATATAAGTGCTCACACTGAAAATTTAAGCCATGGCTTTCTCCGGTCAGTAGGACCTGGCTCTAGAACACTACTGGATTGGTCTTTCAAGAAAGATTTCAAGTATAGACCCCAGGGTTAAACTTAATTTATAATCTAAGGACCAAACTTGCTAAGTACAGAGAGGCTTCTCGGTATCATAAATTTGAGCACCCAATATTTCTCCAAACAATTCATGAAGAAGACAATCTACTAAGATGTGGAGGGCTATAGATCTACATTAATCATCCTTGCATTAATTAAATCATGAAGAAATATTGCTAACATTAAAATATCCACAAAACATGGAATGCCAGTTTCACATAAACACACTGGTGATGTAACACTAAAATGATAAAAAACCAGTCTGGAGCTCATAAGAGGATGGGTGACTTGAGGACAGATTTCAATATAGCTCATTATTCTGACAATAGAGCAATAAGCCCAGTCAACTTAACTGATGGGGACTGAAATGAACTGATCAAAGGACCTGGAGCTTCCCAAGCCCTTTTTCATTGGTAGGAACAAAAATCACTATTGTTTTTAAATGTACTTTTCTCTCTTTCCTTCCCTTATCTGAGTTGTTCTTCTGGGGGCTTATAGCTAATATGGCAGATAAGAAGGTAAATATATGGAGGCTGAGCTATTGAAGCAGCAGCCCTTGCCCTCACATGGCTGAGCTCAAGAAAGCCTCTCAGTTTGCAGGCTGCTCCCACAAGCTTTCCTCCATCTCTGCTGGTCTCCTGGTGAGTCCAATATCACCCTGTTCCCTGAGTCCTATCCACCCCAGGGCCAGAGGCATAAATACTCCTACTATCCATCTCAGAAATACTTCTTGGAAACGAGCAGGCATTTTTTCTGTTCTGCTTTTCAGTCCTGCCTACTGGTCCTTGGGGACTGGCTTCATTCAGCTTCCCATATATGCTGCTCTTGTTTGGGGTCTTGGCATCTTCCAGAGAGGCTCTTCAGAGTAGAGAGGAAGTTAAAGGGATTTTAGACACTGGCCCAATGAACCCCATTCTTTAAGTTCTCTCCGGAATCTGTCAGGCTTTTATGTAGAAACAGGAGATGAGAGAAGGGTTCTTTGTTAGCACAGGGCACTGAACATGATGATGAGGGGAAAAGGGTTCAGCAACCAGAGCACTGTAGAAACAGGCATTGTTACCCAATGCAAAGAGCCTTGGATCCAGGCCATGGGCCTGGGTTCTTGTCCTGCCTCAGACACATACAGTCTGTGTGAATCTGGGCAAGTCACAACCTCTAATCTCTAAAGTAGAGATAATAATGCTTGGCTTACTATGGAGATTTTGTCAAGAAAAGTCTAGACTCTATAAAAATACATGAAAGTACAGCCATGTTGCATTGGAATGAACATAGGATTGGGTGTCAAAAGACCTGCCCAACCAAGATTCCAACCCCAGAAAACATTTCCTCTCTCTCTTTTTTTAAACCATTACTTTCTATCCTAGCAACAACTCTGGAACAGAAGCACAAGAGCTAGGCAAATGGGGTTAAGTGACTTGCTCAAGGTACCACAGCTAGGAAGTATCTGAGCCCATATTTGAACCCATGTCCTCCTGACTCCAGACCTAACTTCTCTATCCACTGTACCACCTAGTGGTCCCTCTTCTGGTTTTTAGTTAAGTGGTTGAACTGCATCTCTCAAAGTGATATAATAATGAGTACTCGACTAGGAGAAAGGAGGACATAGTATCATACTACATATGGCATATATCATAGGTTTTGAGTTAGATGAGATCTTAGATTCAAGTTTTAGTTTTGATATTAATTGGCTGTAACCTTGGGGAAGTAACCTGCTCTTCGGCTTTCCTCATTTGCTTCACAGTAGGAATTTTATGGATTAACCAACTTCACATAGATAACCTAGGTAAGAGGACCACCCCACAGTCTGTTACTTGACTCATTACCACATTCACTCTCATCATCCCAAGTTCTAAAATAATTCAGGGGGTCTACTTGGATATTTCCTCATGAATTTTAAACATTGTACTATCTTTCGTTAATTGATCATTTATCTGAGACTATATTCTAGCTAATGAAATCTTGTTTATTAAATTAACTACAGAAATCTCAGTTATACACATGCAAATACACACATATATCCCTCCTCTCCGAGGTTTAAATAAAAGTTAAAGTTGCTGGCTATATAACGTATTAACAGTATAGCCAGTTATAACATAAAGACACATGTAACTGATTACATGTTAGCAATGAGAAAGATCACAACCAAAGTGAACTCTTCTCCTAACTTCTAGAATACAATCTCCTGCTCTACCTGCCTCAGCTCCCTTCAGTTTTCAAGATTGCAAGTTTCTGAAGAATGCTCTGCTAGCTAGGTAACATCGTGGTTAGAGGTTATGTACAACTTAGAATCAGGAAAACCTGAGTTCATCATCTCGTCCCAGATACTGTGTGACTCTGGACAAGTCACTTAATATAACAGTGTATTTCTTCATCTGTAAAATGAGGGTGATAATAGTACCTACCTCCCAGGGTTGTTCTAAGAATCAAATGAAATCATATATGTGAAGTGCTTTGCAAACCTTAGAATGCTATATAAATGCTGGTTACTGTTATCATGACCATTTCTTAACAAGGTAAGAATTAAAATGATTCCATTTGGAAAGAAATTTTCTTCATTCTCTTCTTGGTTTTTCTCAAGCCATGACTGCTTACAGATTCTCCAGAATGACAGTTAATATTGATCTCTTTACAAATGGCAATTAAAAAACTTTTCCTTCACCTTTTCACCAACTCCTCAGAGATCAAGATTAAAACATACACCCTCACCAGTGACTTTTCAAGGATTGGTAATTAAACTGCCATTTCCCAAGATGTCTAAGCTTCTTAAAGACACAGTGACATTATCCACAGTTTCTATGGGGGAGGTTCCTGAAGTTGATAATTAAGCATCAAAGGAGCAGACTGGACTAGATCATTTCTAATATTTTTGTAATTCTCTGATACAAGGTATCTTTTCTAATGCTGCACATTAACTGAGACTCTGGTTGATGCCAAACATAAAATACCTGGTGGTTCTGGTGTCCTGGTGGGCAGATCAGGATGAATTCTTTAATTATCCCCTGAGTCTGCTAATGACTGTGAATGTCCAGGGCACTTTTTTTCCCTGGCCTTCCTGTGGACTAAGTTTCCTTATTAATAGCTCACTCTCTTTCAGGAGCACAGCAGATCCTTTCAAACCTAGAGTCAAGAGCTGGAAAGAGCCACGTGAACTGATATAGAGTAAAATAAGTAGGACCAGGAAAACATTGTACATAGTAACAACAATATTGTATGTAGCAGTCCACCCCTAGCTGTGGGCAAGGAAAACAGTTAGTATGTACAGAGTGGCTTAGAAGAGAGCATGCTCAGTCTTGCACATGGCTAGGAAAGCCTCTGACCCTTGACCCCAGCTTCCCCCAGGTGAGGCGGGAAAACAGGTTTCTTTGTGCTCACCTGGCTAAGAGAAACCACACCTATACCTTGTCGTAATTTACTATTACCCCATGGCAATATACTATGTAAGTCATCAATATGTATTGTGCATACTAGCATATCTAAGACATTAAAAGCAAGGGCCACAGCAAGCTCTGCCCTCTTCCTCTCTTGGATCTTAGCTCTCATTGATGTCTGTCCTTGCTGGAGCTTGGCCTCTGGCCAAGCTCCATCTTTAATTCCTTTCCTTATCTACCTCTCCCACCTGGGACCTGGCTTTTTGGCCAGGCACTCTCTTTTCTCTATCATGTCTCCGACCTGTGTGGTATTAATTGTGGATCTCAGGATGGATCATGCCTCTGCGACATCCTAAGATCGGGGTTATGCTGTGGCCCCATTATAATCAATAAGGCCTGGTTTATGACTCATTTCTGCCACCTCATATCTATAACTTGACTCCACCACGCCCCTCGGGGTATCCGAAACTTCTATCCTTTTTCTATCTTCCTACCTTGAGGCTTCTCCCCGGTTGGGGAGCCTCATTGTACAATGATCAACTGTGATTGACTTTGGTATTATGTAATTGGAAATCTTGTGCCTTTGAACTACATTTCCTAGGAGCCCACTGACTTCCTGTTGTTACATGCTGATATAGACAGGGGATAAATAGGGTGGTCTTCCATGGTTAGAGCTCTTTTCTTCCTGGGTCAGGACATTAGTGGATCAGGCTGTTTGAACAGGTAAATTAGCCATGGGCACGTGGTTTTATTTTGTTACCTTTTTATTCCTTTCTCCTAGTGATTATTAATAAATCTTATAAAATGTAATATTGAAGTCATTGTATATTAATTTTAATTTTTACAGTATGAACAGCAGTACAATAATCCAGGACAATTCTGAAGGACCTATGACAAAGATTGCAATCCATCCCCAGAGAAAGAACTGTTGGAGTAGGAATGCAAATAAAAGCATACAATTTTTCATTTGTTTATTTGGGTATATGTTGTGGGGTTTTGGTTTTATGTGATTATTTACTTACAAAAATGAACAATATGGAAATGTGTTTTGTGTGACAATACATGTATAACCCAGAAAAAATAAACATTAAAAAATAAACATTAAATATCAAACCCAGTGTGACAAAATACCTCTTCTGCTGCTGTTGTCTTTAAGGGATCCTGGAAAGACACTGTCTTATTCACCAAAATACCTCTAGTGTTTTTTAAAACCTTTTTAAAAAAAATTTCAGAGGAGAGCAGGCCTCAGAGATTTTTCTTATTCCTTCTAATGTGCTCTCAATTCTTTTTAAAAAAATTTATTTAATTAGTTAATTTAGAATATTTTCCCATGGTTACAAGATTCATGTTCTTTCCCTCCCCTCCCACCAATCCCCTCCCATAGCTGACATGCAGTTCCATTGGATTTTACGTGTGTCATTGATTAAGACTTATTTCCATATGATATTTGAACTAGGGTGATTGTTTAGAGTCTACATCCCCAGTCATATTCCCAGAGACGCATGTGATCAAGCAGTTGTTTTTCTTCTGCATTTCTACTTCCACAGTTCTTTCTCTAGATGTGAATATTCATTTTATCCCTTCCTTCCTAATATTTTGCATTCATTCTCGTAAATAGAATTGGCTCATATTTGAACAAGCCTTTAATGGGGCATATGGGGTATCCCTGGAGTACCAGCACCTCTCTTGTGAGAGTTTGCCAAGTCATTTCAGGGCTGCTCATCTACCTTTAGTGTCTGTAACCCAACTCTTGCCTGTTGTTCTAAGAAGCTGTAGCTTGTTCAATGGCCATACCCTACTAAAACCACCTTGGCAGATGAACTAAAATCAGGTTGAAGGTAACCTATGGTCTCAAACCTGTCATTGAGTAAGAGGGATGTCTACCCCAAGCATGTGAAGACATCTATCTGGAGGAATGGATACATGAGAACATTTGTTCCAAAGGCTGTGAAGGTGGCTGAAGCAGGTGTTTAAAGCTTGGTCAGATACTGAAAGAGGCCATGGTCATCTTTTGCATCCTGGATCATTGCCAGTCATTCTGACTTTCATTTTGCCACTTGTCTTTGAAGACACTGGAAGAGAGAGTGAAGCTGACAATTTTGTGCTATTCTGCCTCACTTAAATGTAATTCAAGCACAAGTCAAGATATCACCCCATGATGTTTATTGGACTTCTTCAAAAAGGAAAGGACAAACAAAAACAGCTTTTAACATGTCATCACACATAATGAGAAAATTGAAAATAATACTGCCCAAGGAATTAGGCAGTTGGCTACTCCTCTTAAAAGCTAAGGAGAGAAGAAAACAGGAGACCAGACCAGACCAATGTTACGTTCATTCTGCTCTCCCTGGGAAGGGCTAATTGAGGAAGACAAAACATGAGAGCAAGTTCATGGAGAATGGGTCCCCCTTTTCCAAGGAGCACAGGGGTGGATCTTGAAATAAATTCCACAAACTGACACCCATTCTGTAGGTCAGGCATGTAACTCTAGGCTGTCCTTCTGCATTGTAAGAGCCAGTTCTTGTGGCTCCTCTCCAGTGTCTTTCTGATTAGTGAGCTGTGAGTCACTTACAACTTTGATAATGGAAAAGTTCATCTTAAGGACCCTACAGGGTGCTGTTTTGATTCCATTACCCCTTAATTCTCCACCATTCTTAAGATCAAGGTCTCCAATTCTTTGTTGTATGGGGAGGAATTTCATCACTTTTTTAAAAAGCTAGTAAGAAGTTTGGAGTTGGTCCTCACCAAAGAGGTTTGGAGTCTAGATTGAGTCTATCTAGATCTAGTACCACTAACATTTTTCACTAACTTGTAGAAGAAATGTTATTCATGTTACACAAGGCCATATGACATGGACACTGCTGCAGAAATTAGCACAGAACCTAAGCTGAACCTAAAACCAATCAGGTGTCTGATTAGTCTGTGTTCACTTCAAAGATGGGAGATTTCACTGGTATTGGGATTTCTCTCACCAATGCTGATTATATCTCCTTTGAGAGCTACTAAGGCCAAATGCCAAATTGTGTTTCTAGCCTAATGCCATGATAAGGCATCAGAGAAGGATTTTAGTGGACCAAAATTTGAATACACATTGAAAAATGTGTCACAATTCATTTCTTCAGCCACTTACTGGTATTGCTACTGTCAGACAGATGTTACGGAGGTATGGGGAGAATCCAAGTAACTGAGAGAATTCTAATGTTCCAAAAGAAATAGAGAGGTATATAGTCTGGATTCCCCTTTAATCATAGTCTCCTTAAATGCTACCCCAGGTGGAAGGTACCCTTTGGGTCATTATTCATTTAAAACCATGTCATGTGGGCCCCCACCAAGGTGTTTTTGAGTAGATCAACAAAGAGACTTACTAATTCAAAGCAAAATACATTTAATTAAATGGCAGAGCAAAAGTAAATGACAAAGAAAATTCTCTTCATTCCATATACATAATGGATGAAAGAGAAGCACAAGACAGAAAAATACAAATGACAAAGGAAATACGCAGGATCAATCATGTGCATAATGAACTTATGGAGCTTACCCTGAGAGGGCACATATGCTTAAGTAAAACTTGTGGCCAAGGAATACACATGATCAGGGTAACATTCTCCTTGGATAGCATCCCTGCTGGAAAACTGCTCTGCCCTTGATACTGCTGTTTAACTCCCCAGGGAGTCACCAGCAATGTCTTCTGACCTTGATATCATTGGATTGCAAGCTGTTTTCTTCAGTTATACTATACTGTGGTCTTCTGCTGGTTTATTCTCTGCTGTACTTGTAGCTGCTTCCATATATGCTGACTCTGCTGCACTCCAGCAGCTATGCTTCCTTTCTCCCCTGGGGGGGGAGGGTGTAAAGATTAAAAATTAGGGGGGAAACTAAGGCAGGTAGAAATTTGTTTCTCTCTGCAAGGAGTATTATATTTTTAGAGGTTTATTAAAGGTTAAGGATTAAAGAAAATACATTACCTACATTATGAAAAGAGCCGTGTCTGCTTGCAAGCGGAAACAGGAAAGAAAAAGAGAGCCCCAAAAGCCTTTCCAATCAGGTTAAATACCCCATCTCGATCTCAGCCCAGGTGAGAATTCAGCGATATTACAAAGCATTCTGGGGAAGTGGAGCAAGGACTTCTGGGGATTGAAGTCCTGGATTCAAGTCTCCATTTTTACAAGGGGGATGCAAAACTCTTAATTCATAACTTTATGGGCTATCTCTGCTCCTTAATGTAGAATCCAGAGGTAGCCAGTCAGAGTCCCTTAGGCATTATGTTTTTCTTATTAATGGTTTTTCTTCTGCCTTGGGTTGGTTACTTATTGAGTTCAATCTCTTCTTTGAGATAAAATAAGAAAGTTCCTTCAATTTCCATCATGTCCTTGTCTACTCCTTTCAACTCACTGGAATTTTACTTAGAAAGTCTGGCGGAGAAGGGTGGAACTAGGGCTTTCCCCCCTGATTTCTTGCCAGCAACAAACTAGTACCTTCCCTACGAAGTCTATTGTAATATCATGGAAAGAGCCTTAATTTTGGAGTCAGAAGGTCTAGATTAGAGTATCTTCTTAATAGTGCTTTGTTTGTCATTGGGTAAAGTCATTCATCCCCCAGCAACATAATCTGGCAGAGCAGAATGGGAATTCTCCTTCTGGTAGATCCCAGTTTGTTAGCTATCAAATAGGGAGGCAGCTCATTATTCAGTGGATAGTGCACTAGGCCTGGTGTTGGGAGGATCTGGGTTTGAATCTGACCTCTGCTACTTCCTAGCTTGTAAACCTAGGCACCAGGCCACTTAACTCCAATCTCCTCACCCATGCTGCTCTTCTGACTTGGAATTTATACCAAGACATAACGGTTTTGGGGTTTTTTAATGGGAATAATGTTTGTACTATCTATTTCACAGTATCTGGGGAGGAAAGACTTTTTGTAAATTGTAAGGAGCAATATAAATGTGTTGTTATTATGGATCTTGAGGGAGAAGCTGTCTGCTGACTTGATCTGGTATTGGAGATAATAATAATTATTGGTATTATGGTTAAGTATTTTATTTTTATTATCAATTAATCAGCATATTCATGTCCTAAGTGTGCCAAGGTTTGTAGGGGATACAAAGAAATAAATGGTAGGATTTGGAGCACTAAAGGACCTTACAGAGCATCTAGTTTATCCACTTCATTTATAGATAAGGAAACAGGGCTCAGGAAGGTTAAGTGATTTACTCAGTCAGACAGGTAGTAAAAGACAGAGGTCATATTTGAGCCAAGGTCCCCAGACTCCAAATTCAGCACCCAAGGAAAATGCAATCTAGTTGAGTAAACGAGACTTGTGGCAGGGGCGAATGTGAAGAGATCAAGAAGCATATAAAGTGTTCCTTTGGCAAATGGTTCTTTTTTATTTTTAAACCCTCACCTTCTATTTTAGAATCAATATGGTATATTGAGGCAGGTGAGGTAAGGGCTAGGCAATGGGGGTTAAGTGACTTGCCCAGGGTCATGCAGCTAGGAAGTATCAGAGGTCAGATTTGAACCTAGGACCTCCTATCTCTAGCCTGGCTCTCAAACCACTGAGCAACCCAGCTTCCCCTAATATATATATATATATATATATATATATATATATATATATATACATAAAAATTCTAAGGCTTTACATTAATCCCAAGTAAATATCTTATTTGATTCAGCATCATATCTAGCTCTTTTTAGATCATGACTATCATCTAAAATTTGATTTCTACCTGTTAGTTTCATATATATATATACCCTTACCTTCCATCTTAGACTCAGTAGTCTGTATTGGTTCTAAGGCAAAAAAGTGGTAAGGGCTAGGCAATGAGGATTAAATGACCTGCCTAGGGTCACAGAGTTAGGAAGTGTCTAAGGCTAGATATGAACCCAGGACCTCCTTTCTTTAGGCCTGGCTTTTTCTCTACTGGTTACCTAGCTGACCCCCTAGCTTCTTCATCTTAAACCACAATTTTGCAAGCATGACATCTATATCTTTTCCCAAGATATGTACAAAAACATTGAGCAACATACATTCAAGGATTTCTCTCTGGAGTTCTTCACTAAAGACTGCCTTTTAAAATGTCATAGCTCCATTAATGACTACTCTTGGATCTGGCCACTCGACCAATTCCAAATCCAACTAACTATTCAGTAGCTTGTTCATCTCTTTCCACTTTTTCCATGAGGGTGATTTAAAAGACTTGCTAAAATCTAGGCAAATTATATTTATAGAACTTCCTTGATCTACCAATCCAGTAGCTCCGAGAAAAGGATAATGAGATATCCTTACAAGGATGCTGTTCTTGATGAAGCCATGCTATTTCATTATGATCATTACTTCCATTTCTAGGTGTTCAACTAATTACTCCTTTATATTCTAGAGGGGCAGCTAGGTGGCTCAGTAAACTGAGAGCCAGGCCTAGAGATGTGAGGTCTTGGGTTCAAATTCAGATTCAGACACTTTCTAGCTGTGTGACCTTTGGGAAAATCACTTAACTCCAATTTTCTAAGCCTTACCACTCTTCTACCTTGGAACCAAGACTTAGTATTGATTCCAAGACAGAAGGTAAAGTTATACATACACACACACATATATATGTATATATAAACACACACACACACATATATATATATATATATATATATTCTAGAATTTTGCTAAGAATTAAAGGCAAGGGGACAGCTGGGTGGCTCAGTGGATTGAGAGCCAGGCCCAAAGATGGGAAGTCCTGGGTTCAAATCTGGCCTCAGACACTTCCTAGGTGTGTGATTCTGGACAAGTCACTTAACCCCCATAAAAAAAAAAAAAGAATTAAAGGCAAACTTACTGGCATCTCTTTAGCTTGCAGACCTACTTTCCCCCTTTTTCTGTAACATGGAGATATTTGCCCTTATTCAGTCTCATAGCAAGCTCTCCAGTCCTTCCTGATCCTTCAAAGATCACTGACAGTAGCCCAGAAATCATATTTGAGAATATTTACATTACCTTGAAATGCAATTTGTCCCTGGGTCCTGAAAGACACTTAATAGATATTGAGTGAGGAGGATAATTCTTAGCTGTTTTTCCATGGAGACACACACCTCCGATGGAAGATTCACTTCCATTAATTTCTAGCAAGTTCTCCTAGGGAGTAGGTTATAGAAGGACAACTAGAACTGTTCCTCCATGCCCTAGGGTTCTCAGGATATCTATGGCCATGTCTATGTCATTGGTATAGCCCTTTAGACTTTCCACAGAGCACCCTGCAAGTCAGCCTGGGCAGGCTCCAATTCTCCAAGTAGTCGGTGACTCAGGGAACTTGTAGTGAATGCAGAGAAAAACTGAATGGGCAAGCTATATTACACATAAAATGAGACAGTGGGCCAAGTTATTAGAGTAAAATTCCAGTGTGGGGTATTTAGTCATTTATTTATTTATTCATTTATTTATTTATTTGATTTTTTTTTTATTTAGTCATTTAGATGATGGGAAGGGCAGTATGGGAGGTATTACTCATTTATTCGGTCCTCATTAGAAGAGATACATCGAAGAAGATCTTTTATAAAATCAAGCCTGTTCTAATCAAGAGTCAGTGTTGGTGTGAGGGCTTCAGGCCAAGCACAGGGCCTGGCCCAGCTGGGTTGAACTCAGACATCAAGAGTTCATTCCTGGTCATCTTAAAGAACTATTACATCTTGGGAAACCAACAAGGAGGCTTAGAGTCAGGTAGACACAGAGAGGGCTTGGGGAGATTAGCCAGGACAGGAAAAGGCTCAGGGAGTGTCAAGGAAAATGACGGCTTTCCCATGCAGGAACCATAGAGGAGGAGGCAAGTGAGAATTCTTAGTGTTAGGGAAACCTTGTTCCTTAACCCTCCCTTCCCAATCCTTTCGTTTTATTATTAATCAATCTTTTACCTTTAAACCAACACTGCTTGGAGACCCGATCGCCCACTGGTCCCAGTAGGTAAGGCCATCGGCCTTACTTCATTGAGGGACACTGAGGATCCCATATACCTCAGTGTATCTATATATGCATCTTTACGTGGAGGGCTATGAATAAATAGCCCAAATACTTGAGCTAACCTAGGGGATCCTGATTGGAAATGATATGAAAGGGAAGGTCATCAAATCAGAAAATTCCCCTCTGTGACAGCCTTGGCCACAGTCAGAGGACCAGCACAAGACAAGAATGGTGTCTTGTTATTGTTCAGTTATTCAGTGATGTCCAACTCTGTGAGTCTATGGGCTATACTGTCAATAGGATTTTCTTGGCAAAGATCCTGGAGTGGTTTGCCATTTCCATCTACATTGGATTAAAGTAAACAGAGGTTAAGTGACTTTCCCAGGGTCACACATTGAACTCAGGTCTTCCTGACTCAAGTGCTCTATCCATTTAGCCACTTAGCTGCCTCTTCCTAAAGACTGCCTTCTAAAATAGCATAACTCCATTGACTATGTTGTCTATCATACTGCTACGAAGACATTGTATCCTGGGAAGAGATCAGGTCCATGACAAAACACAGCATCATTGCTGCCCAGGGATAGAGATAATTGGCAGGTATTTCACTGTCTGATGATGTCTCCACAGAGTCTTTGGCCTCAATATATACTTGCAAGCTAGGACATAGAAACAGAAATTTTCTTGTAGTCATGGTCACCCAAAGTCCCAAGAATACGCTCTGTGATTTTTAACTGGGTTATTATGATAGAGATGGAGTATTACTACTGATTATGGGTCTAGTCTAGATCTCTCCACTTTTAGAGAATTTCCAGATTTCCTCTTGTACTTCCATACCTAAAATTTCAGTCATCATTTGTCTGACAATAGCATGAGAAGCAAATATCTATAGAGGTGAAATGTGACACCTTTTCCATTTGGATTCCAATTTTTATTCCATTCCACTAAAATCCTTTTCTGCTTCTTCATCATGCCACCAAAGCAATTCGTTTTTTGGCCTCGGAAATTCTCAAAGTCATAGAGGGTCTGTGATCTACATTTTGGGAAGGGATATCTCCAACAATTAAATCATAGGTCTCTGCCCCATTTTATAGATGGAAAAATTGGCATCGCAGTACAGCAAATGAGGAAGCTAGGATTTAAGGCCAGGTGCCCTTGTCCAGTGTTAAGGACTCACTCAATGAGAACAACCAGAAGCACAACACAATTCAATAATCTTTAGCCTGGGGAGTTTGACCTAGATCTGCGTCTCAGTTTTCCCAGCTATCATCTGAGCATAATTACTTTGAATGGACCAAAGGAAAAGATGCTGAAACAGGTTGAGAATACTAGAACTATTATAATTAAAACCTTAAGAAATGGAAAGTAGAATGTATGCAGGAGCAGGGATGTCTGGGAGAACTCAGGACTTGGAGAGACATGCAAGAAATTTGTGTTTTTGGAAAGTCACTATGGGGTTTTGAAAACTGGTGAGTGACTGAGGAAATATAGTTTATGAAAGGAAAATATATTTAAAGCCAATAAAATGAAAGGAGAGTAGTGGAGGTCTCCCACAACCCACAGTGATTTGAGTAATTAGGAAAGGGGAATACAAGAAGTAATCAAAATGTAAGAGACCAAGAAAGGAAAAACATCCCTCAAATCAGGTAGAAATAAAAGGAAGGATGATATGATTTAAGCCAGATTCTCCAAAGCCAGAACAGGACAAGAACATCCAAAGCACACAGAATAATGTGTGTGTGTGTGTGTTTGTGTGTAAACTTCCTATTTTGCAGAAAAGGAAAAGTATAGCACACAGAATAGAGAAGTGCCTTCTCCATTGTAATACGGACAATCCATGAAGGAACTGTCTCTAGGCCCCCAGCCCAGGTAAACTTTTATCAGATAGATAAAAATACTGGAAAAAGCATATAGTTTAGAGTCATCCAGACCTAGGTTTTAGTTTTAACCCTGGCACTAATTATTTGAATGACTATTTGAGCCACTTAACCTACTCAGGTCTCAATTTCCTCAAAATGAAGGTGAGTGAATCAACCAATAAGAATTTATTAAATACTTACTATGCGTTTTCAATACTGTGCTAAACCCTAGGAATACAAAGACAAAAATAAGCCAGTGTTTGCTCTCAAGGAATCCATATTCTAGCAGGAGAGACAATACAAAAATAAGCACATACATAATTAATACAAATTAATTAGTGGGATGGGGGAAGACACCAGTAAGTAAAAAGATCAGGATAGGTTTCATGTAGAAATCTTTCTTTTATATAGGTGAACTGGATCATGTCTAAAGTCTCTTCTAACTAACATTTTATATCAAGTTGGGAAAGTTATGGCTGGTTGGAAGCTTGTCTGAAAAAATTCTGGGCATCTTAGGGAACTGTAGGCTCAATATGAATGCATAGCATGGTATATAGTAACTGCAAAAGCTGGTGATCTTAAGTTTCAAGGATAATCAGGACTGAGGAGGTCATAGTCCTGCTCTGATCATGTACGGTTGAGTTGCATTCTAGGAACTACCTTTTAGGGAGGATACCAATAACTTGGAGAGTAATCAGGTTGGTGAAGACCTTGAGATCATGTCTTCCTTAAAATGTAAAAATGGAGACTTGAACTCTGGACTCCAAACCCCAGGAGTCCTTGCTAGCTCCCAGAATGCCCTCTAATCTCACTGAGATTTCCGCCTGGGCGAGATCAAGAATTTCTATTTAACCTGGCTGTAAAGGCTACTGGGTCTCTTTCCTACTTCTGCTTCTGAGCAGACCCATCTCTTTCATGATGTAGGTGAGGTTGTCTAGGCCTCTCTGGGCCTAGACATATGCTTTCTTATTCTGTATTTTCTTTAATCCTTAACCTTTAATAAACCTCATAAAAATATAATACTCCTTGCAGAGAGAAACTAATTTCTACCTGCCTCAGTTCCCCCTAAATTTTAATCTTTACAACTCCCAGACTGGCGCTCTGTCCACTGGGTCATCTAGCTGCCCAATATACATATTAGCTGTTATTATGGAGAAGAGGGACTCAACTTGTTCTTCTTGTGGTCAGAAAAAATGGGTTGAATTATGGAGAGGTAGATACTAGTTTGATATAAGGAAAAACTTCTGAATGATGAGAACTGTCAAAAAATGAATGTGCTACTTTGTCAGATAATGGGTTTCCCTTCCCAGGAGGTGTTAAGGTAAAAGCTGGATGGCCATTTGTCTTAGAGGTAGAAGGGATTCTTGCTCATGCACAAGACTTGATGGTCTCTGATACCCCTTCTACTTCTTTTCTAAGAAGATGCTATCCCGTACCAGTGCCCCAGTTTGTACCCTGGACAATCTCCATTCCACAGGAAGAACTACCAACATGCTTGGGATAATCCAGATAATTCAATCCTTTTTACCCATTTTCTTCAACTAAGGACCAAACTGTCTCTATAACCTCCACCTTTGCTTCTAGAGGGAAAAAACACTAGATTAGGAATCAAAAGGCTTGTTTCTCAATCCCAGCTATGCTATTTGTGTATAAATCCACCTTTGCATAAACTCAGGTCAGTAACTTTGAGTCTCAGTTTCCTCTTCTGTAAAATAAGGGGTTTTGACTAGAACCCAGGTGTCAAACACACTGGTGGACCTCATGCAACCTATGACCCTCTCTCAAGTGTGACCTAAACCAGATTAAAATGTAATTAGGCAATGCTTTACAAAATAAATAATAATATGATAAAACAGATAATATTCATATGTGGTTTTCTAAATATAAATGTAGTCCCCAGAGATCCTCAAGTTTCATGAGTGGCCTTAATTTTTCAGAATGGCCACACCAAGTCACATAGCTACCAAAGATGAATTACTACTATTCTTGTCTTCCCATAGCCCTTCCATGATTGATTGTTTCTCCTTTATGTTCTTTGGAAATTTTCAGATTGTGAGATGAAATCTCAGAATTACATTAATTGGGATTTATTTTTATTATTGACTTGGCACAACCATTGAAATATCTGTTAGTCATTTGCAACTCTTTTGAGAATTGTTTGTTGACACCGTTATCCATTGAGGAAAGACTCTTGGTCTTATATATTTGCGTTAATACCCAATAAATATTTGATATTATGCTCCTAATTTTTTTCAAATTCAAGTGGAATTCAAAGTTCCTTTTAAGTTTGATACCACAAAACCAGATGATCTCTGAGGTCCAATCTGACAATTTTAATTCAGTATCCTATTCCCAACACACAGTGCTAGGAGGAGACAGCATGTGGCTTCCTTAAAAGCATTGTTTCAAGGGTTCAAGCTCCCATTGTTCAATGTCCCAGAGTGAGATGCTCTCCATTTCAGAGGTCCATTTTACCAACTCCTTTGGCACTGGGCACACAGGGGCCATTATAACATAAGGCCTTGGGAAGAGAGGCCTGAAAGGTTGGGTCATGTTTCCTTCTGAATCTACCACTTACTGTAAACTGCATCATCCTCCCAGTTCTAGTTCCACTCCACCTCCCCCATCCTCAGCCAGCTCTCAAACACACTGGCCTTACATTTTTACCCTCCAGGCTCTTCATCAGTCTGAAAGCCACACAAAGGGGAGATTTTTACTAGTGATCTTTCAGGTTCCAGTCTAGTGTTGCTGTTGGCACCTGGTACATTGTTGGAGTTACAGCACTGGGAGTGAATTGGCCTGACAATGAGCCCTGGGACATACTAGGTAGATCCTAACCAATCATTTTTTTTCAAAGACAAATGCAATATTTAAGCCTTGAGAGCCTTCTACCTCAACTGCTCTTTTTTAATTTCTCAAGAGTTAATGGAGCTTTTCACCAAAGCCTGACCAACATTTCTGTAGTCTATGAACAATGAACTGGAAAAAATGATTGGTTAAGCTCTACCTAGGATGTCCCAGGGTTCATTGTCACGCCAATTCACTCCCAGTGCTGTAATTCTAACATGTACCAGGTGCCAACAGCAACCCCCCCCCCCCAACTGAAACATCTCTTTGAAAGCAGGAATTCCCTTTCCCTTTCTCTTTCCCTTTCCCTTTCCCTTTCCCTTTCCCTTTCCCTTTCCCTTTCTCTTTCCCTTTCCCTTTCCTTTTCCCTTTCCCTTTCCCTTTCCCTTTCCCTTTCCTTTTCCTTTCCCTTTCCCTTTCCCTTCCCTTCCCTTTTTTCTTTTCTGCTTTAGACAGGATTGTGCTGGAACCAGCTCCTACCTGATTGTTAAATTTTTAATGGGAGCATTTACACCCCTGACATCAGCCGACTACAAATCAGGGCTTGATTTATTGCTCTGTTGATTGTCTCGACCTGGGGTCAACAAATTATAGCCCTAGGGTCAAATGGGGCTCAACATCTGCTTTTGTTTAGGTGTGAGCTAAAAATGGTTTATTATATTTTAAAATATAATAAAACTTTATGTAAACATGTAAAAAACATTCTGAGTTCACAGGCATAAAAAAACAGGATGATACTAAATCTGGCCCATGGGCCATAGTTTGCTGACTCAAGAAGGGACAGGGTTCTCTAGGAATCTCAGCTATATTACTTTTTAACATAATATCAGTTCTTTTTTCTTTTTCTTTTTTTAAAACTCTTACCCTTTGTCTTAGAATCAATACCTTTTGACATTTCCCTCTTCCACAGTTCCAAGGAAGAAAAGCAGTAAGGGCTAGGCAATGGGGGTCAAGTGACTTGGCCAGGGTGGCACAGCTAGGAAGTATCTGAGGCCAAATTTGAACCCAGGACCTCCTGTTTGTAACAGTTCTAAGATAAAAGACTACCAAGGGCTAGGCAATCAGGGTTAAGTGACTTGCCCAGGGTCACATAGCTAGGAAGTATCTGAGGCCAGATTTGAACCTCCTGAAGCCAATCCTAGCATTCCATTCACTGTACTATTTCGCTGTCCCCCCAGCTAAATTATGCATCTAATCCTCTTCCCCACCCCTGAGACTGAGGTGGACAAAAGAGGGCAGAAGAATATGCCTCCCACATGTTGGGGAAATAGGGTTGTATATTTGTGGCTATATATAAGTGATATATAAATATATATTTACATACATGTACATGTGTGTATAGAAATGTAAATATACAAATATATTTGTGTGTGTATATATATATATATGTATCCCTATGAAAACAAAAAGTGATGGTGAAAATGTTAATGATGCAGCTTCAAGTTATAATTGTGTTCAGCAGTACATCTCCCCCCTCCCCCACCACACCAGCACACCTTTGTATAAGCTTTCTATAAACTTTGCTTGGGCTCAGCTAGAGTGTTTTGGACTCAGGAAATGAAGTCATCTCTAGACTGGAGGTCTGGTAATTACAGACTAATAATAATACTAATAATACTTTTATATAGTGTTTTAAGTTTGACAAAGTGCTACTTATCTCATTTGGGCTCCCAACACCCCTATCTTTGTAACCCCAGCACTAAAAACAGTGCACAGCACATAGTAGGTACTTCATAAATTTTTGTTGATGGACTGGTAATAATGATCATGTGACACACACCTACTATGTTCTAGGGAAGTCTGAGGTAAATCAGAATTTTCAGATTTGGAATCAGCAGTAATGGCCTTCTGAGTTGGGGAACAGCAGCCCTAAAGTTAACCCACAAACAGATACACAGCCACACGCGTGCAATTAGCAGGACTAATGGAAAGCGTTATAGTTGTGAAATCAGATCTAGAGAGTTGGTGACTTGTCCAAGGTCACAGTTAATGATTTATCTCCAGTTTGCATAGATTTCTAGCTCTGCCATTAGCTTTGTAGTCCTGGGGGAGCCACGTAACATGTGTGAGCCTCAGTTTTCTCATTTGTCAAATGTGGCTATTAACACTTGCCTTATAAGTTGATCATGAGTAGAATGTTTTGTAAATCTTAAAATATGGTTTAAATGTGAAATATCATCATCCTCATTCTTACAATTGTTAGAATATAAGCTCATTGAAGGCAGGAGCCACCATGCCTTTGTCTTTGTATCCCCAGCACCTGAATTAGCTAAATAAATGCTTGTTAAATAAATTGGAGGAAGGAAACCCAGTTGATCCTAATCTCATAAATGAACCTCTTGGTTACCACCACAAGAATTTAGGACTCGTAAAGCTAAGCTCTCTTCAGATCTGGACCACCATTTTGCCTCTACAGAATCATTTAAAAGAAAAACTTTAATTTTGGCTGTGTGACATTCAGAAACGTTCTGAGAGAGCCTCAGTTTCCTTCTTGGTAAAATGAGAAGGTTTCTAGCATTTCTGTATAGCTGACCAGGGCCTTGGACTTCACCAGCTGACAAGGACCTTAGAGTTCATCACCCCTTTTGAATAAAAAGACTGAAAAACGTGGAAGTGACTTGCCTAAGGTCACACTGATAGTAACTGGCAGAGTTGGAATTCACACTCAGCTCTTCTGATTCCAAATTCGGTGTTCTTTCCATTATGAGAGTATTCTGTTTGTGTAGATGAGCTTGAAACTTCTCTTCTAGCTCTAAGATTTTATCTGGGATGCTCTTTTCCAGGGTGGAGGAAGGGGGCGCTGTCTAAAACAACAACAACAACAAAATGAATACATTTTGGCAAAGGGCCAGGTTATGGCTTGGGGAGGAGGGAAGGAAATGGAAGCGGAAGCAAAGGACTCTACCTCCTCCAAAGACAGAGCCCCTGGACCTTTGAAAAGGGACCCCTGGACTGCAGAAATCTCCTTCCTGACTTCACCTGGCAGCAGTCCTGGGGCTCAGGGCCTCACCTCCCCGGGACTTGCTCCCTTTCCAAAGTAATTATTTGCTGAGTAGTGTGTGCCGGCCCCGAGATCGGTTGGCTTCCTGGCACACTCCCTGGGCAGGCACAGTCAGTCTCTGAGTCATTAGGGGCATTGTTGCCTCTGCTAATAATAATCCCCTGGAAAAAGATTGTGGCTAGAAAAAGAAAACACAGTGTTAGCCACTGAGGCTCTGAGACTGGCTTACTCACAAAGCCCCACTCAGACCCAGAGACAGTGTCCTCTGTCCCTGCTCCCTGGCTCCTCCTCTAGCTCCTTGTTCTTTCCAAAAGGGATTGGCTAGGATTTCAGATGAGTCACACACAGGCAAAGTCAGGCGTATGTCCAGCTCTGGGTCTAGGCACTGGCACCCCAACGCTCCTTGCCTCAGAGATTCTGGGCATCCTATAGGGAGAATTTAACCTTTAGTCCCTGAGGGAGATGGAGCTCCTTTTGGGGAGTGGCTGGAGGGCTGTTTGCATAGCTAAAGACCCACCCACAGCCCACACTGCAGCTAAGGGCAGAGGCTGAAGGAATAGCTTGTATTCTGAAAGGCAGGACTGGGCATCGCAAAATGAGGGATGGGAAGTCCTAGCTCTGCCACTGACTTATATGGCCTTGACCAAGTCATGTTGCTGCTTTTGTGCCTCAGTTTCCTCATCTGTAAAATGAGATGATCTCTAAAGCTCTAGATGATCTCTAAAGTGTCTTCTTGCTCTATAGACTCAATCATAATCTTACCCTTTTGGTCTTATTCCCATCTACCTGACTTTGGACATGAATAAAGGAAACAAAAGTCAAAAGAGAAGGAAGAAAGGAAGGTGATGGGAGAAGTTTGGAATTTCAGGAGAGAAAATTAACAGGGCCAGACCCTACTTATATAATATGCGATGTTCCTATCTAGTTGTATGAATCTGTATAAATTCTTTCTCTACCTGAGGAGGTACAAGGTAGAGAGATGGGGCAGGAAGAAGCCAGGTAAATGGACCAAACAGGAACTGGGTCACAACTCAACTTAATTCAGCATTGGAGATGCAAAACACCTTCTAAATAGTTGTTCCCCACTCTATTGCAAATATGAATGCTATGGAAATAGGTTTCGAACAATGATAGATGCATAACCCAGTGCAATTGCTCATTGGCTCTGGGAGGGGGAAAAGAGGAGGGGAGAGAAAGAACATGAATCATGTAACCATGGAGAAATATTCTAAATTAAAATTAATTAAATTTTAAAATGGAAAAAAGCTAATTAAAATAAAAGAAAAATAAATAAACAAATAGTTGTTCCCTTCAAGGAGCTCATTCTGAGGAGTTCTTCCTCAGAACTGAAGAACAAGGAAAAGAACAACTTTGTCTTGCTTCAGCATTCTTCCTCAAGTCCAAGATGGAATAAACCTAGAAATGTGGGCTTACTATCCAATAATAATGATTGGCACATACATAACACTGTAAGATATAATTTAATATATAATTTTATTCATCTTTTCAATAACGTATGACTATATTATGTGTGCATGGCCAAGGGGGTATCATTATAAACAGTATGGTACAGTGGAAGGAGTTTTCGACTGAGCATCAGTAGATCAGAGTAGATCTAGTCCTGGCTTTTCCCACTAACTAGTGCTTTCTTTCCTTAAAAAATATTTTTATTGATATCTTTTGTTTATACATTGCCTAAAACTTTCCCTTTAACCCTTTCCTCCTTTCCAGAGGGCCATTCCACATAATGAAGAATTTAGCGTTTTGTCTCAGTCTCTGACTACAATAGGATTGTTAACCTGGGGTCCGTGGACTTATTTAAAATTTTTTAAGATTATATTTCAATATAATTGGTTTCTGTAAAGAAAAAACCTGAGAGAGTAAAACTTGTGAGTAGATTGGCTTAAATATAAGGCATGTAAATCATACAAAGTCAGTGGTCTGCAGACACACCCAGCTTGGCCCAAGACCCTGAGCATCATCATCAAAAAGGGTTTTATAGGGGAAAAGAGGGACAAAACTTTGTGGGGTGGGGGAGTGTTACATTAAAATCTCAAAACCAAACTGGAATCAGAGCCCAGGAAAGATTGAGATGGGTCTAAAGTGGGGCTACTGATAATCCTAACGTTATAATGAATTAGAGTATTTGTTCATCCTGTAGTTACCTTGTTTTGAAAGGGGGTTTTGGCAGCCCCCTGGAAAAGGGGATCTAAAGTCTTGGTGATGCAGGAAATCTCCATCTTCCTGGCCAGTCTGTGGTTGGTTTGTAAAGAAACAAAGGATGGAAGGATATTTAAGAAAGGATGGGGAGAGAAGGTAGCTGGGTGGCTCAGTGGATAGAGAATCAGACCTGGAGGTGAGAGGTTCTGGGTTCAATTATGGCCTCAGACACTTCCTAGCTGTGTGACCTTGAGCAAGTCACTTAACCCCCATTGCCTATCCCATACTGCTCTTCTGCCTTAGAACCAATACACAGTATTGATTCTAAAGAGGTAAGGGTTTTTTTTTTTTAATGAGGGATGGGTTTTCTCTAACAAATGAACTATGAGTTACAAGTTATTGACAGGGGATTTTGATTTACCATCACTGATATCTAAATGGTTAATACGATTATCTTCTTAGATGAGTATATGTATAACTGAAATGATTAGATCACTATTAATCCTAAATATTAGAGCTGATTTAATTTGACTACTAAATCTATTAATAGTTGCTATTGTTTCTCACTACAAATCTGATTGATCAATAACAATTGATATTGATAAATAATAATTCATAATAAATAATTGAACAAAAGTAATTTCCTTTATAATACCACATGTATTTCCTGCATTTAATAAACCGGATCCTGAGAAGGGATCCATGGACTTGATCAGATTGCTAAAGAGATCCATGACATAGTAAAAGCTAAGAACCCCTGGCCTAGAGGTTCTTGAAAGTTCTTTGTGGCTCTACGATTCTGTGAAGGCTATTTGCTATTTTCAAAGCTGTATGAGCAGTAATGTGTCTCCTTCACATTGCATTCCTAATGAAGTTATTTCCTCTGAGTGCCCAATTAGATTATATGAAGTCAGTTCTCTGTTCTCTCTGAGAGATGCTGCCTGTTGAAGGAATAAGCCTCTTAATTGAGCATCCTTATAACTAAAACCTGCCTTCCAACATCTATGTTATTTAGTTATGCATGTCCAATGCAGTGAAAAATAGAGCTTTTGTTTATACGTGGAAATCTGTCTTGCAAATTGTTCTCTCCAAAGATAAGAAGCAATTTATTCAGGAAAGATAGTCAAAATTTGTGATATTTACAATAGTACTAGTAATAACCAAGTGCATCTAATTCCTAATTAGTTGCACCGATTAAGATAGGAATCATATGGAGAAATCTCCAACTTTGTTATCATCAGAGGACTAGAATAAGCTTTGGCCAAAAGATAAAATCCCACTCTATGCCCCAACCTTTCACTAGGCCAAAGGGCAAAACTTGTATGTGTTCACAGGGCAGTGATTTCCCATTTTTTTTTGCATGTATTTTAAACAAGTGGATGAAAATGTGTTGTTTCATGTCTTCTTTCTCCAGCTGACCCAGTGCAGAAGTGCTGATCATCAGAAAAAATAGCCACAGATCAAGTAATGGGAGCAAGAAGAAAAGCTGGGGGTCTGGGTAATCCACAAATTGGATAACTACCCACTGAAGAATAAAAAAGCTTAGGTATTGACTACATCTTGTAGGTGTGGGGAAGGCTGGGAAAACATTTTGTGGAATGGCAATATTTTTTTTCATATTAGACAA
Organism: Monodelphis domestica; assembly: GCF_027887165.1. Classification (NCBI taxonomy): domain Eukaryota; kingdom Metazoa; phylum Chordata; class Mammalia; order Didelphimorphia; family Didelphidae; genus Monodelphis; species Monodelphis domestica. The sequence goes on along the minus strand of NC_077227.1, from coordinate 127,977,254 downwards.
ATGGTTTGACTATAGAGCATTCCTTTTGAATGGTGAAGCTCAAATTATAGTAGAGCTAGAAGGGATTTCAGGGAGGATATAATCCAAGCCTCTCGTTTTATACATGTTGGATTGAGACTTAGAGAGCTGAATGAATGGATGTATGAATGAATTGAAAAGCCCTTTTTAAATGTATCACAATGGAGAAAGTACTGGGTCTGGAATCAGAAAGACATCTTCATGAATTCAAACCTGGTCTCCTTAGACACTTGCTAGCCGTGTGACCTTGGGCAAGTCACTTAGCCCTGTTTGCCTCAGTAAAATTAGCTAGAGAAGGAAATGACAAAGTACTCTTGTATCTTTGCCAAGAAAAGCCCAAATAGGGTCACAAAGAGTTGAGACATGATGGAACAACAAATGTGCAAAGGAGGGGATACAAATAGAAGTGCAAGTAGGTCTTTTGCTCTCCAGGAGCAATTTTAGTAGGAGGAGACAATGCACATATAATTCAGCTACAAGTCAGATGGAAGTCCAGTGGTCTTTAGGCTGCAGTGGCAAAACAGATTGTTATGCGTTTTCTTTAGTTATTTCCATTGGTAAGACCATATCTGTTTAGGATGATTTACCATTTGAAGGTTCCAAAGACTTTGCTGGCAAGAGATTTCTATATCCTCATTAGCTACATTTGCTGAAGTATATGTGTGGAGGTGATGGGGGGGATGGTGTGGAGGTGGCACTGTAGCACTTGAAAATACAATTATTTCCCTTGACTCTGGCTTTGGGGCAAAGCTAAAAGGAAGTCTAGTGACCTGGGGCTCTGCTTTTTCCAGAGAAGGTAATTGCCTAGGTATTGGCAGTATTTGACCTGCCTGGCACATCTGTTTCTCTCTCTGTCTCTTTCTTTCTCTCCCCTCCCTCTTCTTTCTCTGTCTTTAAGTTATGTCTTTTTGATTCTCTCTCTCTCTCTCTCTCTCTCTCTCTCTCTCTCTCTCTCTCTCTCTCTCTCTCTCTCTCTCTCTCTCCCCCTCTCTATCTTTCTCTCTCCCTCCCTCCCTCTCTCTCTCTCTCTCTCTCTCTCTCTCTCTCTCTCTCTCTGTTTCTCTTCTCGGTCTCTGTCTTTCTGTCTCTGTCTGTTTCTCTCTGTCTCTGTCTCTCTCTGTCTCTCTGTCTTTCTCTTTCTCTGTCTCTGTCTCTGTCTCTCTCCCTCCCCATCCTTCTGTCTGTCTGCCTCTGTCTGTCTCTGTGATTGTCTTTCTCTGTCTCTCTGACTGTCTCCCTCTTCTAGGGGGGGTCACATAACAGGTTTATTAAGGAATCAGGATGAAGCTCCAAACTAGTGTTCTGTACTCTACACCAGAAATGTCATCTCATTTCCTGTCAAAGTTGTGACCCAAAAGCTTTATTTGGTCCCTTTCTTGCCTTCTTTCAGGGCCCTTCTGTTCCCTTCTTTATATTTTTGCCCATTTTCCCAGTGTCTTCATGCCAGTCCTTAGCTGTCTAGACTCCTTCTTTCCCAGCCTCTCAGATATCCCCTTCTGTAGACCTTTCTTCCCTTCCCCTTTCTGGTAGAACTTCCTTTGTCCTCTTGTTTTAGGGCTGTTTCTTTGCTAAAACATTTGAAGTGTTTCATGCACATCCTGGATAATATTTACATTTTAACAGGATGCTTCTGTGCCTTGACCCACGCAGAAGTGCTTTAAGGTGGGAATGTCAAACAGATAAACAGATAGATAGACCATGGTTGATACTTTGGGGCAGGGGCTGACACTCAGGGTAATAAATAAGTTACATATTTCCTATTCACAAGCCTGGTCCAGCATACAGTAAATATCTAGGCAGAAACCTAGACCCTTGTTGACACATTTTTCTTTCAGGCTGGAGTGCCCTCTGCTGGATGTCTTCACTCACGACATCCTGCTTATCCCAGGAAAATAATGAGCATACTTGGAATCATAGGTTCTGAGTCAGAAGGGGCCTCAAAGCTAATCCCACAGTCCTCCACCTACAAAACCTCTCTCAAGAAGTCACCCTGACTTCCTATGAGGGAAAACCTGCCACTTTTTGAGCCAATTCATTCCAATTTTAGACAACTCGAATTGTTAAGAAATGTCTTCTTATATGTAAAGCTGCATTTGTAGCCCCAGATTAGTGATCCTATGACTTTGTTAGGGGCCTCTTCCTGATGAAACCTTATGTTTGGGACGGTCTTTGGGAAATAATATTTGATTGGAGGATTACTGATTACTCAAAGGCCCCTGTTTTGTTTTTCCTCTCCTAGGAAAATGCTCTTCCATAATATGAAGAGCATTCTTGCAAGCATACACATTGGTTTCAATATATTTGTGGATAGTCACATCACCTACTATTTATTAAGTGCCTACTCTATGCCAGGTACTAAGCACTGGGAATACAAAGGAAAGCAAAAAACAGTTTCTATGTGACATGGATGAAGATTGATCAAAGGAGACAAAGTAAGATTGTGGGAGAACCAGGACAGAACAGTGTCACAAAAACCTAGAAAGTAGAAAAGATCAGGGAGAAGAGAAATAGCAACAGTGCAAAACATTTGAAAAGAGGCCAAGAAGGATTAAGGACAGAGGAAAGGTCATTCGATTGTCATTTAAGAGAACATTTTAAGTAACTCTGGAAAGTGGGGGGTTCAAGTCAACAGGAGTGAGAGAATCCCCCCAAAGCATAGCCAGGAACCTTTGGAAAGCCAAAGAGGCTCTGGAGGAGGGGAGGAGGAGCTAGATGGCTCAGTGGATTGAGATCCAGACCTAGAGATGGGAGGTTCTGGCCTCAGACACTTCCCAGCTCTGTGAACCTGGACAAGTCAGTTAATCCCCATTGCCTAGCCCTTACCATTCTTCTGCCTTGGGACCAAAACACAGTATTGATTCTAAGGAAGGTAAAGGTTTAAAAAAACAAATGAATACATATATTTTCATTCATTCAAGGATGGAAGGTATGGGTTTTAAAAAAAGACCAAGGTTTAGCTTAGACTATCATGATCTTGCTGCCTATGAAAGAGGGGACAGAATGCTTCTTAACTCCTTTTGTCTTATAACAAATCTTAAATACTGAGATTAATGATTTTATAAAGTAAATAACACCAATGTTCCATTTAGAAATGAAGATCTAATAAGAATTAGATCTTCTGAGTTTTTTTTTTTTACTAGGCATTAGGAATTTAGGCATTTCTCTTTATTGCATTGTCCAAGGTAACCTATTTACATCTATTTTTCACATGTAACACAAAGTCTTAGTCCTATGCCTCAATATGGTGTGGAGGTAACCCTGAGTTCTTGAGGATTATTCTAGCTTCAGATTTGGCAGGTGTCCCACGAAGGTATGATTGACTCTGATCCAACACATCCTGTTGACCAGATGCATTTTTGTATGAAGATTGGGATTGAGGTGGAGGTGAGGGTGTATACAATGACATTGAATCTGTTTTTTTAAATATGGTTTACAAGAGTATTATTTCATTCTAATCCCAGGCCTTAACCAGTGGACCTGCTTGAGTTGGGACTGACCTACAACAGAGGCAATGCAGAACAAGAAAAAAGCACAGGGGATTCAGCATCAAAGGAACTTTGTTCAGCTTCCATCTCTGCCCCTTACTAGCTATGTGCTTCCATTACTAGGATCAGAGGTGTCAAATTCCCTGGCCACCTTTCAAGTATAGCTTGAATAAGATTAATATATAATTGGGAAATATTTATCAAAAACATAAAAATAAAATGAAGCATAGAAAATGTTCATTATGACTTTCTGTTAGTTTGTGGCCCATAAGAATCCATTTCTATTTGAGTTTGATACCCCTGGATTAGATGACCTCTAAGGTCCCTTCCAGATCTCAATCCCATTATCCAAAGTGACTTTCTCAGGGTCATAGTCATAGTATGCCTCTGAAGCAACATTAAAACCAGGCCTTCCTGACCCAAAGCTCACAGCTCTAATCACTGTGTTATCCTACTTCATCATCATGGTACAGAGGATTCTGGATTCTCACAGAATATCCTGCAGTCAAAATTCTGACAGGTCCTACCAACCTAGAAAGGCTTTGAATATGGGTCTGGTACTAGAGCATGAAAGTTGTCCAATAGTGACTATGATATAATCAGCCTTGCCAAGTTAAAAGGCTCCTCCCCATCTTAGCCACAGGATGTCAAATTATTTTAGATACAGTAAACCTCAAAGTCCCCAAATGACTTTATTTAGGAATGTTTGATCTGCTTTGATTGGGGTTAACTATTAGGACAGAATGGATATGAAAGATTTTAGAGCAAGAGGAAAGGTTAGAATCCAAGGCTATAAATCTCTCAGTGGTTTATTAATCTCATCATTTGATTTCAGCAGAAAGGAACTAGGTAAAGGTAGGTAGGTGCTAGTGGAGATACTGTTTACGATTGCCTTGGAAACAAAGTGGCACCATTTGGAACAGGCTAAGTACTCAGACAGAAGTAACTAACCATAAAACTTTAGTCATTTTTAAGAAAGGCCAAATCTTATCAAGACACTGCCCAGTGAGTCTTGCTATTTTTACATATTCTACTTCCCCCACCCCCATCTCCCATCAAGTTCTTAGTTTAAAAGCCATATTAGGTAAGTTTGGAGCCTAATAATAATAGCCAATATTTATATGGAACTTTAGACTGGCAAAATATTTTACAAATATGACCTCATTTTATCCTCACAATAACCCTGAAAGATATGCTCTATTATTATCCCCATTTCACAGAAGCGGAAAACTGAGGTAGATAGAGGTTTAGTAACTTTCCAAGGGTCATGGTGTTTTAGAACAGATTTCAACTTGTCTTCTGGACTCAAGTCCAGTTGTACTACTTCATTTGGGGAGGCCAAGCAGAGCAATTAGCTATGGCCCATGGATTTGCACAGCAGTTTGGAGGAAGTGTGGAAGGCTTCAACTTTGACTATACCGTCACACTATTAGGAGGAGGGTCTGCCCATTATGCAGTTGCACACTTGGGGAAAGTGAAAACCAGCAGTATAATTTACTTATGCTGTTGGGAATGGGATATGGCAGTGTTATGTGATATGTCCAAATCTGTGACTGGTGCCAATGAATTAAGAGTATCTAACAGAAGCCATAGATCATTTCTTCATCTCCATAATCAAGGAATTGGGCAGAACTGATTTACCACTCTCTCAGGGTGGTATATTCTTACCCTTCCTTCCCCCATAACCACTATATCATTTCTCTAGAATGTTCCAGTTCCATGTAAATGGTAAGCTGTGTTCCAGCTTACCATTTGTTCCACTGCTGGCTGTATGATATTTTTCTGAAAGAGATTGTTCCCCTGCATAGGCTCCCATTAATTGCTATAAATCCTAATCCAAAGCAAATTACAACCAAATTTTAGAAGGGATACCAAAAAAAGATTAGGAGATTAGCTATTCCCGATGGACTCCTACCACCCACAGGCCAGTGAACACAAAGAATGTGCAAATTAAAAGATTAAACAGTTTCTACACTGCTAGATACCATATCAACAGCAGGACTGGGTTCAGTTGTTGCCATGCCAATTAGCCAAAAGCAACCTCTACACTTGGCTCTTAAAAACTCCTCTCTTCAGGTAGCTGATGGGTTCTTTCCACGTGTGCCTAATGATTTACAAGTAAAAAACATCTTGGATGAGTTGGGAACTCCAGCAGATGAAAATCTAAGCCATTCAGCAAGTATTGAGGCAAATACAGAAATGGGAGAAAGCAACAGAAGAAACCACTGAGAACAAACTCCAAGGCTAAAATAAAAAAAATCAAAATTACTCTGATTATACAATTTGTTGATTATAACAGTGGAACAAAGCCATTATTAATATTTACAAATGTAGTAATTGGGGGAAAGGTCATGCTCAAAGTTATTCCTGATCTTCATTACTATTTATACTAATTTCTGGAAACACAGCCCCACAATTCAGCTCCCGCAGGATGCTAATAAGGTCTTCTTAAGAATTCTTTTCATAATGCTTCTTCTTAAGCTTTCTTCTTAAGTTAAAATACTTCAGGGAAGTTCTCTTAGCCTTTCCCCTCTGTCTTCTCACAGTTGCTTTCTGGACAGATTCTAGTTATGACAGCTAAATTCCCAGTCTCTCAAGAGTACATGTGTTCTTATAGATACAGTATCTGGAGTTGCAGAGGAAGGAGCTATTGAAGGTGTTGTACATTAATTAGAGTTCTTGAGTCTTTCAAAATTGTTTTTCTGTATCCTATTGTAGTCATCATATAAATTGTCCTACTTCTGCTCATGTCATTCTGCACCAGTTTATACAATCCTGAGATTTCTCTTAATCATCTTTTTCATAATTTCTCTTAATATAACATTCCATTGTATTTATATGTCACAATTTAGTCAGCTATTCTCCAATTGACAATCATTTTGTTTCCAATTCTTTGCTACAACAAAAAGTGCTGCTACAAAAGTATTTATGAAAATCTGGGTCCTTCTTAGCTACTCTCAGCCAATGATCTGGGACAATTCTGAAGGACTTATAAGAAAAAACGTTATCCACTTTCAGAGAAAGAATTGTTGGGAGTCAGATTTAAATCAAAGCATACTAGCTTCCACATTTGTTTATTTATGGTTTCATTTTGGGCCTTTGGTTTTATATGAGTATTGTCAACATGGATTTTTTGATGAATTAGTTTAACCTTACTTTTGATCTCCCCAGTACCAAGCATACTTATTTTGATTTAAATATTAAGCACCTTTTTGTTTTGAAGGCTTCTCTATTGGATGAAAGTTTTCCTCTCATGAAGCCCAGTTTCTTAGTTTGACCTTTGCCTTTAATTTGTTACAGCTGACCATTCCCTAATACCATAGCTATAGACTGCAAAGAGGTTTACAAACCTGTTTGTGATATCTAATTATCCAGAGGCTATGAAGACTCCCAATTTCCTTTCCTTTTTAGAGAAAGCATTTACCATAGTGTTTTCTCCTAGGGAGGAGTTGATACTTAGTACAGGGTCTTTGGTTTTTGTATGGTATTTGATGTTTGACTCTGCATGGTGACCAAATACTTGAACATTTTTCTGTTCCTGATTAAAGAGTGGGTTTTCTAACCAACTACTTGGAAGTTGCTTTATTTACTTCCAAGTTATCAGTATTCTCTTCAACAATGATCAATATGGAAGTATGTTTTGTATGATAATACATGTATAATCCAGATCAGATTGTTTACCAGCTTTGAAAGGGGGGAGAGAAGGGAGGGAGGAAGACAATTTAGATCTTATAATTTTGGAAAACATTGAAAATTGTTATTACATGCAATTGGGAAAATAAAATATCTTTGAATAAAAAATGGGTCCTTTCCCCCTTTGCTTTATCTCTTTGGGGACATAAATCTAGTAATGGTATTACTGGGTAAACCTGAAGGTAGTAATTCTTTAGGAAGCGTTCAAAATTTCCAGAACGTTTGGACTGATTCACACCTTCCCCAGAAGCCTTTATTGTTATAGCTAGTATGGGGTTTTCAGGGAGGACTAGCACCTCTGGTCTGAAGACTTGCTGAGCCCTTTTCTAGGCTGCTCATTCACCTTTGGTGTCTACTTCTCATCCAGCTCTAAGAAGCTGTAGTATATATAGTGGCCACATACTGGTAAAACCATTTTGGCAGACACTAAATGGGGTTAAGTGCAACTGACAGGCCTCAAACCTGCCAGTGAGTTAGGGGGTGTCTACCGTAAGTGTGTGAAGACTTCTCCCAACAGAATGGGTAGATGAGGAAAGTTTGTTCCAATGGCCATGAAGGTATTGGAAGCTGGTGCCCATGAAGACATTGAAAAAGGTCTAGGTAATCCACTGCATTGTGGGACATCACCAATCATCCTGATTTTTGTCTTGCCAATGGAGTTGGATGACTCTGGAAGAGAAAGTGAGTATGACAACTTTGTGCAACTCTGCCTCATTTAAATCCACTTCAAGCACAAGTCAAGATGTCACCCTGTGATATCTTTGGTACTCTTCAAAAAGGAAGGATGAATAACAATGACAAGTATTTGTGGAACTATGTAGAATAAGAGCATTGATGATGGGCTTCTTTGCTTTACCTCTGATAATATTGTAACCCCCCTAATGTTTCTCCATTAGAGAAAATAGTCATTAATGAATTTAGATATGAAATGCTTCCATGTTAAAGTTCTATTTCACTGATTTTTTTTGAGTATTTAACATAAACATATTATATTTTGTCAAAAACTTTTTATGCTTTTATTGGCATAAGTATGTGATTTTTTTATTATTTTGCTAATAATATTGTTTGTTGTTTTATTACTATTGAATCTGCCATATATAATCTTTTAAAACATTACAGACTCCTTGTAAATATTTTGTTTCTTTGCTTTACATCTCCCTTGATTAAGTATAAGAACTATATCTGTTTCCCAGAAGGAATCTGATAGGTTTTCTTCTATTTCTATCTTTAAGAAAAAATATTGGAATTCATTGGGGTTTTTTTTTTAATGTTCCATAGAATTTACTTGTAAATCCAAAAGGTCTTGGTTTTTTTTTTCTTTTGGTTATTAATTTAGGGCTTGTTCAGAGCAGCTAGGTGGCTTTGTAGCTAGAGAACCAAGGCTGAAATGAGAGGTCCTGGATTCAGTTCTGGCCTCAGGCACTTCCTAGCTATGTGATCCTGGGCAAGTTACTTAACCCCAATTGCCTAGCTCTTACCAGTGTTCTGTCTTGGAACCTGTACTTAGTATTGATTCCAAGACAGAAGGTAAGGGCTTAAAAAAACTAAATGATACAGTTTTAAGAATGAGGCTTCTCAGGGAGAAACCTTGGTTTTGAACACAAGGCCTGAAAATCTCAGTCTCTTATTCTCTTCCTATACCAATGAATGAATGAATGAATTTACTATGTTCCAAGTATTTATACTCTATTCCCTTTCCTAAACTTAAAAAAAAAAACCTTGCCTTCTGTCTTAATGTTGATATATATATTTTTAATTATGGCTTGTTCAATTTATTTTTTCTGAGATTGGCTTATATTTTCTTTTTTTTAAATCTACTAACCTGAGTTTTTACATATGTATAGATATCCCTCTGTCATTAGATTGTCCATTTGATTGGTACATACTGGGCAAAATAATTCTGAATAATATTTTTCCCTCATTTTTTTGTTTTGAATTTTCATTTTATATTTTTGAGTATGGCAATTTTGTACAAGTTGTTGTTCTACCATTTCAACCCTGTTCAATTCTTCTTGACCTGGTTGGATTTTCTTGGCAAAGATACTGGAGTGGTTTGCCATTTCTTTCTCTGGCCTTTTTCACAAATGAGGAAGCTGAGGCAAACAAGGGTAAGTGACCAGGGTCACACAGCTAGTAAGTGTCTGAGGCCAGATTTGAACTCAAGAAAGTTGTCTTCCTGACTTCAGGCTCAGCACTCTATCCACTGTACCCTAAAGTGATTTCAATTAGCACATAGTAGGTGCCGTGTAAGTATTGGCTATTATTATTGTTGCTTACTTGCTTTTCTTTGTGATAAAGATTCAACCTAGAGGGTTGTTGTGTATGTAAAGTAGCTGTGATATAAAAACATCAATAAAATGTGTTGTTATCGTTGTTTAAAATAAAGAGAATAAAGACTGGAAGAAGTGTCTTAGAACTGAAGAAGGGTAAATATCATCCCAATTCCTTAAAAAAAAGGAAGGGGAAGAATTTGCAAAATATAAATCAATGAGCCTAGTGTCTAATTCTGCCATAATTTTAGAATATATTATTAAGGAAAAATTTGAGCATTTAGAAAGGGAAGCCTTGATCACTAAAAGCCAGCATTGCTTCATCAAGGACAGAGCATATCATATTAGGGTAACTAGACTTAGTGAAGACACAACAAAGTGTAGCAGATATATAGCCAGCCTCAAAATCAAGAAGATTTGGGTTTCAGTTCCACCTTTGAAGCATACTGAACTTTGAGGCTTAAACTCTCTGTTTTGTAATGAGTTTCTGAGACTACAATTTACAGAGCAGATGCTGATTTGCATCAGCAAAGGGGATATCTTCAGTGGTAGTTTCCTATGACCAGTAAAACACAGACCAAATAAAACTAGACAAATGAAACAGAGGAACATGGGAGGAATGGTTGATTTAGATTTCAATAAATCATTTGGCAAGATAACTCATGCTACTTTTGTGAAAAAGATGGAGAGTTAAAGGCTTGAATATAGATCACTTAGGTGGATTTGGAACTGGTTATATGATTAGAATCAAAAAGTAATCATTGATATCAAATTAGGAAGATCTGTAGTGAAATGATCCAGGTGACGTTTGGCCCTCTGGCAATGCTTTTTGAAGATGGAAACTGATATATTGAATAACATGATTTTACATCATAAAGGTCTCAACAAACTAGAAAGAAGGGTCAAATCTAATAAGACAAAGTTTTTTTTTTAATTTTAATATATTTTATTTGATCATTTCCAAGCATTATTCGTTAAAGACATAGATCATTTTCTTTTCTACCCCCCCAACCCCCCATAGCCGACGCGTAAGTCCACTGGGCATTAGATGTTTTCTTGATTTGAACCCATTGCTTTGTTGATAGTATTTGCATTAGAGTGTTCATTTAGAGTCTATCCTCTGTCATGTCCCCTCAACCTCTGTATTCAGGCAGTTGCTTTTTCTCAGTGTTTCCACTCCCATAGTTTATCCTTTGCTTATGAATGGTGTTTTTTTCTCCTGGATCCCTGAAAGTTGTTCAGGGACATTACACCGCCACTAATGGAGAAGTCCATTACGTTCGATTATACCACAGTGTATTAGTCTCTGTGTACAATGTTCTCCTGGTTCTGCTCCTCTCGCTCTGCATCACTTCCTGGAGGTTGTTCCAGTCTCCATGGAACTTCTCCACTTTATTTTTCCTTTTAGCACAATAGTACTCCATCACCAACATATACCACAGTTTGTTCAGCCATTCCCCAATTGATGGACATCCCCTCGTTTTCCAGTTTGGGGCCACCACAAAGAGCGCAGCTATGAATATTTTTGTACAAGTCTTTGTGTCCATTATCTCTTTGGGGTACAGACCCAGCAGTGCTATGGCTGGGTCAAAGGGTAGATATTCTTTTGTCGCCCTTTGGGCATAGTTCCAAATTGCCCTCCAGAATGGTTGGATCAATTCACAACTCCACCAGCAATGAATTAATGTCCCTACTTTGCCACATCCCCTCCAGCATTCATTACTTTCCTTTGCTGTTATGTTAGCCAATCTGCTAGGTGTGAGGTGATACCTCAGAGTTGTTTTGATTTGCATCTCTCTGATTATAAGAGATGTAGAACACTTCTTCATGTGCTTGTTAATAGTTTTGATTTCTTTATCTGAGAACTGCCTATCCATTTCCCTTGCCCATTTATCAATTGGAGAATGGCTTGATTTTTTGTACAATTGATTTAGCTCATTATAAATATGAGTAATTAAACCTTTGTCAGAGGTTTCTATGAAGATTTTTTCCCAATTTGTTGTTTCCCTTCTGATTTTAGTTATATTGGTTTTGTTTGTACAAAAGCTTTTTAGTTTGATGTAGTCAAAATTATTTATTTTACATTTTGTGATTCTTTCTATATCTTGCTTGGTTTTAAAGCCTTTCCCCTCCCAAAGGCATGACATGTATACTATTCTGTGTTTACCCAATTTACTTATGGTTTCCTTCTTTATGTTTAAGTCACTCACCCATTTTGAATTTATCTTGGTGTAGGGTGTGAGGTGTTGATCTATTCCTAGTCTCTCCCACACTGTCTTCCAATTTTCCCAGCAGTTTTTATCGAATAGTGGATTTTTGTCCCAAAAGCTGGGATCTTTGGGTTTATCGTATACTGTCTTGCTGAGGTCGCTTTCCCCCAGTCTATTCCACTGATCTTCCTTTCTGTTTCTTAGCCAGTACCAAATTGTTTTGATGACTGCTGCTTTGTAATATAGTTTTAGGTCAGGGACTGCAAGGCCCCCATCATATGTGTTTTTTTTCATTATTTCCCTGGATATCCTTGATCTTTTGTTCTTCCAAATGAACTTTGTTATGGTTTTTTCTAAATCAGTGAAGAAGTATTTTGGTAGTTCAATGGGTATGGCACTAAATAGATAAATAAGTTTGGGTAGGATGTTCATTTTTATTATATTGGCTCGTCCTATCCATGAGCAGTTAATGTTTTTCCATTTGTTCAAGTCTAGTTTTAGTTGTGTGGCGAGTGTTTTGTAGTTGTGTTCATATAGTTCCTGTGTTTGTCTTGGGAGATAGATTCCTAGGTATTTTATTTTGTCTAAGGTGATTTTGAATGGGATTTCTCTTTCTAGTTCTTGCTGCTGAGCTGTGTTGGAGATATATAGAAAAGCTGATGATTTATGTGGGTTTATTTTGTATCCTGCAACTTTGCTAAAGTTGTTGATTATTTCAATTAGCTTTTTGGTTGAATCTCTAGGATTCTTTAAGTAGACCATCATGTCATCTGCAAAGAGTGATAACTTGGTCTCCTCCTTGCCTATTTTGATGCCTTCAATTCCTTTATCTTCTCTAATTGCTACTGCTAGTGTTTCTAGTACAATGTCAAATAGTAGAGGTGATAATGGACATCCTTGTTTCACTCCTGATCTTATTGGGAATGCATCTAGTTTATCCCCATTGCAGATGATATTAGCTGCTGGTTTTAGATATATACTGTTTATTATTTTTAGGAATGACCCTTCTATTCCTATGCTTTCTAGTGTTTTTAATAGGAATGGGTGTTGTATTTTATCAAAGGCTTTTTCTGCATCTATTGAGATAATCATGTGGTTCTTGCTAGTTTGCTTGTTGATGTGGTCAATTATGTGGATGGTTTTCCTAATGTTGAACCAGCCCTGCATCCCTGGTATGAATCCTACTTGATCATGGTGAATGATCCTTCTGATCACTTGTTGGAGTCTTTTTGCTAGTATCCTATTTAAGATTTTTGCATCTATATTCATTAGGGAGATTGGCCTATAGTTTTCTTTCTCTGTTTTTGACCTGCCTGGTTTTGGAATCAGTACCATGTTTGTGTCGTAAAAGGAGTTTGGTAGGACTCCCTCTTTGCTTATTATGTCAAATAGTTTGTATAGTATTGGGATTAACTGTTCTCTGAATGTCTGATAGAATTCACTGGTGAATCCATCAGGCCCTGGGGATTTTTTCTTAGGAAGTTCTTTGATGGCTTGATGGATTTCAATTTCTGATATGGGATTATTAAGAATTCTATTTCCTCTTCTGTTAGTCTAGGCAGTTTGTATTTTTGTATATATTCATCCATTTCTCCTAAATTGGTGTATTTATTGCCATATAATTGGGCAAAGTAATTTCTAATGATTGCCTTAATTTCCTCCTCATTGGAGGTGCTGTCCCCCTTTTCATCTTTAATGCTGTGAATTTGCTTTTCTTCCTTCCTTTTTTTAATTAGATTGACCAGTACTTTGTCTATTTTGTTTGTTTTTTCAAAGTACCAGCTTCCTGTCTTATTTATTAAATCAATAGTTCTATCACTTTCGATTTTATTAATTTCTCCCTTAATTTTTAGGATTTCTAATTTGGTTTTCTGCTGGGGGTTTTTAATTTGATTGCTTTCGAGTTTTTTCAATTGCATTTCCAATTGATTGATCTCTGCTCTCCCTTGTTTGTTAATATAAGCTTTCAGGGATATGAATTTGCCTCTGATTACCGCTTTGGCTGCATCCCAAAAGGTTTGAAAGGATGTTTCGCCATTGTCATTTTCCTTGATGAAATTATTAATTGTTTCTATGATTTCTTCTTTAACTAAACGGTTTTGGAGTATCATATTGTTTAATTTCCAATTGGTTTTAGATTTGGTTTTCCATGTACCATTACTAATCATTATTTTTATTGCCTTGTGATCTGAGAAGGCTGCATTCATTATTTCTGCTTTTTTGCATTTGTGTGCCATGTTTCTGTGACCTAATGTATGGTCAATTTTTGTGAATGTGCCATGTGGTGCTGAGAAGAAGGTGTATTCCTTTTTATCCCTATTTATTTTTCTCCATATGCCTATTAATTCTAATTTTTCTAAGATTTCATTCACTTCTTTTACCGCTTTCTTATTTATTTTTTGATTTGATTTATCTAAATTTGATAATGGTTGGTTTAAGTCTCCCACTAGTATGGTTTTATTGTCTATTTCTTCCTTCAATTCTCCTAGTTTCTCCATTAGAAATTTGGGTGCTATATTATTTGGTGCATACATGTTGATTAATGATATTTCCTCGTTGTCTAGAGTCCCTTTTAACAAAATATAATTACCTTCCCTATCCCTTTTGATCAGGTCTATTTTTGCATTGGCTTTATCAGATATCATGATTACCACTCCTGCCTTCTTTCTATCAGTTGAGGCCCAGAAGGTCTTACTCCATCCTTTAATTCTGACCTTGTGGGTGTCAACCCGCCTCATGTGTGTTTCTTGAAGACAACATATGGTAGGGTTTTGGATTCTAATCCATTCTGCTATTCGTCTACGTTTTATGGGTGAGTTCATCCCATTCACGTTCAAAGTTATGATTGTCATTTGTGGACTCCCTGGCATTTTGATTGCCTTCCCTAATTCTAACCTTTTCTTCTTCGGCTCTACCTTTTAGTCCAGTGATTTACTTTGAATCAGTCCCCCTTGTCCCCTCCCTTGATATTTCCCTTTTTAGTCCCTCCCTTTTTCTTCCCTCCCCCTCCCCCCTCTCTTTCCCTCCCTTTTTGTTCTCCCTCTCCCCCTCCCCCCTTGGTTTTCCCTTCTCCTTACCCTTGTTGGGTAAGATAGAATTCAAGATCCCAATGGATCTGGATGTTTTTCCCTCTCAGAGTTGATTTCCCTGAGATTGAGGTTTAAGTAAACCCCCCCCCCTCTCTTCCTCTCCTTCTTATAGGAGTTTTCTTCCCCTCCCCTTCCCATGTGAATCTTTGTGTGAGAACCATTATTCTATTTGGTCTTTCTTTACCCCCTATTTATACATTACATTTTCCCCACATGTTAGTATACATAGATTGATATAAATGTAGTCCTTATAGAAGAGAGTTTGAGTAAAAGAAGAAGATAACATTTTTCCCCTTTCCTTAATATTTACCTTTTCAGGTATTCCTTGCTCTTTGATTTTCGGTATCAAACTTTCCACAGAGCTCTGGTCTTTTCTTTGCAAAAAGTTGGAAGTCTTCTATTTTGTTGAATGCCCATACTTTCCCTTGGAAGTATATAGTCAGTTTTGCTGGGTAGCTGATTCTTGGTTGGAGACCCAGCTCTCTTGCCTTTCTGAAGATCATGATCCATGCCTTACGATCATTCAGCGTAGAACTTGCAAGGTCTTGTGTGACCCTGATTGGCATCCCTTTATATCTAAATTGTCTTTTTCTGGCTTCCTGTAGGATTTTTTCTTTTGTTTGATAGCTTTGGAATTTGGCAATTACATTCCTGGGAGTTGTCTTTTGGGGGTTTAGTGTAGAAGGTGTTCTGTGAGCTCTGTCAGTGGCTGTATTGCCCCCTTGTTCTAGAATCTCTGGGCAATTTTCTTTGATTATATCTTGTATCACCATGTCCAGTTTGGTGTTTATTTCTGGCTTTTCTGGGAGTCCAATTATTCTTAAATTTTCTCTTCTCCCTCTATTTTCCAGATCTATCACCTTGTCGGTAAGATATTTTATGTTCTCTTCTAATTTCTTGGTGTTTTGGCTTTGCTTTATTAGTTCTTGCTTTAAAGCCTGGTTTTCTTTTACAGTTTGGTCAAACTGGTTTTGTAGATGCGTGAATTTCTTTTGCATTATTTCCCACTTTTCCTCCCAGAGGGCTTCCATCTTTTTGGTCATTTCTGATTCAAATTCTTCATGGGTTTGTGGAGAGTTTCTATTTCCTTTGGAAGATTTTGGAGCATTTTCTTGTATATCTTCTTCTATCTGCTCTGTATTTTGTATTTTGGCTCCATAGAATGTGTCCAAAGTCGCCCCTTTCTTCTTATTTTTCTTGGTATTTTGGGGCTTCTGTGTTTCTGTGGAGTTTGCCATCTCTGAATGTGGAGGATTAGCTTTTCTTATCTCTGTCTGGTGTTCAGAGGCTTTAGTCCTGGGCAGATGTTGGTTCTATGAGCTTTCCCTGGGTTAAACTGAATATGCCTCACTGGAACTGGAATGGAAGGGTCGGACCACGTTGCTTTCCGGAAGTTGCCTTCAGAATCGCTGGCCGTGAGGCTGTTTCGACGGCCTGCGGGGGGATGGGCTGCAGCTTCCCCAAGCTCTGAGGCAAGGACTTTCACTGAGACTTGGATAGCAGGATCCAGCCCGTGAGGCTGTCTTGCCCGCCCTGAGGGTTGCTGTTGTTTCGACCAGCTCTCTCCAGCGGAAGCCCCAGGCAGTAACTTTCACCAGGACTCGGGTAGAAGGCCCTGAGGGTTGTTGTTCCGAGGACCCTGCTCTCTGAGCCGGTCCGGGCTGCGGCTTCCGGGAGCCTTGGACTCTGCGCTCCTACCCCTGAGGTCCGAGTGATCTCGGGTTCTGGCTTTTGAGGGGAGCCGTACCTTTTGAACCGGGTCCAGGTCCAGGAGGAGGGTTCCCAGGGTCTGTGCTGTTGATCATTTTGAATTTCGGCGCCTTAGGAGCTTATAGTTTGAGATCGGTCGGGAAGGGTTTTCCGGAGATCTGAACTTTAGCTTTCTCTAAGCCGCCATCTTAACCGGAAGTTCTAAGACAAAGTTTTTAAAAATCAACTTAATAAATAAAAGATTGGGGAGATATCAATCAATCAACATACATTTGTTAACCAACTCTTAAGTGCCAGGCACTGTTAGGTGCTGGGGATATAAAGATATAAGATGAATCATTTTTTTTAGCTCAGTGAATCAATATCCCATATTGTTTATAATATGGACATATACAATATAAACAAAGGAAGGTGAAGATAGGATTAATTCTCACCTTGTCTATTTTTAGCTAAACAAATCAAGAACTTAAAGTACTCCTACTTGACACTAAGTAAGAGAGTTCACAAGTCACAAGTCACTTACTAGAATAAGCTCATACCTCTAAAGGTCACTGACTCCAACCTTGGGCAGTGCTAGGCAAATTGAAAGACTGCAATTGGTTCCTGTAAAGTGGAGGAGCAACAGGAAGTGACCTTGAGAAAACTGCTTTAAAAAGGCCAGCGCAAGGATTCAGTCATTTTCTCTGCATTGATAAGCAGGACTGGGGGAGGAGACTCTTTCCCTGGATCCTGGATTCCTTCCTTGGTTCTTTGGTGAGGAGACCCTCACTGCTCATTGGTGCTTCAGTGGGACACTCCCTTCAGTGTGAGTTCTGGTGAGATTTTTGGGCAGTCTTAGCCTCATGTTAATTGAAGGCTCTCAGCAGATTCTTCAGCATCTCCTGGTTCTTCAGATTTTGGCTTCCTAATTAGGACTTTGGATTCTGGTGAAATTAGATTTTGGGTTGGCATTTGTGGTCTGGAGACATTAGGATTAAATTTAGGGTATTTTGTACCTAGGCAGTACTTTCTGTCTCTTTACATTTTTCTACTTTCACTCTTTCCACCTCTTTGTAAATAAAGCTGCTAAAAGTAATTCTGACTTAAGCTGTAATATTTTAAAATCAGTGACCACAATATTACTTTAGAATTCTCATGTTTAGCATAAAACCTAAATTTTAAATTCTTACAAGACATATGTCAATTAAATACAAGGTTATTTGGAAGGGAGGACACTTGAATTTGGGGAGATTAGGAAAAGCTCATAGGAGATGGTGATTGAGTTGTAGGTTAAAAGAAGAAGAATATTCTATGAGGTAGAGATGAGGAAAGAGTTCATTCTAAGCATGGGGAATGACTAGTGCAAAGTTATAGAGATAAACAATTGAAAGCTATTTGTGAAGAATGGAGAAAAGGCAAATTTGGCTGGATAAAGTGGTCTTAGAGTAGTTACATGTAATTAGGCTAGAAAAAGAGAATGGAACCATGTTGTAGGCTTTAAAAGACCAAACAGAAGAGCTTGCATTTTATACCTGAGAGAATAAGGAACCACTGGGGTCTATTGAATAGGGAAATTACATGGTTAGATCTATACTTAAGGGGAAATTGTTTTGTAGCTATTTGGAGGACAACTCAGAGTGAGGAAAATCTTAAGTTAGGGAAACAAATTAGAAGGCTATTGTCACACTCCAGATGAGAGGTAATGAGAGCCTAAACTAAGGTTGTAGAGAGAAGGACTTAGGTGCTAAGATTCTGTGAGGGAAGAAATAACAAGATTTCACAACTAATTAGATGTGTGGGATGAGGGAGAATGAGGGGTGAAGAGACCTGAGGGACTAGAAGAATGACGGTGCCCTCAACAAATGGTAGAAAAATTCAGTAGACATAGCTAGGCAGAAATTTACCTGAAAATGGTCCAAGGACTCTGTGGGTTGCAAGCTCAAAATGAGTCAACAGTACTATAGCACTAACATATTTTGGCTGCCATGCTATCTTAAGCTGAATTAAGAGACACTATGTATCTAAAAGAAAAGACAGTAGTTGTGCTCTACCCCAGGCTGACTGCATCTGGAATATTGTTCTGTTCTAGATGTCCCATTTTAGGGTTGAAAATTAAAGCTCTACCAGAATCAGAAAACCAGGATTGGGAAATGGACTGGAAAGGATACCATATAAGGACTGGTTGAAAGAACTGGGGATGTTTACCCTGGAGAACAGCATATTTCAAGGGGCCATGATAGCTCTCCCCAAATATTTGAATGTCTTCCATGTAGAAGAAAGATTGGATGTGTTCTGCTTGATCCCAAAGAGAAAAATTATAAGTCATGACTGGAAGTAGCAAAAAGGCAAATTTACAGTTTATAGAAGGAAGAATTTCTCAATAAAAGTTGTCTCAAACTGGAACAAACTACTTGAGGCTTGTTGGGGGAGGGCCTGATGCTAGCAGTGGGTTTAATTCCACTACCCACAATTCAAGGAAAATTATATTAAAAAGATATACATCCACATGAGTGGTGCTTAGGGTATTCTGGAACAACTTTGTGGCCATTTTTAGTGCAGGTATAACTAATGAATGGAGTTTGGGGTAGAAGTCTCATTCCCCTTCTCAATTTAAAGAGGGAATTTGAATGGACACATCAAGACCATTCATAATAAAAATACATAATAAGCCCACTCCCCAAAAAGTTTATTTGGGGGATCAAATAAGACACTTATAAGCTGTTAACCAGTTAATAAAGGAAGGCTTACTCTGCTCTAATACACTGAGGATATGTATCAAGAAAAAAATGGCATTTAGCTTTTACACACAGAGCACCTCTCAGCTCCCTATGCAAACGAGCCTACTCAGCTGGGATAAGCCATGGTGATTCTCACAGTCTTCAGACATTTACCAAATTGGAGGGGTCCCAGCTCCATGTGAGTGGGGTGACTAGGAAGTGGTATCAAGGGAAGGAGGGGCCAATCAGGTTTTGGGAATAGCTTTGTTGTCTTTTAGGGAAAATCTCTAAATTTCCCCATGGCAGGAAAAATGGGAGGAACCAAAGTTCTATCACAAGTAGGCATTAGATTGCCCCTTCCTGGAAGGGAGCAAAGACTGAACCATCTTTTGTGATCATCCCTTGTAAAAGAAATCCTCAACTCAGGTACAGATTGTTCAGTAGCCTTTGAAGATTTTTCCTACTCCATGATCTGGTAATTCTTCAAATGGATGATCCCTAAGGTCCCTTCTAGCTTTGACATCTTATAGTCATAGGATCATAGACCCAGAGCTAGATAGTACTGCAAGGCCATCTACTCTGACCCCTTCATTTTATAGATGAAGAAACAGATCCAGAATAGATAAGTGACTTGCCTCAGAGGTGTGATTTGAACCTGAGTCCTTTGTCTCCAGAGCTACTCCTCTTTCCATTGTACCACAATACCTCCAAAGTAATTTATTTGTAAGGTCAGAAGATCCCAGTGATGACTGATACTCATTACTTGATGGCCTCAGACACTGCCTCAGCAGCAGGAGCAGGAACATTACTTTCTTGCTTTCTTTTAGTCCTCTTTACCCAACCTCACTTCTCCCAAGGGGCTCTGATTAATCACTTGCCATCCTAGTGCCAGTGTTAGAGAACTACATAGGTATGCCCTTTTTGCTCGATTTTCCATAAAGAGTCCCGTATAAATTTATTCATCTTTCCCCTACCTACTTCTTGATACTTGACTTGTGTATTTCAAGGTCCTTCTTTCTTTTTTTTGGAAAAATTAAAATTCTCCAAAGGGCCCAGCCAATTGCCTTTGAATGACCACACAGTAAATTCTGACAAAGATCTCATTCACAGGCCCCAAACTGCACTGATCCAGGCAGGCCATAGAAAGACTGCTCCTTATGAATCAGCCTGTGTTAAAAGGTCAGTGACTAGAAACCTCCCTCTCCTCCCAGGATTTTGGATTTAACAGTAACTAGAGCTTTGAAGATATGATATCGAAGGGGAATGAACTTACTTAGCCTCAAGTGGCTGAAACTGCTAAGTCCTCACTCCTAATATTTTCTGGAGAACTAGTGTGAAGGTCTGAAGTCTGAAGGAGAAAAGAATGGATGAGTCTTCAGTATTGAGGAACACAAAAACTAAAAATATTGATAATAAGAATAGAGACGGAGAAACAGGGTATGCAAAGGAGTACCAAGCCATCTTTTGATCATTCTTTTCCAGGAATTCAGGAAGACATCTGCTCTCACAGACCTCAACCATGGTGGGGAGACTGAAGGATGGCCTAAACCATATTCCCTTTCTTTATTTGCTCAATGAATTTAGTTGATTCTTTAGCATTTGTCAAGAAATGGGGATGGAGGATAGGAATGGATTTTGAGTTTCTCTGGAATTCTACATTATTGGTATGTGGGGCTCATTTCACGTCCACATTCCTTATAGAACAGAGGTAATTTCTGAGGTTTTCATTCTGTACACTTTTAAACTGTCTGCTCTATCTAGGGCATTCTTCAAAATACTGGAAGAGATCTAAAAATTACATGAGACAAGAGCCTTATACTCTTTGAGTTTACTGACTATGTCTGACATGAAATATACACAAACAGTTATAATACAATTTAGAAAATCTCTTCAAAAGCCAACTATAATCTCATTATATTTCAGGGTCAAGGAAAGAGCTCCTCTACAGTATGAGGTTTGATCAGGATCTGGAAGTTCATGATCAGTTACTTAATTAACAAGCATATAGTAAGCATCTATCTTTTGCCCAGGCACTATCCTAGGTGCTGAGGATAAAAAAGATAAAATGAAAAAGGCTCTGCTTTCAATGAGCTTAAATTCTAAAGGGAAAGCAGACAAATTTACACATGTAAGTATGCACAAAACAGCTTCTTGCTCTGCCATTGTGAGTTTTATATTCTTTCCATGGCTTGAAGATCATCATGCCTGAGATTCCCTATAAGGAATGTGCTGGAACCAGCTTAAACCTGCTCTAGAGAATCAATTATTAAATTTTTCAGTGAGAGCCTTTATACCTTGGAAATGAGAAAATGCTACAAATCAGGACTTGATTTATTATTTTGTTGCTTGTCTAGACTTAAGAAGTAATAGAAAAATGTTCATGTAGACTGGACTTAAAAAATGTCATATGAATGTTTTTTTCCCCCTTTGGAAAACTGAATGCTAAACATTTACCCATATGTTGCTATACAGAAATAAAATTAGATGAGGCCTGAAAGGTCACTAGATCTGGCCATTTAGAGATCATTAGTAGCTGACAACTGGAGACTTTCAGCAGACTGCCCAGATTCAGAATAACCTTGAAGTTGGCTCTAGACTAAATAATTGTCAAGAAATTCAGTGAAAAACTATACTGATTTCTCCTGAGTCAGAACCATATAAAAGTTAGTCATAAACTTAAGGGCGATAGAAGAAGGGGGCCATCAGCAGAGACAAAACCAAAACAGAGAAGCCTCTTAGTACAATCAGAGATGGTCTAAGGACACATGCAACCTTAAAGGCTCTGTATTGGGAGTCAGAAAAAGGGGAGGCCTCCTCCCAAAAATCCAGGGTTGTCCAAAAGTCTTAGGGAGGGGATCTTAGAAGTCCTGAGGAACAGCACTAATAAGCCACCAGAGACAAGAACAATTCTGCAACACTACAGATCCAGGTGCTCCTTTACACTCTACAGAGAGGACCTGAATACTTTAAACTTCAAAGATCTCTAATCCCTTGAGGTGAAAGTAAATGTAGTAATTAAGGGAACAAAAATGTGTGAGACTGAGCAGAGTTAATGATATCACTCAAAATCATAGCAGGAGATAAATATATCAAAAACTATTGAAAGTCTAGAGAAAAAGAGCAAATGACTCCATAACAAAGTCTAGACTCAAAGGAAAAAATGAATTTTCCTCAAGTACTTCATGAATATCTAGAAGAAATTAAGGAAGAGGTAAAAATGGAAATGAAAGTTCTGGAAATAATAAGTAGCATTCTAGAAGAGAATAGGTAGCTTAGAAGAGAAATTGATAAATTTTACTCAAGAACTGGATTCTCTGAAAATTAGGTTATACCAAATGGAATCAATGACTCTGAGACACTGAGATATTAAAAATACCTAACCATGTCAAAGGCCAAGGAGAGATAAGAATTACTGGTCACTCTGAAAACCATGACCAAAAAAAAAGTCTCAACACTTTTTCAAGAAACCTTACATGATGGTTGCCTAGATTTATTTGTACTAGAGGACAAAGGCAAGATAAAAAGAAACCACTGATATTCTGATAGGAACCCAGAAGGGAAAAGTCCCAGGAATATATTCATAATCCAAAGCTTCCATATCAAAGAAAAATATTAAAAGCATACAAAAAAGAAGTGGCTGTTAGCACCTATACTTAATTTCTTATTTCTTTTACTATTACTTTTATTACTATTCAGCACACCTGTCTTTCCAATTTTAGCACGTCTTCAACAAAACAAAATCTCTCCCTAGTGAAAGGGTTTCTGGCAGATTATGGGAACACGAAAGTCCTTTAAAGAAATTACATATGTAGAAGATAGAACAATATGTATGTGCAAAGATTGAAGAAAGAATTATTTTCATCCTGATTTACTGGGCTTTCTTCCATATTCTCACATTGGATGGAGTTGAGTCAGGAAGCACCAAAATCCACCTGACTTCTTCTCTCAAACCCTAGGCACTGGCGCACTCATGATCATTATGACTCCAGCTACTAAGGAGAGGTGAAAGGGTCATTTGAGGATATGGCCAAAGTGGCTATGTCTTTTCATTAACATTTTTCAATAAGCATCAGAATTCTTTTAATTAATTTAAAAAGTTATAGCCTATGGTAGCCTTGGTATAATTTTCTGCAAAATACACAAATGGGTCTTTTGTCCTGAGTGTCAGATCCCCCGGCCCACTTCCACCCAATAACTCTTCCAATGTACAATGAATAAAAACATGCAAGGATTGTTATAGCTCTCCTCATGGCTACTCTGATACTACCATCTCTGCCACAAAATGCTCTCCTTCTATAAATGTTGTTGACCTCCTTTCCCCCTTCTGTGTGCCCCCTCTCAAAGCCCAGGCGTGGGCCAGAGACAGGGGACTGTGTCCCAGACACTACAGCTATTCAGCCTGGGCTCCTGGAGCTGTGGTTACATACTAGGCAATTAGCTTCTCTAGGACTCAGAACTGTTCCTATTCTCCTCTGATGTAAATCAAAACCAGGGCCCCTCAATTCCTAGAAATTAAGCAGAATGGCAGAGTTTTCAAGTTGGCTTTCAGGGTTTTTATGGCTGCACTGGGGACAGGAAGGTTTAATTTCTTCCAAACACAAGGTCCCCAACCTGCTCTCACTCAAGTCCCTACCAAGCAGGATAAGCCTTTATTTTTAACATTACCAGATCTCTTGATTTGGGTTGGAGATTATATGAGGTGACACATTCAGCCTACTGGAGAAAAAAGAGACATCTTTCTTTCTTCCCCTTTATTATATTTGGTTCCCTTCCCTTCCCTTCCCTTCCCTTCCCTTCCCTTCCCTTCCCTTCCCTTCCCTTCCCTTCCCTTCCCTTCCCTTCCCTTTCCCTTCCCTTCCCTTCCCTTCCCTTCCCTTCCCTTTCCCTTCCCTTCCCTTCCCTTCCCTTCCCTTCCCTTCCCTTCCCTTCCCTTTCCCTTCCCTTTCCCTTCCCTTCCCTTCCCTTCCCTTCCCTTCCCTTCCCTTCCCTTCCCTTCCCTTCCCTTCCCTTCCCTTCCCTTCCCTTGTCTTCCCTTCCCCTCCCTTCCCCTTCCCTCCCTTTCCTTCCCCTCCCCTCCTCTCCCCTTCCCTTCCTTTTCCTTTCCTTGGCTCTGGATATAGTGGTTTGTGGTGGGTCCCAGGACACAAGCTTAGTGTGACTTGACAGTTCCCTGTCCTGAAGACCCTAACAGTTTTCTAGTGGTTTGGATGAAGCAAAATCCAGTCTCAGGTTTAGGTCAAAGGCCTTTTGCATGTTCATTGATATAGTATTTATTTTATGAGTATCTATTCCTTTGCTTCCTATGACTTAGGTCACTTGAGGACATGAATTTTATTTTTTCATATGTAATTTTTACACAATAGTCAGTGCTTAATGTACAAATTATTATTATCCTTCAATAGGCCTTTCCTGATTCTCCTGATTACTAGTGACACATATATGTAGATATGTATGTATATACAAATGTTGGCTTGATCTGACTTAACCCTTAAAGTGATGAGTTCCTTATCACTGGAAATGTTCGAGTGGAGTCTCCATTGTTTTAGATTCACAGGTGTACCATATAGATACTCCTACTGCTAGGTGACATTGCTGGTTGCGTTAAGGCTGAGAATACTGCAGGGTTCCTTGGAACAGATTCATAACAATTCAAAAGGTTTTGGTCAAACTATTCACATAGGAAAAGAAAACCAAGTGAATGAAGAATGTCCTTCAAGATTATGCCATGCAATTAAATAAACAACCTATAAAGTTCAGCTATCCATGTACATATATTTTGAACAGAAAATACAAAATTTTTGGTCATTGAATTGTGCCTGGAATTCAGCAGAAGGAAGAAAGTGGAATGTATTGCTTTTAGAAAATTGTAAAGCTTCCTTTATACTCCTAAACTTTTGCTAGAAACAAAATCTAATCTTGTTAATGCTGATATTCTACCAGTACTGCTAACTGGTTATAAATAATGGAACATTACAATCACTGACAACTTAAAAACAAGTATCACAGAGGAAAAGGGAGAGGAGCATGGTGGGTGAGAGCTAGTTACAACATATAATTACTATGGAACTTCAGAGAAGATCAGGAGCAAAGAATGTCATTAGAAAACTGTAAAACCAAAGTGGAAGATGACAAGAAAATTCATGGGACAAGAGTGAAGGTAACAGGTAGATATCTTGAATATTCAACTTGTATCTTTGTGATACAAGAAAAAGTGAAAAACTCCAAGCATACTGGGCAGACACCCTAGAGTAAATTTATGTGAGGATGTGGACCAGAGGTACACAGGCAGTGGGTGGATTATGAGCTGTATTTTTGGAGAGAAAAATCCAAGTTGATAAGATGGATTCATTTAATATATCATTATTATTAGCACCACTCCACTAAAAATAAAAGTAGACCATGCATAACTCGGTTATTCAAGTGGAGCTTATTGAAGGACATAAGGTGTATAGAGGATAGAGAAGGATACTGGAATACCATTATCATCCTAGAACTTCAATGAGGCTTCAAGCTTCTTCACTAGTGGTGGCCCACATCTATGGAAGGTAGAGATCTTTATCTGGATCATATCATTTACTTGGCAATAGTTGTTCTTGTTTACATATAAAGCTACCTTGTTTCTTATATACTTTTGGTAAGAGTCCCCAATTGATCTGGCCTTGAAGGCTTGTGGAATGCAAGTTAGGGTATATGCTCGTAGTTAGTCTTTCTGAACTCTTGGTGGAAACTTTTGGGGAACTGAGCCTTTGCATATATTCAGTACTTCCAGTAGCCTTAGTTGCTATTGTATGGGAGACTTGTAATTGGCAGTCACTCAATTATCCAAGGATAACATTGAAATACAGAGTTTTTTAGTTGGAATGGACCCCCATGACCATCTGATCCAACCCACACCCAAAAAGGAATCTCTACTGCAACAGCCTCTCAAAAGAAAGGAAAACTACCAGCCTCCCAAATCCTCCCATTTCTCTTTGGCACATTTGTAATTATTAGGAAGCATTTCCTGACATCAAACCTAAACTTGCCTATTTGCAACTTTAATCCATTATCCCTGATTATGTCCTCAGAAATAAAAAAGAATAAGTCCACTCCCTCCTCCACATGATAGCTCCTACATATATCTGAAGAAGCTACTGTTATCATAAAGCCTAGATTGGAGGGAAAACTGTTTACCTGGCAAGATAAAAAGTTACAAGAATTATATGCTTTAAATTATATTATGTGCTTTTAAAAAGTATTAACTTATAACATGCAAGCAAAAATGAGTTATAATATACTCTACTTAGTAAATGTGTTTTTTTTTTCTTCTGAGAAACCAAATCTCTCAAAATCATTCAACAGGAATTTATTAAGTGCCTACTATGTACCAGGCATAGTGCTAGTGGGTAGGGACACAAAAATTAAAACAATAGTCTCTACTCTCAAGGGGCTTACATTTTATTGAAGGGAAATGGCATAGAAGTATGGAAGTAAATACAAAATATATGCAAAATAAAACAAAAAGAAAATTTAGAAGTCATTACCAGCGTGGGGGTAGGTTATAACAGAAACGACTTACTAAAGGAAAGAAGCACTTCAGCTAGGTTCTGAAGAAAGTTAAGGGTTCTATGGAGTCAAAGAAAAGGAGGGCGGCCAGAGCAAAAATCAAGTAAAAGATGGAATATCATAAGCAAGGAGGCTAGTTTGACTGGAATGTAGAATGCTTGAAGGGAAGTAATATAATCGGCCTGGAAAGGTAGTCCACAGCCAAATAATCACGAAGTGCCAAACAGAGGAGTTTTCATTTTATTCATGAAACAATAGGGATTGTTTGGAACTTTTGATAATGCAGGACTAATGGTCAGGAAACACTAGGACTAGATATACATATAGACACATAAGTTCATATAAATATTTCTATACACATACTATAAGTAGTCCTATATATAAAATATGTTGCATATAGAAATCATCTATATAGAGATAATAATTGAACCCATGGTAGTTGATGAAGCCACAAAGAAAGAGAGTGGCGTGGATCCTGGACGGTCTTGGGGTACACTCCCAAATGGGAACAGTACATGGGCAGTGATCCAGTTTTCACATACATTGAGTGATTCATTATACTGATTGATCTAATTCCACAAAGGGATTTTGCCCTTCACTTAACCTGACTTCTATAAGTATAAATTCATTTTCCAGTGATGCTATGAATTGTGAAGGAGTCACAGAACTCATGTAAGGCACTGACCAATATAAAAAGGCACCCAGAACTCTACATGACCAGAGGGATAGTGGTTGTATTTCCAAAGAGGGAAGTTGAGAGGAAGGTCAAAAATAATGAATTTTTACATTATGAGATACATCTAGGTGAGACAAATAGATGAATAAGTCTAGTAAACAATATGGGCCTGGAGCTCAAGGTAGAGAATTAGATGGGATATATATTGTGGGAGCCTTCTGGAGAGAACTGATACTTGAATCTAAGAGATTGCCAAGGGATGAAAGAGAATAGAGTAAAATATTGAGTTTTAGATAAAATCTTCACTTAGAGTAAGGATTCATAATCTTTTGTGATATGGATCCCTTTGGTGAACATTATGGGGTCTCTTCTCAGAGTAATGTTTTAAATTGGTAATGTAAAATATATAGGATTACAAAGGAAATTAATTATACTGAAGTAAAGCTGTATTACATTTAAGTTCATGGGTCTCCTGAAATCTATCCATAGGTCTGTGGATTCCAGCTTAAGAACTGAGTACTGGGGATGGAAGGATGAAAATAAATCAATGAAAAATCAGTCAGGCAGGTAGGAGGAAAACTAGAGGAAAGCAGTATTAAAGAAATTAAGGCAAGGAAGTGAGGGAGAATATCATGAAAGAGGAGACTGATTAACAAGGTCTAATACTAAAGAAAAATCAGAGGGGAAGAGGACTGAGGGAAAAGCCATTGAATTTGGCAATTAAAAGGTCACTGATGACCTTGGATAGTACAGTTGCAGTTGAATGTTGTGGTTGGAAACCAAATTGCAAGGGGTTGAGGGGTTGGCCAGCCTTAGGCTCTAGGAGAAAATGTGGTATACAGCCAAAGCTATTACTCAAATGAACCACCAATCTGAGGGCAGGAATAGCAGTAATTATTTAGATATTCTTGGAAACCCTAAAATTTTCTCTCTGTCTTATTTAGACTTTACTAACTTTTTCCTCAACTCCAGAACAGACTTGAGATTGTCAGCCCTAATCTTTTATTTCTTTTCTTTCAACATTTAAAGAAAGAACCTCATTTCCTTCTCTACCCCCACACCCATTTCCCTGTCCCACATCCTTTGTGAGATTGTATAGAATAGATGAATATATCAAAAATTTGTGACCCTTTCCCCTGTGATACTTTTTCAGAATGCAGGTTCATTTGGATTTCCCTGTAAGATCGGCCCCCGGAGAAAAGGAATGAAAAAGAAATAGTGTCCCAAAAACTGACAGTTCAAATCACCACATAGGAAGACCAGGGGAAAGCACATGCCTGACAGACTTGGCTAGGAACACTTGCTTCCCCCAAGTTGGAGCCAGACAGGTTATCTCATTCTTTTGGGGGCCACAGCAAACCCTTGCCTCTTTCACTAACTGTGGACACTTGGTTGGTATGAATTGTCCGGTGGGGTTTGTTACCCTGGAGTCCTGAAAGGAGAAAAAGAGATTTACCTAGCATGGCATAGAAAAAAAAGAGTATTAGATCTGGAGTCAAGGGACCTATGTTTGAATGCTGGCTCTGCTACTTGTTACTTGGGATAATTTTGGAAAAATCAATTTAGCTTCTCTGGGGTGCAGTACCTGCAAATGTAAAATGAAAGGGGTGGACTAGTTGATCTCCACGGTTCCTTGAATCAATCCCTAAAGCTATGAACCATGAGATGTATTGTCTCTTCATGTCTCCTAGCAGCAGGTGACCCTGATTGATTAAGCAGCTGTCACCACTATCGCAGTGAAGTCCAAACAAACATTTGCTCCAGGAGCGACTCCATTTATCTTTCCATTTCTGACCGAATAGGAAAGAGTTATTTTGGATGGTTGGCATTGTAGGGCTTTTACCTAGACTCACGATGACATCATATCCTCTTGCTCACTTGCCCCTTTTCCAATAACTGTGTCCAGGGCATGGGAGTTAATTGAAACAAGACATAGGCATTTGTGTAAAGGGGAAGTGAAGCATAGTGGTAAGGGATACCTGTGGAAAATGTTAACACTTTCCTGTTGTAGCTAAGCCTGCTTGGAACTGAGCTTCAAAAGAAACTCGTCTGAAAAAGGAGCTGGGTAGGAGGTAGATTGCTTGGTCTCTATAGAGCCTCCCAGTGCTAATAGTCTATAAAAGAAGAGAAAGTTCCCCTCACCCCCGTCTTCTAAGGGAGCCCAAGTGACACATTTTGCCAGCTTTGTGAGTAATAGAGTGGTCATGAATCAGATTTTTCCCTCTTCAGTTTTTGCTTCAAACATGGAGTTGTTAGATTAATTTTCATTTTATGGGCAGTGCTCTATATATAGGTTCAATCATCTGTCTGCAGCAAATTCCAAGGAAATAATTCCATCAGAGGCTCCAATGACATCATCAACCACGAGATAGGAGGTTCAGCCCTGGGAACCTCCAGGACCAAGTCTGAATTGCTGTTTGAAACCTTGGCTCTAGGTGAGAGAAGTTGTTATGATTGGGGCTCTGGTTGCCATAGAGACCATGTCTTTCCTCTTATACCTTTATGGCCGTTAGGATTTTTGCATGTTTTCCAGCTCAAGGCCCCCAGATTAAAATCCCTATGGGGCCAATCTTCTCTCTTGAAAGGCAACTCATCATCTTTTGAAATGCTGTTCTAGTCAGACAAAGCCTTTATTTTCCTGACAGCTGGGAAGACTGAATTTTGGGGGTTTGGCCTCTTCTGCTATGCAATTTTGGCTTGGAGGTTTATTAGCTATTCATTTCTTATAGATTTTCTCCATTTGGATACAGTCTTTCTGAGACCTAAACTATTTGTTTTAAAAAAAGTCTAGTAGACATTTCAGTTAGAAATTCAAAACCACTGAATAAAATTGTATTTAGGGAGGTCCAGTAAGGAGTCAGAAAAGACATAGAGTAAATAACTAAGTTCCTGTAGACAGAGGACATTCTCTGAACACCAGTTAGATTGGCTACTTAGAAAGCTGAACTATTTTTCAGCTTAACTCCCACCTCCCCCTTTTAAAAACCATAACTTCTTTGCTATGTGAGACAAGGGAAAGTCATGGAAGCTCAGCTATGGGCAGGAGAGGAAGGCCCATGTCTAAATAAGGGCACAACTAGTCCAAAAATAAAACTTTAAGTCATCAGGTCAGCTATTTGGGCCACACAGAATGAAATGGATTTGATCAACTATGCTGAAGTGACTGTTCCCATGAATGCTGATGCCATTTGTACATGTCACAGACGTATCTCCTGGATGTGACTCAGTTCCTTGAGAAAGCAGTCCACAAACTGATGATTGGACCATGGATATAAAAACACCCCTAATCTATCCTGGAGCCATAGACCTTCCTTTAGCTATCCCAAACTGCCAGATTTTCATTCTTCTGTCCAGATAATCATCAGGAGATATTCATGAAAGAGCCTTGGAGCATACTATGACATCTCTCCATTTCATTGAGGAAATTGTAATCATCTCATACAAACTCCTTCATCCCTCTACCCTGCTCAACCCAATTTCTCAAAAGTTTTCAGCACCATTACCCACTCTGTCATCCTTTACCCTGATCACTAAGCATCCTTACTTCCCATCAACATCAATCCTCCAATTCTATCTTGATCTATTTCTCCCTAGCTTCTTCCAAGACTTTATTCTGGCATCATATCTCTACTTTCTTACATATTGTCTGCTTTTCTCCCTCCCCACTAAGCTTCTTTCCAGTTACCTACAGATATTTGAGGCTTTCTGTAATTAAAAAAAAATCTTTCTCTTAGCCTTTCTACACTATTCTTCCCCTTTACTGCTAAACTTCTTGAAAAATAAAAAAAAATCTTAGTCTCTACGTCTTGTTCTCCATTTTATAATTATCCTCTTCTAATTTGGCATCTACCCCAACCACTCTCCTGTAATTGCCCAGGCAACTGGTGGTACAATTGTTAGTGCAGGGCCTGGAATCAGAAAGACCTGAGTTCAAATGTGGCTTCAAACACTGACTAGCTGTGTGACCCTGGGCAAGTTGTAACCTCTTGCTTTCTGTAATATATGACCAGAAAGGGAACACACACACACACAGAGGAAATGGAGGGAGGGAGAGAAAGAGTTGAGAGAATGGAGAAGGGGAAGATTGACCTTCCCCTCTCTTCCCTTTGGGGGAAGGTAACCAAGTTTTGTCTCCCTGAGGGAAGGAATATGTATCAAATTGGATTTGATTCCTGTCTTACATTCCTCAACTGGAAAATGGGGATAATAACAACTTGGGGTATTGTTGTGAGTATCAAATGAGATAATATTTGTTAATATAATTAGTACAATTCCTGAGATATAGTAGGTGCTATGTAAATGTGTATTCTCTTCCCTTCTCCTTCCCTTTCAAAAATCACAAATGACCACATAATAATCAGATCCAAAATCTTCATAGTAAACTGAATTTACAATTTTTGATACTATTAACCATCTCCTTTTAGTCTGTGTGTGAAGTGGTGCTTAAGTAATAATTAAAACAAAAGAATAAAGATGGGAGAATAAAGAGTGGGTGAAAGTAATGTTATCCTGAAAAAGTAGACCATTGTCATGTTGTAGAGGGCAAATGAATTTGAACTTTATCCAGAAAGTAATGGAAAGGCAATAATATTTTATTCAGAGAAGTAATATGACCAGATGGCTACATAAGAAAGATTTTGTTATGTAGCAATCTGGTCATATTACATAAGATTTTAATCTTAGATCCAAGGGGAAATATGGGAAAGGGTAAGGCTTGGGGAAAAGATAATGAGTTTTGTTTTAGTATATTGAGTTAAGGAATGATCTTATTTATCTTTCTCTATGCCGAATTCTGTCCTCTGAATTTTTGTGGGAATTGATTAATATAGTTTGTATACAACTAGAATATAATAACAATTCATGCAGTTCTCTACTACTTACAAAGCATTAATATTATCTCATTTTGTCTTCATTGTGAGGAAGGTAGGAGAGATATCATAGTCACGATTTGTCTAAGGTCACAGAAATAATGAGTTCCCAGGTCAGTCCATACCCCAGCTATTAAGATATTTCACTTCACTTATATATTTTATATGTAAATCTGAGTTTTTCTTTTTTTTTCTGTTTCTACCATTGCTTCCATTTGATTTTTAAAAATGAAATTATTTTTATTAAATATGTATTCCATGTTGGCCATGTCTAGAAATATATATGTCTCATACTACACTCTGAGTCTGTATAAGGAAGTGGGAGCATAATTCATCATTTGTTCTCTAGAATTACGGTTGGTCAATTCATTTTGACCAGACTTCCTGTCTTTCAAAGTTATTATCACATAACTTATTCTCCTAGGTCTGTTTATATAACTTTGCATCAGTTCATATAAGTCTTCTCAGGTTTCTCTAAAACCATCCTTTTCATCATTTCACATGGCTCAGTAATATTTCCATTCATCTACTCTAATTTGTTCAGTATTCCCCCATTGTTGGGCATCCCTTTAGTTTCCAGGTCTTTGCTACCTCAAAAGGAGCTGATAGAAATGTTTTTATATACATGGGTCCTTTTTCTCTTTCTTTGATCTCTTTGGGGCTTAGGCCTACTAGGGATATCATTGCCTCTATTAGATTAAACTTTTTTGAAGGCAGGGCTAAATCTCTATTTTGTATGTCATCACATCATCTGTGCAAAACAGTGCACATAGTGGGCACTCAATATCAAGCAACTAGTTCTAAGACATCTTAAGGGGCTCAGCAGTGAAAGGGCTGTTGAACTGTTGATATCTCTAATTGAACTTGTTCTTAAAGCTTATTATAGGGTAGCTTGAAAGCCCTAAATCTGTTTTGGAATTGAGCTGGCTTTTCAAGGTTTTGGATCTGCTGTGACATGGGGCTTAGCTGGGTCTCTACCCTTGCTGCCCCTCCTAGTTCTTCACCTGGAACTATTGGTCTCCAAACTTCTGAGACCACATGAGCCCTTGGAAGAATGTGGGATGAGCCTTCTAGACTTTGGTCCTAGCAAGTCCTACTTACTAGTCCCCAGCAGTCACCCTAAACATTTGTTGCCCAGCTCCAGAGTCTGGCTGAAGGTTGTTGGGGAGATCTCTGCTGAAGGGAGCCTACATTGCACTAATGACTTTCAATAGACCAGGAGATCCTGCTCAAGAGCTAGCATGGAGGGCCATGGCAGATGGAAAAAGCATCCGACTAAATTCAATCCTTTGGTGCTTTGGAGTTTTATTGCAATTGAGCTCCTCTCCTCCCATTTAGGTTGCCCTTCCTTTGGCTGGGTTGGAGGGATTCCACTTAGGGAAGAGGGCTGAAGAAAGGGGAAGGGAAGGGAGGTGGCAGAAAGAGCAGCATCTGGGGCTGTAGTGATGTCACCCTCCCTGTCTGGGCCATGCCCCTTCATCCTGCAGCCAGGTGGGGAGGGGCAGCCAACGCTGGCTGCCAGAGAGACTCCGCTGTCTCAGCATCCCCAGCCACTGAGAAATGAATAACAGAGACCTGGAACAGCAGCTACAGCAACAGCAGTTTCAAATTGGCTCTAGCTACTACAGGGAGCAATTGGCTAATCACGGCAGGGTATGGAAGCTGAGGGAAAAAGAGAGGCGCCTGAAGCTGCCTTGCTGATGCAGGATATACGCTTCATTTCTTAAACAGAAAGAACCCCCTGGACAGGCTGATGACCTTATTATGGGGGTAGAGGTGGGTGGAGGGGATTGGGCACAACTACTGTCCAGAAATATCCATTCTACTTCCCGGCACTCCTTGTCATTTGTTTGGATAAATGAATGAAATGAAAAAAAAATTATTAAGTGTTTTACTATGTACAAAGCACTCTACTAAGCACTAGGGATACAAATAGAAAAGCAGACAGTCTTTACTACCAAGGAACTCACATTTCTAATGGGGAGATTACACATATAGGTTTCAGCTACAAGTTAGAAGGAAGGGCCTCATCAGCCTTAAGATGCATCCATAAAAGAGATGGCAATACAGCTTCTTTATTAACACCATTTCCCCTGACAAATTCATATCTGATTCTATAGTTGAACTATCTGATAGGGCCAAGGATTTTGGTGGCTGAACTTTTTTTTAAATTTTTATTAAAAATATTTAATTTTTCAATACATGTAATGACAATTTTACACATATATTTTCCAAAATTATAAAATCCAAATTGTCTCCTTCCCTCTTTTCCCTTCCCGCTTTAAGAGACAGTAAGAACTAGACTTGAACAATTGGAAAAACATTAACTGCTCGTGGATAGGACGAACCAATATAATAAAAATGACTATCCTACCCAAACTCATTTATCTATTTAGTGCCATACCCATTGAACTTCCAAATTTTTTTTTATTGATTTAGAAAAAAAACATAACAAAGTTCATTTGGAAGAACAAAGGATCAAGGATATCCAGGGAAACAATGAAAAAAAAATACAAAGGAAGGGGGCCTTGGAGTCCCCAATCTCAGACTATATTATAAAGCAGAGGTCATCAAAACAATTTGGTACTGGCTAAGAGACAGAAAGGAGGATCAGTGGAATAGACTCGGGGTAAGTGACCTCAGCAGGACAGTATACGACAAACCCAGAGAACTCAGCTTTTGGGACAAAAATACACTATTTCACAAAAACTGCTGGGAAAATTGGAGGACAGTGTGGGAAAGATTAGGTTTAGATCAACACCTCATACCCTACACCAAGATAAATTCAAAATGGGTGAATGACTTGAACATAAAGAAGGAAACTATAAGAAAAGTAGGCCAACACAGAATCGTATACATGTCAGATCTTTGGGAAGGGAAAGATTTTAAACCCAAGCAAGACTTAGAAAGAGTCACAAAGTGCAAAATAAATAATTTGGAATACATCAAATTAAAAAGTTTTTGTACAAACAAAACCAATGTAACTAAAATCAGAAGGAAAGCAACAAATTGGGAAGCAATCTTCATAAAAACCTCTGACAAAGGTTTAATTACTCAAATTTACAAAGAACTAAATCAATTGTACAAAAAATCAAGCCATTCTCCAATTGATAAATGGGCACAGCCAAAGAAATCAAAACTATTAATAAGCACATGAAAAAGTGTTCTACATCTCTTATAATCAGAGAGATGCAAATCAAAACAACTCTGAGGTATCACCTCCTACCTAGCAGATTGGCTAACATGATAGCAATGGAAAGTAATGAATGCTGGAGGGGATGCGGCAAAGTAGGGACATTAATTCATTGCTGGTGGAGTTGTGAATTGATCCAACCATTCTGGAGGGCAATTTGGAACTATGCCCAAAGGGCGATAAAAGAGATAATAAGGAAAAAGACATGTACAAGAATATTCATAGCTGCACTCTTTGTGGTGGCCAAAAATTGGAAAACGAGGGGATGCCCTTCAATTGGGGAATGGCTGAACAAATTGTGGTATATGTTGGTGATGGAATACTATTGTGCTAAAAGGAATAATAAAGTGGAGGAATTCCATGGAGACTGGAACAACTTCCAGAAAGTGATGCAGAGTGAAAGGAGCAGAACCACAATTATACACAGAGACTGATACACTGTGGTACAATCGAAGGTAATGGACTGCTCCATTAGGGTCAATGCAATGTTCCTGAACAATCTGCAGGGATCTAAAAAACACTATCCACAAGCAGAAGATAAACTGAGGGAGTAAAAACACCGAGGAAAAGCAACTGCTTGACTACAGGGGTGGAAGGGATATGACTGAGGAGAGACTCTAAATGAACACTCTAATGCAAATACCAACAACACAGAAATGGGTTCGAATCAAGAACACATGTGATACCCAGTGGAATCATGCACCGGCTATGGGAGAGGTGGTGGGAAGGGGGGGGGGGAAGAAAATGATCTTTGTTTCCAATGAATAATGTTTGGAAATGACCAAATAAAATGTTTGTTTTTTTTAAAGAGACAGTAAGAAATTTGATCTGGATCATATCTGTATTTTCATGCACAACCTGCTTCTATATTGGTCATTATTGCAAGAAAATACTCACATAAAACCAAACCCCCCTGGGGGCAGCTGGGTAGCTCAGTGGATTGAGAGCCAGGCCTAGAGATGGGAGGTCCTAGGTTCAAATCTGGCCTCATACACTTCCCAGCTGTGTGACCCTGGGCAAGTCACTTGACCCCCATTGCCTAGCCCTTACCACTCTTCTGCCTTGGAGCCAATACACAGTATTGACTCCAAGATGGAAGGTAAGGGTTTAAAAAAAAAAACCAAACCCCCCAAATAAAACTTTAAATAAACTAATGTATGCTTTGATCTGCATCTGACTGCAACAGTTCTTTTTCTGGAGGTAGATAACATTCTTTGTCATAAGTCCTTCAGAATTGTCCCAGATCTTTTTATTGTTGAGAGTAGCTAAGTCTTTCACAGTTGATCATGACACAATATACAATGTTCTCTTGGTTCTGATTATTTCACTGCATCAGTTCAGCTCTCTCTGAAATCATCCTGCTCCTCATTTCTTCTGTCACAATAATATTCCACTACCAACATATACCACAATTTGTTCAGCCATTCCCCAATTGATAAACGTCTCCAGAATTTCCAATTCTTTGCCATCACTAAAAGAGCAGCTATAAATATTTTTGTACAAGTAGATCCTTTCCTCCTTTTTATGACCTCTTTAGTATATAGACCCAGAAGTGATAATACAGGATCAAAGAGTATGTGCCTGAACTTTCTTTCCTGGGTCTTCCTCTGTCTGCTGAAAAGATGGAGTTCTAGCATCTGCTAATGCAATTGACTGGCTGCATTTCTGCAGAGTTTATTCTCAGTGGGGTAGCTGTGGCTCAGTGGGATGGAGCACTGGGCCTGGAGTCAGGAGGATCTGGGTTCAAATGTAATCTCAGACACTTCCTGACCATGTATCTTTAGGCAAATCACTTAACCTCTGTATGCCTGGAGTCTGGAAAAAGGAAGATTAAATTCTGCCCTATAGACTTCCTAACTCTGTGACCCTGGGCAAATCACTTAATCTTTCCTGGACAAAGGATTCACAGGATCTATTGGAGAAGGAAATGACAAACCATTCCAGTATGATTGCCAAGAAAATCCCATGGATAGCTGTGGTTCATAGGGTCACAAAGAGTCAACATAACTGAACAACAATGAAAGAGTCTGAGTAGTTTAGTAATTTGGAGGGTGCTTGAGCTTACCTGAAGATTGATGGCACCTGACCAACAGTTGGTGCTGGTGTTAGCAATAAAAGTGGTCTCCTTCCTCACAATGCTCCCCTCAGTAATGTCTGCAAAACTCAGTTGAAAACAGGACCTATGATTTGAGGAGTACTGCCTATCACCAAGACACCAGGATCCAGGGTCCTGGGTCCATCCAGAATTGGAGGCATAGCTTAAAAAGCTTCTGGATCTTTAGATTGGTTTTATTTTCAAGGGTTTTTAAATTAATGGTAAAACTAGAAGGACCCTTAGAAAACTTTCAGTCTAGGTGTGAGGAACAGGTCCTGACAAGATGGTAGACTCCTCTCATAAGCCCATATAATGGAGTAAAAAAAAAACAGTTAAGTTTTATGTTCCAACTTAAGTCCTGTTTCCCACATCCCACATCAGCAGGACATGGCTAGGAACACATGATAGGTTAGTCCTTTAAGAGGTTAACAGGTGAATTGCTTTCATTTTGATTGGTTAAAACTCATGTGAATGATTGGGGTAATGAGGCATTGTCAATTGCGTGAAGGATGGGAAGGACTGATTCTGGGATAAAAGGGAACCTGCACATTCACATTCTTTCAACTTGCTTGCTGTAATACCTGCCTGTGAGTACCCATTCTTGAAAGGATGGAAAAAAATAACCTTGTGTGCCACATTAACACTGAGTTCAAGATTCTTTTGAGTAGGGGTTGTTCCTCTCACTAATCCTCTCATTGTATGAATCCAGAGAAGTCACCCACTTGTCCAAGTTCATACAGTCAGTAGTAAGTAGCAAAGCCTTCACTCAAAGCTAGGACTTTCTAATCTTTAGACTTCATATATAGAATGTTTTACTGCACCTTGCTTCCATATTAAAATAAAAAGCAGAGAAAGCTCCTAGGATAAAAGGATCTTAAAATTAAAAGAGACCTTTAAGGTTATGTAGTCCAGTTGCCCACTTTTATCATCACTGGACACTGTAGTTATCAATAAATACCTTTTCTGGATTAGTTGTAACCTACTGAGCTGAAGACTCATAGATCATGGAGCCACAGTGGCTGGGGGAAGTAGGGAGAAGGTCAGGACAAAGTGAAAATGTTAAGGAGAAATCAGGACTGGTTAATTCTTTGTCTTTACATCCCCAGCAGCTAGTACAATGCCTGGCACCTAATAAGTACTTGATATCTATTTGTTGATTTGGGCATCATTTTGCATAGACTAGATTTCTACCTACCTCTGGCCAACTAGTCTCTCTCTCTGTACGTTAAAGTTAACTCAAAATTGTATGATGTTGTTTCCAAGGGTCATCCTAAAATGTCACCTTAGCCTAAGTTATTGGCTCTGAGCTACAACTAGTCAACAATCAGCTCAACTTAGTGCTTAGATGTAATATCTTACTCTTTTGTTATTTTAATCAAACTTTTCCTTATAGCTATTAGCTCTGATAGAGTTGTCCGGATGAGAAGTCCAGCCTGGGTTATTTCTCCAAAACCCTGGATTCCTATTCATTTCTCTCTAGTTACACCTTGAATTTCTTATCTTTCCCTCCATTCGCTATACTATATTTACCTAGATAGACAATGCAGCATAGTGGGGAAAATACTGCAATTGTAGTCCTGTAATTTGGTCTAATCCAAAGAATAAGGAAAATCCAAGAATAAGGAAACTCAAGGGAATATATTTTGAAAGTATGCTATCCCTCTAACTGCCTGTCTATATAGGATTTTTTAAAGCCCTTACCTTTCTGCTTAGAATCAATACTGTGTATTGATTCCAAAGCAGAAGAGTAGTAAGAGCTAGGCAGTGGGGGTTAATTGACTTGCCCAGGATCACACAGCTGGGTCAGATTTGAACCTAGAACTTCCTGTCTCTAGGCCTGGCTCTCAATACACTGAACCACCCAGCTGCCCCCAACCTACTTATTTAGTTTAAACCCCGCAAATCCTTGAACCTTTAATAAAGTAGTTTGTTGAATTCAAAATGATTGGCCAATAGCATAATGCTTTTTTTGTTTTTGTATTTTTATTCTCAGCCCTTAGCACAGTGCCTGGCACTTGGTAGATATTTGCTTGAAAAATTACTTGTTGATTGATTGATAGAAGTAGGTCACCAAAAAAATCTCTAGGTGTGGCAACAGTCAAGTTAGAGAACCTGAACCTACTCTTGATGTTTGTTCACAAGACGTCGGGTCAGAGGGAAGAAGTGGGACAAGGCCAGAATTCTACCCATTAAAATTTGAAACCCCCAGTCAGTAAAGCTGAAAAGGAAACAAAATAATTGAATAGGTGAGCCTAACATTAAATGATTGAACCAGCGCTGACCTTTCCCTTTAAGTTTGAATTCTGATTTGGCTTTGAGAAAGCTCATGCGAAACCTGTCTCTGAGCTGTGCCCAGACCCACACTCTCCCACTGAGTGACTATGACACCCTTCGATGCCAGCAACGGATCTTGGGTTGTACAGTCTCTGCTGTTCAAGGACAGAGTCCAGGACTGAGGAAATGAGTGGCGGGGAAATAAAGGTAGTGCAGCACTTTCTCAATTTCCCCCATGGGCTGACTCTTCCTCTCTCTCTCTGTTTGGCCCAGGTGTAGTCCTTCCTTGGCACTTTGCTGTTAAAAAGCCCCATTGTGGTGTCTTTGGGAAAATGTATTTATTTTGTTTCCTGAGTTGAGTGAACAGTGCATTGTGCCCTCTGGATTAAGAGAGCTCTGTGAGGCAGGGGAGGGATATTACATCCCACTTCATTGGTGGTTTGATATGAAAGAGTCCCATTCAGTGGAGGCCTGGACCTATCCAGGGCTCAAAGGGACTCTGGAGCTGGGGCTGCTGCCTCTGGCAGCCTGTTGTCTCTCCTTCCTTCCTTCCCTTCCTCCCTATCCTAGGTGAAGAAATTGGTGTCCTGTGTGAGTTGGAGGTAGCGATGGGTCCTCCTTCCATTCCCACTCTATTCTTATCCACCAAGTATTTGCTCCTCTTCTGACTTCAAGCCAATAGAATACTATCTAAAATGATGAGCCAGGGCTACGTGTGGTAGGAGGAGGTCCAGGACTCACCTATCTATGCAGGAAGTGAAAGGCAGAGAGAGGGTTGGGAGGCTGCTGCTGGCTTGAGGGGATGGGAGGTCAGAGCAGGCACCCACAGGGTGGGAGATGTAAGTCTTCCTAGCAGGCACCTGTGAGTAAGCTGGGAAGGAAGGGAAGGGAAGGGGGTCCTATTTTCTCTCTGGGCCGTTTCCAGGCTTTGGATCAGATCTAGAGAGGAGAAGTTTCCCCCTTGCTCTTGCCCATTTGCCCTGGGCTAGGCTTTTCTGACTTCTCCCTTAGCTGTTCTGTGCCAAGTACTAAGCAGGATGCTGTTGGTTCTGGCCAGTTCCCATTTCCCTACAGGGTCCTCCTTTTCCCAATACTCTTCTCATCACTGCCTGTCTTAGCCTTGTAAGCAGGACAGTGTAGCGATGATCACCTGATCTGTCTCCAGAGCTGAGTGACATGAATCCTAAAGACCTGGTGGAAGACTTTTCCTTCTCCCTGTGGCTTTAGGGTGGGGAAACTCTTGGACACAGGTCCACAGTTGGATTTAGACTGTAGGACTCCAGGTAGAAAAATTTGTGGTTACCCTCAGACTCCAGTGCCTCTCTTTGTATCCCAGCTAAACGTGTATAAAGACCTGTCCTGGGAATTTATAACCATGTAATAGCATTCTGGACACTGAAATCAGAGCCATAACTAGGATGAGGTGACTGGTCCTTTGTTTCAGGTTGCCAAAATATAGATGGTGCTTAGAGTACATGAATTCTTTCCACTGATAGCAAGAAAGATAAATTGAAACAGGAAGCCACCAAATGGTGTTCCTTTCCCATAACTATCCCTATACTCCTTCCTTCCCTGGCCTGGTCTTATCCTGCTTTCTATTCCCCAGCCCCCTCTCCCGTGCCAGGGACAGACTACCTAGCAGCAGTAGAATACACTCTTTCTAAAAGGTCTCTCATCCACAAGATTATACCAAGTTCATTTTGGGATGCTTGCTGGAAATGCAAGTTATGGCTTTCTATGAACCCACTGATCCCACTGTATCATTTGAATCTGTATCTACATCTCTGGGAAGATAGTGTGGTCTACTGGAAAGAAGACTGGGTTGTAAAGACCCAAATTCTTATCTGCTGTCCTGATAGATTGGAGAAGCAATGTGAGAGGGATAAAAGGGATCTTCAAGGGATAGTGCAGTGTTCACAAGCCCAGGAAACAAATAAATATACTCGTAGGATGATAGTACAGTGAAGTTTTTTAACAGAAAAAAAATACCAGAGAAGGTCTTTTGAACCAAGCTGCCCAAAATGGAATGGGCTGCATGCAGAGGTCATGGGTTCTGATCCTTGGACTTCTTTTATCAGAGACTTGAAGACCACTTGTTGAGTATCTTATGGTATGAGTTTCTTTTATATATGGATTGAATTTAATAATTACTGAAGTCTCTTCCAACTTTCAAATTCTGTGAATATCCATTAAGAAATATATAAACTAGGGGCAGCTAGGTGACTCAGTGGATTGAGAGACAGGTCTAGAGATGGGATGTCCTGGTTCAAATCTGTGCTCAGACCCTTGCTAGCTATGTGACCTTGGGCAAACCAACTAATGCCTATTGCCTAGTCCTTATTACTCTTCTGCCTGGGAACCAATATACAATATTGATTCAGAAGGTAAGGGTTTAAAAAAAATCTACCTGAAAAAGTATATATCCTAAGAAGGAGGCTGAGGCAGTGCTCTAATCAAACAATTAAGTATGTATTGTTCCAAGCATAGGGGATACAAAGATAAAAATTAAACCATGATTTATCTCAAGGAGCTTACATTCTACTGGGGGGAGTAGAAGCAACATATGCCGCATGTAATGTAGGGACCTAAAGGGAATAAAGAGGATGGAGAGAGAGAGAGAGGGAAATGGGGAGAGAGGGTTGAGAGGGTGAAGAGATTGTTCTTCACCTCTCTTCCTTTTTGGGGGGAGAGGTAACCAAGTCTTGTCTCCTTGAAAGGGGGAGTATGTCTCTTCAGAGAATGGTTCTGGGAAATGGAGGACCAGAACTAGAGGAAAACCATGGTAAGATGAAACACTGCCCCCCTTGAGGTCCAAGCTACTCTTCAGAGGCAAGATGAATTCTTTTGACTCTGGTTTCCTCAGAGACTCCAACTGCCAATTCCCTTCAGGACCTTGGAGCTACTCCACAGCCCAGGAGAGATGTTTGTTCCTTGGATCTGGCAGTTTAGATCACTGGGATCCTGGGGCTAACTGCCCCCCTTTTGGGGGAGAAGTATGGCTCTCCCCAAATATTTAGTCCCCCTTCTTAGAATTAGAAACTAGCCACACCTCAATCTAAAGTAGCAGATAATTTATTTGGGTTCAAACAGGAAAGGAGTGGTAAAGATATCAGGCAGGGAAAATGGGTGTACAGGAAGCCCTATGGGTTGTCCCCTCTGGCAGACTGCCCCCCTCAACTTCTAGGGGTTCAAGGCTCCTCAACCTTTATCCCTCTTCTTGCCAGCTGCTGGTTGGTCCCTACTCTTAAGCTAACTAGTTTTAAATACAGGAATCCAGGAACAGGTTAGGGAGAGAGATGGAGAATGATATCTTTGAAAAGGGATCTTTGTGGATAGCTTCCTTCAAAGTCCCAGTCCACAATATCCACTGATGGCTCTGACTGCCGTTATTGAGAGCTGAGTGAGAGGTATCCAGGGGTTCAAAGGGAAACAGCTGATCTCCAGAGAGACACAAACTACTTCCCAGCCTAGGAGATCTGCCTCTTCTCTCTGGCTCCCAGCTGGAAGTGAAGTGAGTGACTAGTTGGAGTTCTCCAACCTTTGGGTTACCTCCTGGAACTTTCAGTTTTTTCTTCTTGCAACTTTCCCACTTTCTCTGCACCTGATCTCTGTCAGAGACTGCTTTTTGCTCAAATTGGATTCATTCTCCTCTTATCTTACAGCATATTTAGGCTAAGTAAATATATGGTAATATTTGACAGGAGAGGCATTTACATCTGCTCCAATCAAAAAAAGGTCTCACACAGGAAACAGCACTTAAACTGAGTTTTTTCAAGAAATTAGGAATTATAAGAAGAAGAGGTGGGGAGAGGAGGGAGCTTAGGATGAATGACTTCTGTTCTCTTAGGAAACTATGAAGTGAGCTCCTCTGCTCTTTCCCTCCACTCTTTTTAGACTACTGTAGCTGGGTAGCCTCAGTTAAATCACCAGACCTTGCTGAGATTCCTCGGTAAAATGAAGATAATCCCTTGTGCCGAGCTTGAGGCCCAGATGAAGAATTAGGAAAATATTTTGTAATTTGCGAAGTCCTACACACACAGGACATATGGTTCATTATCATTGTTATTATTTAAATTACCATTAATCTTTTATATGTAACTTATTATGTGATATAACAAAAACAATACATGTGGTCTGTTATAACTATGTAATAAATTAAAATAAATATGCTTATCCAAAAGAAAAAATTCTTACACTACCTATATCCCCAAATATCTCATTCTTT
The DNA here is from genome assembly GCF_027887165.1 of Monodelphis domestica. Lineage (NCBI taxonomy): Eukaryota > Metazoa > Chordata > Mammalia > Didelphimorphia > Didelphidae > Monodelphis > Monodelphis domestica. The sequence goes on along the minus strand of NC_077227.1, from coordinate 127,933,207 downwards.
TTTCCACTTCCCTTCCAACCCTCTCCTCTCCCCAAGAAGACAAGTAATTTAATAGAGTTTGCACATAGATGATGATATAATACATGTTTCTGTGTTCATCATGTGAAACAACACATATTGCTTACACTAGAGAAAAATTCATGAAGGTAATAAAGTGAAGAATGGTATGTTTCAAGCTGTTTTAGGATTCTATCTGCTCCTTCTATAGTGGTGGATATTTGGTTCATTATTGATTACATAGGTTACTTGAGTGAGTCCCAAAGCCCATTGATATGGGATTCTCTCCTCATTGCTTTAGATCAAAGCCCTACACTTGAGGGAGAAGTGGGAGAGAATTGGAGAGAAGAGAAAAGGGAGTTTCTGAAGTCTCTCGACTCTCTTGGAGTCTCCATTTTCTTCTGCTTTCTGTTCTCTTCATGCTTTTTGATGGCCCCAGCCTCTTTGGGCATTTCTGGCTTCCAGCTCTGAGAGTGAAGATGGGCAAAGCCAAGTGTACTTTTGGTTGCTTGAGGGAAAATAAGACCCTGGGAAGTAGCTGACATAAGAGGAATTAGCAGTATCCACCATATATCTATCCCCAGCTTGCCACACTTAGAGGCTTGTTTCTCCTTGAGTGAGATCTGAGGGTCTCTATCTCTGTTTCTCTGTTGAGCTGAGTTACCTCATTCCCAATGGAAGAGCTCCTTCATTCTGTATTGTCTGCTATATATTTTCCTATGTTGATTTTCTCCAATTTATGATTTGCTTCTGGTTTGGATAAATGAATTTCTTGAGTACCTACTATGTGTATTCATTGTGACACTGGTATTTGGTGGGAAACAACTCAAGCCTTGGATATAAAGCTTGGGTCCTTCTTTTCCCATTATGAGATAGTGATCAGATAGTGATCTCAAACCTGAAAACCATATCCTCTAGACCAGGGGTCCCCAAACTTTTTACACAGGGGGCCAGTTCACTATCCCTCAGACTGTAGGAGGGCCAGACTATAAAAAACAAACAAACTGTGAACAGATCCCTATGCAAACTGCACATCATCATCACCACCACCACTATACCAGGCAGCAGTATACACAGTGCTGAATCCCCTCCCCCAGATCACTGCTCACCATGCTGACATCTTCCATTGTGCAGCCACATAATCCTTTGTGTGGCACCTTGTTCTCCTTCAGTTACTCTCAGAACAAGGTGACATGCTAAGGATTATGTCACTGGAAGTAGTACGGTACATGAGTGACGCTGCACTTTGCGGGCCACCACATACAGTATTCCTCTCACTGACCACCAATGAAAGAGGTGCCCTTTCCAGAAGTGTGGTGGGGGCCAGATAAATGGCCTTAATGGGCCGCATGCGGTCTAGAGTCTAGACCCATGTTGGTGAAGGCATGGCACGGGTGCCGTGGCAACATAGAGAGGGCTGCTCTATTTCCTGTCTCCACAGCACCAGAGAACATTTTTTTCCCATGCCACACCCCAATGTCCAGCCACCCAATGCGAGCACTTCCTCTCTCTACTGTCTGGGGTAATAAGGGGCCCATGGGGGGGCCAGCTTGGAGTTGCAGTTTGGGAACAAGATCTTGAAAAGTGTTTGCTAATAATGCCCTAGGCTAATATTCTTCCTCTAAGGAGGCCACTTAGTAAATTCAAAAGCCAGCGGTGTCAATTTGTCAATTAAGGGGGAGGGAGTCCAGAAAGTGACAAGGCTCCAGCCATGGTGGGGCATTAAACTCAGCTCTTTCTGATAGGAACAAATCAAGAGGGAGGGCTAGCCTTCCCTGAGGAGCAGTTGGACCATTTTTTTTTTCAGATATGGTGGGGTGGGGGGGATGGGAGGAGGCCTCCGTTGGTGGGGTGTGAAGGCCAGGGCCTCAGTATTGACCATGACCTTGTGCTAAGTCTGGTAACATAAAATGAGTGGGAATGGGAAGGTCAAGAAGAAGACAGGTACACCTACCCTGAGCATGATTTAATACTTATTCAATACATGTGCCGACTTCACATGAGACATGACATAATCTTGGCCTAGGAGAGCACAGAGCCTGGCGTCTCTAGAACACTATTTCCTTATCCTGAGAACAACACTTCCAGTCTTGGGTGGGAGGCTGGGGCTTGGGGGAGGGGGGTGGAATGGAAGTTTTGCAACTCATTTTGGGAGCCTAAGCCAAAGGTGTGAACAGGATTGGATGAATAACGGTAAAAGCTGTTTATCAAGGACTTAGTGGCACCACCTCTTGCCTCCCTTCTGGCTCTTAGTTAATATGGAACAATCTTTTTCCACCTGATATTTGTTTTTCCTCCTCAACAAATCATTAGGATGCTACATTCTAGGTTCAGAGGATCAAAGATTTGGAGCTGGAAGACCATTTAGATGTTATCTTGTTCAGTCATTTTCCATCATGCCCAACTCTTCATGACCCCATTTGGGATTTTCTTGGCAAAGACACTGGAAGTGGTTTGCCATTTCCTTCTCTGACTCATTTTACAGATGAGGAAACTGATGCAAAACGGGTTAAGTCTCTTGTCCAGGGACTCATAACCAATAAGTGTCTGAACCTGGATTTGAACTCGGGAAAATGAGTCTTCCTAACTCTGGGTCTGGGTATCTCTCCACTGTACCACCTAGCTACTCTAGATGTTATCTAGTCCAAACTTTTTTGTCTTAATAATTAAGAAACTGAGGAACAGAAGGGTTAAGTGACTTGTCTGAGATTACACAGCTAGTAATTAGTGAAACTGGATCTTTAGAAACAAAGATTAAGTCTCTGCTAAGATAAGAAGCAAAACTGAAGCATCAAAGAGACCCTCCTATATGTAATGGTTCAAAAAATTGTTTCTTAGTTTGTTTATATGTATATTTTGCTTTTCTGGGAAATTATAGCAGGCTATCTCTCTTGTAGCCTTCCTTCTATAGCCTTCTCTTTTCTGGAAATTTCCATATACCTGTTGGAAAGTTCCAGGACTGTATAGCCAGCTAATTCCTAGCATCTCCCTGCCTGTGATCTCAGAGATGGAAAATCAATTAGATGTACCTAAGCAAGAACCTACTGCTTCCATATATATAACACAAAGTTTGAATCTACTATGGTGTTGAGTTGACAAAGGCTATTATAAATAAGATGCAGGCTCTGCTGTAGTCTATAAGTTGACTTAGTGATAACAGCTAGTCTTAAGATTTGTAACCTAATTTAGAAAAGTCTGGAGTGGGCCAGCCACACAGTTATTGGTTTTCAGCCAAATCAACTCTTTAAAAACTATATTCTTCAGGTTACAAACTCTACCTATCAAGGAAGTAACCATATACAAAATCAGAGATTCTTGGGATAGAAGCTCTCACTTTTCTCAGAATAAAAGGTAGAATCCATTTAAAATGTGATAAATTAGGCAAGCTAAGGTAAGGCAAAGTGTGGACAGACTATGATCTTCGTTGACTGAGGAAGTTTACCATGCCAAAGACACACACACACACACACACACACAATCACAACTCAGGAACATAAAAATTGGGGAAGACACTGGCGTCAGGAAGACTTGATTTCAAATCTAACCTCCAATTCTTACTGGCTCTTTGATCTTGGGTAAGTCACTCAACCAGTGTCTGCTTAAGTGAGAATAATAGTATCTTCCTTTCAGGATTGTTGTAAGATCAAAGGAAATAATACTTGTAAAGCTCTTAGCACAGTCCCTGGACTTAGTAAAATAAATAAATAAATTTCCTTGTCCAATAAAATGTTAACTTATTGGGAGCAAGGGCTGGTTCCTTTTGTCTTTTAAAACCCAACACCATGCATGGTGCCCGACACAGAGTACAGATGATTAATAAACACTTGCAAATTGATTCATTGATTGGAGACTGTTAGGGGGAATATGGGCTGAGTCATAGTACAGTTCGATGTATTTATAAGTGGTTAAATAATCAGACTCAAAATGTGTTGATTAATGGATTGAAGTCAACCTGGACAGTGGTAAATAGAGGAGTGCTTCCAAGCACTGCCATAAATTTTAAAAGTGCCTGAGACGAAGATGCAGATAGTATAACTATTAAATTTGTGGACAACATGGAAATTGAAAGGGACATCTCATATTCTGAATGACAGTAACAAGATCATAAAGATATTCACAGTCTGTACAAATGGGCCAATACTAACAAGGCAAAACTTAATAGAAGTAAATGCAGAACCCCACACTTAGATTTTTTTAAAAAGCCTTAACTAAGCAGATAAAGAATGTGGAAGATGTGGCTTAATAGCAATTTATGTGAAAAAGTCATAGGATGTTTAGTTGACTGTTAGTTCAGTATGAGTCAGCAATGTGATATTTGCCAAAAAAAAAAGGCTAATTTCATGTTGTTGTTGTTGTTGTTCTGTCATTTTTCAGTCATTTCTTACTACTCATGACTTCATGTGGAGTTTTCTTGTCAAAGATGCAAGAGTGGTTTTCCATTTCCTTCTCCAGCTCATTTTACAGATGAGGAAACTGAGGCAATTAGGGTTAAGCAACTTGCCCAGGATCACATAGCTGATAAATGTCTGAGGCCAGTCTTGAACTCAGGAAGATGAGTCTTCTTCACTCCAGACCTTGCACTATGCCACCTAGTTGCTCCAATTTCATTTTAGACCAAATTGATAGAAATATAGTGTCCAAAACAAGGGAGTTAATGCTTCCCTGGAGCTCTGAACATCACAGCACTCAGAGAATATTGTTCTGGACAACACCAGGTGTGTTTTAAGGAGTTATTGACAAACAGGAGCATATCCAGAGGAGGACGACCAGGATGGAAAGATGAAAAAGGATGTCATTGACACAGACCTATGCACATATATAATCTTTGTTTTTTAAACTTGATATGAATATCAATTCTAAGGCAGTAGAGCAGTAAGGGCCAGGTGGTTGGGATTGTGACTTGCCCAAGGTCACATAGCTAGAAGTGTCTGAGGCTAGATTTAAAGTTAGGACCTCCCAGCTTCAGTTCTCAATCTTTATTCATCGAGCCACATAACTGCTCCTACATGTATAATCTTAAAGTCTGACTCTTGGTCTTCTCATGTCCTCCCGGTTACTTTTCACTCCCCATATAGGACTTCTAGGAGATCAGAACTGTGTCAGTAAGATATTATGAATGTGCCAGGGCCTTATCATCATATTCTCTAAAATATGGAGTATTCCCCCAAATCTTAATGTCTTTTAGCTAAAAAAGGGCATTAAGATTTTGGGGAGATCCTATATTTCAGCCTAAAAAGGAACTCAGATTTTTGGGACATCCTATATTGATAACACTATAAAAATTGGCATAGGGGACTTCTAAGGTTCTGATTCTATTCTGTAGTAGTTTGGCACTAGGAAGTAAAACTATCTACAAAGTCAGGGGACATCAATCCTGTCTTGCGTTAAAATTCATTCTGTCCAGATACCGATAGCTTACTCCAGAACACACACTTAGGTGATCCCTCCTTAGTTCATACTGCAAATCTTTTAACCCAATGTTATCACTTTTTTCTGCTTCTGCAAGTGATGTCACTGATGTCTGTCTTCAAAGATTCACTCAAATTCCAAAGTATGCTTCACCAGCAACATCTATTCCTTGGTTTCCTAACACAGGTATCACACCTATTTCCCAGCATTGGAAAACATTCTGGCCACTCTCTTATAGCCCCAAAGGGTAATCCACAAGCTCTGAAGTCTTATCATTCAAGCTGAGTATTTTTTCAGCTCAACCTAGAGCTGCCCTATTTTCAAACATCAATCACAAGAAGAACTGTTGAAGGAACTAAAGGTACTTAGCATGGGAAATAGATTTAAGGAGCAATTGATATCTGTATTCAAATACCTTAAGAGCTATCATTTTGGAAGTGGGATCAGATTTCTGTATAGCTCTAGAGAATGGAATTAGGATGAACAAATGGAAGTAAGATTTTGGCTGAGTATGTTGAGATAATTTTCTTTTCTTTTTTTTTTAAACAGGATCAGAGACTTAGAACTGAACATGAGAGTCTTAGAACTGGACCATATCTAACCCTTTCATTTTAGAGATAAATAAACTGAGTCATCGAGAGGCTAGGTGGTCATCTGGGATCACACAGCTGGTAAGTGTCAAAAGACAGGATTTGAAGCCAGGTTTACCAATCATCTGTCCAGTGCTCATTTTATGACATTAATAACTGATCTAAGAGTGTGTTGCTTCTATCATTCTATTGCTGAGGAGTGTCAAAGGAAAATAGGAAGATAAGAGGCAAGGATATTCTTCCAAGGAATAGTCCAAAGGGAAGTCCATCAAGTCCTTTAGAGGTAAAAATAAAAGTGATGACAAAGTTAGAAAGACAGAGGTTTAACAACAGACCTAAGAACTCTTGCCAGATCTAACCAGGTATATTTGACACATGGGAATTGCTTACATGTCTGTGTGCTTCTCTAAATTCAGTTGAAGAGTGAAGAAAAGGTGGGTTCTCAGTGTGGCCCAGATCTCTTCATTACATTTTTTCATTTCCACCAAACTCTGCAACTGTGGGGTTCCAAGTCAGTTTAACTGTGAACATCCTTTCAATCCCAGAAGGAAATGCACCTCCTGGGGACCGTGGTATTATTTTTTGTACAACATAAAACTAAGCCAAGCTCTTGCTCTGTAGAAAAAAAAGAGAAGCCCAAAGAAACTGATCTATGTTTAGTCTTGGTGGTTAAGCGAGTAAAGTCTGTTTAGTCACAAAATTATTGATTCTTACAGTTATAAAGAACCTTTGGAATCATCATTTCTGATTGCTCTATTTTATATATGAGGAAATTGATGCCCAGGAGGTTGTGACTTCCTAAGGCGCAAAATTTCTTAGGGACAGAATTTAGGGTTTAGGGTTTAGGGTCTAATCTTCCTGGCTTCTTGTCCATGGATGTTTCCACTCTACCAGTTCTGAGGGATTCTCTGTGCTTAGAAGATCTCTCCTTGGAAAAGAAGAAAACTACTGGGAATAGTCTCTGAGAATCCAGGAATCCAATTACCATGGAGCCCTCTATCTGCCACATTTGTTCTAGAAGCTCAAGTTACTTTATATACTTCTGTAATAGGGGAACCATTTTCTTGTTTTGCTAAAATGATATTAAATTTTTGTTTTGCTCTCTACAGGGGAAGAGAGAGTGCTTCTTCTGTAGGTTCAAACCTTTTGCATACACGCTGAGTTCCAGCTTTGCAGACCTACAAAAATGTTTTCACCACCTTGCAGTAAATCAACATGAAACAGTCAGAGAATACTACAATGTCTTGACTTGGGGAAAGGGGCATGTCTAAAAGCAAGCTCACCAAGCATCCATGTGGGTTGACAACAGATATACCATATTATAGATAGTTTAATAACTACGTTCTCATTGGCCAGTCCTCCTATTATATTATATCCTCTCCATTATCTCTTTTCACGACATTCTTGAAAGTAATGCTATTGCTATATTAAAGAAGACTTAAAGCATAGTAGGGAGAGATCCCTAAGCTGTTTACTGAACCATATTTAAACAAAAGAACCTGTCACCTTTTAAGGCTTTCTCCAACAAGAGTTGCTGCAGTCATCACCGTTTTGTGCCAGTCAACTCCCCTGGCATCTTCTCCAAACTTCACCAGCTCCTATTTTCCTAGAACCACAGGAAGTTCCGATCAAATCACTGCACCCTCTTTCCTCAAGGCTGTGTTTCCATCACCATGTTCCAAGAAGGGCAGATGTTTCTGCAATTTAATGCAGAAACCCTTCCTTTGGGTTAGGAAGTTGGGCTCTCCTCCCTAGCCCCAAGGAGCAACCTAATGCTTTCTGCAGACTGACTCAGTCTAGTCTCTACCACCTCAAAGGCGGGGAAGCAATTTCTTTTCTTGAGAAACAATGTGCAGCACAGAGGAGGCTGGAATGGAGGAGGGAGAGAGGAGAGAGAGAGAGAGAGAGAGAGAGAGAGAGAGAGAGAGAGAGAGAGAGAGAGAGAGAGAGAGAGAGAGAGAGAGAGGAGAGAGAGCAGAAGAGAGAAGAGAGGGGGAAAGAGAAAGGGAGAGAGAGAGGAAGAAAGGGTAAGAGAGAGGGAGAGAGGGAGAAGGAGAAGGAAGGAGGGGGGGAGAAAGAGAGAGGGGGGAGCTAGACTGAGGAGGCATATGTTAAGGCCCTGCCCTATTGCTGTTGGCTACAAATCTCTTGCCTCATTGTAATTCCTAGTTCCCCAGAGGGAAAACCAGACACTTAATTGACTTCCCCAATTTGATGATAGAGTTTTGAATATCAATCTACCACAGACAAGCTATTTTCATATATGATTTCAGACTGGAGCAGGAGTCCAGGACTTACAGTACATTGCTGCTCTGCCACCTTGGATGATGAGATCACTCAAATCAGCAAGCTAAGCAGCACTGGTTGTGGTCAGGTGGTTGAATGGGAGGCCTCCCAGGAAAAGCTAGGAAGTAGAGTGGTTAGCTAAGATGAGACAGTTCTTGATCTAGGGCCTGCCTGACAGGGAATTAGAGATCCAGACCAGTAGTCAGGAGATAAGGAGGTTTAAGTTTTAGTCCTAGTTCTTCCACTAACTATATGTTAGGCAAGTCACTTAACATCTCAGGTTTTTTTCTTCATCAACAAAATGAATAAAATAAGTTAAAATCTGATCTCAGATACTTACCAACTGTGTGACCCTAGACAAGCTTAACCCTTTTTTGCCTCAGTTTCCTCATCTGCAAAATGATCTGACGAAGGAAATGGAAAACCACTCCAGGATCTTTGCCAAGAAAACCCCAAATGGGGTCAGAAAGAGTCAGACATAATTAAAATGACTGAACAACAACAACAAAAAATATAACCAAATGAGGGGACTTGGGGATCCTGAAGGTCCCGTATAAAGGTAAAGTTGTAGAATTATTTAGTGTGAATTGGAGTACCATCCTGAGCTTTTTGGTCATTAAAGATCTTCAGACCTCACATGGCACATTGCTCCGTACTTCTCTAATGTACATCCTGTATAAACATCGTGTTTTATAGGAGACTCAGTGTGCATGTGTAGTGACATAGTGGATATAGTGGAGTTGGCCAAAGAGTCAGGAAGACTTGGGTCCAAGCCCCACCTTTGATGCTTGCTGACTGTGTGACCCCAAGTTGGTAACTTCTCAATATCCCAGGCAACTCTCTAAGGGTATAAACTGAAGATTAGTTGCATGTCTGTATTGGCAGAAGAGATTCCTCACAGAAAGTTCCCCATACCCATAAAGTTAGGCAAAGACAAAAAAATTCTACGTTATAATTGTATGTGTTTATTCTCGTACTAAAGTGTAAGCTTCTTCAGAGAAGTAGCTGAGTGTTCTGTGCACTTATGTATTTGATCTTGGCCTTTTCTGTTTGGTTAGGGGGATGGCCAAAGTTAGCCATCTATCTGTGGTTAGGTTCTTAATAAATGTTGGGTGAATAAATGTTGGATGCTGGAGCAGCTGACTGGTACGGTAGATAGAGCACTGGACTTGGAATCATGAAGACTCATCTATGAGTTTAATTCTGGCCTCATATACTCACTAGCTGTGTGACCCTGGGCAAGTCACTTAACCCTTTTGGTCTCAGTTCCTCATCTGTAAAATGAGCTGGAGAAGGAAATGACAAACCACTCTAGTATTTTTTCCAAGAAAACCCCAAATGGGATCATGAAAAATTGGACAGGACTGAACAACAGTATATTAGATGCTATTGATTTTCTTGGAACTAAAAACCAGGCTTGCTAAGTATTATTCTTAGGTTGTAAATTGCTGGCCTGGTTATAAATAAAGGGGCCATAGTAATTTTCTATGCAGCTTTCCCACTAGGGCAGTATCGATAGAGTTTCTTTGATCCTCTAGGCTTTAATTTTCCCAGTGGGATAGGAAAACCTGCCTTTTTTCGTGGGGTTGGTTGAGGATACATATTTTAAGTGCTTTGAGTTCCTTGGAGTAAAATGCTTCCCTAAGTACATAGGGTCAAAGAAAAGGAATCAACTTTAGAAAATTTTCATTTCTCTCCTTTTTCTCATTAAGGGAGTAAGCATGGTAGAAAGGTAGGAAGTAAGGATTATCTCATTACACAAAGGACATCAGTCTGTCCAGAACTTAACAGAAAACTCCATTGTTGTCAAGAAGGATTCAGGAGTTGATTTGTTCTGAAGGAAATAATAAAAATCATGGAAAGACAAATTTGGAAAGGACATTTAAGATCAAATCGTTCCATGATGCTCAAAGGGCTATACAACAGTTTGATCCAATAATACCACTACTAGGTCTATATTTCAAAGACATAAAAAGGGTGGGGAGAGGTCCTACTTGTACAAAAATATTTACAACAGCCCTCTTTGTGGTGGCAAAGAATTAAAAATTAAGGGGATGCCCATCAATTGGGGAATGACTGAATAAATTGTAGTGTTGTGCTGTAAGAAATGATAAACAGGATAATTTCAGAAAGAGCTAGAAAGACCTACATGAACTGATGCACAATGAAATAAGCAGAACTAGGAGAATATTGTCCACAGTAACAGCAATATTGTGCAATGATTGACTGTGAAAGTCTTAGAGACTCTCAGCAATACAGTGATCCAGGACATTATGCCAAAGAATGCTATCTATCCACCTCCAGAGAAAGAACTGTTGGAGTCAGAATGCAGATCAAATAATGAGATTTTTCACTTTAGTTTATTTGGGTTTTTATTTGGGGGATTTGATTATATATGAGTATTCTCTTATAACAATAACCAACATAGAAAGATGTTTTGCAGATAATCCATGTATAATATGTATAACATAATCTCAGGAAGAGGGAGGGAAGGGAGGAAGACAATGTTGGATCATATAATTTCAGAAAAGTTATGTGGAAAATTATTACATCTAATTGGTAAAATAAGATATCTTTATAAAGATTAGATCGTTCATTTAAGACATAAGGAAACTGAAGCCCAGTAAAGGGAAATCACTTTCCCAAAGTCACACAAGTAGTTGGAGGCAGGGCTAGAATGAGACCCTTTGGCTTTTATTAATCACAGAGTAGCCAGATAGTCTGGCATTGAAGCATTTATAAATTAAGCAGACAATAGGCAACAGACCAACTACCAGAAAACCCATTCCACTGGGCAGGGCCATCTGGAATTATGTAACTGTGGCCACAGGATCTGGTAAACACCTAGGCTTTCCACTTGTTCATTTTGAAGTTGTGGTTCCCAGCTATTTCCTATAGAGGAGGTTTTGCTGAGTAGAAATTTTCTGCCTTTTCCTTAAAAGAGAAACAGGAGACAACATGTAAAATTCAATGCCATTGGGGATTGCCAAGAATCACATGCAGGGAGGGTGCAGATGAAGAAGAGGTTCAGAAGGCTCCCAGAGGTAAGAAGCCTCCGAGAAGCGCAGAGTCTAAGATCCCAGAGTTAATCATTCTCCTTGGCACAGAGACCTTCTCCAGGCTGGCCTCTAGAAGAACTGTTTCCATGGTCCTGGGGTGTTGTAGATTCAACAGGACCTGCGCAGTCATTGCACTGGGAGAAATAGTGATAAGTCTTGGAGATGAAGGAGAGTGGAGAAGAGAAATTTCGAGGTAGATTAGTTTGGGAATCGTTTTCTGAGCAAGAGAGCAGAGGCTTATTGATACTCTATAAGAAAACAGACAAGTAACTGCTCATGTGGCATGAGCAAATGCCCCTAAGTAATTCTCTCCACTGCTCTGCCTTGATGTCTGAAATTCCCATTCTTAGAGTATTTCCTCTACTTTTTGCAGACCCATAACTAGGGTAGAATGGCCAGACCTTTGCCCCAGGGAAGGAAATTTAAAGGGTGCTAACAATATTATTCCAAGATGAGTTTCCTCCCCCTGGTGGTTATTATACCCTGGGTAAACCCAATCCCCCATCCCACCACTTTACTCAGATGCAAAAATCGGTAGTGACAGCCCTGACCTTAATGCATGGACTCCAGAAGGCTCATAGTAAATGTATATATGCTAATAAGATGGGGAAGGAGGTTGAGAAATGCCATAGTTGATTGGTAGGTTTCCCTATTCTAATAAACATATGACAGACATATAAAAGATGGGATCTCAGATCATTCTTCCGCAGACAAGAATTTGTGAAGCAAGACCAGTGGCCTGGCTTCAATAACTTTAGACCAACATCTTGATGCCAGTCCTGCCCTGAGACCTGTGAAGTCCTTGTTCTTTGAGGGACAGAAATTATAAAACAACAGCCCTTCCTGAGCAAGTAGGCAAAGCCCCTGACCCTGGGAAAGCACTTGAAATGTGTACTTCTGGAGAAGAAAGGGCAGGACACTACCTCCACTCCACTATATTGTAGCTTCTTTTATCACTTCACTCCTAGAATACTACAATGGCATTCTGGCTGCAGCTAGGTAGCACAATGGATAGAATGCCAGGCCTGGAGTAAAGAAGATTCAACTTCATAAGTTCAAATCTGACCTCAGATACTTACTAGCGATGTGATTCTGGGCCAGTCACTTAATCTAGTTTACCTCAGTTTCCTCATATGTAAAATAAGTTAGAGAAGGAAATGACAAATCGCTCTAGTATCCTTGCCAAGAAAACCCTAAATAGGGTCACCACAGGTAGGACAAGACTGAAAAAGGGTTGAACAAACAATTGCTCTCCCTATCTCAAGCCTCTCTCCACTCCAAATCATCCTCCATTCTGCTGCCAAAGTAATCTTCCTAAAGCATAGTTTCAAAGATGTAACCCTTCTATTCAAAAAATCCCAGGAGCCCCTTATCATTTCCAGGATCTAATATAAAATGCTTTTTTTGGTCTCTTCTAGTTCTTCATGTCTGTGGTCCTTCCAACCTTGCCAGTCATTTCACAAGTTAATTTACTTTGTTGTCCAGAGACACTGATCTCCTTTGCTGTTTGCCACTGTTTATTCCATCTTCCAACCCTTTGGCATGTTTACTGGCTGTTCGCCATGCCTTGGTTCCTCTCTCTCCCTCCTCACCTCTGCTTCCTGCCCAATAATAATAGCAGTGATGATGATGATGCTTTAAGAAAGCTTTGAAAGCTCTTTACTTGCCTTAACTCACAGTTTAACTAAAACCTTGCCTTCTGCAAGAAGCCTTTCCCAATCTCTCTTAATGCCATCCCAAGGAGACCACCTTTGATTTATGCTGTCTGTACTTTGTACAAAATTATGTATATATTTTCCCCTCCATTATAATGTGAGATCTTTGAGGGCAGGTTCTAATTTGGATTTTCTTTGAATCCTCAGCATTTAGCATAGATCCTTGCACATAACAGATTAATAAACACTTTTTGACTGATGGACTGAAGGGTAGCCTATCATGGGAAGTGGGGACACATATGGGTAGAGGACACATGAGGGCAGTGTAGTATGGCACTGGGTTGGAAATAGGCAATACCAAAGAAAACTTTGCTGGTCTCAGACTTTTTGCCAAAGCTTGCCAACTCAAAGTATAATTATAAAATGAATCAATAAGCATTTATTTTGTGCCTACTGTGTGCCTGGCATTGCACTAAATAGTGAAGATCCACAGAAAAGGAAAAAAAAGATTTTTCTTGATTGATCCCTGACCTCACTTGTGCCATCCCCACCCCACCATTCAATCCCAACCCAATATATGGAGATTTCTAATACTTTCACTGTACCTGGCATGTAGGAGGCACAGTGGATAGAGTGCTGGGTCTCAAAAACATATTAGCTGTGTGACCTTGGGCAAGTCACTTAACCTGAATTTACATCAGGTTCCCCATCTGTAAAATGAGGATAAAAATAACCCTACTCTTGGGTTGTTGTGAGGATCAGAAGAGATAATAATTGTAAAGGGCTTAGCACAGTGCCTGGCACATAGTAAGTACTATATAAATATTAGCTCTTATTATTTTAAAAACAGCTATCTCATTTACTACCAACATGCTTTACATTTATTTATCTGTGCCCCTGTTATATTCCTTCAGCAGAGTGCAGGCAGACACCTTGTTTTGCTATGATCTTTGTGTCTTCAGCACCTACTTATTGTTTAGTTATTTTTCAGTTATGTCCAGCACTGTGGAACCCCATTTGAGGTTTTCTTGACAAAGATACTGGAGTGGTTTGCCATTTCCTTCTCCAGTTCATTTTACAGATAAGGAAACTGAGTCAAAAAGGGTTAAATGACTTGTCCAATTTCACATAACTTATAAGTGTCTGAGACCAGATTTGAACTCAGATTTTCTTACTCCAGGCTAGTATTCTATCCCCTGTGCCACCTAGCTGCCCAAATATTGCAGGCATTGAATAAGTGTGAACTGAACTGCGTTGAAATAATTGACCCACAATACAAAAGAGTGATTTAGTCAGAGAGGGACACAACTATCTCATATGCATCTCTTTGGAAGCTTAATTTTCTCCTCTATACATGTCCTTCTGAGAATGGGTAAGGCTTGGTTTGTCAGAACTCAAAAGTATTTTCTCTATTTATTTCAACTTCTTTTCAGCATTCACTGCAGTAATCCCAAGCAAGGGCACAAATACCATGGAAATCCTTTGGGGAGCTGAATTAACTCCTGCCTGCCTAACCAACTGTGCTTCTGCAGGTCTTTGCTGTTCCTAGTTATTCTGTTTCCTGGTACATGATTTGATCTGTAGTATCTCCAAATCTTTCTACTATTAAAGTGAATTATAAGAGGGTCTTACAGTATTGGGGTTCTCTCTTTAGGAGATTAGTAGATCCTCCTCACTCCCACAGTGCAAATACATACCAACTACAGAGATGGTGGACGGCTTGAAAATTCTATTGGCCCTTCCAGGATTGGCAATATTCTAAATGTCACCATGACCAGCAGTAGGGAAACCACAGGGTCAGCTGGAGGCCACTGATGTCAAGGGTGAAGTTAGTTATTTAGGATCAAGGTGTTTCCTGCCCCCGTCCCCTACCCCCATCATATTTCTCCTCCTCAGTTTCCCAAAGCAGCACCTGGGATCATTAATGTCAAGTTCTGCACAAGTTGTGTTTGCCAACCAAACAAGCCCAATACCACTGGAGACTCCCAGAGCTATTTACAGAATGTCCTCCATACACTCTGAATTCCAGGATAAATTTCAGAAGGCTAAGAAGAAGAACCAACATTGTCCCTCTCTGGACTTTTCTCAGGTGGGAGGGAGCCAGGGTGAACCTCTAGCCCTTCTAGCTACAAACCCCAGTAGAAAACACCCTTCAGCACTCACACTCTATATTTTCTTTTGCTTCATGTTGTTATTCCTTTTTGACAAGTTGCTCTCTCTGAAGGGTCATTCAGAAGAGTGGTCGGCAAAACGAAGAACACCCACAGGCGTTCGGAATTAGTCCAGCCCTGCATACTCTATTACTGACAGGACATAGAGAAAGTCATTCCAGATGTCTGCTTGTCTTTTAAGATCTTGGAAGAAAGGATACAGTTACTTGCTTCTCTTTGCCTAATTAGTCAAAACTGGACCAATCTATAACAGAGATATGACAAGAGGCTATTCATTCATTCATTCAAACAATCAACAGACATTAACTACCCTATATATCTATATCTAAAACACTGTGCTAGGCATTTCAGGAGATATACAGTGCAGCTAGCACACATTTTCTTTCCTTGCAGAACTAACCATATAGTGGTGGACATCAAGATACACCTGTGGTTAGCTATAATGCACAATATTCTACAATCCCTAATTCCTTTAGAAAATTGCAAGACAAAGTCCTTTATGAAATTTGAAGGGCAAGTTCATTACTGACTAGGGAATTAAGAAAGACCTTGTGGAGGACATAATATTAAAGGAAAGGTAGAGATGAAACATGTAAAGAGAATGTGGAAAATATTAAAGACAAGGAAGAGCATGAGCAAAGATGGTATATTGGTGGAGGGGAAGGGTCGAAATGATCTAGTTTGTCAGAAGAGTAGAGAAAACATGGAGTGATTCGAAGTAAGTTTGGAAAGCCATGGTGGTCCAAGTTCAAGAATTGCCTTCAATGCCAGACAGAAGAGTTTGAACTTCACCAAGTAGACAATAAGGATCCCCTTGAGATCTGAGATTCTTGAGCATCCATGTATAGAAAGGCTTTTCTTGCAGTGGTTATAGTGTATGGAGGATGAGGAAGGGTAGAATTGAGAAGATATGTCAAGAAATTACAATTCCAGGTGAGTGGTAATGGGATTTTATTCCTATTTTTTTTAGGATTTTGGGCTATTTTAGGATGGTGGTAATAGGAAAAGAGGATAGATTCAAGATATTTTATAGAGGGTAAATCAATAACACTTAGAAGTAATTTGATAGAAGGGAGGGAAGCAGAAAAATCTAACACTAAGGAATAAGTGAATTAAACTTCTGTAATATATGTCTATATATTAATCTGATAGATATGAAATGATAACTCAAATATTTTGCTTTTCATTTCTTTAATCAATACAGCATTTTGTTATGTGACTATAGGCTGCTCTGTCAATCTGCACCCCCCTCCAATAACCTCAGAGGCCAAAATTAAAGAGCTATGGAATTACATAGAGGTCCGCATGCTGACAAGAACAGGATCTGCCCATGCAGGTCATTTTGAGAAGAATAACCACAGACAAAACATTAGGATGTTGTGTCTCATTGGAACAAATCTGATCTTTGGCAACTCCTTAGATCCTAAGGTTAAAAAATTCTCCCTACTTCCATTCTGTCACTAAACTGACTGACTGAATCCCAATCTATGTGTATTTGTTCCTTTGATCAGGGTCATTGCTATTCACCTGGCAGCAGTCCATAAATTGGTGGTAAGTAAAATCATTTTCTTAATCTTCCAGTTTTGTTTATTGATCTCCAGGCAAATGGACCAAAGTGAGACAATCTTAGGATCTTAGGGTTGAGGAATTCTGTCCCCCAATTTTTTATTATCATTGTTAAATATTTTATTTTTTCCAGTTCCATGTAAAAATTTTTACATTAAGTTTTTTAAAATTTCAAGTTCTAAATTCTCTCCCTCCCTCTTTCTCTTTGTTCCTTCCTGAGAAGGCAGTCAGTTTGATATAAGTTATACATGTGCAGTCATGAAAAGCATATTTCCATATTAGTCATGTTGTGAAAGAAAACAGACCTCCCCTCCCTCCTCCCCCAAAAATAAAAATAAAGTTTAAAAAAAAGCAGGCTTTGATCTACATTCAGACTTCATTAGTTATTTCTCTGGAAGTGGATAGCATTTTTCCTTTGGTATTGTTTTGGATCATGGAACTGCTGAGAATAGCTAAGTCATTCATCATTGATTATTGTACAATATTGCTGTTACTGTGTACAATGTTCTCTTGGTTTTGCACATTTCACTTTGCATTAGTTCAAGTAAGTCTCTTCAGGTTTCTCTGAAAGCATCCCACTCATCATTATTTATAGCATAATAATTTCTCATTACAATCACATTCCACAATTTGTTTGGCCATCCCCCAATTGATGGATGTCCCCTCAATTTATAATTCTTTGCTACTATAAAAAGAGGTACTATAAATATTTTTGTACATATAGGGTCTTTTCCTCTTTAAAAAAAATCTCTTTGGGATAAAGACCTACTAGTGGTATTGTTGGATCAAAAGATATGCAGAATTTTAGAGCACTTTGGGCATAGTTTCAAATTGCTATCCAGAATGGTTAGATGAGTTCATAATTCTAAACAGTGCTCTAGGACCCCAATATTCCCACACTCCTCCAACATGTGTCATTTCCTTTTTTTTTAAATCATACAAACCAATCTGATAGAAGTGAGGTGGTAACTCAGAGTTATTTTGCTTTTCATTTATTTAATCAATAGTGATTTAGAGCTTTTTTTTTTTACATGACTATAACTAGCTTTGATTTCTTCGACTGAAAACTTCCTGTTCATAGTCTTTGACTACTTATCAATTGGGAATTCCCCAATTATTTTGTTTCAGAAATGAATGAATAGAACTCCTGATGAGATAGATTAAATATGTCTTGAAGCATACCCACAGGTAAGATTTCTTACACACATCAGCCTTCTGGGACCAGGCTGTCTCCAAAGTTCTTCAGAGTAGTAAGAGTCATTTTCCTCAAATTCTTTTATAACATATGAGGTCAGCTGGGGTATAACTTGAGGGGTTCTATTATGGATAGATAAACTGTATAAAAGATAATCAAGCTTGTTAGTAGTTATCTGCTTGAAAATAATCTGGTTGTTGTCAGGAATTACACCTCTCTGGCTATTGCTTGTTTTTTCTCTGTCTCCTCTTACAAAAATTTTCACAGATCTTTTGTGCCTAATAACTTCTTAGTTATAACTTGTTGATCAGAACTGGGACTATCTGGTTTGCTAATCACCTTTATTTCTTGATGAGCAGCTCTCAAAGATTCCACAATAGAATGCAAGGACTGAAGTAGGAAAACATGTGCTCCAAAAGGAGGCATTCTCTTTTTGTTATAACCAAGAATGAAAGAAATCTGACACTCTGCCCTGTCATCAGGTATTCCTAGGATAATAGGCAAAAGATATATCTGTCTTGTTTTCTCATAGAATTTTGTATATTATCTGGTTTTGAGATGAAAGGAAGAGGGGCGGGATAGATTTTTCCACACAAGAGGATAAAAACCTCTTTGGGAATAACCTTTGAAGATAGGGGTCCCAATTCAGACTGAAGATAGACTGAATTATGGATAGACAACAAAGCAAATCAAATTCTTTGTCTTCTCTAGCCTATGATCAAAATTTACTTCAAACCTGGGAAATTCCTGAAAGCTCTATTTCTAAAGTGCTTAGTGTTGCTGGTATGGATGTCCTAATGTCCCTTGTTGGCAATGGTCAAGTGATGAGAATTTTGATTTTAACATATTATTCTATTTGCAAAGGTTTTTAGAAGTTCTCCATACTAGATAGGGTGATTTAGGAAGCAGAAATTGAAAAGAGAAAGCAAAAGGATATTAGTGCTAGCTTAAAAGATTCTTTGGAGAAGGGAAAACTTAAGACCAGGAAGGAAATGATCAAAAATTGAAAGATCCTAAAAACCTCTTCTCTTCCCTGGCATATATTTCTATCTATCCTCAAAACCCTGCACCTGACACCAGAGGACCTCCTTTGGCCTCATGCTTCCACTGTACCACTGACACTGTTGCCTCCTTCTCCCCCGTGCAGTATATGCTGTCATACATATATACATACAACTTTGGTTGTATTCTTTAAAAATTCAGCTGACTTCCTCCCTCCCCCCATATTTTAATCAATCAAAGGAAAAGGGCAAAAAGAGAGAGAAATTTCCTACTGAGAATTTCACAGCTTTCAAAGGATCTAATTCTTGACAGGTTGATGACTTATTTTTTTAATGGACAGCTAGGCAGCACAGTGGATAGCATCAGGCACAGAGTCAGAAAGACTCATCTTCCTGAATTCAAATCTGGCCACAGACACTTACTATCCATGTAACCCTTGGCCTCAGTTTCTTCATCTGTAAGATGCGCTGGAAAATGAAATGGCAAACCACTCCAGTTTCTTTGCCAAGAAAACAAAATGGGGTCATGAAGGGTTGAATATGATTGAAAAATGACTGCACAACACAAAATAAAAGCTGACTTTTCAAGTAGAAAAAGGATTAAAATGGCATCATGATGGAAATGTGCAAATCTCTTGCCCTGCAGCTGCATGCTACTATAACTGGGCAGACTGAGCTGCCCTTCAGGAGGTTTGAATATAAGCTTCTGGATTTGGTTTTCTGAATGCTGGTTTTAGCTTAGTTTTGAGGCTTTCTATAAAGGGGACACTTGAACTTGAGAAACTAACCTGTTACTGGAAGGCTTTGATTTTGACTTACCTACAAACCAAAGGAGATCTGAAGCTGCTAAGCCTGGGAAGGGATTATGGAAATCCTGCAGGCACAGAACATTTTGATATATTTGGCTTTATTCCTTCTCTTATTGTTATAATTTAAGAATTATATGCAGTTATTCCATGTTGATGTGACTGAACTCTATTTTAATGCAGCAGTAATGGGAAGCAGATCTTTGTCTCTTAGTTGGTGAGTACTGAGTCAGAGCCTAATGGGCTAATTCTACACATGAGCACACACACACACACACACACACACACATCTGAACTCTTAAGCAAACTAGACTAGCATTAACACCTTTGATGAATGAATAAATGAATGAAAAAGAATTTATTAAGCACTTACTATGTACCAGGCTTATGCCAAGCTTGCAAAGACAGGAGCAAGGGAGGAGACATAGCCAGATCTCTGAGAACCATGATGATCTTGGAGACACCCCAGGGGCTTGTCAATGATGAGCAAATCGCCTAACTATTGGGATATGACCTCTTCCCCAACTTTTTAACTGAATATGGTTAGGTGCCTAATCATTGATTTTTCAGTATGATCAAAGTGAAAGAGATTTCCAGGAAAGAGTCAAGAGAAATGAGACCAAAAAGGCTAAAGATAGACCCCTGGTGAATACACCAGTTTAAGGTGACAGAAAAAGAACAAGTAACCAGTAAAAGAGGTAGAGAAGGTTATTAAAGAGATACAAAGGGGGTAAAAGAAGGCGGTGGCTATGACATCTCTGAAACCAAAGTAGAAGAGCATATACAATCAGAAAGAATGGCCAATAGTATCAAAGACCATGGTGTGTAGCCCATGTCCATGCCTCTTAGAGCTTGAAAATTCCTAACCCATCTTAATTTAAATTCCTTCTTATGACTAAGGTTTGGCTTCAGGAAGAAAAAATAGTTAGAAATAAGGGGAAAGGGAAGAGGTCTGACAATATCTCATTGGGGGAAATTAGATGCAAACATGTAAAAAACACTAGAAAATACAAGATGGTAGCATATAAGAGACAACTATGGTGCTGGGAGGATAACCCTGAATCTAGAATCAGATGACCAAGAAGTCCAGGTTCTTTTATAAACTAGTTATGTGATATTGTACAAATTACTTCATCTCTCTGAGCTTATTTCTTTATCAATCATATAACAACTCACTTGTGTATTAGGCAAAGTAAAGTAGAAAAGGACCCCATTTTCCAAGATGCCTGGGCCCAGAGTACACTAATTGGGAGAACAAAGTCTAATTCAGGAGTTCCCAGACTTTTTACACAGGGGGCCAGTTCACTGTCCCTCAGACCATTGGAGCGACAAACTATAAAAGAAACTATGAACAAATCCCCAGGCAGCAGTATGTATACAGTGCAGAATCCCCTTCCCCAGATCTCCACTCATCATGCTGACATTCTCCATTGTGCAGCCACATAATCCTTTGTGTGGTACCTCATTCTCATTCAGTTACTCTCAGAACAAGGCACCACACAAAGGATTATTTCACAGGAAGCAGTGCTGTATGTGAGCAATACCACGCTTTGCAGTGCCACCACAAACGGTGCTCCTCTCACTGACCACCAATGAAAGAGGTGCCTCTTCTGGGAGTGTGGTGGGGCCTGGATAAATGGCCTCAGGGGGTCACATGTGGCCCAAGGGTCATAGTTTGGGGATCCCTGAGCCAATTCTTTCTGTATCTACAGTTCGAGGAAGGAGTATGTCCAAGAAATGGAAGAGCCAAAGCCTTAGTGGGTATCTATGGCTCAAAGAGGGAGAGGCGAGGCAGGGGAGTATGAAGATGACGACCATAACAGAAGCTATTAGTTGTGTCTGTGGTAAATCTATCTGGTATCTGCATCAGAGACCTAGAGTGATCAGAGGAACAACTGACAATGGAGAGCAGCTCTTAGCACAACCAGTTTTCCTTTATTTTTTAATGAATCTTTCTTAATTAATGAAAATCCATCTTCTCTCCTTTCCACCTCCTCACAGAACCAGTTTTCCAGCTGCAGTTCAAAAACTATCTGCACTGAAGAGTTTAACTCTTTCATTTCAGTTGGATGTGCTCATTTCCCAGAATACTCTGAAGACAATGGAAAGGACATTATTCATGAGGGAATTTGATGAAATTTCTTTTAGTTGTGGCTTTGTATTTGTTTATATCCCAATTCAACATTTAAACTATTTCAGTGCTATTCCTTTCCTATCATTAGCATGGTGATTCACTGAATAAGTATCCCTGGATTAATTTCCAATATTCTAAGTTTTCAAACTGGGTGAAGCAAGGGAACCAAGACAGGAACATATGGATTAAAAGTCCTTGTCAATCCTGAAAGACATAATGAGGAATGCTATCTACCTCCAGAGAAAGAACTGCTAGAGTCATCTTTCACATCAATGTAGCTTTCATTTTATTTTGCAGTTTCGGTTATAGATGAGTGTGCTCCTACATCAATGACCAACAAGGAAGTGTGTTTTGCATGACAATAAAAATAAAACTTTTTTAAAGTTCTCATGGTTTACAAGTCCACAAGGGTCTGGAGTTGATAGGAATTAATGGACTATGTTTGCATTAACTGTCTTACAAAATTATTGTAAAGATAAAAGGAAAGAATGTGTGTAAAATGTATTAAAAAGGTACTATATAAATGCAAATTGTTATTGTCCTCTGTTAAAGTTTCACTCTGATATCTTATCATGGTATACAAGTGTTATTTTTTTCCAAAGGGCTTTGCCAAATAGAGCAAAAGTCAGGCAGAGCCTACCAAACAGAAAAAAAGATGTTAAATATTGATCTGGAGATAGAACCCATGGCTTTTGTTTGACTACTAAAGGAGCTCTAGAGCAAGAGTTAGGAAGACTTGGTTTCAAATTTGGTCTTAGACAGTGTGACCCTGGGCAAGTCACTTAACCCTGTTGGCCTCCATTTCCTCATCTGAAAAATTAGTTGGACTAGGAAATGGCAAACCACTCCAGTATCATTGCCTAGAAAACCCAAATGGGATCAGAAAGAGTCAGACAGAAAATGACTGACCAACAAAAAATATAAAATAATTTGGTGGGAGAAGATAATAGCAACTGGAAGGATGACTTTTGAGTTAAGCCTTAAAATCATATTTTAACAAACAAAGTAGAGAAGAGAGGACATTCCCAGTACAGAGGTAAATTAGTGATAAGAGAAGAAAGATGGAACATCTAGAACAGCTAGTCAGTCAGTTTACCTAGAAAGTGTTAGGGTTAAATTTAAGGGTTGAGACTGAATATAATAATTATTGGTCGCCAAGGATTTTATTATAAAAATCCTAAATGAAACACTCAAGTCAAAATGGAGTTTTATGGTGATTTAATTACAGCAGGAGGAAGAAATTAAGAGGGGTGGAGGAGTTTAACTCAAAACCGCTCTGGCTCAGGTTGAGCCAAGGTGGGAGTTTAAGGTCTTGGAGAGCCAAGGCAGAGAAGGGAGTCAGTCTTCACTCAGCTCGCTCCTGTTGCCTGCTTGCCTGCTATCCACTCCTGCCTGCATTCATCCACTCCGGACCTTCTTGATTCAGATCGCTCACCTGGTCCCAGCCCTGCCCACCTTCCCAGCTCCTGCTGCCTACTTCTGCTCTCTGGCAATCAGGACCTGCTTGACCCAGATTGCTCTCCTGGCCCCAGCCCCAGCACTGGCCCCAGCAACTTAGGCTTCCAAGCCAGATCAACCCAGGCCAGCTCCAGGACCCATGCTGCTAGTAGCTGCTGTGTCTTCAGGAATCACAAACCAACTGGTAAAAACTGGGGTGTTATTTCCTTAGGCTATAATTAACCTCCATGTGGCAGGAGGCAGGGAACCACAGGGGAAAGGGGGAGAACGAGGGGAAGGATGAGACTTTTCCAAACAGGAAGTTGATTACAAGCATGATGTATTTCACAGGATGTCTTCTGAGTGCACTGATTCCGTTACTTATCTCACCTGGGATTCAGGGGAAAAATTCAGCTCCCTGCAACTCTTTGTCCCAATTTGAGATTCCAAAAACCCACCCTCACTATGGGGAGCAGCTCAGTGGCTCAGTGGATTGAGAGCCAGGCCTAGAGATGGGAGGTCCTCAGTTAAAATCTGGCCTCAGGCACTTCCTAGCTGTGTGGCCCTGCCCCCCCCCCATTGTGACCCCCATTGCCAATCCCTCACCAATCTTCTTCCTTCTGACAATAGGCATCTAAATGGATAAAACGAAAAAAGTGAACTTTAAAGAGACTGGAGGTTATATTTTAAGACTTTTCAGACTCCAATGTTTTATAAAAATCTCTGTATTTTATTGCACTTTGCTGATTCTGTTTAAGATTTAATTTTGTTGGTTTTACGTTCATATATTAATGTATTCAATAGTATTCTGTTACATGGAATAATTTTAATGTACTGGGCTTTAACTACTGTTATATTCTGTTGCTTTTCCTCTATAACTATACTGAACAAATATTACTGAATAAACCTATATAAAAATAGCCTTTTTTCTATTTTTGAATTTGTAAATTGTCACCTAAAGGATGGATAGACTTCATAAAAAACTGGTTACAATTGTATAACAACCTTTGGAAAATTTAATGAGCTAAATATCTCAAATTGATTTTAAGTGGTCTTTTAGACATGATTTTTAGATTTTTTCCCAACAATGCTGGTCATTTTTCCTGCTCCTAACAGGAGGTAAGGTCCATTTTAGTAGCTGAAGTGAAATACAATTATAATCTCCACCTCCCACATTTATAAAAATATGAATGGATGGGACATCACAGTCTCATACCAAAGGAGCTGGGAAGTTAATCGAGGGCATGGTACCCCTCTGGATGACTCCAAAAAGTCTTAAACTCCTCTAACTGAACTAACTCTTCACTCACTTTACTTCCACCAGAATGATCTCTAAATTTCTTGATGATGTTCTAGTCCCAAATAAGTTCTACTTTGTTTAAAAATATATTTGCCAAGGTTGAAAGATTTGAAACATTTGTAAAACTTGTGACAAGTATCCATTTTCTTTAAATGTCATACAGCAGACTCATGTACAAAATGATAGTGTGTTTTTTTCTATTGTAATTAATGGGGCTATTGAGAATTTTAGGGATGTTGATACCTATATATTTGTACTGCTGTTCTTTATAAAAAACTGTTACTTTGTGAAATTCATTTGCTTGTACTCACAGTGGATCATGACCAGGTATGAAGAGGAAATGGATCTCATTTTTGGTGAGAAAGCCTTGCATTCTATATTTCCTTAGCTGACACAGTGTGTCAATGATTATAAGCTATATTTTTATTTTTAAAACTCTTTTATTATTATTTTTTCTCACATGTGCAATATACTATTTCAGTTTTTTATTTTTTCTATCCTTTTTTATTTTAAGCACGTCACCAGTATTAAGATTTTCTTTATTTTTTTCATTTTGCAGTAATATGTTTAAAATACATTTGCTATAATGTCAATGCATTCCCAAAAAGCTTGAGACTACACAAATGATGCCACTAATTGTTTAAAAAAATTATGGGACTTTGCTTAATGATTCTGTCTGATTCCAGGACAAGATATACAAAAGAGCCATTACACAGGGCCAAAGAAGCACAAAGCTAAACCTGAATTGTGCCAAAAGAGCACACAGGTCAAAAAAAAAAAGAGAGAAGAAACCAATCCAGGTAGGATTGATGCACTTCTAAGCCAATAAAAAGGACTTGAACCTAGTGTGAAGACTCGAGGTTGCGATGCTTAACATATGTTAAGACGTAGGCCTTCCTTGTATCCACACTCTTTGGGAAAATACTTTCAGATGAGTATCTCAAATTTGGCTCCTACCTGGCTCCTATAATCTAGTCCCTATTCTGTCTTTCATAATGTGGCAACTTTCTGTAGTCCTGGCTACTGACTGGGTAAATACTTAATTTCTTATATCATTTTAATCGGGCCCTGATTCAAGGACCTGTTATAGATGTATTTTTCCTTTACTTAGAATTTTTACACATAAGACTTTGTTAGTCTATATTTCATCCAGAAATTATTTTTTTATTTGGATTTTCTGATTTTTTTTTAATTTCTCTTGCCAATTGATTCATATACCTCATAACTTAGCCATGCATCCCTAAATGATTCCTGTGTTTTTCAATCACCCTCTTCAGGGGGGTAATGTAAAGTTATTATTATTCTAAATTGCAAAGTGTAAATTCCTTTTGAAAATAATTTTAGGTTAAGAAACATGATACCTCTCCAAATCCAGAAACTGAACTGTTTGGAGAAGACACTGTGAAGATGCCTCCACAGACCACAAGCTGTGCACAAGAAGATCAAGAATGAACTTTGGGTGTGGTTGATTGAACATTTACTTGTATGTATACTCTTATGCCAAAGGGGACTTCCCCCTAACTGGCTTTTTGTCAATGTGTCTAGCAAAGTTGGTATATGTTTACAAGCTCCAGTGGAGAGATTAGTCTTCCTCAGGCTTCAGGAGGGTAATGTAAAATGGAGATTTGAACCCTAGACTTCAATCCCCAGAAGTCCTTGGTATTTCCCAGAATTCCTTATAATCTCACCTGAGTCCCCACCTGGGGGAGATCACAATTTGTATTTAAACTGGCTGTAAAGCCTACTTCGGTTCTCTCTTCTTCTACTCGGAGATGGAAAGATGTAGTGAGTAAGATGTGAATGGGCTAATCAGCCCTAGGCACATGTTTTATTATTTTGTATCATTGATTTCTAATAATTTTTAATAAACCTCATAAAATATAATATTTCTATTACTGGAAACTAAATATAATTTTTACAAAAGTATAGTGCTTGAAGGGGAGAGTAATGTATGAGAAAATGGATTGTAATCTATTCATGTCATATAATCTCATTTCATTTATGTGATTCTTCTTTGTATCCTATCACATCCACACAACCTCCTGGGAGCCTTTTCCTGAATCTGGCTGATAGTGGAACATTCAGACTTGCCATCTCTTATCTCTATGCAACTGATTCCAAGATCTATATAGGTATCCCTAGTCTCTCCTCTGAGCTTTAGCTGTGTATTGAATATCTTGAATTGGATCTCAAACTGGACTTCTCTAAAACTGAACTCTATCTTTTCCCCAACACGCACCCCTATTCCACCTCCTTTTCTCTTATCATCCTAGAAGTCACTCAGATTTACAACTTGGTGTCATCTCAATTCCTCTTTCCTTTACCATATATTTAATCAGTTGCCAAATCTTGTAATACTCCACAGTATTTCTTACATGTTATTTCATTCTCTTCACACACACAACCACCACTCTACTTCAAGTCCTCATGACCTCTTATCTGAACGTCTCTCTGCCTCAACTCTCTCCCCTCTTAGGCAACTAGGTTGAGCAGTGGATAGAGTACTGGGTTTGAAGTCTAGAATTCCTGAATTCATAGTCTGCCTCAGACACTTAATAGCTATCTGATCCTGGGCTAGTTGTTTAACATCTCAGATTCAACTCTCACTCTGTAAAATGAAGGGGTTGTCATCAGTGGCCTAAAAGGTCTCTTTAAGCTCTAAATCTATGATCTAACCTGTCTATACAGGGGACTACCAAGGCAATTTTCCTTAAGGGTTAGTCTGAATATTTGTAGCCATGCTCTTTGGGGTGGCAAAAAATTGGAAAATGAGGGGATGCCCTTTGATTGGGGAATGGCTGAACAAATTATGATATCTGGTGGTGATGGAATACTATTGGGCTCAAAGGAATAATAAATTGGAGGAATTCCATGTGAACTGGAACAACCTCCAGGAAGTGATACAGAATGAAAGGAGCAGAACCAGGAGACTCTTATACACAGAGACAGATACACTGTGGCACAATTGAATGTAGTGGACATCTCTACTAGCAGCAATGCACTGATCCAGGACAATTCTGAGGGACGTATGAGAAGGGATGCTAACCACATCCAGAGAAAGAACTGTGTGGCATTTAAAAGAGTGGAAGCCATAAACTGTAATAGTTAAAATGGTTATGAACCATAAACTGTAGTGAGTAAAATAGTGGAAGACTTAAATTGTGGCCGCTAAAAGAGTGGATGAGTAAATTGTGACCGCAGGAAATATGTTTTCACCACACTGTCTTGTTTTAAATCAAATATAAGGTGGTCGCCAGGGAAATATTCCCAATTATTAATATACCCAAGTCAACTGGGTTTTATAGAGAATTTAACTAATAATACAATGAGGAATCAAAGAAAGAGAGAGAGAGAAAAAAGAGGGAATAATGAGAAATGGGTAAGCCGGCCCTGGCCAGTCCTGGCCA
Source organism: Monodelphis domestica (assembly GCF_027887165.1). NCBI lineage: Eukaryota > Metazoa > Chordata > Mammalia > Didelphimorphia > Didelphidae > Monodelphis > Monodelphis domestica. The sequence continues at coordinate 127,905,194 of NC_077227.1, read as the reverse complement.
ACCCAGGCCTAAGCCCTAAGAGAAAGGATCAGTCAGTCCTTAATCACTCAGCACAAGATCTGTTCAAGCGAGGATTCAGAGGGACAGAGTCTCCCCAGAGGGAGTTCCAGCCAGAGTTAGCCTCCCTTGAGAGACCTCCTTAGAGATTGTCCTTCTCTCAACAACCTCCTTAGAGACTGTCTTTGAGAGTTCCAGAGATATCCCTTTCTAACAGCCTGTCCTTTTCTTATATAGGGGGTTTTCTCCTATGTCACCTCCCCTAAGTTCTTTCATCTACCAATCACAGTAGACGTTTTCCAAAGGACAGCCCATTCTGAATTCACACCTGAGTAGACTAATCCTTTTAGTAATCCACACCTGAGTAGGTTAGAATCTCTGAGTAAGTTTCTCACCTCTTTGTCCCATGTAAGTTTGCCTGACCTTTATAGGTACTTAGCACACCTTTGTATTAATTCTAAAAATAGGCATGGCTTAAGTATGGGTGTAAGTATTTTTCATTGTTCAGCAAGGAGTTTTCTCCCCTAAAGCAGTCTTAAGTACAGGTGGAGTAGAGGTCTTCACATTTCTGATCTAAGTAGAGTTCTCACTTTCCAAATGGGGAATGGTCCCAGTAGGGAATTGTTCCAATGGAGAATTCCCCAATGGGGAATTTTTTTAACATTCATAAGTCTGAGAAATTTCAAGATTCACAACTGTGAGAGTAGAAACACAGAAGAAAAACAACTTCTTGGTCACATGAGTTGATGGGGATATGATTGGGGATGTAGACTCTAAGGGATCTCTCTAGTGCAAATATCAATAATATGGAAATAGATCTTGATCAATGACACATGTGGAATTGCTCATTGGCTACGGGAGTGGAGTTGAAGGAGGGGAGGGAAAGAACATGAATCAAGTAACCATGGAAAAATTTTCTTAATTAAATACATTTTTAAAAAAGAGTTAGCCTGTAATCTCCACACACTCTTACTCAATGAACTCTAATGGCTCCCTATTTCCTCCAGGATAAATATAAAATCCTTTAAAGCCTTTTATAACCTGGCCCTTTCATATCTTTCCAGTCTTATCATATTTTATTACATTCTACCAATTCTATGACCCAACAACACTGGCCTTTCTATTCCTCATATAGGACACTTTACTTCTTGAGGGTGCCTTTTCATTGGCTGGCCTCAACGTCTAGAATATTATCCCTCCTAAACTTTGACTCTCGGTGTCTTTCAAAACTCAACTTAAATCTCACCTTATACAGGAGATCTTTCTAGGTTCCTCTAGTCCCCTCCATTCCACTGCTCTGCCTCCCCCACAACATTACCTTCCACTGACATTGTAGTTGTTTTGATGTATATACATTCATACAGGTTTTACATGTTGTCTCCCTCATTAGAGTATGAGCTTCTTGAGGGCAGGGATTGCTTTTGCTTTTCTGTACATTTCCCATGCTTAGCATAGTACTTAGCACATAGTAGGTTCTTTTTTAATTAAAAATACTTTCTGCCTTTGACTCAATATTATATGTTGGTTTCAAGGCAGAAGAGTGGTATGGATTAAATAATGGGGTCCCTTGCCCAGAGTCACACAGCTAAGAAGTACCTGAGGCCAGATCAGAACCTGGGACCCCCATCTCTAGATCTGGCTCTCAATTCACTGAGCCACCCAGTTACCCCCGCATAGTAGGTTCTTAATAAATATTTGTTGACTGACTGATTTCCATTCACCAAACATTTTTAAAGTATGTAATATATGCAGGGCTATCTGGAGCTACAACTAGGATGCACATAAGCAGCCAGCATCCCCTTTCCTCCCTTCATATGGGTCTGCTTAGAAAATAAATGAGATGAAACCATCACCTGCAGGGTACTCTGAAGCTTCAAAAGAAAGTTGTAAGACACAGGAAACATATTCTTTCTTGTATTTTTCATTATTAACCATCACAATCATTAATTGATCACTTGGTATAATGACAAAGGGCCTCATGAAAAACCTCAGAGGCATGGGTGGAATTTGATATGAAGCATGTAAAGCCTCATAGAAGGCTTTAAAGACCTGAGTGGAATTTGATAGGGAAGATATAAACAAAGAGATAAACTCTGTTCTAGGCAAAGGGGTGGGGTCTGTGTCTAAGGGCAAGAGGGACAGTATTCTGGGGCCAGGCTACTTACTCAGTTTCACATTTCCACCAACGTGTTTTTCTGCAGGAAGGACGAGCAATATTTGTCTACTTTGTAGGTGGCCCATGTTTCCAACATCCCAAGCATTCCCCTCATTCTCTTGTGTACTCAATGACATCAAAATAATTCAATTTTAAATATCCATACTTGGCCCAAACATATCCTTCTAGGAGGGACCAGACTGAACCAATTTTCAGAAAGAAAGAAAAAATAAAGACCCACAGAGCCAAAAAAAGAGAGGCAAAGTGTGGTGGTGGAGGTTATTTGAGGGTCATTTGTAGAAATAAAACCATTACTCAATGAGAATTCCAAATGAGTGGCTGTATGTCCTTGAACCCACACTGAGAAATAAATGTACCTGCATTTATTTCTGTGCCTGGGTCTTTAAATAAATCCAAGGAGCGTACCTATTTAAATGGGAGATGAAGTGGCCATGCAAATAAATGTACTCGGGTTATTTTATTTGACTCTGGTATTAGCTACCTTCAACAGGCTGTTTGTTTGGGTAGGAACATAGCAAAGATTTCAATCAGCCTTTTAGTTATTGCTACTTTTTCTTTAAAAAAATAAAAACACAGAAGAGGCAGGGAAGTAAAAACAATCATTGTGCAAGCCACATTCCATTCAAGGTACAGGTGACAGTGAGAGAATATGAAATACCATGTGCCAGTGTTCATAGATCATAGACAGAGCTGGAAAGGGACCTAGGAGGCCATTTAGTCTTTCCTTTCATTTTATAAATGAGGAAACTGAGACCCATAGAAGTTAACTGACTTGTCTAAGGTCACATAGCTCATGAGTGACAGAAATGGGATTGGATCCTGGATCTTCTAACTACAAATCCAGAACACTGCCCATTGTGCCTAGCTCTCATTTTTTAAAAATGGTATAGGGACAGAGATGTCCCTTCTGGTTTGAGATATGGATGCTTTTGCTTCTTTATTTCCCTTCATCCTCTGTCCTTAGAAGCAGATCATATTCAGTCAGCCAATGAAAGGACACCAACATAATTATGTCAAGAAGAATCTGAGATTATTAAAACCAGATGGGATCTTAGAGATAATCTATCCCAACTCTTTCATTCTATAGATAGGAAAAGTGAGGATTAACTATTCAATCAGTTCTGAATCTACTTAACACAATCCTTATTTTCCCCTCCTTTTCCACAAGGTTATCATGAAACTTTATGAAATTCCCTGTTGAAGTCCATAATACTCTGTTTACAGCACTTCCCCTAAGCTACCAGTGTAGTAACCATATCAAAAAAGGAAATGAGGTTGGTCTGGGATGACTTGTTTTTAGATAGTTCATGTCATCTGCTTGTGATCATGATTTCCCCAAATTCTCACAAATCATCCATTTAAAAATTTTTCCTGTAATTTTACAATGAATAGATGTCAAATTCAACAGTCTTTAGTTTTCAGAATTCATCATCTTTAAAAATATCAGTGTATCTGTGCATATGATACTCCATGATTCATAAAAAAAAATCCCCTAATGCAGTTCAGCAATATAAATTTTTTTTCAGTAACCTGGGATGAGATTCAGCTAAGTAGTTTGGATCATTTAAAGTGGCTAATCAGCCTTGAGTCAGGCCTGGAATCAGAAAGATTTAATTTCAACTTCAGCCTCAGACATTTACTAGCTGTGCAACCCTGGGAAAATCACTTAGCTTCTGTATGCCTCAGTATTCTCTGCTATAGAATGGGAATAATAATAGCACCTGTCTCCCAGGATTGTTGTGAGGATCAAATGATAATATTTGTACACACTTAGCATAATTCTTGGAACATAATAAGCACCATATAAATGCTAGATATTACTTTTATTATTGTTTCTGTATATTTATTATTTTAATTTCCTCTTAACCATTTTTGCTCTATTCCTTCCAGTTTGAAAGTCAGCCTCAACAGAAGGAGAACAGAGAAGACAAAAGGAAAACAAAAGAGATAAATACATGAACTTTCATCAGTTAATACTTCACCATCCTGGAGGACTATTATTTTTTGTTCTTCCTCTTTCCCAGAACTTGACTAGAACAAACTCTTATCTTTAACATTTCATTCTGGACTTGAGACTTCCCAGAACAATTCTTATAGTTCTCGTTTCCAAAGCTTGGCTCAGGTGCCATTTTCCTCTTACGGTCCTTTCCTGACCCTACCCCCACACATCTAGTGCCTTTTAATTGGTAGTTTTCTCTCCCTCTTGAAATTATTTCACACTACTTTGTAACTAGGTCATCTGCGTGGCACAGTGGATAAAGTGCCAGACCCGGAGTCAGGAACATACCTCTTTCTTAGTTCAAATCTGGCCTCAGACACTTACTAGTTGGGTGACCCTGGGCAAGGCACCTAACTCCATTTGCCTCAGTCTCTTTGTCTATAAAAAGGAGCTGAAAAAGAAAATGACAAACCACTCCAGTATCTCTGCCAAGAAAACCCCAAATGGAGTCATGAAGAGTTGGGCATGACATAAAAAGAACTGAATAATACTTTATAATTAATTTTCCATGGACCTGATTTATTTCTTCAGTAAAATATGAGCTCCTTGAGCATAAGGTTTATCTTCTTTTTGAGCCTATACCTCTAGCATCTGATATTTAGTAATCAATGAATAAATGTTTGTTGAATATCACTCTGGGCTTATCCAAGAACATTAATTTCTCTTGATGTTTCTCACCTTTTCTTCTCATTGGGGTTATTCACAATCAACTCTTAGAAGGAAGGGTAAAAAGTATTCCTCTTTCTATAGCTTCTACTTCTATTTGGTCACTGAATCCTACCCTTCTAGTCTTGCTCTTTTATGGTATGAAGGTCTACTGCTTTATTTGGTTATTAATTTTTTAAACTGCACAAGTATAATGAGTTATTAATAAAAGGAACATATTTTAAAACACCTAGCAAGATTAATGATAAACTATCACTAATTTATGAAAGTACTAATTTTCTTGCCATTTCCAATTGGCCAAATGAAGAAAAAAGTCTCCAGTTAATGTTTCTCGACAACTCAAAGTAATTATCATCAGATAAGGATTTGTGGGTATTATCACTTTTTAATAAGATCCCAATTGAAAACTGAAGTAGCTGCTTTGTGAAAGGTCTACACAGAAACAAAGATTGTGTGTACTGGTCCCTAAGGTCCCTTACAGCTCTCAAATTCTATTATTTTTGGCTTCTTTCAAGAGCAAACTTATCCTCTGGACTTCCTGTGTAGCTGTCCATGGAGGCCAAGTTAGGAAAATGACATTTTCGACATTGATACTTGAGTAGATTTTCTGGATGCAAGTTTTCCTTTTACCCCTTATCCCACTGCTTCTTCTTCCTTCAATCAAAAGATTATAGATTTATAACCTGTTTATTTTACAGATAAAGAAAATAAGGTCCAGGAATTCAGATAAATTTCCCAAGGTCACACAGGTAGTGAGTGGCTGAGACAGAATTAGAGCCCAGGAACTCCAAATCCATAGAGAAGATTCTTCTTTGTGCATTAAACCCATTTATTGGGCCTGCCTCTGAAGGTCTGTTCAGAAAGTTTCATCATTTGTTTGATGAGATGACCTGGACTTTTTCCTTCTTTAGAGAGAAAGGTCATAGAACAAGAAAGAAAGGAAGGAAGGAAGAAAGGAAAGAAGAAAGGAATGAAAGAAGGAAATAAAAAAGGAAGAAAGAAAGGAAGAAAAGGAAAATGAAAGATAGCATGAAGCTGTAAGCTGCCTTAGAGAACTTATCTATTTCAGTTAGAGAGGCAATGTGCATTGTGTTTGAAGTGACAAGCTCTCAGTTCAAATCTTGACTCTGCTCCATGCTCTTTATGTAATCCAAGGAAAGTCAATTTACTTCTGGGTCTCAGTTGCTTTATCTGCAGAATGAAGGGACTCGACTGTATGAACTCTCAGGTTGCTTTCTGTCCTAAATAAATTATATATACCCTTTTATTTTATATATGAGGAAAACAAAGCCCCAAAAAGATTTAGTGACTTGTTGAAGTTTGCATAGCTAGTCAGTGGAAGAAGCTTGGGCTCTAGTCCTTCCTCACACTAACTAGCTATGTGACTAAGGCAATTCGCTTCCTATGAGGCACTTCACGAGGGACTGTTCAATATAGCAGATAGGTCCCTGGGAATGATGTCATGAAAACCAAGGCTAGACTCCTCCTTGGGTAAGCAAAAGGGCAAGTCTCAACTTCTGTAAGACTCAGTTTCCTCAGCTATAAAATGGGAATAATCACTCCTCCCCTTCCAGGGTTTGTGGTGAGAATCAAATAAGATAGACTATATAAAGCATTCTGAAAAACCCTTTGTTGTTCTTTGGTTATGTCTGACTCCCCATGATCTCGTTTGGATTTTCTTGGCAGAAGTACTGGAGGTGTTTGCCATTTCCTTCTCCAGCTCATTTTACAGATGAAGAAATTGAGGCAAACAGGGATAAATGGTTTGCCCAGGATCACATAGCTTGTAAGTGTCTGAGGCTAGATTTGAACTCAGGCTTCTTGACTCCAAAGCCCAGCAATGCACCACTTGTTGTCCCTGAAAAACCTCAAGGCATTATGGAACAAGTATTATAATGTCTGGTTCTGAGTTTCTTTGTCTATAAGATGAAGGGGTCAGATGAGGTAATTTCCCCTTCCAATTCTCAAGTTCTGTTATTGTCTATGTGGAACTTGAGTGTCCACCTCCCAGTCCAGTGTTCTTTCTGTTACTGCATGGAGAGGAACCCCAGTGACCATCTTGAGAATTTGTCCCAAGGCCATGTTTGTTCTTCTGTATCAAGCTCTATTATTATGTAGGGATTATTCCAAACCTTTCTCTCCACTGCAGTGAGGTGAAAAGAAGGGCACCAAACAGGGAAGTTTACTTACTATTAAAGTCTGGTACCTAACCACTGTCCCTTCCAGGATGAGTGCCCCTGACTCATCCAAGCTCCACCTTGAGCAAACCATCAGGGCTTGGAGAGGGGTTTGCCCTTTCCAAGGGTACATTTCCATGAGATCCAAATTTGATTCCCAGAACAGCAATAAATGAAGGAACAGAAAATTCCCTCAACCCACCTTGCTCAGCTCCAGATAGAACACCAATGTTTACCGAAGGGAGAAAATAAAAACAGAGCATGAGGTTAGGCAGGGGCCCAGAAGAGAGAGCAGAGAGAGAGCGCTTGGGGTGGGAGGGAGGCAGAAGGAGGGGGAGGGGGATCTCTGTTAGCTGACCTTTGAGAGTGACAAGACATGACTAGATCTACAAACTTCTCCCTTAGGGAAGAGAACAATTCCTTGGGGCTCCATTTTTCAAATCTGAGGGCACTTGCTTGTCATGTTCTCCTTTGAAGTCACACAGTTTAGAAAAGAATCCTCTTCTCTATTCCTCCACCCCCAACTGCCTCAGGGTTTAGACCCTAAGAAAATAGCTCCTGCTTAATTCAGGCAAAGAGTATAGTGTGCTCTCCATCTTCCTCTCCCCTTATACCCATTCCACATCCCTGAGATGCTCCCTATCCCAGTGGAGAGAGGCTCATCTAAGACTGGAATCTTACAGCTCTATTTCTCCCTTTGCTATGCATATTTTTCTTGGCTGTTTTCACTAGGACTTTTTTTAAAAAACAGATTTTCTTTCCTTTGCTTTCCATACACCAGCTGGCCCCAGAGCCCAGCACACACAGGACAAGACTTGTTTGACTGGCCATAGAACACTAAGCTACAGAACATTCAGTGTCTGAAAGAAGGACACCAGAGAAGGAGACAGAGAGACAAACAGAAACAGAGACAGAAAGAGACAAAGACAGAGAGATCAAAAGAAAGAGGGAGAAAAGATGGACTCTGGGACAGAGATAGAGAACTAGGTTCAAATCTTGCCTCTGGCACTTATCTGTATGTTCTTGGGGATATAATTCAATTTTCTTGGGTCTTATTTTCTTCATCTGTAAAATTAGAGGGTTAAGTTAAGTGGTCTCTGAGGTCCATTTCAGCCCCAGCTAGATCTATGTGTATATGATCCTTCAAAGACAAAAGTAATGGATAAATGTAAAAAAGAAATCAAGGCAAAAACAAGGAGAGGATGCATGGGGCAAGGACAGAGACAGAAAGAACCCAAGAAAGTTATCTAATGAAATAATAGTACCTTCAATATGGAAAAAAGCATTTATTAAATACTATCTACATAATACTTTTGCCTCAGTTTCTTCATTTATTAAACACCCGTCTACTTAATCCTGTTTGCCTAACTTTTCTCATTTATTAAACACTTACATCTTCTTAACCCTATTTGCTTCAGTTTCCTCATTAAACACTTACTATCTACTTAGCCCTGCTGCCTCAGTTTCATCATCTGTGAAATGAACTGGAGAAAGAAATGGAAAACCCTTCCAGCATTTCTGCCAAGAAGACCCCAAATGGAGTTACAAAGAGTCAGCCACAACTGAAAATAGCTTAATAACAACAAAGTATATTAGGTGATGTACTAAACTGTCATAGATAAGAAAAATGCCCATAAGAGAGTTCAATCATAGGTCCAAATAGAGAAAGGAGAGAAAGAAAAGTGGGTGAGACTGAACTAGAAGGCAAGAGGTTTGGATTCCAGTTCTCCTTTTGCTCCTTACTAGCTCTGTGATGCTGGGGACACCCTCTAACATCTCTAAGTCTCAGCTTTTTCATCCTGTTAAACCCTAGAAGGCATTTTAAGATTGGCAAAGCACTTTACAGATGTCATTTAACTTGAATCTCAGAACAAATCTGTGAGGTAGGTGTTATTATTTTTAATGTTTCACAGATGATAAAACTGAGACTGAGCAAAGGTAAGTGACTTGCCTAGGGCGATTCAACTAGTGTTGAAGGATGAATTTAAACTCAGGTCACCCCAACTCTAAGTGCAGCATGTTGTCTACTATTCCATCTAGTTGCCTCATATGTTGTTGTTATTGTTCAGTCATTTGAGCCGTGTTTGACTCTTTGTGACCCATTTGGGTTTTTATTGGCAGAGATCCTGGAGTGGTTTGCCATTTCCTTCTCCAGCTCATATTATAGATGAGGAAACTAAGACAAACTGAGTAAAGTGACTTGCTCAGGTCACATAGCTATTAAACTGTAAAGGCGTAATAATCATAATTTACCTGTTCCATGCTTAGAGGTGGGTTCAGATGGTTTTTTGATGATCTAGTTCATATCCAAGACACATGGAGGAATGAATGACTTTCTCCGTAACTAATTGTTTATTGATGCAATTCTGTGGAATAACATGATGTGCTTTGGGTAGTCACTGGGAAGTCCTGGCTACATCCCAAGGTTTCCAGAATGGGAGTGGGGATGGTAGAAGTAGGTGAGCTCCTGGGGTGAAGGGGTTGGACTGTGTGTGTGTGTGTGAGTGAGTATGAGTGTGTATATTGGGGAAGGGGACCCAGGGGAGCTTGTACTTGGTCCATAGAACAGAGGGGAAGGGTATCTGGGGTTTACTTTAGAACTCATCCCAGAAATACTGGGATTTTTCAAAAGGCACCTGGAAAGGTTAATTTAATACCTTTTAAACCCAGCATTTCAGCTCATCTGTCAGATAATCTTGGGTTCCCCCCTCACTGAAACCACTGCCTGTCATCACCCCCTTTTAATAGGAACTAATGTTTTTATAGTGCCTACCATATGCCAGGCACTGCACTAAGTACTTTACAAATATTAACTTATTTTTTACTCCCAACAGCCTCTAGTTGCTTTATTATTTCCATAAGCAAGTTAGGTTAACTGACTCATTCAGTCACACAGCTACTAAGTAAAGATTTGAGCTCTTTTTTTTCCTAACTTCAGGTCTAATATTCTATCCTCTATAGTACCTAGTGGACTTTATCAAATCAGCTTGTGTTGTCTTATGCAGTCTTCCCCTCCCTCTCTTTAAAGCCTTACTTCTGCTTTAGTATTGATTCTAAAATCGAAGAACAGTAAAAGCAAGTAATTTGAAGATAAATGATTTACCCAGGGTCACACGGCTAGGAAGTATCTGAGGTCATATTTGAACCCAGGTCTTCACGACTGGAGGCGTGGGGCTTCGGGTCATTTAGCTGCCCCTTTCTGCAGACTTACAGAGGTTTTTTGGGAGTGCTAAGAAATTGTATTATTTTCCCAAGGTCACATGACTGGTATGTTTTAGAGGCAGTACCTGAACCCAGGTCTTCCTGACTCTGAAGTTGACTTTGATATCTACTACATCATGCTACCTCTCATTTATCTCTGCTGTCTTATTTTTAAAAGTCTCAAGATATTATATCAGTATAATCATGGGACCCATCGTTTGAAGTAGCTTCCCTAAATTCATAATCACTTTTTATAATAATTATAAAATAATAAATAATTTTATAATATAATAATGAATGACAATTAATTCATAATAAAATAATTTTATGATGATGATTATAACTGACATTTATATAGTGCTCTGAGGTTTGTAAATCATTTTACAGATACTCTCTTTTGATTCTCCTCTATCTTTTTGATAGACGTTATTTTTTTTAAAACCTTACCCCTGTCTGTCTTAGAATCAATACTGTGTATTGGTTCCAAGACAGAAGAACAATAAAGGCTAGTCAATGGGGATTAAGTGACTTGCTCAGGGCCACACAGCTAGGAAGTATTTGAGGTCACATTTGAACTCAGGACTTCTGTCTTGGGGTCTGATTCTCAATCCACTCTGTCTGCCCATTGTAGATGCTATTATTGTCTTCATTTCACAGATGAAGTAACTGAGGTAGGCAGTGGTTAAATAACTCACCCAGGATTATTAAATATTTGAGCTAGGATTCCAAGTTTCTGACTCTCCCATCACACCACCTAGCCTCCTAGGAGATGCCTTTTTTAGGGGACAAGGTACATTTTAACAAACCAAAAATAAATGAATCATTAATGGTAGAATTTCAGACAGAAGCAAAAGAAGAAAGATACTTTGAAGCCTTTATCATGCCATATAAACTGCTTTACCAGGCTTGAATTTATGTTTCTGACCTGGGTGTGTATGTACGTGTGTGTGTGTGTGTGTGTGTGTGTGTGTGTGTGTGTGTGTGTGTACGTGCATGAGTGGAAAGGTAAGTGCAGATCATGGTGTACGTGGTTTGTGAGAGTGAATCTAGAAATGGTTTACGTTTTCTTCTCCATGAATTATGTCAGCCCTCTATAAAGTCCTTGCCCAAGAAGGAAAGTTTAAGTCAGCTTGGGGCATTTATCTAGGATACTCTGTCTTGAACTCAGAGTTTGGGGGAGACTTTAGGTTGGTGTGAAGTTGAGTCATCACATTTGTGGTTGCTCAGGAGGTGTTTGCATCTCTGTGCTAAAACTTAGCCTCCCAACATACCAGGAGGTTGGGGTGTTGGTACTCAAAAAGAATGGATTAGTGAAAATAGTGCTGGATTTGAAATTAAAGGACCTCCGTTCAAATCCCAGCTTTATTATTTATGGCTTGTATGACCTCAGGCAAGGCATTTAATATTCCTAGGCTTCAATGTCCTTATCTATAAATTAAGGAGATTCCTTTACAAGATCTCTAAAGTCTCCTTTAGCTTTAAGACCATGATCCTAAAGCCCAAAGACTCTCCAAGGAAATTGGTCCAAAGTTCTTTAGTGATTCAGGGGATCAGTGAATAGAGTGATAGGCCTGGAGTCAGGAGGACCTAAGTTCAAACCTGCCCTCAGACACTTACTATAGATGTATGGTCTTGGGCAAGTCACTTAACCCTAGTTGCCTCTGTTTCCTCATCTGTAAAATAAGCCGGAGAAGGAAATGACAAACTACTCCAGTATCTTTGCCAAGAAACCCAAATGGAGTCATGAAGAGTGGGAAATGACTGAAATGACTGAACAACATTCAATGATTCAGGGGAACTTAAGGGAGAGAAATGAGACACTGTGAGCCTCCTGCAATGAAATGAATGAATAGTTCGTGACACTTCAGGGCCCCAAATTTGAGTATGGAGAGTACGAAAGGCTCTTATTATTTTTCAGACTAGAGATGATTCCAGAGGATTCAAAATGATCCCAAGTCAACCTTTGCCTGACAGTTCCTCAGTAGTCCAAGTTGAGTCTAATATCAATGTGAGAAGGTAAAGTGCTTGAAGGTTGCTTCATAAACTACATATGAAAAATCAATTGTATGGCCATAAAAAGAGCCAATTGCTTTGTATACTAGTGAGGGAAGGAGAAAGATGAATTTAAAGGGCCATCAGCTCCATTCTTTTTATTCATCAAAGAAGTAACCTGGGGTAACAGAGAATTTGGAACTTGGAGTCAGAAGAATTGGGTTCAAATCCTACCTCAAATATGTATTGGTTGTGTGATTATGGGAAATTCACTTATCATAGCTTTACTTTCCTTAACTGTAAAATGGGAATAATAACATATCACAGGTCTGTGGTAAAGAAATTGCTTTATAAATATTAAGTGCTATTAATGTCAATTATTATTATTATCATACTAGTCTTAGTTTTCTAAACAGAAAATAAGGAGGTTGGACTAGATGAACTTGAAGTTCTCTTTCAGTTCCAAAAATTCAATGATTCCAAGAGGTCTTGAGTCCATTATGGAATGAACTTGGATTCCTCAAGTGATTCAAATGGAGCCAATCTACCAAGAATTGTCCAAGCCAGAGTGCAGGTTTTCATGTGAAAGAATTAAAATTTCTCAGCCTAGTCCCAGAGGCTAATATATATATATATATACATATATATATATTTATATATTTATATTTATATATACATACTAAATTGATAATAATAATAACTAACATTTATATAGCAAAAGCTTACCAGATATTATCCCATTTGATCCTTACAACAAACCTGTTGGTGTACCTATTAGTGATATTGTCAACCCCTCTAATAGATGAAGAATCTGGACCTCAAAGAAGCAAAGTGACTTGCCTAAGATCAAGGTGGAATTTAACTCTGGTCTTCCTTCTTTTCCCACCTGACTATTCTCTGGTACTTTGTCATTATGTGCAGAAAATTATTCTTCTTCAAAGATCACATCAGTTCTGAAACTCACACCTCCTCACTACTTCCTGTTCCTAGTGCCCTGTTTTAGTTGTAGGAAAGAGTGCAGTGTAGACATTGAGGGTGTCCCATTTAAAGAGGATTCCTCAGAGCATACATCTCATCATTTCCTGCACTGTTGCAAGATTTCATCATATTCTCACACCAGTCCCCCACCCCTTTCAGCTTCTTTCTTTTCATGAATTGTTTTTCCCTATTAAACTATGATTTCCTCAAGGGCAAGAACTGTCTTTTACCTTCCTCCGTATCCTCAGCCCAAACAGTGACTGATGCAGAGTTGATGTCTAATAAATGTTTATTGACTCATTGAGTCCTCAACTGCAGCTCCAGCATTTTATCTACTACACCTCCTAGCCAACTGGCTTGAGATAAAGAAAACCTTCCTAATAGTTAGAACTGCCCCAAAATGAACCTAGCCATCTCAGGTCTGGTGAGCTTCCCTTCATTGTAGCTGTCTTCAAGCTAGATAGATGACCATTTGTTGGAAATATTGCAGAGGGGGATTCCTAACAGATACACATTGGACTCAATGGCCTCTGAAATCCCTTCGGATACTGGAACACTGAGATTCTGTGATTCACAGGTCAAGTAAGTAGGGAAAGGGACATAAAACAGGTAAGTGAAGATCACAGAGAACCAAGACTGAATATCCATTTCTGGTCATGTTGGAGACTGGGCCCCAGGTCAAATGGAGGAGTCATTAGGACCACTGCTTTGTTCTTATGTACCTCCAGGTGTGCTGGGGTTAACTCAAGCCAGTTTGCGACTTCTCATTATTAAATTTCTGTCATGAGCATCTACATCTTGGAAATGAGCAAAATCTAGAAATCAAGACTTGATTTATAGTTTTTGTTGACTTTCTAGTTTTGTGATAGAGAAAAACATAAATAGTATAGAATGTCATAGTGTTTTGATATGTTGTTTTTTTTTTTCCAGATAGCGAGTTGTTAAACATTTATCTGTACACCTCTGCCTTTTCTACAATCTGTAAAGTAGAACTTCTCACTGGAATGAGAAACACAGGTAAGGTTCTGGCATATAGAAAATGAACAGGTGTATCATTTTGAAATCTTCAGGGAAAGGAAATGCGCATGTCCTAAGAAATGACCATGAACCAGTACAGGAAATTTCTGTGGGTGAACTGTGGTGCCAGAGTGATCAGAGAATAATTAAGTTCAATATCCTGGTGGGTGAAGGAAGACAAACAAACAAACAAACAAAATATATTATGCGGTGACTCAGTTTTGGAAAAGGGAAGTACAACAAAATGTGGGTATTTGGGAAACTGGAAAAAAATTTTTTTAAAAATAAATAACTCACAGGAAACCCAGAGAAACCCACATTGAAAGTTATAGGAGGGGATATGTACTCTAGATTAAAAAGATCAAATGTTTAAGAGAAAAGGGAAAAATCATGCTTAACTCACTGGCAAAATCAAAGAATTTCTCATAGGAGAAAAAATTAATCATTCATAGCATTTTTTCCTAGCTATCTCATTTACACTTACTTCATTTCCCCATGTTATTCTTATTTGTACACATTTTACAAACTATTAGATTGTAAACTTTCTGAAGGACTGAGATTGTGCCTCATTTATCTTTGTATTCCTCAGGACTTAACATGGTGCATTTCTCTAATCAATAATTATTTAGAATATTTTATATAGTCATATATAGCTTTGATTTCTTCATTAAAATGGTCTATTCATATCTTTTGACCATTTTTTTTCATTGGGGAATGTCTCAGATTATTATAAATTTGACAAAGTTCTCTAGGTATTTTAGACATGAGGCCTCTATCTAAGAAGCTGCCTATAAAACTTTTTTTCTCAATTTACTGCTTTCTTTCTAATCTTACACATATTAGTAGTGACCATTCATTTGGGTGATGGCTGTCAGGTTGTGACATATGATTGTGATGGATTAATTCTGTGCAGTCAGAAATGATGAACAGGTTAATTTAGTTTTTAAAACCTGAACCTTCTGTCTTGGAATCAATTCTAAGTATTGGTTTCAAGGCAGAAAAGCAAATGGAATTAAGTTGTTTGCCCAGGGTCACATAGTTAGGAAGTGTCTGAGACCAGATTTGAACCTTCCAAATCCAAGCCTGGCTCTTTATTCATTGAGCCACCTAGTGAGCAGGTTAATTTTTTTATTTTGAGCAGGTTAATTAAAAAATCATGGAAATACCTATATGAAATTATGAATAATGAAATAAGCAGAATCAAGAAAACATTTTGTACAGCAACAAAAATGTTGTTTGAAGAATGATTTGTGTATGGTCACCTCCAGAGAAAGAACTGAAAAATAGAAACAAGCAAAACAATTTTATATGTACGTTTATCTTTTTTGTCAAATGATGCCTTCTCTACTAAGAGGGGAAAGGAGGGAGGGAATTACTTGGGAATTTAATGTAACAAACACATTAATTAATTGATTAAATTTTTTAAAAGAAAAAATTTTAGCATAGTGACTTATATTGAAAAAAGTGTAATAAATGTTTGTTGTTCTGAAAGGAAAGAAATCCAAATAACAATGAAAATTAGACAGAAATTGCCTATCTCAAGTCTTTCCCCACTCTATTCCATCCTCCATTCAGCCACTAAAATGATTTTCTTAGAACACAGAACTGATCATGTCTCCCCCCTACTCAGTAAACTCCTCTTGTTCCCAGAGCAAATACAAAATGTTCTGTTTGGCATTCAAAGCCCTTCACAACAGCCCCTCCTACCTTTCCAGTCTTCTTAAACCTTACTCCATGACACTTCGTCTTCACTGGCCACTTGGCTGTTCCACAAATAAGACACTCCATACTTGAGTCCATTAATGAACATAGGAGACCTATAAAATTTGGCAAAAGAAAGGCAACCCGAGTAAAGGCTAGTCAATGTGAGGATGTTGACAGGCAGCCTGAGTCAGAGGTAGCTTCTCTTCTTGACTAATACAATGATTATGGGAACACAATAAGCAAAGATTTCCCAGAGAGTCTAGAGGCATTGATAAATAGTTAATTAGCATTTATTAAGTGCCTACTAAATATCAGGCACTATGCTAGGCACTGGGAATATGAAGAAAGGCAAAAGGAAGCTCCTGCCCTCTAGGAGCTTCCAATGTAATGGAAGCTGAACCCATTACAAGTTCAGGACTCGAACTGCAGGCTAACCAAACTGAAGATGCTGAAAGGCAGGCAGGACTAGCCATAAACTCAGGTGATAATTACAGAAGTACCAGCTTTGTAAGGCCAGTGATAAACTCATCTATTATGCCCTAGGAAAATTAAAGAAGTAGCTACCCATGTATGTAGACAAATAACACTGCTTGTCATAGGACATATAATACATGCATTGTCTGTAATTGCAATAAAAGCTAAGATGTGTCCCATTTGACTTGTATTTTTTCCACATGTTGATGTCAGTAATGTTTTTATACAGTATTATGTGTGAATTACTGCTTTGGTACATGTATTAAATCTTTCTTTCTCATTTCTCTATTCCTATAGTATGTTTTTCATCCATACTGTTTGTTTCTTCATGGAATCTATATACTTTATCACTGAAGGCAAACCTACCATATGATATTGCATGTTTTGTACTATACTGAGTTTTGCATCTTTAGTTTCTTGATGCTACATTGTCATCTATACTCTTTTTTAAAGGATTATTTTTGCTTGTTTATTTATTTTTTACAAGAAGCTAATTTAGAAAAAAAAAAAGAATGACAATTTATTCATCCCTGACAGCAGATGTACCTGGTGACAAAAACTAGAATTAGTCTTTAGTACAGATCACATATCTCTAGAGAGTAATTCCATTTAGGAAACCAAATTCTATAAATCTGAAGGCAATTTTCTATGCCATATAGAAATGTGCAATGTGCTATGCATTATATTCTTCACACACTAGCTATATGTTGTTCTACTCTGAATTCCATGTATTTGGTGTCTGCATGTGCATTCTACAATACAACTAAATATTACCTCTCAATTTATGTTACTTATGAGGCATGTTCATAATGCTCCTGTGTTTGGGAAAGTTTGTTTGGATGCAAATTCTTTTTTTTTTTAATTCTGTGTATTGGTTCCAAGGCAGAAGTGTGGTAAGGGCTAGGCAATGGAGATTAAGTGACTTGCCCAAGGTCACACATCAAGGAAGTGAGTGAGGTCAAATTTGAACCCAGGATCTCCTGTCTCTAGGCCTGGCTCTCAATCCACTGAGCCACCTAGCTGCCCTAGGGTGTAAATTATTTACTCAGGGGAGAATCTTTATTGTGAGGTTGAGTGGTTTACTGGCCATCAAAACACTTAGTCTTTTCTGCTGACCAAAATCCATAATAAAGACAGGAAGTTGGGCTAAACAAATAGAGGACTTATTTCTAGAGTTCAGAAGTTGTAAAAAAAAAAAAAAAAAGAAAAGAAAAGGTAAAGTTGTGAAGATTTTCTTTGGTGGGAAAGATATGACTCACAAGCCACATTTTTAATCAAGCTAGTTGCTATCTGCTCCACTGATATCCCTGGCCATGGTGCTGACACAAATTCTTCATTGTGGCACAATCTTTCAATCACCAAAGTTGGATGGATTTAAAGGTCATCTAGTCAAACTTGTACACTTTATATTCCTGATAAGTGGTCATTTAGTCTTTCCTTGACAGGAAACTTCTTACCTTTTGAGACATTCCATTACACTTTGCTATTGTTTTAGTTGTAAGAATTTTCCTTGGAATCAATTTCAAAATTCTCTCTTCTAGGAAACTCCAACCCAGTGCTCCAAGCTCTACTCTCTGGGATGAAACAAAGCAAGATTTCTACATGATAATTCTTACCACAACAGATAGTTTAAAAAGGAATAAAAACTATCACCAAATCTATGGAAGAGATAATTAATAAGGAAAATATAAGAACTTAATAGGTAATAAGTAGCAGTGCTGAGATTCAGAACTCGGGCCTTCTCAGTCAGTCTTTTCTTGTTAACATGGATGGGGAAATAAGGGCTTAACCTGTGGTTTCATTGATAAAGAAAATCCTTGAATGAAGAAATTCTGTCTACCAGTACAGGTTAGGACTTTTCCTGAGAGTGTTGTCTAGAAAGCATGAAAAAGTTAAATGAGTTGTCCAGAGCGACACAGTCAATAAGAACCACCATGCCTCTAATATTGTTATATAACCTTTAGTTTGTGAATGTCTTGTCTTCCAGTAATGCCATAAGCTCCTTAAGGACAGAGACTATGTCTCATTCATCTTTGTGTCTACCGTGGTGCTCTGCATATTTAATATATACTTGCTAGATGAAAAAGCAACAGTAGAGTCAAAGCAGTGGTAATTTGTTTCCAGCTTTCTGCCCATACTCCCATCTGACCCCATCCTAACAAGGGTTAATTCCTCTCAGTCCCAAATGGTAGACCTTTCTGCCTTCACTACTTGAGATTATGGTTGTTTCTAACTTATAGTCATCCCTGGAGTCTGGGTAGTAACCATATATAGTCACCTACAGATGTATCTCTTCTTTCAGTAACTCTTTTTTTCTAAGCAAATCATGATATAGATGCTAAATTAATATTCATGTGTTGGGACATAGTAATCACAGTTTCTGTACTAGAGAGGTACTAATATTTTGCATACAGTTCTGAAATTAAGTATTTTATTTTTCACATTATTTAATTTATTTTTTAGAATATTTTTCATGGTTACATGATTCATGTTCTCTCCCTTCCTTCTTTCCTCCCCACTTCCAGAGGTGACAAGCAATTCCACTGATTTATACATGTCTCATTACTCAAAACCTATTTCCATATTATTCATATTTTAATAGAGTAATCTTTTAAAACCCCAACCCCAACTCATATACCCATAAAACCAGGTGATAAATCATATGTTTTCTTCTGTGTTTTTACTCCCATAGTTCTTTCTCTAGATGTAGATAGAATTGTTTTTCATAAGTTCCATGGGATTGTTCTTGATCATTGCATTGCTATCATTAGCAGAGTCTATTACATTTGATTATCCCACAAAGTTTCACTTACTGTATACAATGTTCTCCTGGTTCTGCTTATTTCACTCAGTATTCTTTTATGGAGGTCTTTGCAGTTCACATAGAAATCAAGCAGTTTATCATTCCTTATAGCCGAATAGTATTCCATCAACATCATGCCACAATTTGTTCAGCCATTCCCTAATCTGTGGATACCCCCTTGTTTTCCAATTTTTTGCCACCACAAAAAGCACAGCTATAAGTATTTTTGTACAAGCTTTTTTATCTCTTTGGGATACAAGCCCAGTAGTGGTATAGCTGGATGAAAAGGACATGAATTTTTTTAGAATTTTAATTAATTAATTAATTAAGAATATTTTTCAATGGTTACATGATTCATGTTCTTTCCCTTCCCTTCTCCCATACCCTCCCATAGCCAATGAGCAATTCCACTGGGTTTTACATATATCATTGATCAAGACCTATTTCCATATTACTAATATTTGTAATAGAGTGATCATTTAAAGTCTACATCCCCAATCATATCCCCAATTGAACCATGTGATTAAGCAGTTGTTTTTCTTCTGTGTTTCTATTCCCATAGTTCTTTCTCTGAATTGTATAGCATTCTTTCTCCTAAGTCCCTCAAAATTGTCCTGGATCATTGCATTGCTGCTGGCAGAGAAGTCTATTATATTTTATTGTGCCACAGTGCATCAGTCTCTGTGTAGAACATTCTCCTGGTTCTGCTCCTTTTACTCTGCATCAATTCCTGGAGGTTGTTCCAGTTCACATGGAATTTCTCCAGTTTATTATTCCTGTTAGCAAAATAGTATTCCCATCAACAACAGATACTACCATTTGTTAAGCCATTCCCCAGTTTATGGGCATCCTCTCATTTTCCAATTTTTTGTTACCACAAAGAGCACAAAGTACACATATTTTCCCTATTATCTCTTTGGGGTACAAACCCAGCTGTGGTATGGCTGAATCAAAGGGTAGGCAGTCTTTTAAAGCCTTTTAAGCATAGTTCCAAATTGCCATCCAGAATAGTTGTATCAATTCACAACTCCACCAGCAATGCATCAGCATTGTTCCACATCCTGTCCAACATTTGCTGTCATATTGGTCAATCTGCTAGGTGTGAGGTGGTACCCCAGAGCTGTTTTGATTTGAATTTCTCTAATTATAAAAGATTTAGAACATTTTTTTCATGTGCTTATTGATAGTTTTGATTTCTTTATCTGAAAACTGACTATTCATGTCCCTTGCCCATTTATTACTTGGGGGATGGCTTGCTTTTTTGTTCAATTGATTTAGTTCCTTGTAAATTTGAGTAATTAGAACTTTGTCAGAGGTTTTGTTATAAAGATTTTTTCCCAATTTGTTGCTTCCCTTCTCATTTTGGTTGCACTGGTTTTGTTTGTACAAACCCCTTTTAATTTAATATAATCAAAATTATTCATTTTATATTTTGCAATAGTCTCTATGTCTTGTTTGGTCTTAAAACCTTTTCTTCCCCCTAGATTTGACAGTTATACTATTCTACATTCACCTAATTTACTTATAGTTTCCTTCTTTATATTTAAGTCATTCACCCATTCTGAATTCATCTTGGTGTAGGGTATGAGATGTTGATCTAAACTAATCTCTCCTATACTGTTTTCAATTTTCCCAACAGTTTTTGTCAAATAGTAGGATTTTGTCCCAAAATCTGGGATCTTGATATGTAATCTTTTAAAGCCCTTTGGGTATACTTCCAAATTGCCTTCCAGAATGGTTGGATCAATTCACAACTCCACCAGCAATGCATTAGTGTCTCAAATTTGCCACATCCCTTCCAACATTTATTATTTTCCTTTACTTTCATATTGGTCACTCTGCTAGGTGTAAAGTGATACTGTAGAGTTGTTTTGGTTTGCATTTTTCTAATCAGGAGGGGTTTAGAACACTCTTTTATATGATTATTGATAGTTTTGATTTCTTCATCTGAAAACTGCCTATTCATATCCCTTGACCATTTGGAAATTGGGGGATGGCTTGATTTCTTGTAAATTTGGAAATTAAGTACTTTAAAAAGATTTTTAAATCCCCTTGTTCCATCATTTCTAGTCATGTCTTATTCTTTATGATCTCATTTGGAGTTTTCTTGGCAAAGATAATGGAATGGTTTGCCATTTCCTTCTCCAGTTTATTTTATAGATAAGGAAATTGAGGCAAATAGGATTAAGTTAACTTGTCCAGGGTAACACAACTAATAACTGTCTGATATCAGATGTAAAATCAAAAAGATGAGTCTTCCTGATTCCAAACCCAGCACACTGTCCCACTTGACTATTCTAATTCTTCATAGTTATAGACTTGCCCATTCAATTAAATTCTAATAATTATTTGGGGACAGAAAAAATGATAAATCCTATTACCTTCACATTCAACAGTAAGTCCCATGATAGATGGAAGCTTGAGAGCAGAGATACCCAAAACATGATTCATATAACCCTAGAATCATTGGCTCATAGACTTAGGAGCAATATTAGTGACCTTAAAGCAGACTATTTCTGTTGGGATACTGAAATAATTTTCTGTTGTCATCATTTGATGGGATCTCAGTGTGTGTGGAGGTGGGGAGAATTGCTACTCCAAAGATGTCTGGACCATCCATGACTTTCTTTTCATTTTTTCCTCTTTGTTCCCCTTCCACTCACTTATGATCATAAATTTTTCAGCATAACATGTTTAATTGTCTATTTTAAAAGATCTTGAAATTGAAGACTAAATTTTATATAATGAATGCATATGCAATCTCATTATTTAGTTTTCAGCTTTTCTTGGCTTAATTCTTTTTTAAAACTCTTACTTTCTGTATTACTTTCAATTCTGAGAGAAGAATTGGCAAGGGCTAGGTAATTGTAGTTAAGTGACTTGTCTGGGGTCACATAGCTAGGAAATATCTGAGATCAGATTTGAACCCAAATCTACTTGACTCCAGGTCTGGCACTCTATCTACATACAAACTTTCATCTATCATCTATCTATCTATCTATCTATCTATTTCCATATATATATATATATATATATATATATATATATATATATATATCACTTATATAGACACTACCAATGTGACCCTAGGCAAGTCACTTAATCCTATTTACCTCAGTTTACTCATTGATAAAATAAGCAGAAGGAAATGGCAAACCACTTCAGTGTCTTGGCCAAGAAAACCCCAAATGGGATCATGAAGAGTCAGACATGATTGAAATGCAATAATATCTATATAATATTTTAATGTTTGCAAAGCATTTTATACATTACCTCATTTTGCCTTGCAACAGATGATATTATTATTTTTATTATTACCATTACAGACATGAGGGAACTGAGGCTTAGAAGTTAAGTTACTTACCTAAGGTCACCCAGCTTGTAAGTCTCTGATGTAAAGTTTTAACTAAGGTCTTCCTGACTCCAAATGGAATAGTCTATTCACTGCACCATCTAGCTATGTCAGACATTATGTAGAATACAAAAGAAAATATAATCATGACTCTGACAAGCTTAAATCAGAAGATAAACTGACATATATGATATCATATCAAACAATATAAGATGTTAAGGGACTCCCTAAGTTATAAAAATCATACTTACTGTGAGATTTAAAATAGTGAAGCCCATAAACTGTAGTGAGTTAAAATGGTGGAAGATATAAATTGTGATAGATATAAGAGAGGGTGAGTAAATTTGACTGCAGAAAATATGTTTCACTACAGTGTCTTGGGTTTTAAATCAAATATAAGGTGGTCACCAGGGAAATATTCCCAATTATTCAAATACCCAAGTCAACTGGGTTTTATAGAGATTTTAATTAATACAAATGTGGAATTAAAGAAAAGAGAGAAAGAGAGAAAAAGGAAATAAGTATGAAGGGCCTTAAGCCAACATGGCCTAGACCTGAGTCTTAAGAGAGAGAGATCAGTCAGTCAGTCTTTTAACACTCACCACGAGGTCTGTCTAAGCAAGGATTCTAGTGACACCAGGCCAGCATCATCTCAGCTGCTTTTACCAGCTCCCTCCTCCATCTGAATGTTTCAGAATCAGACCTTCCTCAATCTGAATGTTTCAGAATGAGTCCTCCTCAATCTGAATGTTTCAGAATGACTCCCAGCTCTTCTCTGAGCTCTCATTTTTAAGGGCAAAATCTCCTATGTCACCTCCCCTAAGTTCTTCCATCTACCAATCACTGTAGATGTTTTCCAAAAGACAGCCCATTTTGAATTCGCAGCTGAGTAGATTAATCTCTTTAGTAAGTCAGAAAAAAATGCTGCTGTGTTGACTAATTTCATTAAGAGAAAACCTCTGAGTAAGTTTTCACCTTTTAGGTCTAAGTAGTTTACAAGTTTCCCCACCTTTATAGGCACTTAGCATCCCATTGTATCAATTCCAAAAATAGGCATGGCTCAAAGAACTCCTTTTCTTTATAAGTATGGTTTTCAAGTACTTTCATTGTTTAGCAAGGAGTTTTATGCCCTAAAGTATTCTTAAGTACGGGTGGAATAGAGGTCCTCCCATAGTAAGGAGTTTTCTCCCCTAAAGCAGTCCCAGAGATCCTCCCATAGCAAGGAGTTTTCACATTCAAGTAGAGTTCTCACTATCTGGTAGGGAATTATTTCAAGTAGGGAATTGGAGGATTCCTCAATGTGGAGCAAAATTTTTAACACTCATAAGTCTGTGAAATTTTAAGGTTTACATTACAGATGCCAAAGTACATACTGCCCCCTGCTTTAATCACTCCTCTCCCACCCCCCAATTTAGAAAACAACTAAGCTGCTCTGAATCAATAGCATCACCTGATGGCTACAAAGGGGAACTTGTCTGTTTCATATTTCTTCTCCCTCCTTTCTTTCCATTCAGGAGAATCAGTTATCTACCACACCACCTCTCCTCCATTTCTTATAGCTTTTATAGGTCTAGTTAATGGCACCTCAGGCAATCTTTTCATCTATAATGAAGGAAAATTTAAGTATATGAACTCATATCCTTTTCACCTATTCCCCCTGTCCCCACCTTCTAACTCTTTCTCAGTTACCTCAGGAACATTTCTCTCCTCTTTTTGTCCCATATGTGAGACAAAAAGCAACCTTAATTATTACTGATAGGTGTAAGATTAGTGTTAATGATACATCTGCATCAAAGAAAAAGAAGAATATACTTTTTGAAATGAAATTAGACATAAAAAGAATCAGTTCTATCAGCCTCTTAAAGACCTTGAAAGTCCCCTTTGGAATCTTTACAAAAGTTTCCCTCTACCTCCCTGTCTTCTTCTAATTAAACCTGCTTTTCTTAAAGCACCCACATTTAAGATAAGTGCCTACCATAATACTTGTATGAACTACCTCCTATGATTGTTGAGATTAAATGAGATAATGTTCAGAAAGCACTTAGTAGCCTTAAAATGCTAGGGAAATGTAAATTATTATTGTAAAAATCATGCACAGTCAATTTTCTTGTGTTTCCATTTAATTATTAATACTGCAACAATATTGTTCTCTTCTATTTTTCATTTAAAATGCACAGTATTTCAGCTACATTATGTGTTAAATGAGACTCTGTGGACTAGCTTTGGAAAGTAATCGTCATTTGTAACTTTGTTTCATTGGAAAAATTAGTTCTGAGTTCCTAAAAACTGACTTACAAATCAACTTGGGCAACCCATTTGTATGTTGGGACTTTATTGTACATAATGAAGTAGTATATTATGGTTCAGACTATATGTGCTGTAGAATTTTGGAGGAGATGGAAATGAGAGAAAGCTAGACTAGTTGGAAAATGCATCCTGCAGATGAATCTAAGCTGGCCTTTGAAGAATGAAGATATAGATGGATGGAGAATACAAGTAGTACAATGTGAGTCAAGGCATGGAGGCAACAATGAGCATGTTGTTTTTGTAGAACAATTCAGAGACTGACCTGACTACAGCAGAAGGTAAATACTGGGAATTAGTGATATGAGGAATCAGCTGGATTAAGATGGAGCCAGAGGAGGGAGGACCTTAAAAATCACACTGATAAATTTTGATTTGGTGCAGTAGGAAATGGAGACGCACTGAGTATTCTTGAGCAGAAGAGTAAATGGTTAAAGTAATTTTTAAAGACAAATAAATCTGGTAATAATAATTTGTGTACATTTAAGTAGGAAGAAACTAGAAACAGGGAGATAAGCTAGAAAGCTAAAATAGTCATCCAGCCAATTGTCAATAGAAGTGCAAAACAAATTATTAATCTCGTCTTCATTCTTAGATTGATTCCTGCATATATTTATAGCTGTGTATATATGTATAAATATATATAAATAAATTTATTTCTATATTTATTTATATACACACATATTT
Source organism: Monodelphis domestica (assembly GCF_027887165.1). Taxonomy (NCBI): domain Eukaryota; kingdom Metazoa; phylum Chordata; class Mammalia; order Didelphimorphia; family Didelphidae; genus Monodelphis; species Monodelphis domestica. The sequence goes on along the minus strand of NC_077227.1, from coordinate 127,879,667 downwards.
GTTTATAAAGATATATGTTTAATTTTATACATAATATATATCTAATTTAATCCATATATACATGTGCTTATATATATACATACATACATACAAAACACACATATACACATATATATTTCAGACCCATCCCATGTGTCAAATTTGAAAATCCTTTCTCTATAGTACCCCTAATTTCAATTCAGTATTTATATCCTTGTCTTTGATTCCTGAAAAAGCAAAACTATTAGCTCAACTGTACTTCTTCATAAGATCATAGGATTTCAGAGTCTGAGGAAACCTTAGGTATCTCATATAAACCCAGAGCCAAGATTTGAACCTAAGTCTTCTGACCTCAAAACCATTTCCCCATACCAAGATGCTTGAAAGCACCAAAACAGTGAAGAGAGAGGAATCTTTCTTTGATTCTTGGAAAGGCTTAAACTTAATGGCATTTCTGTGCATAGGATCAAGGAGGATTTTTACTGCAACATAGTGTTTCTTATTTTTTTACTTCTATAGTTCCATTCATCATTTATTTCCTCCCAACTTCTATTTCCTAGTTTACCAACATACCTTTATGTCCATCATTCATTCATTCAAAATTTACTAATGTATTGCCATATGCAAGGGCTTTGCTAAGGATTTCAAGAATAAAACATGATATCTCAATTGTTCAATGAGCAATTACTAAATACCTGCCGTGTGCCTGGCATTGAACTCATTATTGAACTCATTCCTGGGGAAACTTGGTTGCAGTAGGATTAGAGAACAAGATTTGGATAGGAGAGTGACAGCAGAGAGAGAATTAAAAAAAAAAAACTTGGCTGCATCCATTCCTTCCTCATTCAGATTGATTTCTGATCTCACCACTCTACTAATATTCACTCTCAAGTCAAGTCAGCAAAGCTGAGTATCATAAAGCAAGAGAAAAAATGGTTATTTAATGAAATAAAAACTTTTTGGTTCTTCTTGAAGAAAATATCAGAACTGAATGGAAAATTTGATCTACAAGAATGAGAAGAAACATAAGATAAACATGAAAGACCAGTCATAAAGTATTTAATATTTACTTCTCATATGGTTACCAATAACATCTTATTTCCTACATCAGATTTTGGAAGTTTTTGAAACTATGAATCAACCTCCCTTGCTAGAGAGGAAAAGATTAAAGATTGTTTTATACTTCCCAATAGAATGCAGATTCTTTAAAAGCAGGGATTGTTCTGTTTTGTCTTTGTATCCTTAAATCATTATACCTTGCATATAAAAAGCAATTAATAAAGAAGTGTTCACTGAATTGAACTGAAGATGAGAAAAGAATAAGGGACAATCAAGAGGGCAAGCTCCTGGGGGTAAGAGAAGAGGATGAAATCTAGGAAAAAGTAGAGTAGTTCATCTTTCCAAGGAGAAAGGCTACCTCTCCCCCCTTAAGTAAATAAGGAAAAGTTAGGTGAAGATGTAGAGCCATTTTGAAATATGAGACAAGAGAGGACTTGATAAATGACTCAATTTTCTAAATGATGAAGGGTAGTGTATACTTTTACCTCAATAATAGAAAAACTTGACTCTCTGATAAGAATCAATGAATCAAAGGTATGAACTAAATGTGAACAAGGCCTGGTATTGATTCAATCAAAGGAATTAAGTTGGAAAGACAAAATGGTCAAAATTGGAAATAGCGAAAATCAATGGATAAAATGCACTGGGATTGATTGAGTAAACTCAGTGTTGGCCTATGGGTCTTATATAAACTGGCAAGATAATTCAAAACCTGAGTATCTGGTTATGCCAGAAAAGAATAATTTCAAGCAAATCTCTAAAAGGGAGAATTGCTCTGAGCATGGGAAGAGACAGAAGAAGAGACTCTGTATCTTACTTGACCAGGGAAAAATCTAGTGAACTTCAAAAGATCTGGAAGATTTTGGACTTTTTCATTGGCGAGCTAACAGTGTCTTAGAACAGCTGCCAACAGTGTCTGCACTGGGAGTGAAGATAAACTAGACCTGCTAAGGAAAGGCAGCTTCTGGACCTTCAAAGGAATCAGCAAAGAGCAGCATCATCCCTAAAGACAACTTTGCAAAAGTCCCATGTAGTGAATAAAAGGACTTATTTACTCTTCTTTGCCATATATGCTCTAAGATAGAGCCCACTTTTCCCCAAACTCTGTATGTACTTATGGCAGAGTGTGGTCAAGGTTTGAAGACATATTTATGCAACTATTCTTACTATCTCACCTGAGAAACCTATTTCTAAAAGCTAATTAAATGGAAGTTGGAAAAGCAAATTTGGGCTAAGTTTAGAATAGGCTTCTCCAGAGGTGGTGGTATCTTCACTTGAATCCTGGATGACCATTTATCAGGAGTGTTGTACAGATGATTCATACTAGGATACATGCTCATATACCTAAAGTGCGTTAAGTGATCTCTGTGGTCTCTTTCAGTTCTGAGATTTTGCTTATCTTATTATCACAGAATCAGAGTTTTAGAGCTAAAAAGGACCTTAGGTCATTTGGTCAGATGGGGAAACAGATGAGTCCTAGAGAGGTTCAATCATGGATGAACCAGAATTTGAACATAAATGCTCTGGTCCCAAATTCAATGTTCTTAATTCTTTGAAGGACTCCATTTGACCATCTAGAAAATGTGCCACTCTTCTCCTTCCCAAGGTCAAAATAGATCAAAAGAGAATAGAATATGCACTAAAAGACCATTAGAAATCAACTAGATCAGTTATTTCAAATATGTAAAATGACTTTAGTTTTTTAGGACCAAAAGGCTAGAGAGAGATTAGTGGGAGTTGGTAATCATTCACTGTTAGCCTTCCCCAAGAACAGTGAAGTCCAGTAATTAAGGAGTTAGGTTTTAGCCTTTAGATGTAATCCAATGGGAATATTTGAACTGATCCCTGGAGGTCAGATCCCTCTGAAGTGCTGGGTTTATCCAGAGCTTGTGAAATTCCTCTAGGACTCAGCAAAATCTTAGGAAATAACATCTGGACTCTAGGAGAGTAGTCTGGGTACATTTCAGACACCATCCCAGGTGTTGAGAGGAGAAAGTACTTGAAGCAAGCTGTCAGCAGTAACACATTATCCCAGATGAAGGAGGGGAAGGAACACAGACATTCTTTCCTTTGAGTCTCTATGGCTACTAACAACCCATCCCAATCCTTCCTAACATGTCTCTTTCTTGGCAGTATGGTGAAGCTTCCAGTAAGATGGAAAAGTACCAGGAATTCAGGTTCTCCCCTTAATTCAGAAAATTGAATTCCAAGTTACCAAGTCTGGATATTTTCCTCCTTTTCAAACTATAGGTACAATCTAGTCTTGGGTCTAGTGGCTGGGACTATTCGGATGATTTCACTAATAGAGGTAACTCCCAAGTGAGAAAACACTCTACCAATGCTGATCAATACCTTCTCTGAAGCTTACATTCTTATAGAGAAGTGCCTGGACTAATGAGAAGTTAGATAAACTTGCCCAAGGCCACACAGGCAGTATGTATAAGAGGCAGGACTTGAAGCCAGATCACCCAGGCTTAAACTTTTAGGGTAATTTCTTTATTTGTAAACTTACAATGTTAAACTTCTTGGCCTCTGAAATCTTTGATTAATTGTATTGTTATTCAAAGAAACTAGCTGAAAACTATGAGTTTTTTGTTTTATATTACTAAAGAGTATCTTCACCCTTAGTTTTATAATTACTATAAAATACGAATTGGAAATTATATTAGAGAATTTTTCTAGTCAGCAGGAGAAAGTCTGCTGGTCTTCACCTCTCTACAGGGAGAAGTGTGAATTAATAAAATGTGTCTGACAGATTTAGCTAAAATGAAGACTATCATTTTTCTTGCACAACATCAACCAAAGTCTGACATTTCATGGAATGTTCATAGCCTATTTCCTTCCACTCCTGCAAAGAAGGGAGCAAGGTACATTTTTTCATCTTTTCTCTTGGTCATTATAATTATACAGTGTTTGATTTTTCTGTGATTTTTCCATTCATAAAGTGGTAGTCATTATTTATATTGTTCTCCTGTTTCTGCTTACTTCACTTTGCATCAGTTCATACAGATGTTTGCATTCTTCTTTGAAATTTAATTATTCCTCAGAGGATGGAAACATCTAGTTTGTTTCCAGTTCTTTACCATTATAAAGGTCTTGTTTATTAATATTGTGGAATTCATGAATCCTCTTGATAACCCACCTTATTCATTGTAGGGAGGTCTGATTGAATTTTGATTGTATTCAAAATCCACCCTCTAAAAGCAAGGATAAAGCTTTTCCACCATTGAGGTCATTCAAAGAATGCCAAAAACTTGAAGGTAATTCCAGAAAGAAATGTTCCAAAAACTGTTTTGAGTAATAGCAGTATTATTGGGATCTTGCCAAAGTGATTACTTTAGAAAGGACAACACTCAAATTGATTTATAAGGTTTTTATGTTTATTATTTCTTTATCATTTTTTCTACTTCTCTTTCTTCTTTTGAGGCAACCAGTTGATAGAGTGATGAGCCTGGATTCAGGAAGACAGAGGTTCGAATCTAGACTTAAATACTAGCTGTGTTATCCTCAGCAAGCCATTTAAGCTCTATCTGCCTCCATTTTTCTCAACTGTAACATAAAAATAAAAATAAAAATAAGACCTGCCCCAGAGTTGTGAGGAAGAAATGCGATAATAATTGAAAAGTACTTAGCATGAGCCTGGTGTATAGTAGTTGCTTAATAAATTCTTGTTCCCTTCCTTTCTTTTCCTTCTCTTCTTAAATAGGAGCTGACATTATGCTAAATTCTGGAAGTACAAATACAAGCAATCAAGACAATCTTCACCCCCAAGGAGTTTAGTTTCTAAAGAGGGAAGACATAAAGAAGATTCAGACATCATGGAAAGGAGATATATGGAAAGTAGTATGGAGGTCTGGTTCTGGGTAAAATAAGGTGAAAGCTGTTTTATGGGTGCAAGTGGGGCAGAAAAAGGAGAATCAAAGACCAAATAAAAGATTGTGATAGGGAAGAGATAAAGATGTTGGCTATAATATAGGCAGCATGGTAAGGAGATGGAAAGAAAATGCCAGATTCAAACCCCCCAGATCTAATGCTTTTTTCCAATAAATTATTTTAAGATAATAAGAATGTCAAGATAATATTCTTAATTAAGATAATAGGAAACATGGGGGGGGACTTCAAAAGTTCTTATGAATCAATGATCATAAGCATAGATTTAGACTTCAAAAAGATCTTAGTGGTCAATGGAACAGATTTAGACATGCAAGAGACCTAAAAGTTATTTTGTCTATACTTTTGCTTTACAGACAAAATACCAAAGCTTAGAGAAGGAAAATGATTTGCCCCAAATCACAAATAGCAAAAGCAAGGCTTATGAGGGATTGAACTTTTAGTCTTACCATCATTACCAGAATATCAAAATAAATAACAGTCTTTTCAAATCTGCCTACTCCTTACCCCATCTCCTGTGCATCAGTTCAATAATCAGCCTCATTTATTAGTCATATTATTTTCCTCCTCTCTGCCCTCTGAATGTGAATGTGGAATCTTACTCCCCTTTGCTAAGGGTAAAAAATAACAAGACTTAGCAAGAAATAGCAAGTCTAAAATTATCTGTTAGGTTCCCACTCTAGTCTGAGGACCTAATTTTCAAAACTAGCTCTTCTCACCTCACTGGGGCATTTTTATATTCCTCTGCAAAGCTCTTTGTCAGTCTAATGACATTCTAGTCAGCAAGTGAGGGACCAGCCCACATGATCTCTAGGTCTTTTTCAACTTCAAGTTCTATGATTCTGTGATTAGCCACTAATGAATGATTCTTTAGGAAATAGCTAAGGAAAGATAGCAGACTCATTACCATCTCCATTATTCATCATAGAAAAACCCATTGTTCCTAGCTCTGTTCTCTTTGGATAGGATGAGGCTTTGGGATTATCTAGGCTATTCTGCTCCCTGATTTCCATGATCATGAGAAATTGAGAGACAATTATACGTTCAGATTCAAGAGAGAATTTAATTCCCAGTTGTTGGCACTTGCTCATTGTAGCTATTGGGAAATTCCCCATATCTAGTCTTAGAAAAGAAAGATAGAATTCCTAGGAGGAGCAATGATACCTTATAATCCTCTTGTATTCAGTTCAACAAACATATCTGTCTAGTTGCTAACTGCATAGAATTCATCACCCCACCTCCTTTTACTCTTACCCCAATCTTACTACCATCTTCCCTAAAAATTCCAGATGTTACTTATAAATTTCAGCAGGCCGACTGAAGGAATGGAAGATGGACAGGATGCGGTGCTGGTTCTTCTCCATCTATACAAAGAAGTCAATTAACAACCTGAGTGCCTATAATATTGCCTATAATCCCTGAGTGTGGCACTATGGAGGATCTTATCTCTACTCTTATAGTCTTATTTCATTTTGTTTTGCATTTTATTTCTTTACTATATATTTCAAACTTCATAGAACCTTGAAGCTTTTCTAATTTATTGATATTTCCCTCATTGTGAAATGTAGTATTTGATATAAATGGATTCTTAAATGTTTGTTAAATTAAATACTAGAAAAGTAGAAGGTATGGACCCTGTCCCTAGGAGCTTACAATCTTATTGAGGAAGGAAGGGTAGCACATTAGTGAACCAAACAATATATAATAAAATACTCATATTAAGTGACAAAGGTATTAGAAAAAAGAAAGATCATCATGCCATTGTTGTCATCAGAATAGGCTTCTCAGAGAAGATAAGACCTAAGCAAGGTTTAGATGATGGATAAGCAAGAGGGTATTTCAGGAGAAGGAAATAAAGTGTCTGTGATTTCCACCAATAAGAAATACAGTCCAAGACTAGTGTCTAAAAGTGTCAAAATGACATGCCAATTCATAGAGTGCCTGATTTGTTTATTTCCCTCAATGACTTCATAAAAGGAAGACCTGAGTTCAAATTACAACCATCTTACAAAGATAGAAGAGTAATCTGAATATCATATTTGTTTAGCTTTGGAATAGAGATAGCTATACACGAGCCTCTTTACTCTTTGCCTAAAATACAATCCCCTCCTTCTAAATGTAAAAGAGAGCAAAAAGTCTGTAAAAAAATCTACAAATAAAAAGTGGGTTGATAATATTGACTTTTGCTTTTGCAATCTTTGGTAAGCATTAGTAATCATTACCTTTGTTTTGAAGTTCCACTAGACAAGTGAACTGTAAGAAGTGATCTACTCAGTCTGTGATGCACTGGGGATTGTTGGGAAGTGGTATAAGAAGACAGTCACATGGTATCATAAAAGTAGCACTGGGCTCCTTGGTTTCTAGCCCATAAGCCAGCATTATCTCTCTGTAAGGCTCTGGAAAATAATCTCTATTCCTTATTTTTCCTATCTATCAAATGGAGGAGGGATATGAATGCATATCCCACAGACTTCTCAAAATTGCTATTAAAACCAAATGAGATAATGCTTACTAAAGCATCTAAGAAAGAATAAATGGGAGAGAAGCAGCATTTCAATAGGACCCTATCAGGTTTGGCAAGGAAATAGAAGGGGTAGATTAGATGAGGATCAGAAGAAGGATGCTTCCCACAAAATGTGAACACCCTCTGCCAAAGATCCAGGCATTTCATGCTTATTACATCTATGCAAGGAAACATATATTTTAATCTACCTCACTACCCCCAACTGGGTCTTGATCTTCGTTTGGCCCAAGAAAATGAAGCCACATATATAATTGCTCTAAATTTAGGTCTATTCATGTTCTAGTATGGTTCCTTAACAAATTTTAAGGCTATATGGGTTTTTTTGAGAATTTTATTTAATTAGTCAATTTAGAACATTTTTCCTTGGATACAAGAATCATATTATCTCCCTCCCCTCCCACCACCCCTTCCAGTAGCTGACACACAATTCCACTGGGTTTTATATGTGTCCTTGATCAAAACCTATTTCCATGTTGTTGATGTTTGCACTAGGATGATCATTTAGAGTTTACCTACCCAATCATATCCCACTGACCGATGTATTCAAGCAGTTGTTTTTTCTTTGGTGTTTTTCTCTCTCTCATGTTTCCTCTGAATGTGGATAGTGTTATTTCTTATAAATCCCTCCAAGTTATTCTGGATCACTGCATTGCCACTAATGGAGAAGTCCATTACGTTCGATTGTGCCACAGTGTATCAGTCTCTGTGTACAATGTTCTCCTGTTCCTGCTTCTTTTACTCTGCATCAATTCCTGAAGGTTGTTCCAGTTCACATGCAATTCCTCCAATTCATTATTCCTTTGAACACAATAGTATGCCATCACCAACATATACCACAATTTGTTTAGCCATTCCCTAATCAAGGGCCACCCCCTCATTTTCCAATTTTTTGCCACCACAAAGAGAGCAGTTATGAATATTCTTGTACAAGTCTTTTTCCTTATTATCTCTTTGGGATACAAACCCAGCAGTGCTATGGCTGGATTGAAGGGCAGAAAGTCTTTTAGTGCCATTTGGGCAGAGTTCCAAATTGCTCTCCAGAATGGTTGGATCAATTCACAACTCCACCAGCAATGCATTAAAGTCCCAACTTTGCCACATCCCCTCCAACATTCATTAATTTCCTTTGCTGTCATATTAAGGCTATGTGGTTTCATACAGAGATTGATGTAATATACTCCCTGGCTTAATCTTCCCAATTTGTATTTATTCAAAAGTTGGGTTTCCAGAAGGGTGGCTGTTTACTCAGGTTCTAGGGATAACCCTGTGAGTTCATAGTCCTAACACCATAGCTCATGGGCATCCTTCCACTTTCATGCTTCCCATTAAGAATCAGCAATTAGGCATAATTAATTCTTAGCAAATGTATTTAGTAAGATAGTGTTGTAAAAACAGTAGGCACAAAATATTTCCCCCATAAACTTGGGTGCAATCTCTTATAAAGATACACAAAACCAAAAGAAGAGTAGGCTCAAAATTGGAATACAATGGTAGTGTGGCAAAAACAACTCTCAATTCCTGATACTGATGGAGTCCTGATAGAAATCCTTTCTCTAGTGACTTTTCTCACAGCTTCCCTTGGGTGTAGCATTTGTGTTGTGTAGATTGCTCAATTGGGTTGACTGGATCTGCTCCTCTCCATAGCCCCTGCTACAAAGGGCCACACTCCTTGAACCTGTTTCCTCTCTTTGGTGGCTGTTTCTCTGTATCCATGTCTGCTCCAAGTATGGGTTTCTGCATCCTTGCAGATACATTACTGATCCAGTAGCATCCCTTCTATGCTATAACCCATTCTTGACTCAAGTTCCATTCTCAATTCAAGCATGGACATGTTTACCCCTCATAAAAGGACCATAATATGGTGAACTACCACTTCATGATTACATCCTGGGGCTTTTGTAATTACATCAACATAAGAATGGAGATATGAAGGGAACCATGACTCCTTTACATAGACAAAGGGAACTAGGGCCCTTTGCAAGTATACCAGTCAGTCAGTTAACTTTTTACATTTGTTAACTGCCTACTTGGTATCAGGGGCTGTACTAAGCTCAGGGGGTGGTAGTAGTGGTGGTGGTGGAAAGAAGGACAAAAGACATTCCCTATCTTCAAGGAGCTCACATTCAAATAGGGGAGACAATGTACAAACAACTAATAAACCAACTCTAAACAGGATAGTTTGGAAATAATCAGCAGAGGGGAGACACTAAAAATAAGGGCAATTTCAGTAAGCAGCAGTCCCAGGTATCTTTGAATGTATCCTTCATTAGTAGTTCAGATAGAGTTAAACACAGGTTGGAAGAATTTCTTTGGAGAAAGAAGCTATACATATGAATATTCAATAGTTGCGCTAGTGTCTCCTCTATGTGACTCTCCTCCTCTGGGCAAATAGGCCTAATCTAATATGCTTTTATCATCTTTCATCTTGTGTTCTCATCTTATAAAGTGTGAAGTGTTTCTGGATGTTTCTGTGGGATCATAGGCTTACAAGACTTCAGAATTCAAACAAAAAATAGTTCAGACCAGAAGAGGGGTGCTGATGATGTTTTGTTCTGGATTCAGTTTAGAGATACTCATATGGTACAGCTCAACTCACAGAAGTATGAGATAGAAGAGAGAGGTCATCCTAGATGATAAGAGGTCCATTTCAGCACCAAAATACTCTAGGTATCCTAGAATATTAGAATTATAATGATCTTTAAAGATCTATCCCTACCCGTCATTTTACAAAGTAACAAATGGATGTCCAAAGAGATAAAGTGGTCTTCCTTGCATCACAGATGAGACTAGAACTCATTTCTACTTATTCCTAGTGTGATTCTCTTTCTACTTTTCTTTGGATTATCATTCCTGTGATGGACATACAGGTACTGGTACCATCTGCATCTAAAAAATTCATTGGGCTCACTTTACTTGTTTAGAAGACTTTTGGATTATTTGCAATTACACAGAGCTAGTTGGCTTTTGTGCTACTACAAGAAGCAAAACATAGGAAATCCAAAAACAATTCTTAAACACACACACACACACACACACACACACACACACACACACACACACACACACAGAGTGGATAATCAAAGAGTTGAAAACTGGGCCTGATCAACTTGCCAGTTTTATTCCTCAAGTTCACTATTAGCTAAACAATTCCAGCTCTAATTTCCCTAAGACAATTTTCCATTCATCTCTTCATTCCTGCTTTTTCACTTTCATATAACCTTGACAAACTGGATTGTTACCCCTATGCTATTGTGAACCTTAAAATTTCACAGACTTATGAATGTTAAAATTTTTTACTCCACATTGAGGAATCCTCAAATTCCCTACTGAGAAACATTCCCCATTTTGATGTGAGAACTCGCCAGGATCAGAAATGGGAGGACCTCTATTCCACCAGTACTTAAGAATGCTTTAGGGCAGAAAACTCCTTGCTAAACAAATAAAGTACTTGGACCCATGCTTATGATGAGGCAGGGAGTTCTTTGAGCCATGCCTGTTTTTAGAATTGATACAATGGGATGCTAGGTACCTAAAAGGGTCAGGCAAGTTTTCTCTTGATGAGATTAGTTGACTCAGCTGTGTTTTCTCTTGTTCAGACTTACTGAGGAGATTGGTCGACTTAGCAGGAATTCAGATGGGCAGTCCTTTGGAAAGCATCTACAGTGATTGGTAGATGTAGGGACTTAGGGGAGGTGACCATGGGAGAAAAACCCCTATATAAGAAAAAGCAGAATCTCTTGAAGATATATCCTTTTGGAGGAATTCCTTTTGGAGGATCTCTGATGAGTATCGCTTGGGAAGAATCTCTTGAGAGAGGCTCTGGAGAAGGGAAGCTCTTGGAGGACAATCTCTAAGGAGGTCTCACTGGAGCTCCTCTAAGGGGACTCTGTCCCTCTGGAGGCTCTGAAGTGAGGCCTTTTGGAACAGTCTCTGGCTGGAAGGCTCTCTGGTGAAGTCAGCTGAGATGGAGCTGGCCTGGTGTCACTAGAATCCTTGTTTAGGCAGACCTTGTGGTGAAAAGACTGACTGACTATTTCTCTCTCTTAAGACTCAGGTCTAGGCCATATTGGCTTGAGGCCCTTCATAATTATTCCTTTCCTACTCTTTCTCTCTTTCTCTAATTCTTCATTATATTATTAATTAAAAATCTCTATAAAACACAGTTGACTTGGGTATTTGAATAATTGGGAATACTTCCCTGGCGACCACCTTATATTTGATTTAAAAACCAAGATACTGTAGTGAAACATATTTTCTGGGGTCAAATTTACTCACCCTCTCTTATATCTATCACAATTTATATCTTCCACTATTTTAATCACTACAGTTTAAGACCTCAATCATTTTAAATCTCACACTATGGAAGGGATGTATTACCAAGTTTAGGCAGAAGGCAATGCTGACAAATGCACTGGAGACTGAATGACTTCTTCATTTCTTAAAAGAGCCTTCCACCTTCTAATGAAAAGTTTTTTGGGATCATCCACCCACTCCTTGACTCTTAAGACTCAGGCATATATTTTATCAGCAATGCTAGGGCCTACTAAGCATGCTAACTTATTAAGGAGGAGGCTGGTCCTTTCTTCTAAAATCCCAGGGTAGCCATACAAGTAAGCAAGTTACCAAACCCCTATACACTTTGTCTTGGCTTGTGATCATAATATACATAGGTAATTTCCTTCAATGGGACCCAATGGAATTGTGTACTGCCTTTGTAATGCCAGCCTTTAATATTCCAGCAAATATTAATACTATTACAATTCTGTTCATTATTATATAAATATAAATATCCCTTCAGTCAAAAAGTATTCTTCAAAATGTAACTCTATGTACTTAAAGTCTTGCTTAAAAATTAGCCTATAATATAGAGATATTCAGGTATAGTCATTGTATATGCAAGACACCGTGATGAACAACATAGAAGATATATAGATGAATAATGCAGGATTCCTCTGCTCTCACAGAAATTATCGATCAATCAAAACACATTTATTAAGCATTTACTATGTGCCAGGCCCTAGGGATACAAAAAAGAAGCAAAAGACATTCCTTGTCTTCACAGAGCTTACAATCTAATGGAAAGACAACATGCAAACAAATCTTTACAAACAAGCTCTATGTAGGCTACATAGGAAATAACAGTGGGAAGGCATTAGAGTTAAGAGAGGGGTTAGGAAAGACTTCCTGTAAAGAGTTGTGATTTTAGTTGAAATTTAAAGGAAGCCAGAGAAGCCAACAGGCAAAGTAGAAGAGGGAGAGCATTCCTGATATGAGGACAGCCAGAGAATATGCCCATAATCAAGAGGTGGATGTAGAATAAGCCAGGAGGCCAGTGTCACTAAATTAAAGCAGATGTGGTGAGGGGCAACTAGGGGGTTCAATAGATAGAGAGTCAGGCCTGGATACAGGAGGTCCTGGGTTCAAATCTGAAATTGATTTCCTGGCTGTGTAACCCTACACAAACCACTTAACCACCATCACCTCACCATTACTGCTCTTCTGCCTTGGAACCAGTACTTAGTAGGTAAAAACAAGAAGAAAAGTACTTGGTGGAAAGTAAGGTGCAAGAAGTTTGGAAATGTACTAGGAGAGTACTAGACTATGAAGGGCTTTGAATGTCACAGAGGATTCCATATGTGATTCTTCAGGTCTCAGGTAGCCACTGGAATTTATTGAGTGGGAGGGTGACATGGTCAGACCTGTGCTTTAGGAAAATCACTTTGGTGGCTGAATGGAGGATCAGTCAGACTGAAAGGAGACTTGAGACAGGCAGACCCACCAATAGGCTCTTACAATACCTGTGATCCAGCAGGAACGATAAGGTATGTATATAAATCAATATCATATAAAATGGATTATGGCAAACATATTAGAGAGTTCAGACATTTGAAGAAACACAACTCTTAGGGAATCAGGAAAGGCTTACATCTCATTTAACTGAATCAGTGATGAAGAACATTATGTAGTGTTCTTGCCTATTACTGCTCAGAAATGGGCATTTCTATGGAGAAAATGCAAAATTTCAGTGATTTACAATGGCATATTCTATCAGTTGCAATGGTTATTTTTCCTTATTTTGTTTGCCTGTTTTTAGATATATTTTATTTTCTCTTTGTGGAGTTGTGTTGCATGAGTCTCACATGACTGGAACCCCTCAATACCACTCCCCTAGGCTCAATAGGAATACTATCGAAATATAGAACAAACCTCTATTCAGTACATTTTGTACCAATAAATCAAAGAGAAAAGCTTTTAATTCAGATAGAATAACAAAGTAAAGAACAAGAAAAATCCACCCCCATCCCAAAGAAACACAATCTTGCCCAGATTCTTCTGCTGCTATTGGAAGAAGATTAGAGATGGAGCAATCCTCAAGCAACTCTTGCTCATAGAGTGAGTTCCTGCACATTTGGAACAGCTCACCTGGTTCCATCTCCAAGCATTGCTTCAATGCTGCTTCATTTTACTTTCATTGCTGCTGTTTCTCCTTGACTTTAATATTACCATTTTCACTTTTCCACAAAATTGTTGAGTTCCTCTGTTAAATTGCAGTTGCCATCTACTGAGGGCTTCTTCTTGCAGCTGTTGCCATCAGCAGCTAAAGCTATCTTTGACTATTAGAGCTTTTTCTTGATCAAAGAGAGTGTTATGATTAATTTCCAAAGCTACCTGACAGAAAACTTGACTAGAGATAATCAAGATAGTTTCAATGTATTAATCAGGCCATGGGTACCTAGCTGGATCAAAAATTCAGATCAAGTTCCATTTTTCCTTAACCACATGTATTGCCTTTAGTGGCAATTCTCTTGGGACAACTTTGACATTTAAGTTGAGATTAGTAAATTCTTATCAACCCTTGTTATTTTCCTAACAGCTAGTACCAGAGCCATGCAAATTACCCTAAAGTTTTGACAAGCTTGCCTCAGGGAGGCACTTAGTAACACTGGAAAGGGAAGAGCAGCAGTATAATTGATCTTTTTTTTTTTCAAATCATATTGGCATCAAGACAGAAGAGTGGTAAGGGCTAGACACCTGGGGTTAAGTGACTTGCCCAAGGTCACATAATTAGGATATGTCTAAGGCCAGATGAGCCCAAGAACTTTAGTCTCCAGGCCTGGTTCTCTATTGTTATTTCACTATCCACTGAACCACCTAACTACCCCTTATAATTGACCTTTGATCCGTATTACTATAGCTGCACCCAAGTCAATAGAACCCTTGAATTTGCTTATGTGTTAAAACAAAAGTTATTAAGAGAGAGACAGACAAAGACACACACACACACACACACACACACACACACAGAGAGAGAGAGAAAATAAGATAGAAACAGCAAGAGAAAGAGACAGCTATAGAGACAAACATACAGAGACAGAAATATAGCTTGCAGTGACAGGGCCTGTCTAGCTACATCTCATTTGGAGAAAACCAGGAGACAAGGCTCATCACAGAAGCTGGGTATAAAAATATAAAAATATTTTCCCCTAGGAAAGCTGCATAAAGCAAAAGATGTAAATTCCATGTGAAATTCAGGCCAGTATTATTATGTCAGTATTGACATATTTTCCTCTACTGCTTAAACCACGTATTTTTTTGTACTTCCTATAACTTGTTTCTGATTCATTCACTATCATCTGTCATCTGCCTCTGATCTTTCCTATTCCCTGGTCCAGCCCAATGAAAAGCCCCCAACTATTCTCTATGGGTAGGGTAGGATGGAATAACAAAAAGTAACCCAAAATGGAAGTTAGCAATTCACTTTACAATGGACCATACATACAGTGTCACATTTACCAAGGTTACCCAGATCACAATTTACAAAATCTGCACTAGAACCCAGGACTTCTGACTTCAAAATCAGGGAAGGAATCTTTCCATTATATTGTTTTTGTTCAGTCATTCAGTAGTGTCCAACTCTTCATTACTATAGCTATCTATGGGGTTTTCTTGGCAAAGATACTGGAGTGGTTTGCTATTTCCTTCTCCAGTGGATACATACCACACTATCTCTTATCTCTATGATACTAGTTCTGTCTTCCTTATTTCAGTCACATCTTTCTGTCACTAGCATTATAAAAAGGTTCCCCAATGTGGTTTTTCATTCACATTCATTAAGTGTTTTCTTTAAGTGAGACGTTTAGCTAAATTGCATGAAATAAGTGCCTACACTGGCTAGTACCTGGAGAAGGAATGGCAAACCGCTCCAGGATCTCTGTCAAGAAAACCCAAATGGGGTCATGAAGAGTTGGATATGACTGGAATGACTCAACATCAACAATGGGTGGTACATATCATGTAGACTTAAAGCTTAAGATTGACCTGGCAAATTTTGAAGTATCTTTATGTTTTCTTACATTTGGAGAAGGGGTGTATGGGGTGCTCAGGGAGGAGTAGTATCTCTAGTATGGAGGGCTTGTCATGCCCTCCTAGGGCAGCTCTCCAGCCTCTGACCCCCACCTGACACCCAGCTCTCACTTGTGGCTCCCAGTAGCTGCTAGCATGCTGCAGCAGCCACACCCCAGGCATCGGCTTTGACAGGCCAGCCAAACCTTGTGAGGGTAGCCATCGGGTCCTCGACCCCTGGTGAACCAGGGCTTTGCTCACCCAGCATGTGAAGACTGCTTCAGCAGAACAGGCAGAAGAAACCAATAAGAAGGTTCAACGGCTGAGATGGCGATGCAGCAAAGCACTGTGGAGTGCTCAGGGCGTGTTGGAGCACAAAGGACAACACGGTCATCCAATGCAGCTGAGGAAGTCTCCAGGCGTGATGACTTTTCGTGCCACTGGACCCTGCTTCCAATGCTGAGAGAGTGGGACTGTCTCTGTGCACCGACTTTTCCACTTAAATCTCCTTCACGCACAAGTGTCTTTGTGCACACTCATCTATCATAGATGAAAGCACACAAAGACAATCGTCATCCTCCGTTACAGAGAGACTACTACTATTACATTTGGGGAAACTCTTTATAAGGCTGGAGGCAAAGTGGATGGAGAGCTGACCTTGAAATGAGCAAGACCTAGGTTCAAGAGCTGCCTCTCCCACATACCAGTGGCTCTCTAAAGTGATAGGTTGCCAGGGAAAGTACTCACTTGTGTTGGTAGAAGAATCCCTCCATAGCACTGAAATCATAGGGGTTCAGGCCCTATGATAATAATAGTTTAATAGTTCATGACATCATCTGCTTTTTAATAAGAATGAAATTCAGAATATATAATAAGCCTTGCCAAAAAAATGGGAGGGAAAGCAATTGTAGGGTAGAAGTTTGCTCTAACTCAGCTCACTAAGGATACCAACCCTTTTTTCATTCTGAGAAGTCTGAAAGAGGGGGTGCTTTATAAACTATGTATAATAATAATAATTCATTTTTATGTAGTGCTTTAAGCTTGTACAGCACTTACTTCTAAACTCCTGTGAAGTACATAGTACCATTAATATCATCATTATAAAGATGTGAAAACTGAAGTTCACATAGCTGGGCTTTAAACCTAAAATATCCTGACACAAAGTCCCGGATTATTTTCAACTATGCCACACAGCTTCTCAAAAAGAGTTCAGGCCAGCTCTTTGGGAGGTGGGGTTAGGGTACAGGAAAAGAAGATTCTTGCCCTTGACCTGACAAACCCCATAGCTCTTAGCTCTGCCTGCTTCATATAAGACAGTGATACCAGTGCATTTACTGACTTCGGTGAGCAGTTAATACCCACAAGCCACAGTCAGATAAACTCATCCACTTCTGTCCAAGAAAGCAGAGGCTTGAATACACTCCAGCAAATGTTTTCTAGACCTTGGCTCTAACCCTGATTAAAGCCAGATCCATCTGACTTTGCCATCTCTCTGGGAGCCTCGCACAGAGCGTCTCCTCTCAGGAGGAGAGGCTGAGGCCGAGGAAGGAGGCACGTCCCATTCTGGGAGTGGCGAGGGCACATAGACCTTCTGCTCAGCTTGTAGTGTACACTGGGAGGTCCAGGGCTCAGGGTACACGTCTGAAGGCACTAGAACAAGAGCTTACTTGATACAGGGAACTTCAGGACTTCCAGTTCTTTCCCCCAGAGTCAGTGTCCCAGAGTCTCTGCCCATGCCAGATTCCTGTGGTAACCCATATCTTGGCAGGGTAGCTGAGATGAGGTGTCCATTGCCATCTCTCCCCGCTCCTAGGTACACTGCCCCCTCGTCCCACACACACAAAAAAGAAATGGGAATGTTACTGAACCTCAGAGTCATGCAAATTTTTCAACAACTTAACAAATTGCTTTAATTTCAAGACAAGTATGTTTTTCATTTAGAGCAAGCAGCATACACGTAGGTAAACTTGGACACACATTTATCTCTCTTTTCCTTGACTAAAGGAGCTGAATGTACCTTTAGTCTGAATGGGTCCTAAACGACTCAGTGAATATCCCCACATACCTGTCCAACAGGGCCCCTGAAGCCCACTGACCTGAGCCAAGAGCAGCTATCAACTCTCTGAGAGACATTGCTAGTGCTCACTTTTTCATGGGCCATCCATGGATCCTCAAGCAGTGCAATTAGTTGTATTAGACCCAGCTAGAAATACAATTCAGACCCCCTACTGGCTTTCCTCTTCACAAAGGTACATGCTGTCTCTCTTATAATAATTAACATTTTAGTGATATTTTACATTTTATAAATCAGTTTACACATGCTGTCTTATTTGATCCTGACAACTACCCTCTGAAGAAGGGCTACTATTATCCCCATTTTGCAGATGAAGAAACAGCCTCAGAGAATTTAAGTGACTTGCATAGAGTTTAATAGCTTGTAAATGTCTGAAATAGAATTTAAATAGTAAATTGTCTTTTTTATCAACACAAACATCACTAATATACATAAACATTTCAACACAGAAAGGACAAACTAGAAATAGACACACATTACCACCTTATATGGAACTTTGGGCATCTTACATTCTGTTTTTAAGATTTTGAATTCATTTAAAAAGAATAATTATTTGTTTTTTCTCCCCTCCTTTCCTTTCTACTGAAAAGAAAAAAATAAGTAAATAAAAACTCTTTCATAAATATGCAAAGTTAAGCAAAACAAATTTCTGTACTAACTATATCAAAAAAATATATATGTCACTCTGCACCTGGAGTCTATCACTTCTCTATCAAGAGGTTGGTAGTAGGCACCAATCTTCTTCATTTTTTGGTCATCTGGAATCATTGCTGTCCTTTGCATTGATTAGTGTTCTTGGATCTTTAGGAGTTGCTTATCCTTATTGTTCTTTTAGTTCTGCTCATTTTCCTTTGCATCCATTCTTTTAAGTCTTCCTAGGTTTCTCTGAAACCATTCTTTTTTTAGTCATTTCTTGAATATAGTTTATAGCTTTGCCAAGAAAACCCCAAATGGGGTCATGAAGAGTCAGACATGACTGAAATGATTAAACAATAAAATAAATCCTTCAAGGATGGGGGGAGGCAAATTATTAAAGCTATACTTCTATAATATACTATATCTTAAAATCTATTTTTTACATCAAATTTCTATATATTATTGGGGATGTGTGTGTGTGAGTGCCAAGTAGATCTCTGTATAATAAAAACAAGGACAGGAGGGTGAAGTTAAATCACAAAAACAAAAAAGAGAAAAAAAGAGCAATGTCTGACAATCCAAAAGAAATGAGATCTTATGCTATTGGCCTAAGGAATAGCCTCTATTTTTTTTAAACCCTTACTTTCCATCTCAGAATTGATACCAAGCAGATCTCAGATCTATGATACCAAGCTAGGGTATTATGGTTAAATGACTTACTTAAGATCTTACAGTTAGGCCATTTCTGTGGCCAGCTTTGAACCTGGCACCTCCTGTCTTCAGACCTAGCATTCTATCCCTTAAGCCACCTACCTAGTCCTAACTGTTACTTTTAAAAATATATATTTTTTCTAATGTAAGGGAATTAGAGAATTTTACAGCTGGGAAAAAATCTGAGAGAACAATTAGAACACTAACTTAAATTTTCTGATGAGGAAAGGCCTGGAAAGAAAGGTGACTGGCCCAAGGCCCCTCAATGAGGTAGTTAAAAAGAAAGATTTCCAGAGGCCAGCATCCTTTCATGTTTAAGATGCAGCCTTTTCACTTTAATTTGTTCCCCATATTTCCCTCATGACAGAGTGAGGTTTAATTGTACAATTGAATGAGCTATGTCTGCTAGATGTTGACAGAAGCAGAAAAGAATGAATGAACAAAAAATAATTATTATGTACCAAGAAATATGCTCAGTATCAGGAAACAAATATACAAGCAAGACAGTCCATGCCCTTGAAGAGCTTACATTCTAAAGGGGAGATTGCACATAGAGGGGGAGGAGTAACCAAGAAAGGGGAGTTATGGTCTGGGAAAATACAAAGATGCTGAATGAAACAATGTACTCATCACACACTTGGTTGCCACACTATCCAAGAGCAATGGCAATGTAGATTTGAATATAGTTCTCAGATGAAAAAGTAACAGTGTGGGTAGCTGGGAGATCACATAGGGTAGAAAATATCTAGGTGAATAGGAAGTTTCATGACCTCAGAGGGGATCGAACCAAATTTCTAGGCATGGTCTCTGAAAGTTAATCTAGAGGCTGGAGCGTCATCTAGCAAGGGGCAATAAGGTGGAAAATGTGGGGGGAGAAAGGGTAGTAAAAAGGAAAATGAGTGAAAAAATGTCAGGACCTACCTGTATCCTCTTACTTTCTTTTACTTTGGGGTGGCAGTAATTAAAAAAAAAGAACAAGGACACAGGGAGGTCCTGATAATTAGGTGGTTCAGTGGATTGAGAGCCAGTCCTAAAGATGGGAGGTCCTGGGTTCAAATATGGCCTCAGACACTTCTGAGCTCTGTGACCCTGGGCAAATCACTTAATCCCAATTGCCTAGCCTTTACCACTCTTCTGCCTTGGAACCAATACTTAGTATCAATTCTAAGACAAAAAGTAGGGGCTTAAAAAAAAGAGTAACCTAAAATATACTGCTACCCTAAATTAAAGTAGCCACATTTCTCACCAGCTAGTGTGGAATCAGGTCTGAGTAGATTAAATTCTTATGATAAGACCAAGCTCTACACATATTGAAATATCAACAGAAAAATAACTAGCAATTACCCTATCAGTGGAATAGTCACACTCTGGGAAAGGCTGAGGAATGACCTAATATATTTTTATATTTTGTCTCATCATACCCACAGAAAAATTTTGCAAAGTGACTCTCAGTCCATTATCACTGGAAAAACTCCTCACCATATACTTCTGAAGTAGAGAAGAAATTATTCTTAAAAGTCAGCTTTAAAAACAGATTTTAATTAAAATGCCTTTAAAAATGAAACTATATAAATACAAAATGTCATCAAAGTCTTAGTGAGGTTTTAAAAATAATTTTTAAATGTTTGAGTTCTAAATTCTCTCCCTCCAGCCCTCCTCCCCAATAAGAAGGTAAGCAAAATGATGTCCATTATAATGTGAAGCCATGCAAAACATATTTCCATGTTGTAAAAAAAAGAAAGAAAAATAAAATGTAAAAATATGCTTTAATCTGTACTCAGAACTCACCAGTTCTCTTTTTGAAGATTGATAGCATTTTGAATAATGAGTCCTTTAGAACTGTCATGAATCACTGCATTGATCAGAGTAGCTCTTTCACAGTTAAGCATCATTAAAATGTTGCTATTAGTGTGTACAATGTTCTCCTAGTTCCGCTTATTTAGCTTTACATCAGTTCATAGAAGTCTTCCCAGATTTTTCTAAGCTGATCCCTCTCATCATTGTTAAAGCATAATAGTATTCTATCACAATCATATACCACAAATTATTTAGCCATTCCCTAACTGATGGGCATCTTCTCAATGTCCAATTCTTTGTCACCACAAAAAGAGCTGCTTTTCTAAGTTTAGGTCCTTTCTTTTTTCCCTTGATCTCTTTGTGATACAGGCTTAATAGTGATAATTCAAGGTCAAGGGTTATGCACAGTTTTATGAGCTTTTGAGCATAGTTCCAAGTTGTTCTCTAAAATAGTTGGATCAGTTTACAACTCCACCAATAGTGCATTGGTATAGCTATTTTTCCGTAACCCCTCCAGCATTTGCCTAATACAGTTTTGTTACAAAAGTTTAAACTTATAGATTATTTAGAAGTATTTTAAAGAAACATTTAAACTCAGAAATGACTGTTGAAATAACAATTAAAGCTCCCAGATTTACAGTAGTAGAGACAATATGTTGCGAAGCTATCTCATTTTTTTTTTTTACAAAATTCTCAATTATCTCAATTCTCAATTATCATCATTAGTGGGGGTTAATTCTTGATTGCTAAAGGTTTGTTGGTGGTTTGAACAAGAAAGAGAGACAACAAAAAAAGACAGACAGAAATAGAGACAGGGATAGAGAGGCAACCTGTTTGGATATTTACCCTCTCTATGAAAATAACCAAGTGGCTAGCCTCATTATCCTTTCCTCTACTCCCTTTAAGGAGCTGGAATCTGCCTTACAGAGAAATTTGGAAGATTCCACAAATATATATTAATGCCTCCCATGAAAGCCACATTTAAAAGGGCAGAAAACACCTTGTATTTTAATAATCTCTGGCAATTCAGGGCAGCTTTATGGCATAGTGAGTAGAGTGCCAGGTCTGGAGTAGAAAGTACCTGAATTCAAATCTGGCCTCAGACACTTCCTGGCTGTGTAATCCTGGACAAGTCATTTAATCCCAAGGGCCTAACCCTTATCTCTCTTCTGCTTAAAATTGATATTTAGTATAGATTCTAAGAAAGTTTTTTTGTTTTAATTTTTAAATTTAATTTTAATAAAATAACTATCTCTGGCAATTCTAGGTATTTAATTATTCCTGTAACCTATAGCTTAGAATTCAGTTCTGAGTGTGCATAGCTCTATTCACTCTTAAGTATAAATTTATTTCTTCATTGTACTATATTTTCACAAGTCACTCCTTGGTTCATTTATCCACTCTTAAAACTCTGCCATACCATACCAGAATGGAACATATGAAATTGATGGGGATGGGGAGGGTGTGTGTGGGAAGAACATTTCATAAAAAACAGTATAGTAAGATAAATCAAAGAAATCTAATTAAGTAATAACATTCTCAGTAGCCACACCAAGTGTTTATCCACCTCCATGTGGTCCCCAGTAAGATTTGCCTGACCCCTAATTAATTAATTCACCCAGAATTCACAGCCTTGAAGGAGTTGAATACAGTCAAACTCATAGCACCTATGTTACAGATCTGTATCAGTAGCACTGTCTCTGCTGAGGCATTTACCAATCCATCTTGATGCAGTTATCTGGAGTCTATCAGATATTGGCGTCTTTCCACATGGGTACCTGAAGTATGTAGCATAACCAATGCTGGCTCTTTTCCACACTGCTGTGATCTGTGCCAGCATTATCTACTACGTGTGCTTGTCTCTGGTGTTCCTGCCACTCATTCACAACTCCTGATTGCCCTGTTTCCTCACTTCCAGTGCTCCCACTCTTTCTCACTTTTTATAAATTGTTTAATTAAAATTGAATTTTAAATTAAAATACTCAGTTAACTCTCTCCCTCTCCTCCCTCCATTAGAAAAGGCTTCGCCACCACATCTTCCTCCTTGTGAAACTCTGGCAATCTCCTTTAAACCACATGATCGAATTAGAAGAAACCTACATCTGGAATCAGAGGGCTTAGGATGAAATCCTGCCAATATGGTGACTAGGAAAAGTCACCATGATATGAATTTCTAGCAACATAGTCCTGAGACTTCTACACTGTGATCAAGGTCCTATCCACCCTATGGCTCATTAGCTTGTGGAAATTTAAATTCTCCATGACCACATCCCTCTACACTTCAGTCAACTTACTGAGTATACTCTAAGTGACAAATGAGTAGTAGAGACAAAAAGTACTTTAAGAATTTTTAAGAAGAAGCAATAAATCATTGTGGGCTCAGACAGGTCAGGAAAGAGCGTGGGAGAAGTGGGGCTTGAATGAAAACTTGAAGGATGATTAAGATATAAATAACAAGAGAAGGAACAGGTATATGGGGCAGTGGAGAAAACACTATACCTGGAATCAGGAAGACCTGAGTTCAAATCCAGCCACATATGCTTACTATGTGACCCTGGGTGAGTCACTTAACCCTATTGCCTCAGTTTCATCATCTGTAAAAAAGAAGGAAATGGCAAAATACTCCAGTACCTTTGCCAAGAAAACCCAAAATGGGATCAGGAAGATCCCATTCAGTACATGAATGAAAGAACTAAACAAAAGAAGAGTGGAAATAAGGGCATGGGAAATTTGGAAAGGTTTGAGCAATGCCTTCTTTAACTGGGGGAGGGGAGGAAGGGAGGGAATTACCTGGTTTTTTAATATAAAAAATAAATTGTTTAATTAAAAAAACTAAAGATATGAATTCACGAATTGTAGTATGGGCCAGCTTGGCAGTTTAGAGAGAAAAGGACACAACAATCTGGCTAAAATAGTGGACTTGTCTAAGAAAGTAGATAATAATATTGGGGAAGTTACAGACTAGGCTCACCAAGGATTTGTGCTCTTTCTTATAGCTAGTTTGGAAACCTTGAAGACATTTTGGGGAGAGGGATCTGGAGAGATATTCTGCAGTGATATATAGGTTGACTTTGCCTGAGGGTGTAGGAAAAGTGGGAGATCAGTTAGGAAACTGCAACAATAATCTAGTCCTGAAGTGATAAAGAGTAGCATGGTGGTGGTGGTAGTGGTGAGAATGGAAAGAAAGGGATAAATGTGAAGGAAGGATCAGCATGATTTTTATTTTATTCTTTCTGTATGTTCTTCCTTTCCCACTTTAGTGAGGTATAAAGAATTATTCCCTAAATTAAGGCAAGAAATCAATAACACCAATTGAATTCTTACACCTTTTCTCTTTGGAGTAATTTTTACCTAATGAAGCCCTGATCTCTAACCTCAAGAAATTTGGGTCTTTATGAAATCTTCTCTAGAGAGATAATCTATCTGAGAACTCACTTGGCAATGCTTACTACAATTCAAAGCATTTCTTTACATTGATATGCTTTTGTAAAAGAACTGACCACAGTGACTTTTGTCCCCACCTTGGACTCTACTTCAGACCTGAAAAATAAACCTGTCCTAGCTTAATCTCTCTCTGTCAAAGCAGGGAGGAGGGAATGAGTGAGTTAGCATAAAAATAACTGAAATGAGCCCAACGTTTGATTGCTATTCCTCCTTCACTAAGTGAGGCTGGGAAGAGAAAACCAAGCTTCTGAGGTTGCTATTGGTCAATATAGCACAGCTTGGAGTCAATTCAGAATAATATGGCAGTACTTTGTCTAAATCCTAGTTAATGTAAAAGGAGATGTGGGGGAGAGAAACTAGAAAAATTTTCCTGTTATGTGCTTTCTTCATTATAATATGAAGTATAGATGGGGAGAGGTGATTTGACCCATAGTATTGCTGAGTCTGTGAAATAGTAAGGGGTTATACTGTTCAATGGACCACCCCTTTCAAGCTACTAGGTTAGAAAATCAGGAGTGACCTACTTCATAGATTGACACTCTGATGGAGGAAGTCTTCACATGCTTGGAGCAGATATCCTCCTAACTCAATGACAGGTCTGAAACTTGTTGGTTACCCTTAACCTGGTTTAGTCCACCCACCAAGGCAGTTTTACTGAGATGTGGCTGCTGCCCATACTACAGCTTCTTGGAGCCACAGGAAAGAGTTGTGTGATAGGTGGACACCAAAGGTAGATGAGCAATTCCTGAAAAAGGCTGAGCAAGCCCTCACATCAGAGGTGCTAGTTTTCCCAGGTACCCCATAACAAAGAAAGACAAAAGATAGTCCCTGCTCTTGGGGAGCTCAATAGACAAAGAGATAATATAGGAACAGCTATGTATAAACAAGGCATATACATGATAAAATAATCTATAGAATGAAAGGAAAGATAATCTACAGAGTGAAGGCACAAGATATAAAGAGGACCAGGAAAGATTTCCTGCAAAAGATGTACACAATCTTTTTTGGGGTCATAACTATAAGAATGAGATGCTAAAAGCATCACTGCCATTTGATAACGAACATCCTTGTTGGCCTATGAACCCCTTCACAGAATATTTTTCAAAATTTAAAACAAAATATTCAGTATAACAAAGGTTAGTGACAATAAATGTGATTTTTTTTCTTCCAAGTTCATAGCCCTTGGAAATCTATTCATAGACCCCATGGGGATCTATGGATCCCATGTTAAGAATCACTGTTCTTTAAGCAAATGGTTCAGCACTATTTAGACAACTGTGGCTGCAGGAAGAAGGTTCCTCTAAGTCCCAGAGTTGTCTTAAAATCTGTGTCCCAAATAAAACCCATCTCTGAAGTTGCGACAGTCCTCTGGGGCACAAAATGGCACATAAAATATGAGTCACAGTTATTCACTAAGTAATATGACAAATTATCCTTCATCCTTCTGGACTTTACCTCTACTTTACCTGCACTTCTTCAGAGACCCAATCTAAGCCCTCTAATGTGACCTAAATTTGCAGTGGAGCAGGAAACAGATTCTGAAGACAAAACAAACAAACAAACAAACAAATATCATAATCCTCTTTACTTCCACAAGAGTTCAATGGTTCCTTCTTAATCCTTCCAAAATTGTGCTGGATACTGGATTCATCCTAGTTCAAATCTCAATTCAAGAGGCTGGATCTGGTTACTCTCACATTCTCTCCAACCAACCCTTTCCCATCTTATCTGATCACAGAGGTTTCTTTTCCTTTGGTTTTTCATACCTAGAGGTCAAACACTTTTTCCTCCCCTCTCTGCGGGCTACTGATCTTCTGCCAGGTCATAGCCAAAGTTAGGAATTCCAATGTACACAAGTCCAGAGAAGTTTTGCTATTGAATAGCCCAGTCCTTGGATGGTTTCTCAGTAACTCTTCCTTCTCAAAGCAGGAACCTTTTGGTGGCTTGTTCACCCTCCTCAAAAGGAGAAGGATCTCGTGTCATAAAACAACCTCAGTCCTCACAACCATGGAAAATTGGCTAAGATTGTATTTTTTTTTTTGGCAGAGTCTGGGAAAGTAGGGAAGCAAAACTTCATGAAAAAAAGAAAAGACTTTTAATATGTCCATGGTTAATGGCAAGCCTTTTTATACAGTATCTGAATATTCTGTTCTTAGTACAGTGCTTGGCATGTGGTAAGTGTTTAATAAATACTTGTTTCCTTCTTTTATCAGGAAAGTTGAGAGCAGAGCAATAATAACTAAAATTTATAAAGTCCTTTAAGTTTACAAAGAATTTTACAAATATCTCATTTTATCCTCACAACAGCCGTGGGAGGCAGGTGCCATCATCATCCCCATTTTACAGATGAGAAAATTGTGTCTGAGAGAATTAAATGATTTATCCAGGGTCATGCATTTAGTAACTGTCTAAAGAAGGATCTGAACCTATCTCTTCTATCTCGGAGTCTGGTGTTCTATGCACTGTACCATTTAACTGCCATTTTTTTTGTTTTCTTTTGGGAGGACAACCAACTCTAATGTTCCAGTCTAAGAAATAATGTTATAGAATAGAAATCATCATTGGAAAAATTCTTGTAGATGAAGACTAGAGTAGTTTTGCATTGAAAGACTGGAGCCCCAGAATCCTAGAATGGAAAGGAGGCTGGCTTTCACAGGTGAACCCACCCATTCCTCATTCTCTACTATCTACTTTGGGAAATGTCCTACTTTGCTGAAAAGAATTTCCACACTTTCCTTCCAGCTATAACTTTGGGAAAGGGAAGCTATATTTCTTAAACTCTTTACTTCATGCTTTCTTTTCCCATAGCATATGAATAAAACCCACAGATACACATACAAATACACATATACTCATTGATTGAAGGTAAGCTCCAGTTGAACTTTGAATTTGAGTTGCCTTCATCATCCTCATTATTAAACCCTTTGATTGGTGACTTTGATTTCTATTTAAATGCATGATACATAGAATGAGTAATATTTAAAATCTTATATCTCTCTGAATAAAAGAACTAAGGATCATTTTCCACAGGGCATGTAATGAAAGAGAACAAGGCAAGGTAAGGAGTAGAAAATGGAGGGTGTAAATCTACCCTCAGACACTTCTTAGGTATGTGACCTTGGGCAAATCACTTAACCTCAATTGCCTACCCCTTACCATTCTTCTGCCTTGGAATAGATACTGTCAATTCTAAGACAGATAGTAAGGGTTTAAAAAGAAAAGGGGGGGGGGAGAAAAGTAAAAAAAAAAGGTTAAGCTCTTACTTCCTGTCTTTGAATAGATGCTAAGTATTGGTTCAAAGGCTGAAGTAAGGGCTAGGCAATTGGGATTAAATGACTTGCACACAGCTAGAATGTGTCTGAGGTCAAATGTGAACCCAGGACCTCCTGGTTCCAGGCCTAGCTCTCTATCCACTGTTCTACCTAGCTGCCCCTAAAGGGAAAATTTAAATATTAGCCATTCTGCAATTTCTATGAGTTTTGGGTTTGGAACATGGGAGTGCAAATTCCTAGTTTGCTGCTCCTATTCCATGTTCTTTCCCCCTAAGTCTACTCTAATGATGCTACAGGGAGAAAATTGGAGAAAAAATCAGTGAAAATGACATAGTGGGAGTAAATGATAGAGATAGAAAAACAATGAATCTCAGGGCCCTGATTCTTTCCAATAACTTGGTCATATGCTTCATTCCTCGGCAATGGATTTAGGAACTCTCCCTTTAGAGTAAGGACCAGTTCTAATGTATATAGTACTTGTGATCACAACTTAAGGATAATTTCAAACATGACTTTCCTTTTATCTGCAGGAAATTGCAACCCAAACACAGGTACAACCATTCAGATAGGACTGTAAAGAATTTTAAAATGGAATGGGTTGTAATAATAGAAAGATTAAATATTTATGTTTGCTCAAACCACTAGCATTTCTCTATTTTAAGTAGTTAAGCAATATCTGAGCACCTTTGGTACTAGTCACTGATTACTTGGTCATTACTTAAGAGAAGTACAGTGTTTACAACTATTTGCTGATAGCAAGGGAAATGGAATGGAAGCTTGATATCTAAGTACTGGGCTAGTGAACACCCAGTAGGTGCTGGATAGTGGAAAAAGTTGAACCTTTGACCAAATCAATGCATCCACGTTGACTTGATTCTTTTCCTCAATTTACTTGGACCTATATCATTCAGGTTACTGAAACTATGAAGACAGCCTGTAAGTGGATGGCAGGGATTTTTCTGAGAGAGAGAGAGAGAGAGAGAGAGAGAGAGAGAGAGAGAGAGAGAGAGAGAGAGAGAGAGAATATCTAAAATCTTTCATTCTTTTAATGAAACTCTTTAAACTTCTTTTAAGCATTCTTTAAATGCCTTAAAAAGCCTCTGAGAGAAATACACATACATTTAAATGACTGATATGGGGTTATTTGCTAATGGTGGGGTTTTTATGGGATTGGAATAGAAGACTTCATCTAAAAGGGAAA
This sequence comes from Monodelphis domestica, assembly GCF_027887165.1. NCBI lineage: Eukaryota > Metazoa > Chordata > Mammalia > Didelphimorphia > Didelphidae > Monodelphis > Monodelphis domestica. The sequence continues at coordinate 127,850,736 of NC_077227.1, read as the reverse complement.
AAAGAGAAGGGAAAGGGTCAAAAAATAAAAGTTGAGGATTAACTTCAACATAGATCTTCAAATACAGAATTGGAAGAAAGGACATTTTAGCATCTCATTTCTATAATAATAACTATATTATCTATGTTATGTGTATCTATGTAATATATATATTATGGCACTTTAAGGTTTTCAAAGCATTTTACACCGTTATCTCATTTGGTCCTCACAACCACTCAATGAAGTAGGTGCTATTTTTAATCCCATTTTATAGATAAGGAAACTATGGCCAAGAGAAGTTTAGTAATTATTCAGCATCACAAAGCTAGTTAGCATCTGATGCAAGATTGAGATTCATATCTTCCTGACTCTAGATCCAGAACTCTTATCCACTATGCCATCTAGAAGTCTGCCAAAGTCTGCCTCAGCATATGGGTCAGTATTGTAGGAACAAGACAGGAGTTGGGTTAGGAAATCACATTTAAATGATAAAGGGAAGAGTTCCTGAAGTACTGATAAGAATTTAGGCAGTTATAATGTTCTTATGTGACATAAGATTAGGAAAGGATATGACACATCCTTTAAGGGGAAACTAGGTGTCCTAGTGGATAGAGTGCTGGACCTTATCTTCCTGAGTCTGAATCTGGCCTCAGACACTTATTAGCTGTGTGACCCTGGGCAAATCAATAACTTAACCCTATTTGCCTTAGTTTTCTCATCTGTAAAATGAGCTAGAGAAGAAAATGGCAAACCACCCCAGTACTTTTGCCAAGAAAATCCCAAATGAGGTTATGAAGAGTCAGAAACAACTGAAAATCACAATGAAGAGTATGTGTCAACAAGGGAAGAAAAGGTTAAAGGAGTCCTGCTTACTTGGATAAGTACATTGGATCTTATTTTGTGCTTATATTGATTCAATAATCAGAGAAACAAAATAAAATTTTGTTGCATTTTTTATACTCTCATATGATTTTTGACATGCATGTAAGACATCTTGTGACAAGAAAGTCTTACAGATAGCAATTTACTGAATCAAATTCCTTTTTTTAGATAGAATGGAATCTTGTGTTATATATACCTTTTGGTCAATTTTTTTTATGCAAAGATATAATTTGCTACGGTAGCATTTGCAAAGCCTCCCTGTTCTCTTCTTAAATCTTCATGAAAGATGTCCTTGATAGATTCATAGACATTCTGTAGAGATGGAAACGTAGGCATATATATGGGTCAGTAGTTAGTTGCTTCTCAGTTGCCTCATTTTGCTAATTATAAAGGCCAAGATTCCCCTTCCCCAATTCTTTGATATCTTCCCCTTTTCCAAAAGCTCTAAGAATTGGTCCCTTAATACCCTCAAAATTCTGTAACCTACAACATGACTTCCTCTGTGTATCCTTGATCTAGTCTAACTACTATTCCTATGTTTATTTTCTTCAGTGCTATTTCTACTTCCTTGTGGAGCACATACAAGTCTGTGATTTTAGAGTTCAGATGTAGTAGCTGTACTGTCATTGGTGGTGAAAAGAGGTTGCCACAAAAATGGCTACAGGTCTTTTCATTTTTCATCTGTTTATTGTTCTTCTTTTTTCATCCTTAAATGCCCTCAGAATGACTTTACTTAGCGGGGGATGTTGGCAAGCTTTCTATAAACATGTTTTTTTCCTCCACTAATCCTTGTTGTTTTTTGGGGGTGATATTGCTCATAATCTTCCACTATCCTCCTCTGTAAGATTTTATGGGTGAGTTTACCAGTGTTTCCCTTGGCTGCCATATCTCCCTGCTTGACAAGGAAAACACGTTTATTGGCAGAGGGAGTTTCTAGACTTTAATTTTGGTTAAACTTCCTAGATTTAGAAACTGATTTAGAGTACTTAAACTTTCTTATGCAATGGTAATTATCTGTGTCCATATTTATTCTTCTATCCATTTCCCATTTTTTGGCCACACTAATGTGTTTAAATAAGTAAGGATGAAATTGATTTAATTGTACACATCGTCTTCCCATTTTTTATTCTTTTTTCTAGTTTGGTATTACTTTTGATCTTTATTCTAACAGGTTGGTAATCTAATTGCATATAGACAGCTGATTCAGAAATGACTCCCAAATCAGTAACTAAATATTTCCTATCTATGGAAATATGATATAGCCAGTACTAATACATTTTCTTCTCATCTATGTGAATTATTGCTATTTCTCCTGGTCCCAGAAGACAATAATGATGATTTTAAAAGGTTTGAGTTCAAATTTACAATGGATAATGGAGCCACAAGTAACCCATAACACAGATGTATTGTACATGATTTTTTTCCTCTTCATTGCCTTTAAGACTAGAACCCTTCCTCTTTCAGCCTCTCCATTCAGTTTGGGACCAAGAGAAAAGATAGAGATGGAGTATTGTGGGGACGTGAAACCTCTCAGAATGTTAGCTGTCATTTTAGTGACAACTTATTTGGCAACTGCCTAAACCAGGATCAATAATCAGGTAAGTTGAGGCTAATGATAGGTACCAGACTGATCCCTAGGTCAGAGACATGAATTGGATAGCAAGGTAAGAGCTGGAGCAATATTGAACTCACAAGTGCTTTTAAAACTTGCTAATTGATGAGAAGGCCAAGAAACCACTTTTCCTCACACTTTTATTTCTTTCCACTTTTCTTCCCAGCTCACAGAAATGACCCAAGATAGATCACAAACAAATAAACGTTTCTCCCTCATCCTCCATGATCTCCAAGAATAGGAAAATAAAAACTAGAAAGTAGATGTAAGAGATGGTGATATTTAGTAATCCATGAGGAGAGTGCTTAGCAAAGTTCTTATAATTTTTCTATATTTAATAAAGTATATGGTTTCATAAATTTGATTGCATATGTAATAATATGTAGCCTTGTGGAGATTCTGTGGTGAGCAGCATTGTTCATCCACTTCAATTTTCCCTTCCTTCGCCCTACTACTGACTCATTAATTAGAAGGGTTTCCTGATAGCATGCTCCTTTTCTGCCCAGAGATGTATCCAAAGACCTATAATTATTTTTATCTTTTTTTAAATCTCTTATCCCCCACCTAGCACTTGCAGGAGAACATTTTAGTGTTAGATCTATTTCTCTTTCTTCTCTGAGTATGCTCCCCCACACCACCACCATTCTTAATTTTCTCCTCTCAACTGAATTCCTAAAAAAGTTCACACAAGCTAGAAAACATGGTTTATAAAGGCAAAGTAAATATGTAAAACAAAAGAAAATAGGTTTTCTCTAGATCCACAGGGAAAAGCTTTAGGTTTCCATGAGGGGGTTTAAGAGGATAAAATAAATATAGGATGACCAACTTACGGTTTGTGAGTTTCAAGAACATAGCTTCTACTTTGCCACTCCTCCTATCCAATCTGTCCAAACAGTCTTGGTTCCAGAGTCTTGACATCTTTCTTTGTGACAAGTTCTTCTGATTTCACTTCCATTCTTCTATCTCTAAATGGCTTCTCAAAACTTCCCTTTCTCTGGCTTCATGCATCTCCAGTTCCGTATGTGTTTTGAGTTCCTCATCAGTCTTCAGGACACAGATTGCCTTAAGATTCGGCCTATCATTCTTCATTCTATGGCATTTCTTCCTTTCTGATTCACTAAAGGGTCTAATTACACCTCACAAAGGGATCACCTGTCATGGCCACATTTTTTCATACTCAAATATCTTGTAATCTGGTCTCTTTTCTATGATTAGGTCTGTGAAAGAACAAGTCTTTAGAAATACCTAGATATTGATAAGAAGAAGCAAAAAAGTAAGGATGGAGTTATTAGAAACAGAAATTATTTCATAGTTTTCCAATAGTTTGGAACAGTGTTACATTTTTCCATACTTATAGAATTCAGAATCCAGGCCATCAAGGGCTTCCTTCTTGGTCAATTTTTTTAAACCTTTACCTTCCATCTTGGAATCAATACTGTGTATTGGTTCCAAGGCAGAAGAGGTAAGGGCTAGGCAATGGGGGTCAAGTGACTTGCCCAGGGTCACACAGCTGGGCAGTGTCTGAGGCCAGATTTGAACCTAGAGCCTCCTGTCTCTACGCCTGGCTTCAATCCACTAAGCTATCCAGCTGCCTCCTGGTCAATTTTTTTTCACCCTGAAACTTGGTGGGCTTCAGTGACTTTCAAATGGACATAAGGAAGATTTCTTTCAATAGTTAATTAATATCAAAGCCTATTTCCTGAAAGCTTGCCAAAAGTAGTCACAAAAGTAAGCTATGAACTACTGTTGAACTATATAGCTCTTCAGGTATTGCCTGGGAAAATCCACCAAGTACACACTCTAACTGCATTATCACAATGGCAAATTTTATTTTTGTGATGTTATTTGCTGTTCTCCAAATTCAATGGATATACAATATATACAATATACAATACCTCCTGACTCTCCTTGAAGAAAGTGTTCATTAGGGGTAGTTAGATAGTTTGGTGGATAGAAAGCCAGGCCTGGAGATAAGAGGTCCTGGGTTCAAACCTGATCTCAGACATATCCTGACTGTGCAACCCTGGGCAAGTCACTTAACCCCCATTGCCTAGCCCTTAGCCTTCCTTAAAGCCCTGACCTCTGCCTTAAAACCAATGCTTAATATCAGTTCTAAAGCAGAAGGTAAGAGTTTTTTTTAAAGAAAGTATTCATTAAAAATTGTCATTATTGTCAGTGAAGAAGGGAAAAATGAACTGTTATCTCCCTCATTTCAATTCTTTGCATTCCTTGCTTCTGCTGGTTCGTGCCTTATTTAATAACTGAGAAATGAGCATTACTCGGGCAAAGACAACTCTTTGTTCAGCAGAGAAACTATGAGTAACAGCACAGAAAAAGGCTCATTGCTTTATAGCTATATCCAGTGCTTTGGAGGGGTGTGATTAAACAGAGATTCTGGACCAAAAGTAATACACTGTTGTGTATGTAAGAGATATGTAGATAGATATTGATTGATCATAGTCATAGAATCATCTAGTTCAGCCTCCCACTCAATGAGGAATGCAATCCATAGTGTAATTGACAGTTGGCCATTGCATCTCTACTTAAATACTTCTGGTGATGGGCATCTCATTATTTAACATGAAAGCTTATTATACAAACATTGGGCAATTTCATTCCTTAGTACAAAGGATTGATTATGAAAGCCTGATAGACTTGATGAAGTTAGTAGTGGGTGGGCTTTTATTTGAGACGGACCACATCTTTTTTTTAAACCCTTTCATTCTGTCTTAGGATCAATACTAAGTATCTGTCCAAAGGCAGAAGAAAGGTAAGGGCTAGGCAATGGGGGGTTAAGTGACTTGCTCAGGATCACACAGCTAGGAAGTACCTGAAGCCAGATTTAAACCCAGGAACTCCTGCCTCCAGGCCTCTATCTCTATTCACTGAGCCACCTATCTGCCCCTTGATTACATTTTGATATGAAAATGTGTCAGTCAATAAGTATTTATTAAGTGCCTACTAGGTGTCAGGCACTGTGCTATGTGCTGGAGATATAAAAAGAAGCAAAACATAGCACCTGCCTTCAAGGAGCTCACAGTCTAATGGCATGGGGACTATTGATGCCTTATTCCTAGAGTTGAGGATATCTTCTAGGGTTGTATATTTGTCTATGCATTCTAATCTCATTGAGGATGAGTGTTTTGTCTCTGTATCAAGAGATGATTTAAATAGCTAAGGCAATTATGGATCCACGTTACCTCTGTAGTAGATTTATAAAAGAGAAGAGGGAATCTTCAGGCACAGAATCAGAGTGATGGATGTATCTGGAGAGAGTTATATTCTAAATCTTATGGCTACACAATTATCAGGGAGAATTAGTGGTAGACTGTATCAACTCTGTAGTCACCAGAGAGTATAGAAACACACGATCTAGCTCCGTGGAGAAAGGAAATTTCTCGGTCCAGTTTGAGTCTGGTGACTTCAGGTGACCACCTCATCCTCTCCAGATGCTACATAGTCAAGAGAGTACACCATAGCCTCTCACTGTCATCTGGTCTGCTGGTTGAAATGCAGCTATAATAGACTTCTATCTCTGCCTTTCCAAAGCTGCCATTAGCAGTTTCAATCTGACTATCATCACAAAATGTGCAAGTTGCTACAAAAGGTTCCTGCAAAGAAAATATGGTATGAAGATGATACTAATAATTCAAGCCACACATGAACAATAAGAAAATGGTAGAGCTAACATTTCTACTTGGAGGAGGAAGAGGAGGACAAGGAGCAGGAGGAGAAGGAAGAAGAGGAGGAGGAGGAGGAAGAGGAACAAGAAAAAGAAATCTTTTTATAGTTTTGGAATGTACAAAGCACTTATATACATGATCCTACCCAGCAGCCTATCAGAAGCACTTTTTAAATTTAATCTGCATTATTAACATTTTCTCCATTACTTATTTAGGTTTGGACAAAACCAAAACAAACCAAAAAATCAAACCCAGATTTGTAGCTGATTTCCAAAGTATAAAGACTAACACTAAAAATTTAGAAATCAACTCTTGTTAATCAATTCTAGCCAGCTCCAGTACACCTCTGGTTATATCCATAGATATTTACTACATTAGAAATAAAAACTGATTAATCTTTTAAAAATTATTTAATATTTTTTTAAAATAATAAACAAATTACAAGTTAACAAACTCAAACTTTTATGAAAAATAACCGTTTTCCAAAACAAAAATATTAGTGAGACTGGTAGTTGTTTTATATATTTTTGCAAATTTCTTTAATGTCTGGCTTAAAAGAAGACATCTGGATTTTCATATTTGTTTCTGTATTTAATCTGTTGTCATGTGTCACTTTGGTTAAAATGTATGAAGAAAATCCAACCTCATAGAGATCTGTAGTTGGAAAGGTAAGGAGTATTTTACAAGGCAAGTAACATATTAATATTATTATAAAAATAATTTAGACCTCACAGAACTCTTGAAAATATCTGAAAGTCTGCAGACCACCCTTTGGAGAACAGCTGCTCCAAAGTATCTTCCAGTTCTAAAACCTGTGACCCTGTGAACCAAAGTCTACTGAAACCAAAAATTATGAATTCATTTTGGGATTTGAGCGAGGAAATGACTGAAATTCCACATGAAAATGTTCAGGACACATTTATAGATATATAATCCCCTCCTCCTGCTCCACTACATGGTTCCTTCTCTCTCTCTCTCTCTCTCTCTCTCTCTCTCTCTCTCTCTCTCTCTCTCTCTCTCTCTCTCTCTCTCTCTCTCTCTCTCTCTCTCTCTCTCTCTCTCTCTCTCTCTCTCTCTCTCTTTCTCTCTCTCTCTCTCTCTCTCTCTCTCTCTCTCTCTCTCTCTCTCTCTCTCTCTCTCTTTCTCTCTCCCTCTCTTTTCTGTCTCTCTCTCCCCCCTTTCCTCTCTTTGCTCTTTTTTCTCTCTCCTCTTCTCCCTTTCTCCTTCCCTCCCTCCCTTTCTCCCTCCCCCTCTAACTCTGTCTCTCTCCAGTTTTGCCCCCCTCTAGGCCTCTTCCCTCCTGCTCTTTCTATCTCCTCTCCTCACACCACCACTCCTCTCCATAGGGGTCTCATCTCTTCAGCTGGCACTTAACAAATGGGAGGAAAAGGATGGGAAAGGATAGAGCAGTCCAGCAGCCCCCCATTCTTCCCACCTTCCACCCCACCCCATTCCACCCCTCACCTCAGCCCCACACCCAGCCTGTCCCTTGCCTCTGTGAAGGCTCCCATTCTTGCCCTGTGAACACTCCCTGTTGTCCTCCCTCATCTTGCTGGCCAGTACCTGCTCCTCCTTCCAGCCCCAGAGCAGGAGAAACACAGTTCTCCCTTGTCCCCCCTCTTGAAACTTCCAGTAAAAGCGCTGTGAACACAATCTCCCTGCTTTGGAGGGCCCTAATTATGTGTGAAATAGGGTGTTTTTTTTTTCTTTGCTGTAAACCAAAGAAAACAAACTTCACACTAGAGCCCATTCTCGGGCCCCACTCAGGGAGCTGAGGCTCTCTTCTCTCAGACCTGCTACTTCAGGTCCTCACAGAGTCCAGCTTGTTTCCCAAGCCTCCAACTCCAGGATTCTCCACAGGCTCGCCAGTGAAGGAACCAGTCACCCCCACAAGGAAGGGAGACAGAGCTTCAGCTTCTTCCAGGCTTTGCATGCAGTCATTATAGGAGCCATCCATGCAACAGGCTGGACTGTGGGGATAAGGCAAACTGCCCCTTCAGAGAGAATGGGGGACCTTGGCATGAGGGTAGTTTTGCTATGGGAAAAGAGTGCACTGTGACTGTGCAAGATATTTTAGGAGCTGTGAGTCTGTTCTTTCTTAAAGCTGGAAAAATTGTGTTTTATAGGTAGGTAAAAAGGCTCAGGTATGATGGGAAGTAATAGCATGAGGGATATTCTCCAAGCCATTACTTGACCTTGCTGCCCCAAGAAGTATGGGGGGAGGGGGGGGAGCGGTCCAGCTAGGCCAACAGATGGGAGGATTTGCATTCAAATCTAGCTCCACTTATGAAAAAGAATGCTATCCATCTCCAGAGAAAGAAATATTGGAGTAAGACTGCAGATGGAAGCATATGATTTATCACTTGTTTATTTGGGTATATGTTTTTGGTTTTTTGTTTGTTTTTGAAATTTTTTATTTAATTAATTAATTTAGAATATTTTTTCTATGGTTACAAGATTCATGTTCTTTCCCTCCCTTCCCCCCACCCCCTCCTGTAGCCAGTGGGCAATTCCACTAGGCTTTACATGTGTCATTGATCCAAGACCCATTTCCATATTATTGATAATAATTGCACTAGGGTGATCATTTAGAGTCTACATCCCCAATTACATCTCCTTCAACCCATGTGATCAAGCAATTGTTTGTCTTCTGTGTCTCTACTCCCACAGTTCTTTCTCTGAATGTGGATAACATTCTTTCTCAGAAATGCCTCAGAATTGTCCTGGATCATTGCATTGCCACTAATGGAGAAGTCCATTACATTCGATTGTGCCACAGTGCATCAGTCTCTGTGTACAATGTTCTCCTGGTTCTGCTCCTCTCACTCTGCATCACTTCCTGGAGGTTGTTCCAGTCCCCATGGAACTCCTCCACTTTATTATTCCTTTGAGCACAATAGTATTCCATCACCAACATATACCACAATTTGTTCAGCCATTCCCCAATTGAAGAGCATCCCCTCATTTTCCAATTTTTTGCCACCATGAAGAATACAGCTATGAATATTCTTGTACAAGTCTTTTTCCTTATTATCTCTTTGGGGTACAAGCCCAGCAAGTGCTATGGCTGAATCAAAGGGCAGATAGTCTTTTAGCGCCCTTTGGGCATAGTTCCAAGCCTTCCAGAATAGTTGGATCAATTCACAACTCCACCAGCAATGAATGTCCCAGTTTTGCCACATTCCCTCCAGCATTTATTACTTCCCTTTGCCAATGTTAGATGTTAGTCAATCTGTTAGGTGTGAGGTGGTACCTCAGAGTTGTTTTGATTTGCATTTCTCTAATTATAAGAGATTTAGAACACTTTTTCATGTGCTTATTAATAGTTTTGATTTCTTTTTCTGAAAATTGCTTATTCATGTCCCTTGCCCGTTTATCAATTGGGGATGGCTTGATTTTTTTTGTACAATTGATTTGGCTCCTTATAAATTTTAGTAATTAGACCTTTGTCAGAGGTTTTAGGGCTTTGGTTTTATAAGAAACAAAAGAGGGAAGAGAAGGAAGAGGGCAGAAGGTCCAGGAAACGCTTTAGGGAAGAGGTAGTGTTTCAGTGAGGGTAAAAGATGAACAGGAATTAAATAGGCAGAAAGTAGAAGGAAGAACACGTTAGGCCTATGAAATCAATGGCATAAAAGCATAGTGTACTACATTCATAAAGGAGTATATATCAAAAGGACAGCTAGGGGATGGAATACATAGAGCACCAGGCTTGGAGTCAGGAAGATTCATCTTCCTGAGTTCAAATCTGACCTCAGACACTTATTAGCTGTGTGATCCTGGGCAAGTTACTTACCCCTGTTTGCCTCAGTTTCCTCTTATGTAAAATGAATTGGAGCAGGAAATGGCAAACTGCTCCATTATCTGTGCCAAGAGAACACCAAATAGGGTCCTGAAAAGTCAAAATTGTACAACAAAGTCAGTCAAAAAGATAAAAGTCTAATCATTAAGGAAGGGTCTCATTTCCCCCTAGCTTTAGAGCTGGAATGGTTGTTGTATGTCATTTAGTACAATCTTTTTATTTAAATAAGAAGATGCTATGGACCAGACAGGTTAATTACCTTGCCTAGAGTCACACAGGTATCAGAGAGCTGAGCGGATTTGAACACAGGGCTTCTGATTCCAGATCTATCGATCTTTAAAAAATCATTTCATTTATGGATTTTATTTTTGATGGCTTTTATTTCTCTCTTTATATATACATGTATATATGCATGTGTATTTATTATGTAATATGTTTCTCCTCCTTTCCTAATCAGAGAGTCATCCCTTATCACAAAGAAGAGAAAATAGAAGGGGAAAGTTGTTTAGAAAAAACAACCAACACACCAGCCAAGTCTGATAGACTATGCAATGCTCCACACCCAGGGTTTCCCAATTCTTCAAAGAAGGAGAGGAGTTTCATTTTCTCATCTGTAGAGGTCCAGGTTTGGTCATTATAATTACATGGCATTCAGTTTCAAGTTTTAAGGTTTTGGTAGTCCTTTCCACTTACATTGTTATAATCAATTATCACTCAGTCTAGATCTTGGTAGCCATTCTCCCTCCTTTTCCAAAAAGTTCAATGCCTGACTAATATTCTTCTTTCCTCAACCCAATTCTTGTCTCTTTTCAAGGAACCTTCAACATGTATATTGATGTTTCTTCACATATTTCAACCACCATAACCTCCTTCACCCCACGTCAGCTAGGCAGAGGGATAGCCATACCCAACTGACTTTCCTTTTGTTCTTTACACTCCATACTCTAGCTCTATTTCTGTGTGTTGACCTTGGCTGTCCCTTATGGCTGGAATGCACTCCCTTCTTGCCTCTCTATCTCTTTCAATCTCTAATTTCTATCAAGGCTTGACTCAAGAGCCATCTTCTGTAATAAAGTTTTCTTGGTCCCCCTAGCAACGATTGCTTTCCTCCCTGAGGTTACTTTGCATCTGCTTTGGATATGTTTGATATATGACTATTCATGTCCATGTTGTCTCCTCCATTAGAATATAAACTTCTTGAAGACAAGAACTATTTTGCTATTATCTTTATTTACCATGCACCTAATATATCCACACACCAGGCACTTAATAAATTTCATTTTAGGGGGCAGCTGGGTAACTCAGTGGATTGAGAGCCAGTCCTAGAGATGGGAGGTCCTAGGTTCAAATCTGGCCTCAGATACTTCCCAGCTGGGTGACCCTGGGCAAGTCCCTTGACCCCCATTGCCTAGCCCTTACCACTCTTCTGACTTGGAGCCAATACACAGTATTGACTCCAAGATGGAAGGTAAGGGTTTTAAAAAAAAATAAAAAATAAATTGCATTTTATTGATTGTATAAATCTTTCCTGGTTCTTCTTATTTTACTTTGCATCAGTTCATGTAAGTTTTCCCATGGTTCCTTGCATTCTTCATTGATTCTTATATCACAATAATATTTTAATACATCCATGTGCCATAATTTGATTAGCCATTTTCCAAACTAAGAGTATCAACTTTGTTTCCAGTTCTTTGCGACTACAAAAGGTGCTACTAAAAATCCTTGGGGACCTTCCTTTTACCTTCTCGAAGCATATGCCAACAGAGACAACTCTAAGTCAAAGCAAATTCAGTGCACCTCAATTTTTTGCAAGAGTTTAAGCAAACAGATAAAAAGAATGAGAGTAGTTTGACCTATGGTAGTACAGACACTTTGATTCACTATACTTCTCTATGCTTGACACACCTATTTACACTGGAAGAGGTGCATCATTCATGCCCTGGTCTCATAAATCTGTTTTTGTTTTTGTTTTGAGCCTGGGGCTCCCTAGTTCAACTAGGTTCAAAGTACAGGAACCACTCACAGGCCCAATTTCATCACTCATCAGCACAGGAGCTTTAATTTGCTTTGTTTCTTTAGCCTGGGTCATGCCTCATGACCACTGAATCCTGAGGTGGGATCACCATATTGGTGCCTAATTTAGTGCATACAGACAATTACCTTAGCCTACTGGTGTGTAAAACTCCCCAAATTAAGTGATCAGCCAGCCCAGTCTCCCTAGTAGCAAAGATTATAGCTGTATACCACCAGATTTGGTCCCTCAATCTCTTGATACCCTCTAGGTGCACCTCTAGTAATTCCAACAAATGGGCTAGGTGAAATAACAGATAGAGCCTTGGACCTATACTCAAGGGCACATGAGTTCAAGTCTAGCCTTAGATACTTACTAGTTTTGTATCCCTGGAAAAGTAATTTGATGCCACAGTTTCCTCATCTGTATAATGGGGATAATAATGGTACCTATCTTTCAGGCTTGTTGTGAGGACCAAATAAGATAATAATTATAAAGCATTTAGCATAGTACCTTGCACATATTAAGCACTATATAAATGTTAGCTGCTGTTGCTGCTGTTTCTGCTGGTGCTGTTGCTGCTGCTGCTGCTGTTGCTGTTGCTGCTGCTACTACTACTACCACCACCACCACCACTACCACTGCTACCACCACGATCACTACCACTACTACTACAACTAAATTTGATTAGATAGGATCATAGCTTTTGATCTGGAAGGGACCTTAAAGGTCATCTAGTCCAATTCTGTCATTTTATCAGTGGGGAACATGATTATAAAAGATGGTATAATTTGTCCATACTAAAAGACAATCAATGGTAGAGACAAAATTCAAACACATGTCCCATAACTCCAAATTCATATCATTTCCCACTATACTGCACATTATCAAACTTATTAAAACTGTATATAAGTAAGAGTAAGCTTTTAGCAAGAGTCTGAGGATATTAGAGAAGTTTTAGAAGGCTGGTCTTCATGACATCTATTCCAGTCACTTAAAATTTGCTTGTTTCCTGTGTGTCAGGTGGATTCTAGATAGCTGAAGTTGCCAGACAACAAATCTGTAAGAGTACTGGATTGAGGATAGTCAGGTGGTTCAGTGGATTGAGAGTCAGTTCTAAAGATGGAAGGTCCTGGCTTCAAATATAGCCCCAGACACTTCCTAACTGTGTGACCCATCAAATCACATTAACGCCTATTGCCTAACCAAGTGATAGGCAATCATTTGAGCTTGGTATGTCAAAATTCACCAAAAAAATGAGCATAACTTGGGTGATGTCACTTCAAGAAAAAAAACCCATAATTTTGTGATATTTATGGTTTAAATAACAAAAATGTATAATTGTAATATGTAACTGTATTTAACAAAACAAAAATAATTATGTAACTTACCTACTTAGTGACTTCTTTGTTCATCTGTCAGTTGGTTACTTTTGTTGGTCTTGATATTATTTAACTTGTGTGGGGTGCTGTGAACTAAGATAAATGAGGGGAAGGGGGGATTCTTTAACTAACCTACCTATTAATGACTTTTTTGTTGCTGAATTTCATTGGCTAATTTTGTTGCTGAATTTCATTGGCTAAATCTTCAATTGGAGGTTGGTATTTTGTACACTTCAAACCCAGGCAAGTGCTACTAATTTCATCTGTCAATCTGTTTCTTTCATTGGTTTTGATATTATTAAATGCTGAAAATAAGGTCTCATAAAAGTACATAGAGGGAAAAATTGTGAGTAAAGCCATTGCTATATTTTTCAGAGTGCTAGAAGTGTCTGGTAATGGGTTCCAGGCACTCCTCCATTGCATGTGGGCTGGAGCCCCTTCTCAGTCTTCCAGTGGCCTGGCCCCACCCTGCCCTGTCCCTCTCCAACCAGCAGGCCCCCTACCTGCCTGCATGCACTCCTTCTGGGTGTGAGTGCTTCTCCTCCCCACTCCTGTGGAATCCCCACACACCCCAACTACCTCCACCATTCACCCCCCTCGTTCCCGCATCCAATGTGTGGAGTAGCCCTCTACCCACCCCCTGCCACTATTGGAGGAATGGGTATGACCATGGCTGAGAGCACACAGCTCCCCAGTGGCCCCGAGGTACTGAGCCTGCATGTGGTCATGTGTCATTGAAAATGGCTACGCATGTCAGTGCTGACACGTGTCATAGGTTCACCATCATGGGCCTAGCCCTTAAAATTCTCCTCCCTTAGAACCAATACACAGTACTAATTCTAAGATAAAAGGTAAGAGTTTGTTGTTGTTTTTTAAAAGTACTAGACCAGCAGGGAAATGCCTGGGTTCTAGTCATAACTCTGCCACTCACTGGCTTTGTGATCTTAAGCACATCACTTAATATCTCAAAGATTCATTCTCTTTATCAGCAAAAAGTTGTTATAATGCCTGCCTTGCCTGCTTCCCAAGAGCATCATTAGAATCCAGAGGAAAGCATATAGGAAAACATTATTATTCATAAAGTGCTAGATCTATATATATAATAGCAGATATTATTTTAAAAAATTTAAATGTATTTATTTGTGTTACATTATTACTATTGGTTTCTTTATTTTCCACTAAAACCCTGTTCTGATGCCTTATTGAGGCCTGATGATGACTCTGAGTCTATAAAATCTATGCTGCTGGGGTTAAGCTCTTATAACATCCCACCAAACTGGAAAAGCCTCAGGGATTGACCTGATGTGAACCAAATGTCTATTGTCCAGCCTTCACTAATTTCAGATAGGCTAATCAGCAGGATGGCCATAGGATGGATAAGTGTTTTAGTCGCAAGTGTGAAAGACCATCAGCTAAATTGTAGAGGACTTATGATTCATGTCATGGCAAGGAATAGGATGCTGATAAAATTACAGATCATTAAAGTTCATTGTCTGTCCCTTGGTCTGAATTACCCTCCTTCTTTGCTTCTACCTCCTGCTTCCTTGACTTCCTTCAAGATTCAGCTCAACCCTCACCTTCTACTTCTATAAAGGAGACCTCTTTTAGCCTCCCCTATCTGCTAGTTGCTTCCCCCTGAGCTGACCTCCTATTTGCATTATTTATATCTTGTAGTCAAGTAGCCAATAAAGTTTTCAATACCTACTATGTGCTAGGCACTAGGATTGTAGAGAAAAGGCAAAGGATAATTCTTGCTCTCAAGGAACTCATAGTCTAACAAAGATGATATGTAAACAACTATATACAAACCATAGACAAACTGGAATTAATCAGCAGTTGGAAGACTCTAGAAATAAAGAACAAAAGAAAACACTTCCTAAAGAAGGAAGGATTTATCTAAAACTTATTTGTAGGTTGTCTCCCCAATTATAATGTGACTTTTTCCACCTTTCTTTGTGATCCCAGCACTATCTGGCACATAGTAGGACCTTAATAAATGCTCATTGATGATGAATATGAGGTTGAAGATGAGAATGAAAAAGCAGGAAAAGTAATGTCATGTTAACCACCATCTGTAACATTAGTTCTGTGGGTAAATGAATTCCAAGGTCCAACTAAGGATGCCAAGAATACTAGACCCTTTGGTGGTGGTGGTATTGTGGTTACTCCAGGTGGGCAATAAAAACTCCCAGCTTCTTGAGACAGCAGTTACTTGTTTACTATCTTCATGTGTAAAAGAGAAAAGTTAATTATGACTGAAAACAGATCTTTTCCAGGAGAGTTAAGGAGTAGAAGAGTCTCAGATGAGTAGACTATCCCTCCTCTTATTTTTTGGTAGTAGGTAGGGGCTATTTGTAAGTTAAATATTTGTAAAATGGACTACTTACTCTGATCAGCAATGGGAATGAGGTCTCTACTGAAGAGTTTATTTGGGAAGTTGGGTTTTTTGATGGGGCCCATTCAAAAAGCCTGGGCATTAATTAATATTTTACCTGTGGCATCAATAGGGATGAATTATTAAGAAAGCTGGTCAGGATCTCAATAAACCCTGACCTCAAAAGGAGTTGCTACAGATTGACTTAAGTATTAGATGCTTTATCAATTCCTGTCTATAGTTGCCCTGGTTTATAGGATAAAGAGACCATTTTCTACAAAAAGTATCCAATTTTCCATATTATGCATTTGATCCCTTTTCTGATAAACACAGCTCTATTCTACACTTTCCTTGATACTTTCCACTGAATCGTATAATATCTACAGTGTGTTTTTAGGTTTTAGATTTTATATTTTATATATGCAATTATATGTACTTTAGGTTTCATATATGCAAGAATCCATTCAACGATAATGAGATGGTTTAGTGATTCTTCTGAAAAGAAGTCGGAGGATATTTTACTTCACTATGAGCAAGAGTGGCGGTCTGAGAGCAACTTAGGGAAGCTATCTCCCCTAATGTAAGTCTGCATCCCTTTCCCCAATCAACAGCCAGCTGTATGGGTGGTACTAAATAAACCATAGAGAAAGAGAAAAACCAACAGCTTTCTTTTTCCTTATAGAAGAATGTATAAACTGGTCTAAAACCATGACTCTGGCCTAAAACAGAATAAAGGACAAATAAATCTAGTTTTTGGCTACTCATTCTATAAATTTCTTTTGGTTCTGAGTTCTTTAGCTTTTCAGTTTACCATGAACAGGTAGAAGAAGAAGTCTGGAACCAGATATAGCATTGAAGGCTAAAGGAAGCTCCCTGGAACGTTGACTCAAATGGAGAAGGGCAAGGCCAAAAGACCAAATGATTTCAGGTTTAGTGTGAAACTGAGCATGAGAAATGGAGCAAGAGAGAGAAACATACTCAGACAGACAAACAAATAGGGTGGGATGGAAAAAGACCAACTTGGAGTCCACAGCTAAAAGTTATGAAATTCCCAGAGGGTCAGAAAGTGGCAGTCTTTGCCTTTCTCTAGGGACAAAGCTGTTGGAGCCAAAATTTTCCACTTGGTAAGGGATGTCTTATTTGCAGATAGAATTAGGCTATGTGGTGATTGGGAAACTGGGCCAGGAAGGCCATCTCTAGAAGAAGTCAGTTTGTAGTCTCAATGCAAGATGAAACCTCATACCCCAAAACCAAACCTAGTTGGTTTTTTTTTTGCAATGTAGTACAAATGGATGTATGCACATAGTATGTAGACCCCTTTAGAGTAGTGAAACAAAAGTTATTGCTCCTAAGCTATGGCCTCTGTAACCCATGACATTATACTGGACACCATATTCACCAAGACTTCCAGGATACTCTTAGCTAGGTTTTACTTCATGCACTGAGCTTTGTTACTCAAAAACCTTCAGTGGCCCTCTATTGCCTCTAAGAGAAAATACAAACTCCTTAGC